>NW_027266341.1:11374244-12574244 GCF_022045235.1 Haliotis cracherodii | reverse complement strand
TGACAATTTTAACAGTTGGCGAATTAAACCAATATCACAATTAACTTTGTTACAAAGAGATGGCATCTAATATTTGGCCTCTTATACCAAGTTGGAACAATATAAACCACATGCATTAACTGTGTCGAATGCTTTTTTTTAAATCAACAAAGCACTAGGTGACTGGCTTACACTCGAGTATCTTGATGGTTATATTTGAGGTCGGTGTAGTGATCATGTAGTACTTGTGGATGCAGTTGGTTCATTACCGTGAGATTGACCTTTGTGGTGTCAGAAGTAACCAACCAAACAAAAGTGGAATAATTTTTGTCTTCTGAATAAAAACGATAAAACGTAAAGATTAATTAATTTCCCATTCAAATTTGACGAAGTATCTTGATAAATTTTCTTAAAAAGCGCGTCCTGAGACTATCAACATATATTGCAACAAACCCGTAGTGAGATCCTTGTCAAGAACAACCCGTCTGAGAAGTTTAGTGAAGGTGATAAAGTCGAACCTGGAGCTGAGGGCGTCAATCACAGTTCTCCCATACCGGGTGGATGCCCATGTTAACAGCACATTGCAACAGACAACAGACTAACTACAGACATTAACTTTACCTTTCGTACTGAAAAAAGTGACTTTACTCTCGGTATTAAAGAAGCGTTTGTCCATATGTGTAGGTTTACAGCACTCCTTGTTTCATAATTGGGAGTTTAAGATAACCACTGTACAAGATGATAACCCCATGAACAACACGTATGTTATTTTCCTTCCACCGTCTCTATCGACTGACTGATATAAGATTTCTGTAGATTGTAGCACTCCCCGTACAACAGGGTATGTGACCAGGGCTAATCTACACAGGGGGAACCAATCGTGTAAGGCATCGCAATTCGCTGCACAACGTTGTGCCTCTGATCATGAGGCATTTCAGATTACTCTTGTCGTGGGTTCGAATCCAAGATTCGCCATAATGATGACCATTATCCTTGCTGTGGGTCCCCAAGTAGTACATGTCTTGGATCTTCATCTCTTTGGGCTTTCCTTCCACAATTAGCGAACATGATTATGAAGAGAATAGCTTGGATATTACTGGGATTCTCAGTGATTACGTAGAACATGTTCTTATTTGAACGTTGTAGGAATGTGTATGTTCAGGTCAAGTTGTAAGCATACAAACTGTGACAAATACAACACCAAGAACAAAAAGATAATAAAAAAATCTAATGATCTAACTGATTCATATCCTTGACCCGTATACCTCGAAATTATCTCGTATCTACAATGGTCGATAGCCCCAATATGGCATCATTACTTAAGGAACATCGTTATATAAAGTTTGCTTTCAGAAGAAGGGCCCGACGATTCATGTTAGTGGTAGGGCAAAACATGCTTGCCCACTTCCTGACTCTGAGAAATAACGGTCCCCTTACTCCATGCTCGTCTCCCCCTGGGAGTAGAACTTACACGCACCTTGTGTCGTGTGACAGTATAGTCTACAAGCACCCCATTTTTGTCTCACTATGGCAATGTCTGGTAGTAGAACTTACACGCACCTTGTGCCGTGTGGCAGTATAGTCTACAAGCACCCCATTATTGTCTCACTATGGGGATGTCTGGGAACATCGTTTACAAGCACCCCCTTTATGTCTCTTCATGGATCCATACCCCAGGATTGTCTCCTCCAGGAACATTATTAAGCACAAAAATATTGTCCACTTGAAATAGAATCACGAAATATCGCGACTATTAATCAATGAAGATACATGTAGCTGCCCGTGCTTACCCGGATTGTAACAACGTTTTACAAGTTTTGTCATTTTTGTGAGTAAAGTTCTTATCGCCGGAATTTCTTGTTTTCCCTTTAGGAGATGAGCCCACATGCAGCTATCTTCGTTGATTAATAATCGCGATTTTAGCCCAAAGTGGCGAGGACTTTTGATGGTTCACACGCACATTACCATCTCATCCTACCGGTTTAACCATTATGATGACTTAACTCTATAGTTATGGCAGAGCCGGTTCAACCAAAAGTTGGAATAAACAAAAGCGAACGCGGATGCGTGTAGTGGCGCGGTTGATTCTGAACCAGGAATTCAATGTCCATTCTGAACCTTCATTTCAAACAAGTACAACTGACGCAGCTGGAGGTCATTACGCAATATTATAGATACATTCTATATCAACGATAAAATAGCTTTAAGTCCGAGAAATCACTCAGATCTGTATATTCCGAAAGTCAGATTATCATGATTCCTCCATTACATGTTCATAACAGGGTTCACAGAGGCATGCTTCAAATAATGTCACATGTCTCAGGAGACACGGCATGGAACAATTATTTTCTTGCTGAGCAGGTCCGTGCAGCTCACTCTTCAAAAAGGATGATCTCCGTGTAAATGACAAAACTAAACGGTAGTTCACATCAGAACATCTCTTTATTTAGAGTGTGTAGGCTCGAAACTTGGTTTTAGCCGATTAACTTATCAACATCTCGATAGAACGTGAATGAATGCGCCACTCCATTGACAGCATGGATGACGCCATTACTTGCAAGCCAATCTTTGATCAAGAAGGTTCCAGCATACGGTGTAATCCTGAAGTTATGATTACCTGTTAAGAGAGAATGAGCGAATGTGTGAGTGACCGGATGGGTTGGTAGGCTAATTCAGGGAGGGAAGAGCTTAAAGTCGCTTTGAACAGCTTTTCAGACATATCACGGCGCATGAGTTTGATTTGCAAGGGAATCCCAACGTGATGCAGGTCTTGGGTTTAACAAACTTCGAAACATAATAGGAATTCGAGCCCAGGATCATAGATTTCTGGCACTCCCAAGTAGGCAGCGCTGCACAATGGGTTGCGGTGCCGAAGACCAGTCACACCCATGTTCCTTAATTGTTATATCATTATATCATGAACACGTAAAGTCATGTCTATGTAATACCACTACAGGTATCTCATCACATATGGGGGAGGTCGGGTGGCCTAGTGGTTAAAGCGTTCGCTCGTCACGCCGAAGACCCGGGTTCGATTCCCGACATGGGTACAATGTGTGAAGCCCATTTCTGGTGTCCCCCGCCGTGATATTGCTGAAATATTGCTAAAAGCGGCGTAAAACCATACTCACTCACTCATCACATATGAGAGTACGTGACCAATACTACCGCTTCAGAGCACAGTTAACGACTTTGGTTCAATGGGTGTTTGAAATTTGCGTCATGTATAGTAGAATTATTTAATGTACCCCAACCAACACCCTCTATACAAATGTACCTCTCGAGGTGCATGTTCATAGTGGAGAGTTAGTGAGTGAGTGAGTTGGGTTTAACGCCGCTTTTAACATTATTCCAGTTATATCGCGGCGTGTCAGCTTAATGTGGGAGGAAAGCCGGAAGTGATGCAGGCCTCAGACGTTTACCACTTCGGTGAAACCCACGAGCAAGGGTATGGTGTTGACAAACCTAGAAACATAATCGGGGCGTACCGGGATTGGAACCCACAATCATAGGTTTCTGGGGTGCCCAAGGCCTTAGACGACTGGAGAGTTAGTGGACCTTGAGTGGACATTGAAAAAATGCTGTTAACTCGAACTCTTCAATTATACACTGGAGCTCTTTTTGTGGGACTCGTGTATTTGTCTGCATGTGCGATGACTCGAAGAAGGCAAATTGTTCATAATCAGTGTGAAAATTTAAGATAATTTATGACCAACAGAGGTTAACCCTCAGACAACTAGCTTTTGAATGTAACTTTATTGATCATGTGTTCTACCAGTGAAATAAAGAAGTTGACACTTGCCTAATTCGCGGACAGTGTAGGTAATGTCGTATCTAGAGTTGTCGTCGCGGATTCTCTCATTCTTATACAATCCGTTAGAGTAGTAGACGCCAGGCAGGATGTGAAATTCCACCAATTCTGGGGGTAGATTGTATGGCTATTTACAAGTCGGTGGGGGAGGGGTTGGAAAACCCTTTTTATTTATTCAGGACAAAAATATACTTTTTGAGAAGGTGAAAAACAGAATCCATGGTTCATGTATGATTCTTATAAAGAGTGTAAACATTAATTAGTCAGCAAAGTTGTTGAATAAAGCACCACTCACCTCGTAGCATGGACATGTTGCTGAAGAAAGCATCACTCACCTTGTAGTAAGGGCCTCTTGTGGAAAAATGCATCTCTCACATGTTTGTATTAGTATGTTGTTGAAGAAAGCATCACCCAACTTGTAGTGTGGGCATGATGTTGATGAATGCATCACTCACTCCACAGAAGAGGACTTATATTTTAAGAAAGCATCCCTCATTCCGTGCTATGTGACTGTTGATGACGAAAACATCACTCACCTCGTGGCATGGGGATGCTGTTGAAGAAAGCATCGTTCACCTTGTAGTGTGGGAATGTTGTTGAATAAAAACATCACTTACCTTGTAGTGTGGGCATGTTGTTTATGAATGCATCACTCACTCCACAGAAGAAGAATTGTATTTTAAGAAAGCATTCCTCATTCCGTGGGATGTGACTGTTGATGACGAAAGCGTCCCTCACCTCGTGGCAAAGGCCTGTTGCCGAAGAAAGGATCACTCACCTGGTGGCTTGTGAATTTTGTTGAAGAAAGGACCACTCACCTGGTGGCATGTAATGTTGCCGAAGAAAGGATTACTCACCTGGTGGCTTGTGAATTTTGTTGAAGAAAGGATTACTCAGCTCGTGGCATGTGAATGTTGTTGAAGAAAGGATTACTCACCTGGTGGCTTGTGAATTTTGTTGAAGAAAGGATCACTCACCTGGTTGCATGTGAATGTTGTTGAAGAAAGGATTACTCACCTCGTGGCATGTGAATGTTGTTGAAGAAAGGATCACTCACCTGGTGGCTTGTGAATTTTGTTGAAGAAAGGATTACTCAGCTCGTGGCATGTGAATGTTGTTGAAGAAAGGATTACTCACCTCGTGGCATGTGAATGTTGTTGAAGAAAGGATCACTCACCTCGTGGCATGTGAATGTTGCTGAAGAAAGGATCACTCACCTGGTGGCATGTGAATGTTGCTGAAGAAAGAATCACTCACCTGGTGGCATGTGAATGTTGCTGAAGAAAGGATCACTCACCTGGTGCCATGTGAATGTTGTTGAAGAAAGGATCACTCACCTGGTGCCATGTAAATGTTGTTGAAGAAAGGATCACTCACCTCGTGGCATGTGAATGTTGTTGAAGAAAGGATTACTCACCTGGTGGCATGTGAATGTTGTTGAAGAAAGGATCACTCACCTGGTGGCATGTGAATGTTGTTGAAGAAAGGATTACTCACCTTGTGGCATGTGAATGTTGTTGAAGAAAGGATCACTCACCTCGTAGCAGGGATATGTTGTTAAACACAACATCGGTCCTATTTTGACCCATTTTACTAAATGAGAGATCATGTGGAGCAAATACTGTGATGTTGTCTTCTGTAGACAAAACGTGCGTCAATTATTACATAGCAAATTTGACATTAAATTGAATTGACGTGTCGTATATCATAGTCAAATTGAACAAAAATAATCCCGACCGTACAACGTAACGTTAATTTCAACTGAATCTTAATCGTTAACCTGTGTGCAGCGAGTTACTTATATGTCACTGGTAAACAACGTAAACCGTGTACATGTATGTACTTGAACGGAGCGCATTATATCAGCGTTATACCGCGTTACCCTGCGTACTTGGGCGGAACGTATTATATCAATGTTAAACAATGCATACCGGTGGACATGAACGGAACATAGTATATCAATGGTTTACAACGTTTACCTGTGTACGTGAACACAGAATGTTTTTTTACATGTATCAAATGTTTACAACGTTAACCCATGTTCTTGAACGCGGCGAACTGTCAATGTTTATACAACGTTTATCCGTGCACTTGCACGCAGTGTATTGTTAATATTTATACAACGTTTATCCGTGCACTTGCACGTAGTGTATTGTTAATATTTATACAACGTTTATCCGTGCACTTGCACGCAGTGTATTGTTAATATTTATACAACGTTTATCCGTGCACTTGAACACAGTGTATTGTTAATATTTTTACAACGGTTAAATGTGTACTTGCACGCTTTGCATGATGTTAACTTTTTAAAACATATCATACATGTACTTCAATACATATTCAGACATATCTACTTCAATATTATTCAACGTTTACCACAATGCTTGAACTACAGAATATACTAGTGGGAGGATTTTCAAACCTTTAAGTTTGTTCGTCATTCCCGACAAGGCGGCAGCAGTCAGAAACGAGGAGTACATGGGATCCTGGGATAGGCTTTGCACAACATCAGCAGTCAGAGGAGACAGGGTAGAGCGCAGTAGATAGATGTGGCCATTGGAGACGCTCAGGTTGGATTCAGTGAGGACGACACCGTTGACAACAGTCACCTGCACGTAAGCCAAATAGCAGGAAATTCAACGTTAAACTTTAAAAGAGGCAAAGATGAAGAAAAATAGAAACAGAAACCCAAACCAAGAAACAAATTCAAAAAGGGAAACAAAACCCGTTTAAAAGCGAGGACGCAATGTTACAGTGACGGACCTGGTTGTGGGGGTAGGTGACCATGCGTACAGGTTTTGACGCCAGGGTGTTGAGTGTCTCCCCTGTCCAGTTGCGGTGTGTGTTCCCAGTGTACGGCACGATGTGATACTTGATCAGGGCCGTCATCTGGGGCAGGTTCTCCTTCTGGTACAGCCATTCAACCGTCTCTTTGGGTAGCAGTTGAAACGCCGCGTCTACCGGGGCGAAGACGGTGTAGTTTCCTTCAACACGAAAAAGGTTGTGTAATTTGTAAGTTGTGTTTTGAGCTCTGTGAACCGTATTTCAGTTATGTCAGTGAAAACCTCTGGTTTGTTCTTCTTTCTTTGTTGTCTGACGTCGCACTCGACACTAGTACCATTGCGGGTATTTGACGGCGGTCTGTTAATAATCGAGTCTGGACTTGACAATCATGTGAGCAACGGTCCACGTCAAGAGCCGAGCCTGACCACCCGATCCATTAAATCGCCTATTATGACAATCGCAGGTTGCTTGGGACCAAGACATTGCAGCTGATTCATTCCCAGTACGTATGAAATTCACATTGTCTCTGTGTATGTAGAGTAATCGTTAATTATCAATTGATATATATATATAATGATAATTTTAGTTAAGAGTCAATTAATATTATAGCATCACTTCTTCAACCGTATGAGGATATTAATAATTCATAAAAGGTATGTAGAGTAAGGCTGTTGGTAAATATTACAGATTCAATTAAACAAGTTAAACCTAGACATATACAGAGTGAGTATGATTTTACGCCGCTTTTAGCAATATGCCTCCAATATCACGGGACACCAGTAATGGGCCTCACATATTGTACCATGTAAGAAATCGAACCCTGGCCTTTGGCCTGACGTCTTAGCACTATGACCACTAGGTTACCTCACCGCCCCAAAATAGTTTTAGTTCACAGACAAAGCACCTTGAATCTAATTTACTTTGCCTGAGTCTAGCCCCATTTTAATATGAGAGGACAGCAGATCTTAACATTCTATCAGGCCAAATACGACGCCTCAAACGATTGCTTCAGTAATCCATGCATATCATTGTTTATCACTACTTTGCCTTTTACGCCCAATGCAAACTGTTTCGTCGGGAAATCGAGATTGATTATTCTATGGCGTTAACGTTTTCGATTATATTCAGGTAATAAAAACATACAGATGTACAGTAAACCACTAAATTGTACGACATAGTTTCCATTGAATAACAATAACAAATATCCGGGTAAAACAAACATGGGGACTGTTATTATTTATAACAGTAGTTATTTCAGGTAATTACATATACACGTCTCCAACATTAATCTTCATGAGGCTGTTTTTTGAGACTAAGGGGTTCGGGCGAAAGTGGTTATAACACGCTTACCCTTTCGCAAACACCTTCTGTCATAACTAATTTTCAGTGATCCATTCATGAAATTATTCACCACTGTTCAGCCTTTTACGTCCAAATGAATTTGTTTCGGCAGATAATCCAGACTGAAGTGAGGTAGTTGGGGAAAGGGTGTACGGGATGGCTTATAACATTGGGTGGAAGCGAGGCAGTTGGGGAAAGGGTGTACGGGATGGCTTATAACATTAGGTGGAAGCGAGGAAGTTGGGGAAAGGGTGTACGGAATGGTTTATAGCTTTGGGTGGAAGTTGGGGAAAGGTTGTACGGGATGGCTTATAACATTGGATGGAAGTGAGTTAGTTGGGGAAAGGGTGTACGGGATGGCTTATAGCATTGGGTGGAAGTTGGGGAAAGGGTGTACTGGATGGCTTATAACATTGGGTGGAAGTGAGGTAGTTTGGGAAAGCGTCTACGGGATGGCTTATTACATTGGATGGAAGTGAGGTAGTTTGGGAAAGCGTCTACGGAATGGCTTATAACATTGGGTGGAAGTGAGGCAGTTGGGGAAAGGGTGTACGGGATGGCTTATAACATTGGGTGGAAGTGAGGTAGTTTGGGAAAGCGTCTACGGGATGGCTTATAACATTGGGTGGAAGTGAGGTAGTTGGGGAAAGGGTGTACGGGATGGCTTATAACATTGGGTGGAAGTGAGGCAGTTTGGGAAAGCGTCTACGGGATGGCTTATAACATTGGATGGAAGTGAGGTAGTTGGGGAAAGGGTGTACGGAATGGTTTATAGCTTTGGGTGGAAGTTGGGGAAAGGTTGTACGGGATGGCTTATAACATTGGGTGGAAGTGAGGCAGTTTGGGAAAGCGTCTACGGGATGGCTTATAACATTGGGTGGAAGTGAGGTAGTTGGGGAAAGCGTCTACGGGATGGCTTATAACACTGGGTGGAAGTGAGGTAGTTGGGGAAAGGGTGTACGGGATGGCTAATAACATTGGGTGGAAGTGAGGCAGTTTGGGAAAGCGTCTACGGGATGGCTTATAACATTGGGTGGAAGTGAGGCAGTTGGGGAAAGCGTCTACGGGATGGCTTATAACATTGGGTGGAAGTGAGGCAGTTTGGGAAAGCGTCTACGGGATGGCTTATAACATTGGGTGGAAGTGAGGCAGTTTGGGAAAGCGTCTACGGGATGGCTTATAACATTGGGTGGAAGTGAGGTAGTTGGGGAAAGGGTGTACGGGATGGCTAATAACATTGGATGGAAGTGAGGTAGTTGGGGAAAGGGTGTACGGGATGGCTTATAACATTGGGTGGAAGTGAGGTAGTTGGGGAAAGGGTGTACGGAATGGTTTATAGCTTTGGGTGGAAGGGTGGGGAAAGGGTGTACGGGATGGTTAATAACATTGGGTGGAAGTGAGGCAGTTTGGGAAAGGGTGTACGGAATGGTTTATAGCTTTGGGTGGAAGTTGGGGAAAGGTTGTACGGGATGGCTTATAACATTGGATGGAAGTGAGGTAGTTGGGGAAAGGGTGTACGGGATGGTTTATAGCTTTGGGTGGAAGTTGGGGAAAGCGTCTACGGGATGGCTTATAACATTGGATGGAAGTGAGGTAGTTGGGGAAAGGGTGTACGGGATGGCTTATAGCATTGGGTGGAAGTTGGGGAAAGGGTGTACTGGATGGCTTATAACATTGGGTGGAAGTGAGGCAGTTTGGGAAAGGGTGTACGGAATGGTTTATAGCTTTGGGTGGAAGTTGGGGAAAGCGTCTACGGGATGGCTTATAACATTGGATGGAAGTGAGGTAGTTGGGGAAAGGGTGTACGGGATGGCTTATATCATTGGGTGGAAGTTGGGGAAAGGGTGTACTGGATGGCTTATAACATTGGGTGGAAGTGAGGTAGTTTGGGAAAGCGTCTACGGGATGGCTTATAACATTGGGTGGAAGTGAGGCAGTTGGGGAAAGCGTCTACGGGATGGCTTATAACATTGGGTGGAAGTTGGGGAAAGGGTGTACTGAATGGCTTATAACATTGGATGGAAGTTAGGCAGTTGGGGAAAGCGTCTACGGGATGGCTTATAACATTGAATGGAAGTGAGGCAGTTGGGGAAAGCGTCTACGGGATGGCTTATTACATAGTGTTTAAGTGAGGTAGTTTGGGAAAGCGTCTACGGGATGGCTTATAACATTGGATGGAAGTGGGGTAGTTGGGGAAAGCGTCTACGGGATGGCTTATAACACTGGGTGGAAGTGAGGCAGTTGGCGCAAGAAAGCGTTGGTTGCCACCACCTTAATTTGTGTATTAAGTGTGATATAATTGGCTCATCTTGAAACGTTTTAGTCAAGGCGATATATCTTATACTTAAGCCGCATTTCAAGTGGGGATCCTCGCACGGCTGAGGGACATAACTCTGAAATTGGAAATGCAATAATCTAGCACTGCTTGCATATTTGGCAAATAGAGAATATAGCATGTTCATGCTTCCATACATTTTGTGTGAACATACCCGTGTTGAGGAGACTCTCCAGTCCGGCTCTTTGAATGAGACTTGAGAAGATCATCGTCTCGAATCTTGTGTTCAGCGTCTCCATGATAGTTTCCGCAGCAACATCATGACAGACGTTTAGCAGAAGCAGCCCCCACACGACATGCACGTCCATTGCTCCACCAAGTAAATTACACTAGAAACATGGAGAATAAGTGTCGTCTTTAAATCTGACAGACTTATATGTAGTGAATATAAGTCTGGCCAATACCACGGCAGGTGTACCAGTATTGTTACCATTCTGTTTTCATCAATTCTGTGCATGTAAGGTGGCTGTTTGTTCCTACTTTCCATTATTACTTTCTTTGAAATACAAACCACATTCAATGAAGCGGCGGTAAACAGATTTGTTGTTCTTGAGCGCCGCAGTCATATCACCTCGGCCAGACAATAATCAAGTCGGGGACAGATTTGTTGTTCTTGAGCGCCGCAGTCATATCACCTCGGCCAGACAATAATCAAGTCGGGGACAGATTTGTTGTTCTTGAGCGCCGCAGTCATATCACTTCGGCCAGACAATAATCAAGTCGGGGACAGATTTGGTCGGACTGTTGTTTAAAGCCGCACTCAAAAATATACCAGCGTCACTACGGCGGTTTGTAAATAATCGAATCTAGATCAGACAATCAAGTGATTGGTATTATGAGCTTCGATATACGCTGTCGTTACACGCTGACACGCCCTCGAAGAAATCACCGTAAAATGGATTAGAACTTTCCCCGCCGAAAAAAACTTTTGCAAATCTTTTTACCGTGGTTTGAAGCACACATTTCACCACAATCAATACGGCGTCAGAACTCTACCACAAACGATATAAACGTGCGCATGCTCGAAGAAAGTATTGTTTTAAGTGGTAGCGATCTGTGAAATAGCATAATTCTTTTCTGAACATGCAAACGAAATTTCTACTTTTCTTAATGTGAATCTGCACGCGTATAGGACGCAGGATTTCGCGTCCGGTAAATCCCTGTGTGATCTAAATGAAATTAATAATGTAAATATCTGAAATATATGGATACTATCCAAACTAGCATGCCAAAGAACGTTTAAATCACTGTTAAGTTTCTTCCAATGCCAAGTATCACCTTCTTAATTGCCTATAATGCAAACCATCACAAGTGAAAGTTGGTCTTTTTGATGCACTGAATAATCAATCTACGACGTTTTACGTTCAAGAGAATGATACAAAGTTCTTCAAACTTTTGGACTTCAAAAGTTAATAAATGAACTTGAGTATTATTGTAACAAATGGAAATTGAAGGTCAATATCGATAAGACAAAGGTTGTAGTTTTCAAAAATGGAGGGAAATTATCAAAACGAGAAAAATGGCTATACAAAGGTGAAAAACTTGAGGTTGTAAGAAGTTACAAATATTTGGGGGTACATTTTACAAATCGTCTTACTTGGTCACTGCATTGCAACAAAGCCCCACTACAAGCCAAAAAGATTTTAATTGGCATTTTACAAAACCTAAAACCCCTTGGAAATATTAGCTTTGAAACATTCTCTAAGATTTTCGACACTAAGATCAGTCCTATTTTACTCTATGGTGCTGAAGTCTGGGGCCTAGAGAACTATGATACAATAGAGAAGGTACATCTATTTGCGTATAAAAGATTTTTAGGAGTAAATTCCAACACTCCAAATGTTACAGTTTACGGGGAATGTGGGAGATACCCAATGTATATATTCAGTTACATAAAAGTAATAAAATATTGGATAAAATTGCTTAAAATGCCAAATACCAGATTCCCAAAGAAATGCTATAACATGATGATTCTTTACGATAGCAGAGGTAAAAATAACTGGGCCTCGGGTGTCAAAAAGATACTCCAATCTTGCGGGTATGAGTACATTTGGAGAGAGCAACATGTAACAGTACCAGATCGTTTCATATATAATTTAAGACAAAGGCTAAAAGATATGTATTTTCAAAAGTGGTACTCTTCACTAAACTTACATAATAAGTTAAAGCATTACACCTGTTTTAAATCATTCATTCTGACCGAAAAATATCTTTTGGATATAAATGTTAAGAAATTCCGAACAGCACTATCCCGTTTCAGATGTGGTTCTCATGACCTTCTAATAGAAAAAGGTAGACATTTAGCGATACCAAGGGAAAACAGATTGTGTAAATATTGTACTTGCCAAGAGATAGAAGATGAATACCATTTTTTGCTAGTCTGTCCATTGTATGCAAATATGAGAAAAGAATACATACATAAATATTTTTATCTGAATCCTAGAATAGACAAATTTTATATCCTCATGTCATCCCAAAATGAAACAGTCACAAAATATCTTTCAATGTATATATATCATGCAATGAACATCAGATCCTCTGCATTATAGATGTGATATTTAGTTACGATATATGTAATTCCTATTGCACCCATTGCTACTGTATGTATATATGTACTATAGGCCTATGGCCTTTTCAGTACTTGAAATAAAGATTGATATTAGCTAACAAAAGAATAATACATACGCAGTCAATTTCACTTGGAATTGATTGTCATCAATACTATCTCTGTTAGTAAACATGTGATTCAATTGTAAAATACGTAGTTTACGTTACTTACCTAAATCCTATGTGGCCTCACCGACACTCTCATGTTAATATAAGCCAGTGTTATCATCAGGGGCGTTAGGTTATCAAGGGTTGTACTTGGGCGTGACATGTAATCAGATTAAAGGGATATATATGGTTACAATTCTATATCTCTATATCTTTCTTTTTTTCATGCTTGTCCAAAGTTTCTGTGATCAAAATAACAGAAAAAAGGAAATACACACACACACACACACACACACACACACACACACACACACACACACACACCCACACCCACACACACACACACACACACGCACGCACGCACACACACACACACACAGACATACATACATACATACATACATACATACTGAAGCAAATCCTAAAATTTTAACATTTTGACCAGTTATCATTGTGGGCCCTTATTGTGTATTTAAACACTAATGTCTTCAGATAACACCCGTTTTTGTGCAGGTGAATCGATCAAAATCGACGGACTGTTTATGATTTACAGACGTGTCTACAGCAAACGGGTACCACCGCTGATCGCCCTCGGCCAGGTCGACCACGTGTGACGTCACATGCAGAGGATCGTCAGATTGTCTTACGTCACCTCCGTAACCGATTTTTGACGGCTACATCAACCAGAAATGAACTGTTTAGGGGTAAACTGAGTGCGCAAACTGGTCGAAACCACGACGGCCATACTGCGGGGCGATTCTGACTCAATTACACAGACGTCAACATCAATTGTGGGCACAGCGACACTTACGATGGTCTCAGAGGAATTGGAATCAAGTCGTCTTCAGTGATGAATCCCGATTTAATCTTCCATTTGCTGATGGTAGGGCGAGGGTGTGGAGGCGCCGTCATGAACGTTACGCCCAGTGTTGTGTACAGGAAGTTGACAGATTTCGAGGCGGAAGTGGCATGGTGTGGGGTGCTATCTGTGGCAATGCACGTTCCAGGCTTCTTGTCATCCGTGGCAACCTCAACGCTGCTGCTTACCGCGACCAGGTACTGGCACCAGAACTTCTGCCTTTTATGGCAGCACATGGACTCGGTTTGATCTTCCAACACGGCAATGCCAGACCCCACACAGCAATTTTGACAAGGAATTTCATTCAGAATGCGGGAGTCAACGTCAGGGACTGGCCGTCAAGGTCTCCCGACCTCAATCCCATAGAACTCGTCTCGGATGCGCTCGGCAGAAGTCTGCGTACTCTCCAGAACCAACCACAGAAATTGCAAGATCTTAGCACCATTTTGCAGCAACAATGGCGTCGTCTTCCCAATCATGTGTTCACAAGCATCACGAGGTACATGCGGAGGCGTTGTGTGGCAGTTGTCAACGCACATGGTGGCCATACACGCTACTGAACTTGTGTGCCATCAGATTCTCGTGCTTGAGACTTATGATTTAAACTGTTGATGTTAATACCGAATACCGTAGGTTACCACCGTTAATTAAAATCCTTCTTTGGACATTAATCATTAAACATTACCTTTTCTGATACATTTGTCCGTTATATATTATATATGGGATTACTTTTAAAAATGTGAAGTTTTGAATTTGACTCAGTATATATATATATATATATATATATATATATATATATATATATATATATATATATATATATATATATATATATATATACAAAAATGAGGTAAATGCTCACTCGGTGTACATGTAATATATAATAAAATAATAAAGTCCACGTTAGTCCATCATCTTCTTTATATCAGTTTCAAACATAGTAGTTTCGCTGACAGCTCTTCAGTGTAACTGACAATGACATGTAATGACGTCATAAATTACAACTGTGACGTCATAATGTATTTACACACTCCAGCGACGACACCAAGTAATTTAACAATTGTAGGGAGACATTTGAATTAAATATACAGTATTTGTAAAGTAACAGTGCAACATTTACGATTGAAATGACAAATCTATCAATACATTCTAGAGTTCAATTTGGGTTTCATCAATTGGATCTTTGATGATAGAATTTTCCGTCTCCGTTCCAACAACCTCAGATGTCGCCGACCAGCACGTCGTCCTGTTCTCCAACCACGGTATTGACAAGCACGACTTCAGTGGGCACAGGGTCATCACAATTGGCGTCATCGTGAGTGGAGGCGTGTCATCTTCTCTGATGAAAGTCGCTTTTGTGTCTCCCATGCAGACGGAAGAGTCAGAATTTGGCGGCGTCGAGGTGATCGTTTCGCTGACAGAAACGTTGTGGAAAGGGATCCATGGGGTGGAACTAGCGTCATGATATGGGCAGGGATTGGACTTAATGCGAGACTTGGACCCATGTGCTTTCTGAATGTGCTCAGCGGTATATCGACCAAGTGATCAGACCCCACGTTGTTCCATTTTTTGCACAACATCAACAACACATTTTCCAGCAGAACAACGCTCGTCTCCATGTTGCCAGAGCTACCATGGCCTTTCTGCAACAACACAACATCCGTGTTCTACCGTGACCAGCCCTCAGCCCTGATCTGAACCCCATCGAACACTTGTGGGATGAGGTTCAAAGGCGTCTGCACAATGTGCGCCCAGTCCCTACAACTGCCGATGAACTACGCACAACTGCTCTGCACAAATCGTCTGATCCACTCATTGTACAGGAGATGTGTGGCAGTGATCAATGCTAATGGTGGTCACACCAGGTATCGAATGACATTTTGGGTATTGACCCGAAACTGTGTAAGCCCTTAACATTTGAAAAAAACAATTTTTTGTCAATCTTGCCCTATTAGTATTTCTTGTCTTTACTATTAAAAATAAATAACATGTATTCTGCATACTCGACTTGTCTTTCTTTTGCGTGTGAGTATATATATAGATATATATTTATATTATATATGTATGTATGTATGTATGTATGTATGTATGTATGTATGTATGTATGTATGTATGTATGTATGTATGTATGTATATATGTGAGAAATTGGCGCACATTGTAGCTACATTCAAAAGGGGTCCTATTTACAAGCATGAGTGAGAATGTCTTAAGCCACCATTAACAATTTTCAAGCATTGCACATGTAACTGTGGTGGACGCCAGGAATAGGCTTCAATACTCTTATAATTAAAATTTCGCTGTGTTCATTGTAATTCCTGCATTCTGAATGTATTAATCCAAGCCCACCGAAGTGGACTACTTTTATTACTACGGAATGGAGGTGAATCCCAATATTACAGTTGAGGGAATTCCCTTTCTGCTCACGTGTATGGTCATGCACAGGACATTTAACGAAATTCATGCATATTCATTGTCCAAAGTACCCTTTGAGGCCGAAGGCCGAGAAGGAATGAAACAGCAAACGTGCAGGCTTGCTCGCTTGGGTTCCACAAATATCATGTCTTCGGGTTTCATTTCTAAACTGCATTTTTCCAACAGTGTCTTCCCTTTATCCCAGGGAACTAATGTTTGTATCTGGCGGTTACTGACCATGTCATTTGAAACATTCGCCTTCTGTTGTGTTTTCCGGTTGGTAACAGTCTGACTGTTGCAGTTCTCGCCTCTTGCCTTGATTGACAGGTCCTATGAAGTTTGTTTTGATCCTACTCTCCGTTGATTAGCTACTGACTTTGTGGGCGTGTCAAGTTATGTGCATAAATTAAACAATCACTTGATTCATGTCAGGACACAGTATGTATTCCTACACCTGGAATGTTTATCATTTTCGTCTGCTTTGACATATGCAACTATTTTTGGTTAAACTATTGTAGATAACACATGATTTCGTGGTGGAATTTAATTCTAAGGATTGACTGTGTATTTTTTCGGTTCATTGAAGTATGAATCGAAAAACCGATGCGCAAGCTTTTGTTATAATCCACTACGCGGATTTATACAGTTTCCAAATCGGTTTTTTGATTCATACCTCAATGAACCGAAACAAATACACACTCGTCAGTTAATCGTTAAGTAGTAACATGACACTTATTATTGTTGATGTACACAACCATTACTGATGTCGTTCACACCAATTGCTAGTATCGATGACATAACCGACGTGTACCTAGGTGTGCAAGATGGTAAATTTGCAGGGAGAAGCATAGTATATTTTTGATTTATGAGTCACTCTCTTGTGAACAATTACGTAACCAAAAACGGTAGAATACGAAACAATAACAACAATTCATACACATATGGAACCCTTTTCGCTGGCGCCACATCTACGGAATTGCACATGAAACTGAAATAGGCCTGAGGTCAAATCTGGTAGAAAAAAACAGTAAATAATTTAACAGATCCAGAAATTTAAGAGATACTTTCAAACATTTCTCGTAACAATAAATTCACTATGAACGTATTTAAAGCAATATTATGTGTATAGAACTATCTATAATTCTACAACCTTAACTAGATAATGCTTTAAGGATGAGGTATTTAAACAGGGCAGAACGTATACACACATCTGTTGTGAGTAAACACGGAAATCGGGTGGTATCCGTAACTCACAGATCAATTTCTGTTAATAATGCAAATTTCTAAATGCGTCTCTATACTGATAGCACAGTGAGGGTATACATAAATTATGTTATTTTCTCGTGTTTATTGGAAACCGCTCTGTTTGAATCGGGAACGTCTTCAACACAGTTGAAATAACAGATCAGTTTAGGAGAGCCTGTCACATGTGTCTTAGGTGGGTAACATCACATTGAAGGAGCACAGGAAGCTGTAGTAGTTTATTTAAAATGAACTGAACACCATATGGAGTGATATGCTATCATACGAGCTATCTTTTCGTAAAGTCACCTAATGTAGGTAAATTATAAATATGGACGGTGTTTACAAATTGAATCAATAACATTGAAATTAAGCGTGTTCTTGAAAACGTGTGAAGGTTGTATTTTTTTTTGCAAATACATCATTTATTTTGCAGCACTATGATGCTGGTACTAGAGGGCTGCCTTCTTCTGGGTAAGACAAGGTGGTTGCTTTAAGTTACTTTAATATGTAATGATGATTGTATTGCTTCTGCCTAGGTGAATAGAGATTCTATTTACGGTTTTGGGTCGGGGTGATCATGCTTGTTGACTTGGTGCGGGTCATCATACCCCGACAACTTGGATTGTTACTGGTAATAGCAATCACTGTTTCGTCTAGTCCAGATTCGATAATTTACAGGCCGCCGTCATAGAGCTGGAATATGTCGGAGTGCGGCGTTAAACAACAAAAGCAATAAATAAGTGCGTATATTGCAGTCGTGTCCATATATACTTAATAGACGTAGCCTTAGGTTGTATAATTCTGTTATTTTGTTACTTTCCTCTTTCAGTATCCTTAAGTGAAGGAGTTCGCGATAACTGGGGCAAAGAGTTCATCTTGGCATTCACACAGTTTGGACCTACCGCCTTGAAGAATACAACACAAGCGGAAATAACAGGAGAGCCTAACGTCAAAATAAACCTGACTTTTTCGAATAGCCAGCAGTCAATAAGCATGACAAAGAAAGTCAAAACAATATATATTCCTTCAAGTTACAGCAAATTCAATGAAATGGAACCAAAAGGAATTTCTATATCATCAACGTCCTCAGTGTCTGTACGTGGCATCAGTAAAAGGCCAGATATATCAGCTGGGTTTATGTGTATTCCAGTAGAAAGGTTGTCTACAAGCTACGTTGTTGTAACCTATCTTCCCGATCCGAGCTGCCAGACATTCTTTTCCATTGTGTCCAAGGACGATAACACCAAAGTTACCATCACATTAAGACTGGCAAAGAAGGACCTTGACTGTCATGGATTTAAGCATGGGTCCAAGAAGATCATCAATATGAACAAGTTGTCTGTGTATGGCATTAAGTGTTCTTCCGATGTAACCGGAAGTACCATCAGCAGCAATAAGGTAGTCGCCGTGATGGTTGGAAGTACGTGCCAAACAGGGAACTTTGTGAACCTGGTTGAGAAGATGATGTTACCCAAGTCGTTATTTGGGTGGAGTTATGTGCTTCCCGTTTACCCAGTCGTGAAGAGTCTGTATAGAATATATGCCCCTAAGGCCGGAACGAAACTTTCTTCCAGTACAGGCAAGAGATGGGGAAACATTCTAGATAAGGAGCCCATTGACATCATCTTGGATGTAGATAAGCCTTTGTGTATTTCCTCAACCAAGCCGATGTATGTCTTGGTTGTATTGAAACCTATCGAAACAAATGGACGTCAGTTACATACAGTACACCAAGTTCCTTCGAGTAGCCAGTATTTACAACAGTATACCGTTAATCTTGCCGGGAAATCGCAGTATTTTCTGACAGTCATTGTACACGAAGATGTCGTAGATCTCCTTTCCCAAGCAGTTGGGGAATTACATGATCCAAAGGTCTTCACGCATGACATTGAATCGTGTCCCATGAAAACCTTCACGAAAGTCCATGGTGCTTCAGGACTCTTGCACCTAAACTCTACTGTACCATTTGGGCTCATAGTGCATTCTATGAAGGATGATGTTGCTTCCAGCCTCGAACCCGGAATGTTGATGGGTAAGCATGTTTATGCCAAATCTGTGTCAGCAGGTCTCCCAGGCTTTATTCCTGCCATCATTTTTTAACACAGGTTGCAACTAATTTGGTGTCTCAACAGATTTGTACATCAGAGGAACGGGTGCACAAGTGGTCAGAAACGTAGCTAAGAAAGGATCAGTTGGTCTCAGAATCGAATCCCAGATCATGAGCTAAAGTGATGTGTTGTATCTGAAATACTATTCCAAACTCACACAAATACATCTATCCCATGAACAAAAAACGATTTTAAAGATGTCTACTGGTCCAACACAAGCAAATTAATAACTTGTCAATTGCAGCCTTGATAAATTGACACAAGTACAGCCATGTCTTAAATGAAGAACACATACTGGTTTGTCTACTATCCTATCCATATATTTAAGACAGCAAAGCATTCCGTTTAGCTAGATTCACGTTTGTTCTCGTGTGTATGGTATTTAATGTTGTAAACTTTTCAGATCAGACCAACTGCCCGACGGGGGTGGGATTCATGTACTTCCCGGCTGATGACATGTGCGTGAAGTATGAACACAGGGAACTTACCAGGCAGTTTGCAAGCATCCATTGTCATATTCCAGGGGGCTTCCTCTTCGATATAAAGACGGACAAGATGTTCCAGACTATAAAAGGCATTTATGCCAAATTTGGTAGGTAATATGTCAACGCTTAAATATACATCTTCGCAGTAAACATTCCGAATTTAAACATGTTCTAAACTGAGGAGCAAACTATTTTCCTCTCAGTTGATTTGATAATATATTTTAGGCATGTGTTTGATTTTCAATTGAAAATACGACGTAGCTCAAGTTAGCGATATTTTATTGCAAAATCTGGTACTCTTGCCGTTGACCTGCTAAGTCAGCACTCAAAAGATACCTCTACGTGATTTTAGCCTTTTTATATAAACTCCTTAAAAAGTAGGAAGTACTCGGAAATAATTAAAAATTGTAACGGATGTATATTAATATTAATGAACGAATTGGGAACACGGTAGTGGTGTATGACTGTGGATGTAATGACCGCCAACGGTCTTGAAGAACGAGTGGGGTAAAATAGAAATTTTCAAAGATGACGTATTTGGATCAGTAGTGTGTAACAGCGTCACGATTTGAAAAAACATTCCTTCACTCGACGAGGCATACTGCGTGTGAGTCTCCCAATGGCTATTTGAGGGAATCTGACACACTCCTCTTGCAAGGCCTGGGAAAATTCAGCCAATGTGGCCGGCGGTCTATAACGTTGACGCACACGTCCCCCTATCATGTCCCAGACGTGTTCAACGTGGGAAACGTCTGGGCTCATTGCTGGCCATGGCATTCTACGAATTTTGTGCTACTTGAGGTGTGCATTGGCGATTAGCGCACGGTGAGTACGGGCGTTGTCATTCTGAAAAACAACTGGTCGACCCTCACACCCTGCAAAAGCGACAACGAAGGGTGTCAGTATGTAAAACTGTCCTTTTCTTTCACGATATGGAGTGGGGTTGGCTCAGTTATAGTGATCTGTCAATTTGATATTAACTTTTGGCTTGACGTTCATTGACGCCTGTTGTCAATATGACGATTTGTAAGAGGCGGCACAACGCGTGGCACATTAGAGCGGATCAATGGATCTTGTACTCCCGCCGTTGACCTGGGACTCCTTGAACGGCGTCGATCGTCAGCATTTGGGGTTTGTTGATACCTGTTTCATGATCTGCGAATCACAGACTGTGAGGCATTGAACGTATTGGCTGCTGCCAGTTTCCAGCATGCCAATAGCCCGTAGACGATCCACGCATGGCAGACGTCGCATCATTAGTACATACACAAACAGTGAATGAATTCAAGTAAATCACAACTGTATGATAAAAAAAATCAGTAAGATTGACAGAAATAATGGTCCACAGAAAGAGATTAATCGACATTCCTTGAAAGTGTTGAAGTGAGGAAAGACACCCTACGCATGTGTGTATAGCTACTGCAGGAGGCACGTGCAAACTATAGGCTGTGTTTGGTGTTAAGTTTTACAGACATAAACGTTTTTGCACAAGATATTTGTCGTTAACACATATCTTTATTCTAATACGTAGTACTAAGATATGTAATTCATGATCCCCTCCTTTTTTGGAAGAGCAAACTTTACCAATTACAATTAATGACTTCACAAAATACACAACTGCTGATCAGTATCTTAGACATCTTATCTTTGAAAATCAGTAAATTTCTTTTTTCGGCACAGATTTCCATTTCAAACATAGTAGGGGTCATGTGGTTGCAAGTTCATTTCTTACCCAAGTCGTCCAATTTCATTTTACACAAAATGACCCAGTCACTTATTACTTATTAATCTCATTTAAGGAAAGTCAAATAAAAAACAAACTTGATCAACTTTCTTTCGCCCCTAGGTTTCTTGTTAATCAAAATGCATTTTTATGAATATTTTTTTTCAGAAAAGAATTAATAGTGATATAAATAACTGCAAAAATAAAGAAATGTTCGCTGTACATGTTGGATGACAACTACTTAGGATAGGAATTGTTTTGACATTGATATCATCTGTATATGTTGTGATGTAAAATGATGGACACAAGCGAAAGTGACAACATTCCAGCTTAGTATTACTATTAAACTAGATATTGTTGCAATACTTATGCGAACGCGATTATTTTCGATTCACGTGTTTATATATAAATGATAAAAACACCACTGCGTTCAGTCCTTTCATTACATTTTTTTCAAGTTAAGGTTACGCAATAAGTTGTCAACCGATCTTGATGGATATGTGGTGTGTACCCTGTGTAGCCTATGTACCCTGAGCCATTATTGTTCACACACAGGATACATCACGCCAGGGATCGGTTGAAAACGAATTGATCTTCCCGACATTCATTCATACAAGTCCGTAATATATATCCGCAGTTTCGATCAGTTTCACTAAGCAAAACTCGTTACACTTGTCTTGAGTTATAACCCACAAAAATGCGATTACCCGCTCCTTGACCAATCTTTCACTAGTATTTGTAATGTAAGATGAGGTAATGCTCCGTGTATCTCTCAACATATAATTTCCAGGAGGTCCAGCGTTCATTGGTGGCTTCATGTATAGATATTCGGAAACGTTTAAAATCTGGCTCTGGAGTGACTGTGATCCAATCACAGGGTGGTCAGCCAAGAACTCACGGTCATGCTTGGCATTGTACGGGAGTAACATGGAGTGGGACGGGAGGAATTGCAACAGAAATTCCAGTAGCATCTGTGGATTTGACGTACAACATGTCTCTACCTCTGGTACAATAAGAAGAAGTAGGAAGAGGCATGGAACAAGATGTAAACATCTTCTGCCTGGTATGTACATATCTCACATCACTTTCCTCAAGAAAAACAATTCATACACCAATCATAGACCGGTAAATATCTCAGTCTCAGAAAAAGAACAGCCGTCTAAAGTATGTTGGGTTTTAATGAAACATGTCTTAGCATTTTTATGTCATAAGCTTTTACTGGAGCCATTTAGATAATAAGGTTGCAGGTTATGCGTTTACATCACATACATGCGATATCATAGATTAGAATGTTTCATGTATTCGATGATTTTTACAGATATCATTGAGAGACTAGGAATGACAACAGGTACCAGTATATTGACCAGTAAAGAAAGCACCCATCATGACACCACGACAGTTGAAACAGATCACACTGGAATTCCGTCAACGACAGGCATCACACCTCATAGCACTGCCAACGAGACTGAACCGACATATGATACATCAACGATAAAGGAGGCCACGTCCATTACTCCGTCAGATGCCACCACTGACACCCTCAAGTGGACAAGGGAAACACTGACGGAGTCAACAATGACCGTAAAAGTCACAACAGACGCGTCAACCCAACAAAAGACAACAAAGAATGTTCCAAGCACGCCAACAAGCTTGGAAACAATGAAAACCACACAGATCCAACCTGATGAGTCTCCTAAACCAGTGACATTAACAGTCCAGTATGACCGGTTGCATAGAAACACTGGACAACAAAGAACACTGAACATGACAGTACTGATGCAGGAGTTCCTCAAGTCACCCAATAATTCTCTGACAGTTCTGAAGGAAAGGGAAAATATCCTGAGTATGATCAAGAAGGGGTCATGGAGGTGTAACTGCTTCTGTCGAAGCAACCGCCTTCAGAATATGTCAAAGGAAGCTGTACAGGAACATAGAGAGAGGGTGAAGAAGGAGTTGGGAGTGGATACATCTTCCCTCAGAAAGACAAGGTCAAAGAAAACCTGTGCCATTGATAATCGTCCATCGGCTAATGCTGTCGGCTGTTTTGGGTTCATGTTCCTAATCTTTCCAGTTGCTTTAATCATCCTGTCGGACATCAACACTTTGCTAATCAAACACAACACTCACTCAAGAAAGAAGAAACAGTCGGGTTGTTATATTAACCTGTCCAGAAGTTCAATGTCCAGCAGTAGTTCAGGAAGTTAGAACATTTCCTTAAAAGTATTACACAAGTGGGACAATGGGAAATGGTGGTTGAGGGGTTGGGCTGGGGGGGATGAAACGTATGGGATCATCAGAATGGGAGGGAAGGGTTGGTACCAGTTCTCCAGTATTAAAGTATATATTCGTTTCAAAGGTTTAGGCAAGGAGGGAAATAAGAGAAATTGCTGGAAGGAGGGGGTTGGCTTGTGTTTTGTAAACTTGGTTGGCTTTCGTGAACACCTGGCATCATTACTATTTGAAAGTGATTCATAAACACATTCTCATGATATATTCGGATTTGTACAATCGACTCTGATTTTGCAGAGATTTCTATTGGATAAGGAAAAGGGTTTTGTCGCTTTAATTAATTGTTTATTATATGTAGGGATTAGAGTAGGGGGTTCAGGTATTAAAGGGGGTGGGTGGAAGGGGGTAGGACTAAGAAGGGATTAGAGGCAGTAGTCTTTCTGGGCGTTAGCGGTTATCAATGCGTGTGTAAAGTAAGTACTTGAATGGCATGTTCACAACCAGGCGAAATAGTAGTGAAAGCCATATAAACAGATCACTGAAAATCAGTGATGACAATAGGTGTTCGCGAAAGGAGTATTAATTAAATGATGTCATACTTACCAAATGTCTACTTTCACTTTATGCCGAGCACATATACACAACAACTCACAACTTTTGAGGTACAATCAAGAATACTCTTAGTACTTAGATTTTAATATAAAGATCGTCATATGACTCTTGCTCAAAATGAGTTATACAATATTTAAGGCCTCGGTAAAGCTTTCAAAAGGTTTTATTGCAGACGTGTGGAGGACAAATGTGACTCATCGGAGACCAAAATATCCGATGCGATTCCCTTTTTCGACTTGTACAACATACACATGTATTCCACTGTGTTTTCGGATGAACATTTACTTGCCTGTGCATGTGTTTGTGACATGTGTCACCGGTGGGGCAGAATTCGCTCATCTTTTCGCGGACAGCATATATCATCACTATAAACACATGACCATTCTATTGACGGAGTCGTACAGAGGCTTCTCTTTTAGCAGATATGTGTTATGATAATTGAAAGTGTTTTGTCGCCAAATACTATTTTGCATATAACAAACATTTCACCTTCAGGTTAAGTGAAAACTTTTTTATGAACGCTTATATACTGAACCACAAAATAAACCCCAAGTAACATTGCATGCAAAGATGTCATTTAAATATCTGGGTAATTTTTGCCAAAGTTTCTAAAATTAAACATTACCTTGTCCGGAAAAATAAAATTTGATGATAAAAAAACAAAGCAGATGACAATAAAACCGATCGCACAAACGCATCACGGCAATGGCCATGGTAAACCGATGCACGTGAGTTCTGTGCTAATTGAAATGTACATGCGTTCCCTCATTTCTTGCCCTATAAAAATCCACCCAGATCGGATAACATTCATTCGTTATTGAGTTACTACCACATACAAAGATTGACAAGATATCAGCGATACCAAGCCCTTGGACGATTGCAAGCTGGACAAACCGCCCTGCAAGTTCACGTGAAGACCATATAAGGCTCCAGCAACGGTACCAGACCACCAACACTACAGATGACCGACAACGTAGTCGAAGACCTAGGGTCACAAGCCGACGTAAGGATCGTCAGATTGTGCGACAGCATCTTCAAGATCGCTTTTTTACTGCTGCGGAAACTGCTCGACAGATCATGGGGACACAACAGCGACACATAAGAGCGGACACCGTGCGTCGACGATTGACGAGCAGACACCTCCACTGTCACAGGCCATACCGAGGACCCATTCTGACACCACGTCATCGCCGGCACCGTCTTCAGTGGGCAACGCAGCAACATCATTGGCGCCACCAGTAGTGGAGAAGAGTCCTCTCCTCAGACAAGAGCCGTTACTGTATCTGAACAGCAGATGGCAGAGAGAGAGAGAGAGTCTGGCGACGGCGTCCGAAACTTTATTCGGATGCTTGTGTTGTTGAGAGAGACTCGTGGGGTGGTCCGAGCATCATGGTGTGGGGTGAAATTGGTCTTGCACAGAGGGTCGGCCCTGTGGTCCAGTACATCGTTCCAGGGAGAGGCAATGGTGTCACAGCAGTTCGGTACATTGATCAAGTCTTGAGACCACACGCCATGCCTCATTTGGCACGTCGCCGCAACCACGACTTTCAGCATGATAACGCCCGTGCCCACACTCTGAGATCAACAAGAGACTTCCTCTAGCAGAATTACATCAGAACCATGCAGTGCCTGCCCTCAGTCCCGATTTAAATCCCATTTGGCATGTGTGGGACGAGATTAAAAGATGGCTGAATGACGTCCGACCAAGGCCGGCAACTGCAGCTGAACTGCGTCAGGCGCTCCTCAGAGTGTGGGCTCAAGTGCCTATGGCCTTCATCAACCGCCTCATCCATTTCATGTGTCGACGTTGCACGGCAGTCATAAATGGACATGGCGGATACACGAGATACTGACTTGTGATGCCATTTTCTCGGAGACTAGTGTTGTGTTTCACTTTAAGAACATGTGACACTTTAATTTCAACCTTGGTTTCAAGTTTCATCTTTTTAATATGTCTCAAAGTATGTTAACAGTGTTTGGACAAATAAGGTTTCTCATATATTTATCGACGGTGATGTTTCTTTTGGGGTTTAGTATATTTAGATACAGGAAACACGATAATTGTACAATTGTAGAAGCGCACCTATAATATGTTATTTCAGAGACAATCTGTAATTTGAAGCGCACATAAATATGAATTATCATTTGTACAATGGGTCACATGGGCTAATAATCTGTTTGTCAGATAACTGTACAACTGTACAATACTGATGACCCTACTGTCATTATGACGGATGGATTCAATGTTCATAGTTAAGCCATACATTTACATACTCCTTATTGAATAGATTCACCAATAATTTTCGTCATAGTAACACACAAGAAGTATATTATTCTGTCAAGTATGAGGGTTGCTGCTGAAGGAGCTTATGCTTCCCCTATTAACATTAACACAAGCGTACCATTTCTAATGCAGGATGTAGATCCTAACAGTCTACTACATGTCATTACCTATCTGAAATCTTGTAACTTCGGACTAGCATTGATTCCTATGCTGTGAGCTCTACCGACTGCTTATAAGATAGAACTATCCAATGGATGATGATAAGATTGTCATGTGATTTCTCGCTATTTTCATGTGAACATAAAAAAAGCTATCGTCATTATAAGATGTGTGGTATAAAAAATATTTTCTCTGCATATTAATACATTGAAGGCGTGTATCAACTAAACTGCCGGGCCAAAGAAAGAAAACACCCATGTTTGATTGTTTCATTTTTGGCCACAAACAAGAAATGGTTATTTGATGGCGATGTATTTGATACGGGTATCGTAGTTACGTTTTGGACTTACCGTTTGCAGCGTGTCGGCGACTGTTTTCGGCCTAGTAAGGTTAAGGAAACATTTGTAATGTATTGGTCAAATCCAATTTTCGCATGTATACTTTCTTTTGCCCCGCAGTTTATTGAAGGTGAAGGTTACACCCAGAGAATGCACTTGTAAGTCATCACAGATTATAGAACTGACATACAAAACACAGTTATAGTGTGGAAATACCAAACACAATTATAATATTGACATATTAAACACTAACAATGCTGTTTCAAGCAATGCTCTCCGGATTTTTCTTTGGCTGTTTCAAAACAGGTTGTCCACCGAAACCAGGATTAACAGTGCCTGTTTTCGGATCCCTTTCGTAGGTCAAGAAACTCTGAAGGTCCGTCTGACCAAGTGGATTTCTCTCAAACTGTTCGTCCATGTCAGTGTCCACGAAGAAGAAGCCATCATCCGATACGTCATCTTCATTATGCACACAAGAAACTCCACTAGCTACACCATTGTTGTCCAGTGTAACTTCAGATGCCTCAACATTGGCTTCCCCTTCTTCAGCTCCCTCTGCGCCATCAGCCATCTTTAACTGAACCTCCACAAAGCCTGAGCTCCTCCTGCGCTGTCCTGGTTTCTTTTGCTGACCGGATATTCTTTTGGCTGGATATTTGAACACAGCTTGTTTCGGTTGAACAGCCCCACCTGGCTGTCTCGCATTTAATATGTTCATATTAATCTCTATTTCTGTTTGATTCAGACCCTGTTGCATTATCCCTTTCTTCCTCCTTGCTATAGCCCTGCCAGCGATCTTTTCTCGGTAAGGGGCAAAAGGACCCCCTTTGTCATCAGTGACCTTTTTCTGTTTAGATGTATGTTTTCTAAATTTGGTCTTCTGTGTTCTGGATTCGTCATGGTGTTCTTGGTATTGCGTCTTGCCATCCTGCGTTGATGCTACTGTTGCAGTTGCTGTCATAGATGTTCCAGCTCTGTCTACTGAAGATGTTGTTCCTGTTTCTGATCTGGACGTGTTCGGGTCGCCACAATAACTGCCTTCTCCAACGTCCAAAGGGGCCACTTTATTCTTCCCGAAAACAGGTGAGGATGTGATTCTGACTTTACATGTGCAAAAGGGTCCACTGTTGCCGTCAGATTCTAACGGCGGCATCTTCCGTCGGCAATCCATACAATAGTACAGTCGAAATACCTTAATCCACTGCATCACTGAAATACAATGCAATGTGATATACCTTACTGTTTTATTGTTCTTTGTCGACAAATATTTCAAGATGAATACCTTGTCCTCACCGCTATATTCCTATGCGATGTAAACTATTTACTCACTCATTCACTCATTACTGAAGCTAGGCTGTACTGGAATCCAGAAATAAAAAAACTGCATATATTCCAGCTAATGCCGTCGTATTGCAGGAGTATAGCTGGGGCAAATTTTGTGAGTGGCGGGTGCTATCGGTAGAGCAGGGCATGCTTAACCTTTTAACTAACACCTGGTCTCCTTAAGGATTATCAGTGATCCTTTCATATAATCTATCCCTATTTTGCCTTTCACGCCCAGTGGATATCTGTTTCGGCAGATAATTGAGACTGGTTATTATCTGGCGTTGACGTTTTATATTCGACGTTTACCACTTGCTGAAATCACGAGCAGGCCATGGTGCTAAGACAAAGACACAGAATCATGGCGATTCTGAAATGGGAACCCACGATCAGAGGTGTCCTATTAGCATATGCGACAGCGAATTGCGTTTACATTAGATAGTTGTCTGTACAGAGTGTATAAAGTATAGCTTACAGAGGTACACAGCTTCCTGTTGCGTTGACAAGTCCGAGCCTTTTGTCCCAATGATGACGATATCTTGTATTGTATCGAAGATCTCATCTTGGTAATTTATCTTTCTGTGGATCTGGACAAAATATCAGACATTGTGATGATATTAAAGCGTAGAAAGTAGTATATGAATCAACAGAGAGGCAAACAAATTTCCAGTTAAAAGCCAAAATTGTCTGTTTCTACAATCAATCGTCCCGAAAATGTTTTTTCTTTTGGCTTATTAAGAAGTTATTTATGTGCTTCAGTGATAAAATGGTGTATTAGACAGGGCCTCAATCACAGAGCGGTCGTAGTGTTCTAAGAATGGATGCGGGGGATTGTGTTGTTGTTGGTGGTGGTAGTTTTGTAAAATGTACAAAATGATGGAAATTTGTCGTCACCCCTCCCCGCCCCTCACATTTTACACTGGAGATCTGACATGACGTGATGTGGGTCCCATAACTTATTTCTATTGTTTGTTTTGAAACGCTTGTCAAAAACATATTTTGACAAAGAATCCAGTACCCGACACCCCCACCCCCTATCCGAAAAGATAACTTGGATTACGAACAATTACATGGCTAGAGATACGATTACTTTGTGAAACGGGACACTGTTATGACAAGCATGCTTTGGAATTATTTAAAGGTTGAACAGTAATAATATCGGATAACCTCTGTCCTGAATTTTCATATCCTTGTATTCACACATATTTGTATTTTTTAGCAGAATTACCAAATAAACAATCTCCATCTCCATGTGCACTCTGAAAATGCCCGGAAAAATACGATCAGATATAACGTAAACATTGAAAATTGCACATTCACGATACTAATATCTTAGAACATCTGTTTGCTAATGAAAACAAATCCAGTTCCAACTGACCCGATAAGCAGATGAGCCGATCACACCACACGGCAGGCAAGGGACACAACCCAGTATGTTATTCCAGTCAAACACGTGATTAAAGATGGCGCCACTCGTAACACAGAACCTTCCTCCAACGCTCAAGAACTCTCTTCTCAAGACTGTCTTGCCCCACTGTTGTAACGATGGGCCGAGATCAACCTGTAAAGGGGGAATAGCATACTATATTGTTTCCCTTCTTGGGGTAGATATGAGATGTCAATATGAGGTTCATATGTTCACAACATTTCATTGAAATGATTTTGCTTATACTTTCCTGTTATTTAAACATTGTTACATTTCCACTGCCACATGTTATCAAAGTCTGCATTGGTACTATAACGTAAGCATATAAGAGTAACGAGTGGGTTTATTTTAACGCCGGTTTAACAGTATTTCATGTAAGAAGAAGAAAATGAAGACGAAGAAGATCGGTCAGTTTATTTAGGGTGGAATTATGGACTATTTCGTGGACGATCGGGCCTATGCAGGTAACAGAAAAACTCCAGAATGCCCATATCAAAGACACACCACGGGCAGAATACAAATGTAGAAAATCTGGTGTTCAGAGCTGAACGCTCGCAAAAGAGTCATGGCCACAAATACTTATGCTGTAACCGTCCTTTCGTACTCTTTTGGTGTTGTTGATTGGACGGAACAAGAAATTCAGGGTACTGACACCCTCAAACAAAGAATCATGTCAGACAATAGATCCCACGACCCTCGTTCTTCCTGGAATCGCGTATATTTACCAGTTATAATGGGAGGACGTGGTTTGATAAACGTGGAGGCTCTTCTTGATAGAATTATATTTTGCACCTTTGCACACATTTAGAGGTCCATCCATGGTACGACCCAGAATATGTAGAGGGTGTCATGGAAAAATCTTTGGAACAGGCCCGTATACAGCCTCAGACTTATCCAGGCCAACAAATCTGATCTTGTCCGTTTTGATAATCCAATGAAATCATGTATATCATTGAGTTTTCTGTCCTTTTTGATTGACAAGATTCAGGAAAAAAATGGCAAATATGCAGCTGTCGCTTTCGAAATGTCACGCTTGCATCCCAAGTTGGTGCCTTAGGTTTGGTACATCCTAATCCGTTGACAGACATTGGGAGAGTACCCGGGTTTGCTGTCAGGAATACAGCCCTTCTGACAATCTGGGTAATGAAGAAGGCTGCAGTGTTGAGGAGTCTTCAATTTCTCCGAAAGGTTCTGGTTAGGTTCGACTCGGCAGCGCTTCCTGGGAGAGGTTCGCTGTCTAGGCTTCATGTAGAGGGGGAAAGGGCCCTGAGCCGATGAGTATCCTAACCATCCTGACTGTGCCAGGATTACCAAAACCCACTTTGCTGGTATTGTGTTGACACACCCAAAGAAAGTAACTATATCTAGCGAATAGGCAACCGATGGTCAATAAGCATAAAATAAATAGTGACTTCTCCCAATCAGCACAATGTGAAGGATGAGACCCACATTTAACGTCACATGATATCTGGAGCATTGTTCATTTCATACTCCTGCTAATGTCAGAAGAAAACTGATCATTTTGCATTTTGTTTATTCTGTCAATAAAGCAACATAGTTAAAGATATGATCAAATATGGAAAAAAATCTCATATAAAAGTCATATGTCTCATGCTTGATAGATCCATATCTTAACTTGTCAAATATGTAATGCCGTATCGATGTTGTGATGTGTCGATAGTTGGGTTAACCAATACATTTTGTAGCCTAGCATTCTTAATATTAAATATTTCCTCTATTCGTATAATTTTTCTCTCTAGTTTACCTTTTACGCCCGATGGAATCTGTTTCGGCAGATAATCGAAACTGATTATTCTCCAGCGTTGACTTTTTATATTTACCTCCAATGAAAACTTTTTGCCATTCCCGAATCCTCCTTTCACATCGGCGAGTTTGGAGGTGAGGTTCTTCATGCAGTTTGCCTCGGGGCTGATGAAGATGACCATGGGTACTGGAAACAAAATGGTAACACAATTAACCATAGAATCCCTCCAAGGCATATCGTAACGGTGAATAAACAACAATTGATATCCACGCGTACAATGTTCTTCATAGTCCAGGTTGGCGAAGTGGTGCAAAGAGTTAAACTCCTCTCAGGAGCATTGTATCCCCTCAATCTAAAACAGGATCCTTCGGTGCCCGTAGGGATTCAGGGCTCCTTTATAATGCTTCAAGGTAAGATTTGGCGACGTAACTGTTTGCATGGCACGATCGCGTTGGTCGTTGCTCACACGTGCAGTCGCTGATTTGCCTTGATCGTAGGCGATTAGTCATAACGGTTTAAAGCAACATTCACTTACTTATTCAAACCTTGGTACCTCGCTTCAGGATTTACTCAAAGATTACGATTCAGGAGGTCTCAACACATATCTATAAACCTCTTACATTGCATGTAATTGCCGTCGTATGATCGAACCAGAGATCAGCGCTTAACCACTATCACTGTGTTACGTACTTTCTGAATTGTCTTCCATGACGTTGCGGATTGTCAGAGTAACACACAGCAAGGAGGGGAAGGCGGAAAGACGACCCGTCACTGTGTCCAGGTCCTCCTCCGTTGAAACTTGAATAACCCTGTAATACATTAAGTTGTTTTTAGTGTTAACAACTTCAGACGTCGAAACTTACAAACGCTTCGACCATTAGGCTGCCCCACTGCCTGTTTACTCTTTAAGAAACCTACCATGACTGTGTGAGTTCCTCCATATATCCCCGGTCCGACGTTGACAACGATGCTGCACTCATGAGGATGTTAACATCACCGTCGTACACGATTTCGTTTTCAACAGTCCGGAATTTCGGATGTACAATTTCTGGGAATATTTGGAACACTCTCCACGGCACGACGACGATGCCTGCAGTCGGCACTGCCAGGAAGGTGTCGGTGACGCAGGGGTTGAAGTCCTCGGGGAGCCGGCTCTCTGCCTCTAGCACGATGTCGGACATGGTCGAAGGGGCTCGCTCAGGTGATGTCATCTTGTCTTGTAGTAGTCAGTACTGGAATACAATCAAATACTCACTACTGGCATACAATCAAATACTCACTACTGGAACATAATCGAATACTCACAACTGGAATGCAATCAAATTCTCACTACAGGCATACAATCAAATTCTCACTACTGGCATACAATCAAATACCCACTACTGGAATACAATTAAATACTCACTTCTGGAATACAATCAATACTCACTACTGGCATACAATCAAATACTCAATACTGGAACATAATCGAATACTCACAACTGGAATGCAATCAAATACTCAACAATGGAATGCTATCTTACACTCAATGATGGAATAAACTCAAATATTCACCACTGGAGTACAATCAGATAATCTGTACTGAAATAAAGTCAAATACTCACAGCTGGAATACAAACAAACACTTAACACTAGAATACTATTTAGCACTAAATGATGGAATACTATCTAACACTCAGTGATGGAATAAACTGAAATATTCACCACTGGAGTACAATCAGATAATCTGTACTGAAATAAAGTCAAATACTCACAGCTGGAATACAAACAAACACTTAACACTGGAATACTATTTAACACTAAATGATGGAATACTATCTAACACTCAGTGATGGAATAAACTCAAATACTCACTACTAGAATACAAACAAATACTCAATACTGGATTACAATGAAATACACTATTGAAGTACCATCAACTACTGACTACTGGAATACAATGAAATATCCATTCCTGGAATACAATGAAATATTCATTACTGGAATACACTCAAATACTCAATACTGGAATACAATCATATACCCAATACTGGAATACAATGAAAAACTCACCACTGGAATACAATCAAATACTCAGTACTGGAATACAATTAAATACTCACTACTGGAATACAATCAAATACCCACTACTGGAATACAATTAAATACTCACTTCTGGAATACAATCAAATACTCACTAGTTGAATACAATTAAATACTCACTTCTGGAATACAATCAAATACTCACTAGTGGAATACAATCAAATACCCAATACTGGAATACAATAAAAAACTCACTATTGGAATACAATCAAATACCCATTACTTTAATATAGCCAAATAATCAGTATTGTAATACAAACAATTACTGAATATTGGAATACAATCAAATACTCGATACTAGAATACAAACAAAGACAATATTCCTAAAGAGTGTGTGAGTGAGTGAGTGATTGAGTGTAGTTTTACGCTGCTCTCAGCAATATCCCACTTATCACATTGTGCCCTTGAGGGAAAACGCACCCGGGCCTTTGGCGGGACGAGCGTGCGATTTAACCACCCGACTGTAGATGGAAACAGTCCAAATCCGGTGCAAAAAACAAATTTGAGTTGAAATAGTATTTGGATAAATGTGTGTAAACATAAAAAGATGTCTTAAGGACGGGGCAATTTGTACGTCGGGCTAGGCATGCAGAAAGTATTCATTTTAAGTATTGTTTTATTTAACAATAATAATATTAAAAACAATGACAGGTCGTGCACTGGGTCCAATACCACGGAATAACACTATATTCGTTTCGTTATTTTCATACTGTGATTATCATATTTAAAGTGTATTCATGATCTACAGATGAAAAATACGATTTTAGATACTTCTATTAACCACATGAAATCAATTTATCAAATTGTATTGTATTTACTCCGACGAAATGGTCAACATCTTATTTCGCCGCAGTTTGCTATATTGCAACTGTCTTCCAGAGGCATGTGATTAATCAAGTCAACAGTAAATTACGATCGATGTTGTCGTGGTGCGATGACACACAAAGAAACATCTGTCTCTCTTTATAGCCATTTGATCCTCACCTGTGTCAGTTCTTACACAGGTAGCTGTCCCGGATTTCACGTGGAGTATGTTGACATTGCATACACTTTGATTTACTTTTAGGAATTTTGCGTTAATGATTAAAATTAAGACCTTTTATATTTTCCCAAGAATCATGATAACTCGTTAGGAGTCGCCATAGCTAGAGATCATTTATAGTTTATAATCTATTGAGAAACAACCTGTGGAAATAGGTGTATTGCTAAAATCTCAATCAAACGGCTTAACAGATATACACACTGTCGCACACATTGAATTCTATGCTTCTTTTGATCATGAAACCGAGTAAAAAACTAAGGTAGCAGATCTTCCAATATATTTTAATGGCCCATAAGTAACAGATTCGCGTTGTGTTTTCGGCTGTCAAGATCTGTCACAGATTGCTGTGTGACAATAGCCTGAGCTGCACACTTGACTGGGTATACAATCTGTTGTATCGGGCGACGTGTACCTACACGACACAATATCTCTCCTGCTTTGTACAACCGTGATGGCCATTGGAGCAGTTACTTCCTGGTTGGCAGAGAGAGGTCATGCACAATAAGCACGGGTCGCGTTGTTGTCATGGCAGCAGGTAAACAAAACCCAGCTGCGGGTGTTTTTCAAAACAGTGTCTCGTCTTCTGTCTGTGTCAAACATTCAATGGATATGCGACAGCATTTGAAATATTGTATTTGACTAATGTATTGAAGAAAAGGGTTTAAAATGTATTACACTAAAACTTAAATATGGAATGCAGTAATAGGATTTCTCTGAAACACTTACCATATATTGTTGTTTATTTACTGTAAACGCGAGACAGACAATCTTCAGTTGTGTTTTGTTCATGCATTAACTGTAACCACATCAAACTAGGTTTATACCGCTGTGATTTATTGTTGTGTTATGACACAATAGTGTTCGTACATAGCTATGTATTACTATTAAATATAATAGGGGTGTATCAATAACCCTCTGACACTGGCTATTTCAAAATAAATATGACATACTTGCTATCCACTAAGATCTTCAGGATGACTCAGACAATAGTTCACATAAACCTCGACAGTAATTTGAGTTAGCGTATATGGCATACATATGTCATTCCTTGAAATGGGTCTGTGTTTCCGTGAACTATCAAATTTCATGTTTTCTTGGAAAGGTTTATGAATCGACACAGACCATCAACTTTAGACATAACAAAAGACGGTAACAAAAAGAAACGACTGACCCAGTTAATGTAGTCATTGCTGTTTTTAGTGTTATCCATCAAGTGACTCCAGAAGTTTTGAAATAACAAACCGATTAAGGTTGATTTTACATTTTATACAGAAGACGACCTTTGAAATGATCACTTTGATTTATTTACCTGTTTATTTTGTAAACTCTGGTGCATTCAAAGAAACAACCCTCATATATTAAAGAATCACAGAGGTCATTTATGTTGTACGGTTCAATGTGTTAATAATGTGAGTAACATTCTCTCTCTCTCTCTCTCTCTCTCTCTCTCTCTCTCTCTCTCTCTCTCTCTCTCTCCCATATTATGTATTATGAATTCAGTGAAAAGTTAGAATATTCAAATATGGATATACAGAAACCATCTTTCCTAGCCCTTACGACATAACCCCCCCCCCCCCCCCCCCCCCCACACACACACACACACATTTAACTAGAGACAAGTATGAGAAGGAGTATTATGGATAACAACTTCTTTAGTACACATACACAACATGCCAGGGCTACATATTGCCCCTTCAACAGGTGTGAGAAGTAACAGATAACAATTATAACACAACTAATTGAGAATATGCAGAAAAAGACTCACCCTTGATCAACTGTAATCCAGTCACACCCGAGAATGAGAACGCGACCTGGGCGTCTGTTATTTACAACCCTGTGTTTACCTGGAGTAAACAGGTGTATTCACTGCGGTAGGCTGTTGACGCCGTGCTGTAATAGTCGATATAACCAATCTATACATGACATAACATTGATTCTGTTAAAGTATAATGATACAAGGGCAGGTATCCAGCTCTTCACACTAGTACATGATGCTCAGTCAGTCGAGTACAACCAGGTCACGATAACCGTCTGTGTTCCTTATGAGTCGGAATCGTACGATGGACACGGCGTTTAGCATAGCTTTCTTATGGTTATGGAACGGGTTTTGTCGCTATAATTTACGTGTAGGTGTCTTTAGGTTGGTATCTTTTGTTGGCATCATTTAAATTTGAGTTTGTGTTTTACTTATCGCATAGTTTCACAGTTGTGCCTGAGTGAGTGGGTGAGTGAATTGGGTTTAACGCCGTTTTTAACAGTATTGCAGTTATAACACGGCGTGTCAGCTTAATATGGGAGGAAAGCCCGAAGTGATGCAGGTCTCAGACGTTTACCACTTCGGTGAAACCCACGACCACGCGTATGGTGCTGACAAACCTAGAAACATAATCGGGGCGAACCGGGATTCAAACCCACAATCATAGGTGTCTGACGTGCCCAAAGGACGCAACCCTGAACAGCGAATCGCGGCGCCTCAGACAACTGGGCAACCCGTGCCCCCAGTTGTACCTGAGAGTCTCTCAATAAAAAAACCCCAAAAACATAAAATTCACCGTGAAGTGTCCGTTTTCTATCTATCTATCGCATGGTACAATATGCGAGACGACGTTATATTTATTAGTGTGTTTCTGTGATTGGTGTTTAACGCCACACTCAGCAATATTCCGACAGTATGACGGCGCTCTGTACAGAATCGACTCTGGACCAGACAAACAAGTTACAGAGATTATGATCATCGAACAACGTAATTGGGATACATTACATGCATACACAAGCTGGCGAGTCAGACCAGCTGATCCTGTAAGTTGTCTCTTACGACAAGCGTGGGTTGCCGGAGACCAATTCTAACCCGGATCTTCACGAGGGTTAACTTTGTTAGAGTGAGTTGGATTTAACGCCTCCTTGAACAGCATTGCACATATCACAGCGTGTCAGTGTGTTGTGCGAGGGAAGCCCGGAGGTATGTTGGTTTTACACCTTTACCACGTTGGTGAAACCAGCGAGAACGTTTGATGTGCTGCAAAACCTAGAAACATAATCAGGGCGAACCGGGATTCGAACCAATGATCATAGGTTTCTGAAACGAACTCAGCATAGCTATCTGCGGCGCCTTTGACGACTGGGTCACCCTTGCTTCCCATTTCGTTAGACGGGAATTACATGCAATTCTGTTCTTGTTTACTCGACATGTACAGTTTGTTTCCAGATCGACAGGAATGAGAAAAATAAATGTACAATTCTGTAGGTCTGTATATTTTGCCATGATTTGATGTTGATTTAGACATTTAATCCTGTAAAATTATGTTTTTACTTTAGGTTGATGAAACACATTAGACATCTTAACATTATTTACAGTTCATATAATAATGTCTTTACCACTCGCACGTATTACTGGCCATATTGAATATATTTTAACTAGGTTATACTACGAAGGAAGCGTATAAATGAAGCTATAATACGATGCTAGATAAGTTATTCCAAGAATGACAACAGAATGCTTATGAAGTATGACTAACAAAGATTCGTGAGGTTAAAGACCTATGCAAAATAACAAATATAAAGTGTGATTTTGCATGTAAAAACAAGAAATAATTATTGATAAACCGATACAAGCATCATGAAACATTTTCCATGATAATGTACTTACCGTGTGTACTCTGGGCAGATACATGAACATGTAGCCTAGAAAGTATTTATACGAACTACAGCATTTTCAGGATCTTCTCGTACATTTATGACTGAATGAACACACACTATTAAACCGAATATATGATAGATTCTCTTTAGAATAGCCCATAAGCATGTGGCATGAGTGGGCGTTAATATCTCCGTCGGGACATTGACCATTCACTGATCAGACACGCCATGGATGGTAGATTTCTGTGTCAACTATTCCGCTACGTCATGGTATTGGCTGAAAGAGTGTCGGTCAATCTAGGTCAACAAACATTACAGCCATCAATGGCATATTGTGATGATCATTGACGTCTTCGTGACTTTTGTACACGTATGAGGGCAAGCCCTGGTCTTGGAGAGGGAGGTGGGGGTAACTCATAAATATTTACTCTAAGGAAATGTTTAAATGATGTGAGGTTGCAGTTAGATTATCGACCAATGAAATATAGATTGTGTCTTGTTCCGCTCATAGCTCTTCTGTACGGGATGACGGAATCATGCTTGTGATTACGAATGGCGCCGGTGGAGAAAACTGAAAAAGATGAATCGCAACATGGAAATAACGACGTGTTGACGGAATATTGCTATCGCGATGACAAATTAAACTCACTAAAAAATGTTTATACCGAACACTGCAAAGGTCCGCATACTCAATATCGCTTGTTTTATGTTTGTTACTTGTAGCCTTTGCTGCAGATTATTATGCAAATTCGTCCTTTATATAATACATGGTTTTAAAACTTGTACATAAGTTTGCAAATACAAATGTATGTTATAACAGTACGATCGTATGCATAGCTTATCCGACCGTGACGTTTTCATATTTCACCCTATGACACTGACCCTTGGCATCGAACCGTAGACTGGGGTAATACTTGTATGGACTTGCGTGATGCGCGAATAAGAGCCATACCAATGTACAGTGTGAATGTGGACATTTGAACACCAGATACCACAAAAATTACAGGTCCCAATTTAATCATTTTTGTCCTGCTGTTTAGGAATTTTGTAAAATGTTTTTTTTAACAATAAAAGAGAAGTAACAGTCTAAACCGGAAGTTCCAAATAAGTCGCATCAAACTGAACTAAACCCATGAAACTTTCCGGTATAATGCAGGATGTATTTTCTGGAACCGGAAGCTTGGTAATCCAAAACGTATGTACTAACAACTCAATTACAGAAATAGCGAGAACCATGTGAGTTTCTGATACAAAGTTCAAATGCAGGAAGTGTGTTCCGAAACCCGAACATAGTACACAGTGGAAGTACCAATAACTTTCTTATTAAGAGTTGGAACCATTGGACTCTCTGGTTTAATATTCTAATGGAGAAATTATATACGAATGTGTTTTATGAATCCAGTTGTGGCATGATGCAAACTGGTATAGGCCCGTATACAGCCTCATACCTATTTAGGCCAACACACCTGATCTTGTCCTTTCTGATAATCCCAATGAAATAATTTATATCATTGAATGTTCTGTCCCTTTTGACACTAATGTGATTGACAAGATTCAGGAAAAATATGGCAAATATGCGGACCTCGATTTTGAAATGTCACGCTTGCTTCCCAAGTGCCAAGATGTCCGACTGCCCATTGTTCCTGGTGCCTTATGTTTGGTACCTCCCAATCTGTTGACAGACTGTGGAAGAGTACCCGTGGTTGCTGCCCGGAATACAGTCCTTCTGGCAATCTGGATAATGCAGAAGCCTGCAGTGTGGGAAGTCCTCACATTCACCGACACATTCTTGTTGGGTTCGACTATTCGCTGTCTGGGGTGCGTGTAGAGGGCACAAGGGCCCCTAGCTGATTTTGAGCCAAACAAAGCCTGATCACCCAAATCCTCTTTGCTGCATTTTTTAAATCTGTAAATAGTACTAAGAACAATACGTTAAAACCTGACATTATATTACATCTTATTTGACATTAACATATTACACAAAAGAGATTTAACATACCACGTGAAATAAATACATCACAGTTTGTTATACCTAAGAATATTCATAGAATTACATAAACGTACGTATTATGTTGCTGACAAACTGAATATCATTATCAGGCTGAATTTGGGATTCTAACCAACAATTACAGGATTCTGGCACGCTGGAGGAGCGCAACTAGGCAGGCTAGAAGTCTGGGCCAGTCGTGACATGAAACTGAAGGAGGATATAAACGTTGAGGTTACGGAACACGAAAAAAACCTGTGCCTTGCTTGTCGTGTGTATATAACAGCCATACATACACTACAGCACCTTATCTAATACACAGAGGGAAGAAATATAGGGTTTATTGTCAAACGAGCCAAACATTCCTTTCCGATTTTTATCAGGACATCCTGTGAACAATTTAGTTTATTGTTTTATCACAGGCAGCCCGTAAATAATGGAGCCTTGACTAGGCAAATCAGCTCAGGTGGCATGATCAACATACCACGCCCTCGAGCACAATTAGGCAAGTCAACATACCACGCCCTCGGGCACAATTAGGCAAGTCAACATACCACGCCCTCGGGCACAATTAGGCAAGTCAACATACCACGCCCTCGGGCACAATTAGGCAAGTCAACATACCACGCCTTCGTGCACTAATAGGCAAATCAACATACCACGCCCGCGGGCACAATTAGGCAAGTTAACATACCACGCCCTCGGGCACAATTAGGAAAGTCAACATACCACGCCCTCGGACACAATTAGGCAAGTCAACATACCACGCCCTCGGGCACAATTAGGCAAGTCAACATACCACGCCCTCGGACACAATTAGGCAAGTCAACATAACACGCCCTCGGGCACAATTAGGCAAATCAACATACCACGCCCTCGGGCACAATTAGGCAAATCATCATACCACGCCTTCGGCACACTTAGGCAAATCAACATACCACGCCATCGGGCACAATTAGGCAAATCAACATACCACGCCCTCGGGCACAATTAGGCAAGTCAACATACCACGTCCTCGGGCACAATTAGGCAAGTCAACATACCACGCCCTCGGGCACAATTGGGCAAATCAACATACCACGCCCTCGGGCACAATTAGGCAAATCAACATACCACGCCCTCGGGCACAATGAGGCAAGTCAACATACCACGTCCTCGGGCACAATTAGGCAAGGTACACAGCCTGTCCAACCGATCCCCGTGTCAGGATGCCAGGCAAAAATCTCAAATATCTGCCAAAATGTAGGGCGTAAAAACGACACTGTATTGAAACCTGAATGGAACACTGAAGGATGACACCAGGACACCAGGTGTATTGCCTTACCGTCAGCACCCTCCACACACACAATGTCATTACAAGTTATAGTGCCAGTGCGTATGAAAACTCATTGTAAAGGTCATGACATAGGTTACCATCGAGCATTGCGCATCATGTCGACTATAAAATGTCTAGAATGAGAGGTCTTTAATGATGAAAAGCATAAAGTTTCTTGAAATTTGAATAGTGAGTGAGTGAGTACGGTTTTACGCCGCCTTTAGCAATATTCCTGCAATATCACGGCGGGGAACACCAGAAATGGGCTTCACGCATTGTACTCATGTCGGGAATCAAAAACCGGGTCTTCGGCGTGACGAGCGAACGCTTGAACCATTATGCTACCCGACCACCCCTGAATTTGAATAAAATGTCCATACTATAAAATACATAAGCAGTTGAGTTTTGTGTGTGCGTGTGCGTGTGCGTGTACGTGTGCGTGTATGCGTGTGCGTGTGTGTTGTTTAACGTTGCACGCAGTAATAGTACAGCTGTATGAGGTCGGTCTGTAAATAATTGAGTCTGGACCAAACAATCGAGTGACTGACATCATGAGTTTACCCATTGAGATACGATGACATAAACGAAGTCAGCGAGTCTGAGCACCGATCCTGTTAACCGCCTCTTACGACAAGTACGGGTGGCTGAAGACCCGCATCTTAACAGGGGAGGCATCCTAGAACTTGTGCTACGTCTTGACTCACAGTGCTACCCGTGTCCCAGCATGGAGTCACGTAATGGACGTATTGGTTCTTCCTGTTACAACGTGGCATTAATTGTTTTATATCCACGACGCTGGCGTTGTAATTGAGTATTACTCGTGTTACCATGTCCTTTGGCGGACGCTGTCCGCGCGCCAACATTCAACTCAACGTGAAGTAAATCAGAAACTGTTATAATAGTTTCATTATTCCTTACTAGTATCAACTTCTAGAAGGGCAGTGAGAGACACGTGTTTTCAAATGCGTATTTAGAGAACACAACCTATCACTTTGGTCTTGAAAACTACATGCATAAATCTGATAACATGTCTGTCTTAATGATATGCCAGTCATACTTCCTGTTTTTTTAATTTGCAGTGTTTGTGTAACATTGGGCAGACCTCCCGCTTATGTTTGTGTAATTAAATGTACATGTTTTAATCCAGTATTTAACTCGTGAAACATGTTTGTCGTGCCCTTATTGCCATTGCATGCCGTGAGGCTGCATCTACGCAATCATTAATGTTACGATTCAGTGTTAATGCAGGTTGGGCAATGTTTCGGCAATATGTACTTAGATTCCACTTGGTCAAGTCATCGCTCAAACACAAGAAGTTATTGCTTGTTAAACAAGCAGGGTGTGACGTACGGTAGGTATAATACTTACTACTATTTTATTCGCTCTGATATACAATTGACATATCATTGAAATGAAAACATATTCTTACTCTCCACCTCCTTCTCATTCTTCTTCTACTTCTTCTTTCTCCCCCTTTCTCTCTAGCTCTCTTCCCCCTCCCTTATCTTTGACTGCCTTCTCTCCACCTCTCTAATATATATCGGTCGAATATTATGTTACACTTCGCCTATTATTAGGCTGGTCACTCTACCATTATATTGCATATCTCCGTAGAATAGAGTACATCCTAAGATATGACCCGAAGTTGTGGCACAGCTGCAGGTAAACAGAATTCGACACTATTATCAGTAGCCCCACACGTTGGTTAATACCTACATTGTATAGGGTAACAACAATAAATTGTCAATTGTCAAAATGAATTTTTATTATTGTAGAAATATAATACTATTTAATGAGACAAAGAAACAACTTGGAAAAACATTGTCACCAAGACGAAGTACATGGTGTATCGGTTCGTCATAAAACTAGTTTATTTACATTGAATCCTTAACTATGGAACCCCAGACGGGACGTTGTCGCGTTGTTGCAGTGTCGCCCTGGCATCAACAGGCAAAAAGTGTAAAAAAATGCGACAATGCGACAATGTTTCTTCTAGGATTCCATTGTGAACCGCTACAAGTGTACATGTATATGCTTTGAATCAGGGCACCAGTATACCTGCTGTTTGGTTAAACTGCCAGTTGGGTTGCATTTGGTCTTGGAAGATTTACCAACACAACATGACGAGCATGATGCTAACCTGGATGCTGTTGCTGACCATTAGCTTCCAAGGTAAGAGTTAAAAACTCCCGGTATAACGCATTGTATAATAAAGGAGTGTGTGTGGCTCAATCTGATTTGTTGAAAAGGGCTTTAAATGGGATTGGAAATCCAGTAATCTTGTGAATGTTTCATTTTCTTAATAAGTATATGTTTTGTCACAACCGATCACTAATATTCATGATATAAAAGTATAAATGTTATCATTACCGATTTTGAGCAAATTGGCATTCGTCTTTGAGAAATGGTTTTCGCTTTCATTATGGATTATTCATTATATTGATCAACAGTTATCATAAGATGTTTGTTGTGGGTTTAGTTTGTCACGGGATTGTATTACCTTAGCAATGCCGCTACGATACTTTTGTAGCATCTCACAATGTCGACATATGTCTGTTCGACGAGATGGTTTCCAAATGGCATTTCCAGGTATCAAATACTCAACAACAGGCGCAAATTAAAATTATACACACCGTTTATCCCATAAGTGACATATATTGAGGTTTTCGTATTTTACCAATATGGGCCTGAATATATTTAAGTTACAAGAGGTTGAAAAGTTCTGAGCCTTGCTGCTTAACTGGTGCTATTTTATGACTATATTTTAACATAATCCCCTCCGGAGTCCACACACTTCTGTCAACGATACAGGAGTGAATCCCAATGGTGTAGAAGGCTTCCTCCTGGTGAGGTAAACAATCCTCCACAGAAATGACTTTGCAATCATGTGTATAATGTTTGCCAGGCAGTTCTTTCTTCTAGTTTGGGAAGAGGCGGAAGCCCGAGGTGCAAATCTGGTGAATACGGAGTTTGTTCAATGTGTTCAAAGCCACAACCACGGCCATGCATTGGTGCCATGGTGACATAAACTTTATACACGGTTGAACAACCGACCTTTCATGCGTGTTTCCACCACGTATTATCCTTATGTATTCTTACGCAGTTGTCAAAGCATATTAGCATAAATTCAGCATGGCCTTTCGGAGTGGAACAGACTTTGCCATTTTGAGGAAGAAAAGACGTTGGATGTTTCCGCTGCTTTGGCTGTTGTTTGGTCTCTGGCTGATGGTGGTGAACCCGAGACTCATCAATGGATACAAATGGTTACAAATCAACAAGCTCAGCTGGGTCTGCTTCAAAACGACGGCGTACATTCTCACGAGAGATGATGAACCTGGAACGTTTCTGATCAGGAGTCTTGGATCCCAGCTTGCTTAAACCTTTGTCGTGCCCAGTTCATTTCTCAGAAGTGTATTGACTGTGTGACGTATTGTGAGTTGTCGATCACCCATAATCATGCACGGAAGTAATATAATTTATCAACATTTTCCAAAGTGTTGGTAGTTGAAAATCTTTTAGATTTTGAACTGAGCTGCCCACATCTATAAGGCTGTATACTATACATGATACTTCGTAGGCTCAGCCTTTTCTAGCCATCCCTATAAACTACTTGAAAAGAGCTATGGATAATTGATGAAAATGGAAAGTGGAAATCTCGTGAAATGCAGAACTTCGGTCTGTGTTGGACACACGAGGGCGACAGCGTTTTATCAAATCACGAATATTAAACAACACCTGCTTTTTCCGTTGTTATATGTATTCACCAGTTTCTTCTCTATATACATGTACCTCAGTCTTCTGTATAACATTCAATATACACGACTTTATAAATGTCAGGTCCCAGGTGCAATGCTGGTTATATCTCTTCCACAGAAAAACATGAGTGGTTACGCTTCTGATCAACGTAACGTAATCAATGTATTTTCACAATTAAAGATACAAATTTTATTAATGACTCACGTCATCACTGTGATGTTATCTGTTACAGCGTTATCTGTAACATGTTACCTACATAATGTCACAATGTTACTGTGCTACCTGTTTATGTTACCGACATAGTGTCACAGTATTACTATACTATTTATAATACGTTATCTACACAATGCCACAGTGTCACTATGTTATCAGTACTATGTTACCGACACATTGTAACTGTGCTACCTATAATATGTTACCGACACACTGTAACTGTGATACTTATAATATGTTACCGACACACTGTAACTGTGCTACCTGTAATATATTATCCACACATTGCCACAATGTCATTGTTCAACCTGTAACTTGTCACAACACAGTATCACAATGTTGCTGTGTAACGTGTAATATGTTGAGTATGTTATGTTACCTATATGGTATGATCATGTTACAGGCGTCTATGCCGGACAGTACTGTAAAAGATATTACAGTACTTACAGTTCCTACTACAAAACCTACTATTGCTCTGGTTACTGCTGTGGAAGCTTGTACACAGCTAAATGCTGCACGTGAGTGACTTGAAACTCTTTTGAATTATTGTCGTTTCTGAACGATGTTTCCAATTCATATTTTCCGTCTGGTATGAATGAAGATGCCCGAGGAAAAATGGGGTTTAACGTCGTGTCCAAGGTTATTGCACTTATATAGCGACGTGCATGTACGTGTGTGTGTTTGTGTGGCTGCTTGTGCTTGTCCGGATTGATGCCGATTTATAGTGCTAGCACACTGAGATACCATGCCGCATTTAACATAAATACCCCACTCTAACACAGTATACTGACTCCGAGCCGACCAGTCCTTGTTTTAGCCCCTTTATGCCGAGCGCCAGACAGGGCAACAACAAGTACCATCTTTTAACGTCTTTTGGTAAGACGCGGCCGGTGATCGAACCCTTGACCTTCTGCTTTCCGGGCGGACGCTATACTCTAGTATACTAGTAGGGGGTCGTGAAATATAAATGTCATTATCATACCTCCATGTTAGAATGATGAGATCGGATTAGTTCACGTGATCTTGGTAAAATGCTAATATGTATCCCGCCTTGGAGGGCAAAACATTCTCAGCGGAAGAACAAATCCCTAATACCCCGCCACGAACAAGACAGGGTGCACGTAGAGGGAGAATAAATCCCTTATACCCCACTTCAAAGCAAAAAGCCGCACGCTTTTTCCGAGTCAGCGAAAGTCACGTGACAAAGAACGAGTTGACCTCAGCTCAATCGAACAGCTATTGTCTATCAATTTTGAATTTGTGGGGTAAGATAATTCGTTGTACCATTATCACGGACTACATTTAAATTTATATGTCCTTTGTTTGGTTTATACTGCTAGCCTCCGGCTCGTGATATTAAACCTAACGCGGGACACATAAATCCACATGTACCCTTCGTGATACTACTACAACTTATAATACCAAGTTAGAACAAAGTGTTGACAGAAGGGCCCTCATTATACCTTCCCTTCAACAATTCCAATGTTAAACCTTTGTCCGATTGTAAACAATAGAACAATACATTCTTGCAATTTCTGTAGATCGACAATGTCTAACAGTTCCATTGTATTGTCTCCAGAGCCAAAACCAGCGTTTCGATTACTGGTGTCACTGCCGGATCTGTGGGAGGGATCATTGGCTTCTGCATCTTTGTTGGCATCATCGTATTCGTCATCAAGGCCTGCAACAGGCCCAGCACCCAGGTTCACGTCCTTCAAACGTCCAGGGAAGGGCATATCGTGCACATGTGACTCCTCATCTTAAGCACCTTCTCAGTAGAGTTCCTATTTCCTATATAAAACTCTTATAATTCATAAGAACGTGCATGGCCTGAATATGTTAAAAATGATGATATATTATACACATTAGAGTAACTTCTTCATCATAATTTTTTCCGTCTAAAAGTTGTGTTTTGCATGATTGTATTATTTCCATCTTACTTTTTATATTTTTAACCGTCCAAACACAATTTTCCTTTAGGTTTTTTATGGGACATATTGAAATTATCTATCCTTCTTTTGCACACGAATTGTGTTATGTAGGTTATATACCAATAGCAAAATAAACAATCAACATGTGGCTAGTAGTTTTGTCTATAAAATATATTTCCTCCCAAACACGAAATATTTTTACAACTGAAAGGAAACATTTTAAAAAATGTAAATATATTTGACACTTGTTGACGAGGATACTCAATTCTGAAATGTTTTTCGTTGAAATTGTTTATGATGGCACACATGACCAGGATGATTCACATGAGCCAGATGGTATACATGAGCCAGATGGTATACATGACCCAGATGATACACATGGCCCAGATGGTACACATGAGCAAGATAGTACATATGAACCAGATGATACACAGGGCCCAGATGTTACACAGGATTCAGATGATACAGATAAACCAGATGATACACATGTTCCAGATAGTACACATGAACCAGATGATACACATGCCCCAGATGTTACACAGGATCCAGATAGTACACAGGACCCAGATGATACACAGGACCCTGACGGTACACATGCCCCAGATAGTACACATGAACCAGATGATACACATGCCCCAGATGTTACACAGGATCCAGATAGTACACAGGACCCAGATGATACACAGGACCCAGATAGTACACATGATTCAGATAGTACATATAAACCAGATGATACACAGGGCCCAGATGGTACACATGATCCAGATAGTACATATGAACCAGATGATACACAGGGCCCAGATGGTACACATGCCCTAGATAGTACATATGAACCAGATGTTACACAGGATCCAGATGTTATACAGGATCCAGATAGTACATATGAACCAGATGATACACAGGGCCCAGATGTTACACAGGATCCAGATGATACAGATAAACCAGATGATACACATGTCCCAGATGTTACACATAAACCAGATGGTACACCTGAGCCAGATGATACAGATGTGACAGATGTTAGACATGACCAACTTGATCGAGTGTAGAGGCAGGTTCTGATTCAGTTGTCTGTCTCCCGTCGTTTTCCGCTGTGTGTATTCTCGGTGCTGTGGTGCAACCAAGTGGTTTAACCGTTGGTTAGCCACGACGATGACGCTGGTTTGATTTCCCAAATGGGTACAATGTGTGAAGCCCGTTTGTGGTGACATACGTAGAGAAATAGTCAATCACTCACCTAACGGGGGCACGGGTGGCCCAGTTGTCTAAGGCGCCCAGATTCGCTGTGCAGAGTTGCGTCCCTTGGGCACCCCAGAAACCTATGATTGTGGATTCGAATCCCGGTTCACCCTGATTATGTTTCTAGGTTTGTCAGCACCATCCCCGTGCTCGTGGGTTTCACCGAAATGGTAAACGTCTGAGACCTGCATCACTTCGGGCTTTCCTCCCACATTAAGCTGACACGCCTTGATATTACCGAAATGCTGTTAAAAGCGGCGTTAAACCCAACTCACTCACTCACTTAACGTAACGTGACAAGGGAGTTTTTATAGGGCAGTAACCGTGGGGCGTACATGTAGGAGGTCAAGGTAACATCCACGAGAGCACGGCATGGAGATGGCAGTTTCCCTGGGGTGCGCGAGGGAGGTAACACGGCAATATCCACTGCACATTAACGCGAACACGTTATGAATATAGAGAATACTACACTCATTCTCGTTAAATACCAGTTTTTACAAAGCGAGTGGACTTTCTATGGTATCTGACCGAGCGAAAGGATTTCTTGTGAAACTGGAAAGCGTTTTGTCACTTTCAAGTGAGTGAGTGAGTGAATGTGTGAGTAAGCATTACCATACAGAGTGTTCCACCATAACTTAGCGGGGGACACCAACACTGTGGCTAAGTTGACACTGGGTCAGAGCGAACTGTTTAACAATTAGGCTAGGGGATCTCCGCCGCGACATTACACTGCAGGATATAGTTACTGAAGGGAGTATAGGTGTGTGACCACTATGTTTATCATCCAAAACTGGCTCCCAGAGGAGGTATCGCTTGGATGAGATCAACACTGTAGATATCGCTGCAATGAAAGTACATCACAATGCTTTGCAGACCATTGTGACGTCACTGGTTACCATGACGTCACAATCAGATGACATCACTAATGGCTCTGCTACTGAAGCTGTTAGTTGTACTTTTTACACTGAAGACACTGCTAATTACTTTCTACAAATTGAAAAAGTTGGAAGAATGATGTTGGATGATAAATAAAATCTCACCCTTGTGTCTTTTGATATCGAATATATCAACACTCGTTGATAAAAGTGGCAAAAATCCTCGGCAAGCCTCGGAATTTTTCCACTTTTATCAACTCGTGTTGATATATTTGATATCAAAAGACACTTGGGTGAGATTCTCTATTTATCAAGTTATGTGTATCATGGCGTGACTGTCAGTAGCGGGGATGGGGCGCTTAGTGTAATCTATCTTAGGGTTTACGCGTGAATGACACTAGTTCCCACAACGTGTCGACGTTCCTGGTGATCAGCCTGCAGAACCAACAGATTTGAAATGCACCTAAATGCATCCACGTCACATCTACATAAATAAACACATCACATTGGGAGGTTATGCTTATTGTTTCATGCAACAACTCCAAGCGTGGATGATCAGATAATCTGCCATCGGCTGGTTATGTCCATCCCCCGAGGCAAGAGCGTTAACTGACTATAAAAGTCCAGTTTCCACCGAACTAGGCTACCATGCAGAATATAAGAATATAAGGCTGAAAATGTTTAGTGGGAATCAAACTTCAGTTGGTGTTTTTAAAAGTCAAAACAATATTTTCACCGTACTTGTGTGTGATACATTGTACATGCAAACTATTATACCATATTCATGTTGCTGAGAGGATATTTCGATCAAAGTTATTCCTCACCAGTGATGGTGTTGCTAATAAAATGGGACTATAAAGTCTCTCTTTTGGTTTCATGATATCTTCTTAGCATTGACACACAGCGCATGTTCGTTATATATCATAAATTGTAATAATTGCACTCGCTCTTTACAATCTAACGTTCGGCGTTTTACTATAGCTATGATATGATATTACACAAACCCATTTCATGTTGTTAATGTTTATAAATACAGCAAACTGGTGTCACATCCTTAAACTTACAGAGCAAATATCATTTCAAAACAATGAAAATGAGACCGGTAAATACAACATTTAATTTAAGCGTGAACCCATTCATTTCAATTATTTCTTTCGTTCAACATACTGAGTTTACTTAGAAATTGTAATAGTTTTAAGTTTCTACCTACATAGTGAGAATAACGTGACAGTCCTACAGCAGTACTGATAATATTTTGACAAAAATAACAATGTTGTAGAACTGATCGTGATTAACAATCAGCTGCGATTCCACGAGAAGATATCCATTTAAAAATAATGCTTAGCCTTATATATATTTCGTTGGTTTACGTGATAAACCGACGAAAACATCGTATCTCAAATGTGAAAAGAAATAATATGTCTTGACAATTCTTGTTTTTTGGGGGGTGGGGATTTTACAAATAAGTGAAATTAAAAAAAGCACGAGAATCTATCACCGCTGTTCGTAAGAAAAAACCTATTTCTCTAACAAATCAATTGTCTTTCGGTATAGTTTAGCAATCGTACTTCCGTTATTGTGTGTAAAACGAGCCATCGTCCAACTACCTATATTGAAGTTTATGCCAAATAAGTTTGGAAAAAAACAAATTTAATATAAAAAACCTTTATACTTGAGAAAGAAAGGTAATATTGCTGGGTAGTTTGATATTGGTTTTGGTCCTTTCGCAATACTCTGACCATTCCAGACCACGGCAACATATACCGACAAATATAAAGACACGACACTGAACATGATCTGTGATAGTCGGTTGTTGGAGACACAACATACACAACGTAATATGATAACTTGTGATTTGAGAGGTCCATTTTGAAGTTGTTTTCCAAGTTCGTGTGTCCTGTGTGGTGAGTCTCAGTCGGTGATCTCGGTGATCTCGGACACTGAAGTGTTGCAGCTGTTGCAACATGTAAGAGGCGTTTAACCAACGTATATAGTCACATTTGGGCATGGCTTTTATCAATGAAACATGTCTACATTACAAGTCAGCTTCTTCTAACGTTTCTGACAGGTACGTATAAAGAAATGCTTTTATAAACTTAGACATTGTCTTGTACAATTCTCAGATACATGTTATCATTATTGCAAAAGAAATGAATACTGTTTCCACGTATTAAGTGTCTGTTTCTCGAAGGTCCACCAAGCAGACACCCAGCTTCGACAACAACACAACGCAATCCCAACCACTCAGACCATCAGCCCAACCACACCCAACCCCCACCTCAACCCCACACAGTCGTCATCTCATGACCTCAAACATAAACAACAAAAAACCCACTTCAACCACCCCCACCTCATCCACATACAACCCCCACGTCACCACCTCAAACACACACCCTCCCCCAAACACACACTTCGACCACACCCATCTCTCATCCCACCACCTCAAACATAAACACAACAGCCACCTCAACCACACACAACCCCATCGTCACCACCTCAACCACACACAATCCCCACGTCATCACCACAAACACAAACCCAACGCCCACGCCACCACCACAAACATAACATCAACACCCACCTCAACCAGACACAACCGCCACGTCACCACCTCAAACATAAACACAACACCAACCTTAACCACACACAACCCCCACGTCACCAACCCAATCATTACCCCAACGCCATCCTCACCACATAAGAAATAAAACATATCACCACATCAATCACAAACCCAACACCAACCTTAACCACACACACAACCTTAACCACACACAACCTTAACCACAAAAAACCACGTGACTTGTAGCTTTCCCCTTCCCGATTGAGTGTGATTCCGGTGAAGTTTTATCCCTCCCCCCACCCCCTTCCCCCCAAACCCCCCCAACCCCAAACACCCCCCCCCCAACCCCCCCACACCCCCCCCCCCCCCCCCAACCCCACCCCCAGTCTACCCTCTACCTCCGATTTCGGGTACACTGAGAAATCATATGAAATGGGATCAGAATGAAAACGACCTTAATACCCAATGTCCCAAGCAGTTTTGAGGAACAATATTTTTTTCCGTCTAAAAGTTGTGTTTTGCATGATTGTATTATTTCCATCTTACTTTTTATATTTTTAACCGTCCAAACACAATTTTCCTTTAGGTTTTGTATGGGACATATTGAAATTATCTATCCTTCTTTTGCACGGTAATTGTGTATGTGTTGACTTCAGAAAGCCAAATGAGGCTATTGTATTGTTAAGGACAAATTCCCAGCCCTACTGGTGGCCAGGAAGAGATCGTAAAGTCGAAGAGAAGCTAGCAAACTGTGAGATATGTAATACCAGTGACAAACCTGCTTCAACTAGATATGCTCCAATGACTCCAACAGCATGGCCTGAAAGACCATGGGGAAAACCGGCTATCGACATAGTGGGACCGATTGAAAAAGCCCCTGCTGACTGTCGTTTTGCTATTTGGTTGACTATTTCAGTGAGTGACCAGAAGTAGGATTCTCGGCAAGTGTTACAACAAAAACTGTCATCAAATTCTTACAAACAGTCTTCAGTCGGGAAGGATACCCTCTTGAAATTGTGTCAGGCAATGGACACGTCTCCACTCAGTTTGAACAATTTCTGAAGTACAGAAATACCAAGCACATTAAATCTGCTCTGTACTACCCACAAGCAAATGGGCTTGTTGAGCGTGTCAACAGGAATCGGAAAAGCTGCTTACAATGCAACCTGCTAAAATCCAGAGTAAACCACTCAAGCTTTTAGTGAAAGAATTTCTCCGCATTTACCGCACAAATCCTCATGCAACTACTGAAGAATCATCCTCATTCCTACTACATGGTCGGAAGATGAGAACAGGTCTTGACATTGCAGGTGTCACAAAGACTCCTAACAAAGGTCATGCTGACGTCAGGACTCGAGTCACAGAAAAGCAGCTGAAGTTAAAGGAGCGAGCAGATAACTTGAGAGGTGGAAAAACTCCAGTTGGTGATGAAGTAAGGATAAAGAAACCTGGTCATGTTCCAAAAGGGGAAACAGGTATTCAGGTCTTACAGTTTATATACACAGAAGATAACTGAAGGGCGTGTTTCACAGTTTTCCAGGTGTACGTGGAGGGTTTTTTCTCCATAATTCGTTTGCTCCTACACTAGTTGATATGCAACGAGACCTTTCCTCATTCCACTTTTGAAATAAAGTTTTAGATTCAGGCAGTTTCCTTTCTTCCTGGAACTTCGTGACCTTCCCGTTTTACAAATCATGGAAAAAAGACGATTAATTAGTTAGTTAATTTTGTGTCAAGTTGAGAACATGGATGGAAATTAATTATTTGATATCGCAATCACAAGCTGGTTTCTGTTCTCGTCTTTCAGCCATTTAATATTATATGCATTTCACAGTTTTTGTGCACAAAATAGTTCGTAAAATAAACGTATATATCTCATGTTTCAAACGTGTTGTGTGTATTGGTAAATATACCTCAGATAAATCAATTCGTGGTGAAACAGGATGCTGCATTATACTTGCACATAGTCAGTTAGGTAAACACTGGATAAAGTCTATAGAATGGAATAATGCAGAAATCCTCTTTCGTGATCAAAGTTGTTGAAGCAGTTGATAATGGTAAACATAATAGGGTAGCCGAAGTAAGGAATCCTATATTTTCATGTGCTTTTTCCTTTTGTGTGGAGTGCACTGGATATTGGTGACATTCAAAATGTTTGTGGGAATATTTATGCAGAGATTGAAAGCTCTATCTATGCAAAACTGTCATGAAACTGCTTCATCTTAACATTATCTTAGCAATTACATTACATTGATGTAACGGCTTCAGCCTAAAATGTATTTATCTGTCTTACCATTATCATTAATAAGATTTTTTGTGAATTTAGAATTTCATTGCATAATTTCAATGCAAAAAGTTGAAAATCTAAAGATATTGTTGTTGTTAATTTAGTGTATGTACAAAGGTGACATTAAAGTGTAACACGTATATGAGGTTAAGATCTACATAACTTTTTTTCTTGAATAATAACTGTCAATGTGAATTGTTAATGATTAACGTTATCAACCCACAAAATGTACATGTAATCATTGTCATCGGAAACAAAATTTAAATATCAGATTCGAGAAAATGAAATGTCATTATATTCACGTGACAATATATTATGTTCTAGTTTCAATTGTACTTCAGGTCATATGGCCCATAATACGAGTGTATATGAGGGTTTAACATTTATAAAAGCTATGACAATTTGACTTGATCTAAACTGTCCTGGCATCCTTGACATCCTGTGCTATTCTTCTTGCAGGAAGGACCATAGTGCTCTGATTCCTAAACAGAAGGGACGTTTGGATACGAGCTATGTGATGGAGGTCACACTGATGACAATCCTATGCTGAAAGGGCACCACGACTGGCCTAACAACCTAACAACCTATCATAATGAGAGTCGACCATCAAGTTGGATGAGGTCTGTCCTACAGATGTTGGTGATAGAAGAAGCACATCACAGAGCCAACAACACATCAGTCGTGCTCTGCTATACGGTACAGTACTGGTAAAGCCTATGAACACGTCTCCAAACACGATTCCAGCCCTCACCCAAGTCGAGACTCATCACAGAGCATTGTGTGCCGCCAATGACGCAACTGTCTGACTCCATGACATCCTGTCCACAGCTCTCTAGAACGTTTGTGATGAGCAATCATCTTGATGCCAATCACTGGGCGACGACTTCATTGTCCTGTACGTATCAGCCGATTGTGACCAGTAGTATCACCCACATGTCTCGTCTAAATATCTACTCCCCAGCGCTATAATGTTTCCCGACGTTATTCACAGTTTGTTGTTGACGAGATACTGCAGCAGTTGAGATATCGGTTTGCCTATGCAAATTACAGAACCTTAAAATCCCAACTAGTACAAAATAGTGAAGCTTCATTTTGTGCGCTATTGTCTTATATTGCCTATCCATGGTAACAATTGTCAAAAGCAATAATTCCTCACCATTCTCTTATGTTACACGGTGATACGAAATATGTATGCAACATTAAGAGAATAAAGTACATTCCCGCGGAAGTCCATTCTCCCTACTCACCTTGTCATGTTGTCCAATAATTTATCATTTAAATATATTTCATATTCCTCAAAAGTAAGGGTTAATAGAATATTTTAAACTGAAGATGACTCCAATATCTTTTTGATATTTTAGTTTTAGTCTGAACCTGGTCATCGCCAGCCAATAAGGCGTGGAAGTGGATATGGCTCTTATGAACTACAATGTTGTTGATGAATTCCATTACATTTCAATGACCTTCTCAAACTGTACACTCCCAATACATATTCCAAACCCAGGGCACTAACTATGTAGATATTCTGTGACTGTACTTTTTAACCATTTGTCTGCTGCTCCTTCAAACGATAACTTTTATTTTCTCGGTTTGATTGAAAAGTTCTTTTTATATATTATTATCACACTTTTATCTATTTCAGTATAGAACTACTACTGATCATTGTCAAATTCCATACAGAGAATCACTTTCTGTTTGATGTCATAGCATTCCACCATGTTTGTGCATCTATGAGAACACTTCTGTTTTGGTGATGGGCACTCCTGTTGTGGTGGATATCGTGGGTGCCAGGTTTGTTTTATTGCTATGGCGATGTTTACTCGATTATATTCGGGCAGACCCGATGCATTGCTGTCTGTTCGTTATGCGTATAACAGCGTGACCTACATCCATCGACCAGTGTACCAAGATTCAAGATATTTAATCTGAACGTCATCTCTGTAGATTACAAAAGTCTGCTTCAATCTCTGGTAAACTTACATTCTGTTGTCTGAGAAATATTTATAGTCATATTTATGTTACATGATTCAGAGCAAATTTCAAGTCAATTTCAAGTTTCCGTCCACACAAATCGCGAATTCAATTTGGTGAACATGATCTGAAGTACCAGTATAAGTAAATACAGATTATGGATACAGGAATTCTATGGACGTAAAAGCTAAAGATTGTTTTGGGTATTTCAGTACGCCAGTACTTCAGGGGTTATTGAATCCTATCAAAGAAACCCAAGACAAAGGAAGCACCCACTTAATCCCTACACTCAGAAATCAGTCAGTGCAATAGTACTGTCGGTTCGACAATGTAGAAATATCCTGCAGAGACCGATACATCAAACTTGTCACAAAGGGATTACTTCAGACTTTATACTGATGATTTCCCACCTGTCTAAAACCCCCGTGAATGTTAAAGAACAACTGTCTTCTTATGCAATTCATTGGCAACCTATAAAAAACCCGTATGCATTTTGATTAGCCGTCAGTGCACATTGACACAAGTGTGCACCTTTCTGGAGGCTCAATTAACTTTTCTTATAGAATATATACACATGTACGTAACACTAGAGCCCGTGACAGGGCCTGTTTTGATGTTGTGCCAGCAGTGAGCCGCCTTGTGTACTCCGTGTCTTGGAAACCTGTAATCAACGAAACGTGAAACTGCCTTGAGGTACAATTGTTGACGGGACAGTGTTCTCATTTACCAGATGAGGCCTTCGCCTGTCATGCGGGACTTTTAAACACTACACTAATGGATACTCTAAACTTGGGACTGCTCATTGTCGTATTTGTGTCAGGTAAGTATTGAACAGGGTCAATGTCTTAAAATCGGTATTTAAAAGTATATGAAATATATTGTCATACAGGTGATAACCAAATCATAAACTATCTCACTGTCTTGCCATAGTGTCTGACAAATATGACGTGAGACGTCATTGGCGTCTCTCACGTAGTCTATGTTTTGTTTCCTTTCTCTCGGTCACATAGGCTGTGTGTCCGTCCTTCTCTCTCCCCCTAACGTAGTCTATGTCACCATCTGTCTCCGTCTTCGTTCCTCCGTCTGTCTCCGTCTTCGTTCCTCCGTCTGTCTCCATTTCTCCCTCATGCAGTCTGTCTTCGTCTTCGTTCCTCCGTCTATCTTCGTCTTCGTCCCTCCGTTTCTCCCTCATGCAGTCTGTCTTCGTTTTCGTTCCTCCGGCTGTCTGCGTCTTCGTTCCTCCGTCTGTCTCCATTTCTCCCTCATGCAGTCTGTCTTCGTCTTCGTTCCTCCGTCTGTCTTCGTCTTCGTTCCTCCGTCTGTCTCCGTCTTCGTTCCTCCGTATATCTCATCATAATGTTCCTCTGGAGATCTGGCTCCGCCTTACGCCCTTCACTCGCTGTCACATGTCTACATTCTCTCTCTTTTTGCGTCGCAGTCTCTCCGTCTCAGTCGCAGTTTCTTTGTCCCCACCGTCTTCCTTTGTTTTCACGAAATTCTCAATTACCATTCCCCGCGAAATAAACATGTTATCAATTAGGACGACCTCATTGAGATTTCCGCCCTAAACACTGCGCTGCCATCACCCTGTTTGGTTTTAAAGACCAGTACGACTGCAGCTGACAGTGTGATACGACCGACCTTTATAGTGTCCTTAATTTTGACTGCACATGTTGGTCTGAATTAACCCTAAAACGTTGTCTGACAAACTCGATGTATAACACGCTCATCAAACCTCTCCATCTCCTGACAGCTATCAGGCCTTCCTGTTGAAACAACCCCTGCTGTAGTAGTAAAGGAAACCCTTCGCCTCATTTGATTTTTATCACATTTGATGTTCAATTGAAAAATTTTGTTTGCGATATTATTGCCCAAAAGTGAACTGTGCTGGCGCTTAGTCAGCCCTCACAGAACACTTCTACGTTGGTTCTTTTTTCAAAAATATAATTTTATTTAAAACTTTAACTGCTGATAGGTTTGTCAGACAACTTATCTTTATAAATCAATAAATTTACTTTTGTCGGCACAAAGTTACAACATTTCAAACTTGGTTAGGGATCATGTTCATTTCTTATTCATTGAACCAATCTTTGTTTGCACAAATTGACCCAGCCACAGATTTCCTTTTACAAACTTTATTTATTTGGCAATGTCAACCTGACTATAACTCTTTCATGAGTTCCTTTTACCTCTCCCTCCACCCCCTCCAAATATATAGGTATGAAGAATTGAAAATATTTGCCGATGTGTGATATTTATGATACAAAAACACCCGAGGATATATATTTATATCATATCATATAAGTTGTCCGAAAATGCTTACAAAACTATTTGTCCTTAGGCTTTACTCAGAAACAAAGATGGACATATGCATGCTGGTTGTTCTGAAACACAATATGTTGTGGGTCTCCCCAAAATTGTTTCCTCTTACTTCGTCTAGTTGGGCTTTAGATGGACGTCACACTAAATCGTTTTTGAACCTTAATGATCATGAACAATGGTTGACCTTATCTTTCAGTTATTTGCGACAATGTTTTCACATGACATCACAAACAATTAAAACAATGGAACAATTGGATCTGACTAGCCAACCAGCATGAAGTAAAATTGATAATACGCAGTGAGCGGTGTACACCTTACCTACCTGGCACTTAACACGGATTAATATGTAGCGTCTGTGCTGCCTGGATGAACATGGCGTTATAGTCTGTTTGTGTTAAGAGTACCCTGCATTGAGTGAGCGAACGTTCACTGACACTGCATTGTACTGTTTGTGTCAAGTTAGCTTCAGTTCACTTTAATTACTGACACTATTTTTAATTGAAATGAAATACTGATTAGAAGTTATCTTAGAAAGACGTTATCAGTGGATGTATGTAAATAAGTTGCAAGTTTTAGTCGACAACCATTGCATCTTAGCAAACACGAAGTCTATTCCCAGCTGTCGAGGTTCTCCGTACTTGTTGTACATGGGCGTTAATGTTCAGCGTGATGTCTAGGAGAGGTCAGACTGTTGTTCACCAGGAGTTTACACCAAAGACTGCAGCTGGAGACCACATTCTGATGACAGCAGAGGGAGACCACAATAGGATCATGATCTTTGCCACTGTCAACTTTCTGATGATAGCGGAGGGAGACCACAATAAGATCATGATCTTTGCCACTGTCAACTTTCTGATGATAGCAGAGGAGGACCACTATAAGATCACGATCTTGGCCACTGACAACTTTCTGATGACAGGAGAGGCAGACCACAATAAGATCATGATCTTTGCCACTGTCAACTTTCTGATGATAGCAGAGGGGGGCCACTATAAGATCATGATCTTTGCCACTCTCAACATTCGGATGACAGCAGAGGCCGACCACAATAAGATCATGATCTTTGCCACTGACGAGAACCTCCGCCATCTTAGCAACGCTGACACCTTATACCTTTGACAAATGACCCTCCCTTTTCACTCAGCTGTACACCGGTCACCCTTGTATGTGGACATTGGAGCTAATGTGACCCTGACACATGTATTTACTGACTATGTGTATGCAGCTCAGAATGCACTAGAGGTAACACGTCCTAGTGTGATCTTTAAAAGGTGCTTCTTTCATTATGGACATCAATTTGGGAACATGTACAAATCTAGAAAACTGACGATTGCATATAGGTGAGGTGAGGTGAAATGGGGTTTAACGTCGCGTCCAAGATTATTGCACTTATATAGCGACGTGCATGAACGTGTATGTGTGTGTGTGGCTGCTTGTACTAGTCCGGACTGATGCCGATTTATAGTGCTGAGATACCATGCCGCAGTTTAACATGAATACCCCACTCAGACACAGTATACTGACTCCGAGCCGACCTGTCCTTGTTTTAGCCCCTGAATGCCGAGCGCCAGACAGGGTAACAACAAGTCTTTTGGTATGACGCGGCCGGGGATCGAACCCCGGACCTTCCGCTCTCCGGGCGGACGCATTACCATTAGACCACGGAGGCGGTAGATTGCATATAGATGACCACAGTGTCAACGTGCTGGTCCGCGTGCCATGGCCCTACCTACCTCTCGTCACAGTGCCACCATTCAGTGACGTCTGGTTCGAAGTCCTTGAAGCAGCTCCTAATGATCCCGATGTTGAGAACTTCACCAGCTGCTTCAGTCGTGGTCGCATCATGTGGAACCATTAATCTACAGGTGGACCTAGAACCACCAACCACATGGAAGGGGGGCACTGGAAACCCGAACATCTACAAGGTCATAGACTTCTTGAAGACCGAACGTCCCGTGAAGATCCGGGGTAGAATAGGTCTTCAGCAGCCCGTGCTTGTCTTCAGAGGCGACGAACGGGATCGGGTGGTCATGGTTGCTGACTTGGTTGATGCACGTCATCGTATCCCAGTTGCGTGGATCGATGCTCGTGATGTCATTCGATGGATTGGCTGGTCCAGACTCGATTATTTACAGACCGCCGTCATATAGCTGGCGTTAATGGCCTTCCAGATCTCCGGATCCGGACCCGATAGAGCATCTATGGGATAAACTCGGTAGACGTGTTCGTCAACGTCAACATACGTCACAGACACTTGCACAAATGGCCAACGCTTTGTAGGATGAATGAAGGATAAGGGAGTGCAGAGCAGTGATAACAGAACAACGTGGTCACACCAGATACCGATCGGAACGCCCCTCTCGTGGACGTCCGTGTCTTGTGACAGGAAATCAGTATTGCCATTATGTCTATATGTGACCATTACCATGCTAAGTTTCATCCTTGTGCCAATCAAATTAAATGAAAAATGCACATTTAACTAAACACAGTAAAACATTTCAAAATTCAAAGCATATGCATTTCCTTTTTTAAGAGTGTGTTTTGGAAAAAAACAATTTGGACAAAATATTTCCTCAGAAAGTTTTGTTGACTTTATTAAACAAATATCCAAGATATTTAAAAGATATCCCACTGGCAAAAAGATGATTGGTCCCTAACGTTCGTAATGATATTTAGAGATAATGTTAAACCATATGAATGATATGGATAAGCCTATCAGGTATATACTGTTTGGAAATACACATGTAGAGATTCCATTATTTATGTAGGTGCAGCTGGGTACACCAGCTGTAAGAAGAAATACTGGGACTACTGGCACTGGGAATACAGACAGTCCACATACTACTGTACCGGGTACTGCTGTGGAACCTCGTACGATGACAAGTGTTGTTCGTACGATTCATCCATAACCAGGTACTACACTGGAGTGAGTGCAATGAATGAGGTTTAACGCCGCTCCGTACTTATATCACGGCGCTTCAGTTGGATGTCGGTGTAAAGTCTGAAGTGAATAGGTCCTTAATGTTTTGGAGCTGACAAACCTAGAAACATTATCAGGATACATGCCTAGCCACGGTACAACATGTACAGTCAATATGTGATGAAGTAACCTGGGAATATATCAGTGAGTGATTGGGTTTAACGCCGCTTTTAACAGTATTTCAGCTATATCACGGCGTGTCAGCATAAAGTGGGAGGATAGCCCAAAGTGATGCAGAACGATGTTAGACCTTTACCACTTCGGTGAAACACACGAGCACGAGTGACGAGCGACCGCTTCTGCCACAAGGCTACCCCACCGCCCGACTTGAGTAAGGCTTAGCATAGAGTGAGTATAGACTGAGCATAGAATGGGCATAGATTGAGAAATAGATTCCATGTGTCTTTTTTCTCCACAGTTCCTTCACTTACACGAAAACCTGGGTCATTGTGGGAGGCGTGTTGGTAGGACTGTTCGGCTTGTTTGTCGTGTGCATGATCATCGGAGCGGTCATGTACTCCTTCTTTAAAACAACACAAAATGGATCTCGATCACGGACGGTTCATCCTAGTTCAAGCACAAACACACAGACCATCAGCTACGGTAGGCAACATACTGTTGTCCCGTCTCTCTCAGACTCAGTCAGTTTGATCAGTCATTTTGGAAGCGTTGCTTCTTGTTAGTCCTCTCATCCTTTGGCATTTCACAATAATCGCCCGACTCGTAGCCCAATGACGGTGTTGTCGCGAACACTTTGTATCATCACTGCTTGATGGTGATTCATAACACTCATGTTATAGTAGGATTCGGACAACCGACTCTATCCTTTAGCAAAGATTTCTTATGATTACTGAATGTTTTTGTCGCTTTTGTTTCCTATTGTTGCTTTGTTGCGCGTAGCTAGCATACATAGCAGGGACGTTTTTTGCCGGATATGATGCCATATTCTAATAATAACGTATGTATCCTTCATTGTATCTGCAGGGCCGGGTCTCGCGCAGCCACCCCCCTACACAACAGCAGCACTCCCACCGCCAGAGTATTCCCCTCCCCTGGGTGGGTACAACGAGACCGGACCAATTGATAAACGGGGGCATAACCCGTACCCTGGACCACAGCCCCTTCAAGTACAACCGTTCCCAGGAGGTGCCGCCGGCCCTTCCGGAAGTGAACCAGCGGAAGCCATAGCTGGTGCCCCACTAAGGTCTACCTTTGCTTGAACCACGGCTGATACCACAGAGCAACTTGTAGCACATATAACACCCTGTCTCCCAACCACTGCTTCTACAACTACAACTATTACAACTACAACAACAACAACAACTACTACTACTACTACTACTACTACTACTACTACTACTACTACTACTACTACTACTACTACCAACATTGGTAATCATGTAGCACATGTGATGTCTCCTCAGCAGTAAATGGGTACCCGGTAGGATGAGCTGGTAATGTGACTGTTTACTTTCAAGTGACTCACAGGCACCCTACTACTTAAAGGGTACTAGCAAAAACATGAGTTGTGTTTTTGTAGCAGCCATAAAGTCCCGTGATGAGATTCGAACCACGGACCTTCTGGACAGAGGTCGGACGCCTTGTCCACATGATCAAAGAGGTTAACCCCGTCAGCAAGCTGACAAGATAAGGATGTCATCTGTGGGACTCCATGCCCTGCTACATTTGGGCTGTGGGTAAATGGTTAAGGGTTCACTTGTCTCACCGTAGGTCTGGGTTCGATTCCTCACATGGGTAGTGTGTGAAGCCCTGGTGCTCCCCACCTCTGTTTGGTACATTATGATTCATCCATAAAAAAATGTGAAGTCAGCGGTGCTGAAGGTTGTTACTTTTGTACAAATGTCAATTCTTTAAGATATATCTAATAAAGTGTAAGTTGCCAAATGTGTCGAATTTGCGCATGTACAAACAATCGTCATTACGTCTCTCTTTTGTAAATTCGAGCGAGTGAGTGAGTGAGTTGGGTTTTAATGTCGCCTTCAACAGTATTTAACGGAAAACAAGCTTGATGTGGGAGGGAAGCCTGAAGCGAGGCAGTTCTCACCGGTACAAGTTTGCTGACAAACATAGAAACACAATCAGAGCGAACATGGATTCAAGCCCACGATCTTAGACCAATGGGGCCTTTACACAGGATGGCGACCTTTGTGCCTCCCGTGTGCGACCATAAAATTTGCCAGGTCGTCGTTGGAGGCTCAAAGGAGGCAGAATGGTCCTTCCAAGGTGGTACACAGGAGGTTCAGATATCGCCATGGTCGCCGGGAATTTTTTTACAAATTTCGCACAAAGGTCGCCGAGGAGGTTGGTAAAAGGAGCAACTCTGCACAGCGCATTGTGGCAACTTAAGGCCCCATTACACAGGGTTGCGACCTTTGTGCCACCTTCGAGCGATCAAAAACTGGCCAGGACGCTCAATGGTCGCCTAAACCAAGAAAATCATGTTTCTATGTAACTGCTCCAGCAGTTGTTCAGCATGCAGTAACTGCTCGAGTTGTTCAACGTCTGCAACCACAATGAAACACTACAGGTACAAGTCCGCTATTTATAGGCAGGCTGAGGAGGCACTACAGGTAGCTCAAAGGAGGCAGAAAAGAGGCAGAAGCATTGCCGTGGTGTCTCAAGTGTTGCCGTGGTCGCCGAATGCAGGCACGGCGGTCGCCATACTCATCGTACAATGCACGCTGTTGGTCGTCCAAAGAAGGCACAAGGGAGGCACAAGCATCGCCCAGATTCACGGGACATGTTTCAGCAGAACGCATCTTTTACCTGGCGACCATTGGGCGACCACTGGGCCTTCATTCTGCAACAACGGCAATGCTTGTGCCTCCCTTCTGCCTCCTTTGAGCCACCTTTGAGCAACCAACCTCCTCGCCGACCTTTGTGCGAGTGTTTTGAACATGTTCAAAACTTCACGGCGACCATGGCGTCCATGGCGATGTCTCAACCTCATGTGTACCACCTTGGAACGACCTAGGCAACCACTCTCCCTCCGTTGAGCGTCCAACGACGACCTGGCAAATTCTATGGTCGCACACGAGTGGCACAAAGGTCGCCAACGAGTGTAAACGCCCCATTAGACAACTGGACCACCGGTGTATAGTTCAACACCTCGGTTGCCTGAAGAAGTAGGGACGTGCAGTAAAATATACCCTGTTGTTCTTAGAGGTTGATGAATAAATTAAAAGACACAATCAATTATATTACATTCAAGAATCGTTTGAAAACTATAATTACGGAATATCAAACTCTGAATACTGAAACTCGCAGACAAAACAAAACTATTACATGACCAATTTCAGCGTCACATTTCGCCAGAATACATAAATGGGACCAACTTCAAAGTTACGGCCATTTAACCTTCAGCGTGTCCTTTGAAAGAAACAAGTGAATGTTCTCCCAGTTAACAAAACTAGCACTGTGTACATACACAAGAAGGTTCCAACAGAATCTCATCACAATGTATTTCATTTGTTTGTTTGTTTGTTTGTTTGTTGTTCAACGCCGTACCCAGCAACATTCCAGCTATATGACGGCGGTCTGTAAATAATCGAGTCTGGACCAGACAATCCAGGGATTGACATCATGAGGATGGATCTACGCAATTGGGATACGATGACTTGCATTAACCAAGTCAGCGAGCCTGACCATCCGATCCCGTAACTCGCCTATGACGAAAGCATAGTTGCCTTTAACGCAAGCATGGGTTGCTGAAGACCTATTCTACCCCGGATCTTCACGGGTCACACTGTCACTAACGTCCGGGACAGTCTTATCCATCTTCCTAACAACGCGAACCAATGATCCTGTGTGTGTATTGCTGCTTGGTCCGGTCCAGACTTTGCCAGTGTTGTAGTGTCAGCCAACTGAGATACAATGTACCATGCCCCAGTTTAACATGGATACCCCACTCAGACACAGTTTACTGACCCCGTGGTGACCACTCCTTGTTTTATCCGTTTAATGCCTATTATCAGGCAGGGTAACAATAATGGCCCGCGATCGAACCACCGTTCTACTGCTCTCCGGACTGACGCTCTATCTACTAGCCTGGCGAGGCGTCCCATGTTTGGGTAAGAAAAGAGACGTAACTTAATTATGATAGCTGAGCAGATACAACTGAACTTGCCTGCGAACATATAACTTGTTATCAGATTGGACATAGGCCAATGCTGGCGACCTCGTTACACCACACCGAGACGTGACCTGTGGGGGTATTCATTTCTTCTCCTGGCCTCATGCAAAGATTACCTCAGCTGGAAGTCGGGCCTAAGTGCAAAGCCTTTCTTATATATCTCGACGTACAATCTGTATAATACAGTTATTTACATGGTATAGTATAGGCACACAGCTGGAGATGTAATCATATGGCCTGCTCGTGGTGATATGACCAAGGTGCATAGCATGTCGTTATTGTACTACCTCGTGCGTACTCAGGGGTAGAATATATGATACAATGTGTGTTGGTATAATATATTTATATGTTTCACAAACTCAAGGTGTCTTTTAGAACCGGCGAGGCCCGGTGTTCCTAAAAGAAGACTTAATATGTAATACTATGTATTACTTATATTGTAAAATCTGTGTCTTATTGTCTCTCTCGGGGCGACCACGACGGTTGGTATGACAAAAATAAACTAGTTTTCTTTCTTCTTCTGTATGGTGGGTGGGGTTGGAATAGGGTTTGGCGTCGCATCAATGATTATATAATGACGCGCATGCAAGTGCGGGTGTGGGCGTGGGTGTGCGTGCGCGTGTGCGTGTGCGTGTGCGTGTGTGTGTGTGTGTGTGTGTGTGTGTGTGTGTGCGCGCGCGCGCGTGCGTGTGTGTGTGTGTGTGTGCCGACGAGCCGATCAGGCCTTGTTTTAAATGCCGAGCAACAGGTGAGGTGAGGTGAGGTGAGGTGAGGTGAGGTGAGGTGAGGTGAGGTGAAATTGGGTTTAACGTCGCGTCAAAGATTATTGCCCTTATATAGCGACGATATATATATATCTGCTGTTGTAAACAAATATGAACGAAAGTCTAGCCCCACCGAAGCCGCCCGTGACATTTAGAAATTTGAACACGATGTACATATCTGTGAAAACAACCTTGGGAGAAATGAAAGTACGTAGGTACCGAATTCATGTGCTGTCAATGGACCGCCCCAAAAGCACAAGTTTGTCATGATTTGTCTCAAGATCTTTTGCATAAACTATTTCGAGAAGATGATTTTCAACTAAACACTGCGTTAACCCTCATATCACTTCAACTACATCCCAACAGCTGTTTGGCTCTTGCTATGAGGAGAGGAAATATTACTTTTATCGTGCATCGGAGCGTCACTTTCAATCCTGCTCGTCAGTCATTTTAATGTCAAGAAAGATTGTGTATCAAATTTCTCACGTCAAAGGAAGTATACACATGCAGTTATGGATAACTCAAACTGCGCGACAGCTGACATTGTATCAATGTGTGTCCATTTGTGTTTGTATTCTTGGTTGTAACAATAAAAAAACGTATTCCTCCTTTATGACTTTTTCAATAAAAAATGATTTAAAGTCCAACGTCCTCCTCACTTTTGATAAAATGTACATGAGAAATGTTTTGTATGCAGTCTAATATATCTGGTGCATGTCGTATCATAACCTTTCGTAACAGGTCTGTGTCTTCTATGGCTATGACCGTGTCAGCGCACTACGTATACAATGCAGCTCGTTGAAGCTGACACGATGAAGGACGGTGATAATATAAGGTAACCCCTACCTACGTCTTCAAAACAAACGACTACAGTGGAAAGGCAAGACGCAACATTGAGTACTGAGACACTGCAATCATGAATCTGTGTGTGAGACTCCTGTTGGTGTTTCTGCCTGGTAAGTATGCTCTCGTCAAGAGGAGTTGAAATACACATTCGTTTTATACCTCTATTTTCTGCCAGTGTAATTTCATGCTGACTACCATGTCCAGTACCAGTGTCGTGGACGAACTGAGTGACATTGTATGTATGCAAATAAAATAGGCATACGAGCAATATGAACGTATCTAACTACATGGAACTAAAATGGTATCTTCTCGGAATTACAGTTCTATTTCGTGGTGCGATACTTTTGGCAAGGGGTATATAATTATTTAGTCAACCATGAATTTGGATTATAATTCCCACCGATTGGTCAATAACAATAAAAACATCGGATTTAACAAGGAGGAAGCTAGAATGATGTACAATTACTTTACAATTACAGTCATTTCTTGAAGGCATTTTAAAATAATGATATATATATAATACTTTCATTATTCATTACGGACCGACGAGTTACGGTTACCGTGTATGTGTAACAATGCCTTTTGGTAGAAAACACGATAGAAACCACTAAGATTTCAAGGGTAAAGAGAAATTATAGCGGTTGAAATTTGGGGCTTGCCTTAATCCAAGAAGTCGTGTCAGTGGCTCTTACCAAGTCGCTACATACTTGAATGCCTGTTATACATGTCAGCATAATGTCATGACGTAAATAACAATGTTCCTTACATGCATATACATTGCCATATTTTTTTTTAAAACATGATCATGAGTATTATCGGCATTTCCTCTGTTCAGATCGCCAACCTACTTAAACATTGGACTCAGCCCATACCGCTTCACTCAACATCTGCTCTAACACCAAAGAGTTTGTGTTTGTTTTTGTCTTAGTATAGTGGATATAACATAGAGTTGGGTTACATGTAGTCTCTTTAAAGTTTTTTAAACATTTGAAACTCACACATATATAACCTAGTTTGACATTAAAAAACCGCATGTTTCTCTCCTCAGCATGGCTGTCAATTTGGCGTGCAAGTTGTCAAGAACGTGTGCCTGCATATACTACTATAGCTTACAGAAATTTAGACGTGTATTTTATGAAAACTATTTGGTATTCAGTATGGATACAATATATTCATGAACAACTTATTTATTACAATAGGAGCGACGTTTTGGTGTAGGTTCTAACACCGTTAACAAGCAATTGATTGATGGTTAGAGTCTTTTATAAATGTTGATGGCTTCTTGTAGTTTTCTAATTTTGAAGTCTTCGAGGTTGGTCGCTCCTATTGTAATAAAGAATTTGTCCATCCATATATTTTATCCTTAGAGAAGTTATTTGGTGTTCATCAGTTTACAATAACTAAAATCAGTTTCATTTCATAATATTATTATGTTTTAAATAGGCCGAGTTCGATTACCCGCATGGGTGAAACGTGTGAAGCCCTTTTAGTGTCCCCTGTCGTTATATTGCTGGAATATTGCTAAAAGTAGCGTGAAACTATATTCACTCACTCACCATTATCAAATCCTGAGGAAACGTCTGAGACCACATTTTTTTCTTTCCCAATATTTTCTGGACCAATTATCCCCACCCACCACCACCCATCCAAGATCATAAATTCGTCGTTTCCTAAGCTGTCCCAGGACTTAATGAGATTATAACTGTGTAGTGACGTGGCATTGCTTGTGGTTGTGTTTTCAGGGGCCATAGGCTATACGACCTGTAGGGAGATCTACATGGACGAGAACGTCAAGTTCCGCATCAGAAATGTCCACTGTGAAAACAACTGCTGCGGGGCGGATAACACCGGGTGTTGTAAACCTGTTAAAAAGTAATGGCAGACTTGGCATACTATGTTAGGCTATAGATGGGCTATATTTAAAACATACACGTGTCTCATACCCAGAAAAATATACATATACAAGTTGCGTCATAAAAATAGATGTATCTGTGCCACAAGACATGCATATGATGAGTTCAAATAACATGGAAGCGAAAGTTGAACATCGAATGCCTTACGGATCATAGTAAATCACTGATGGCACAGGTGTTCTCGAAACGGACCAGCATGCATGTTCAGTGGTATCTCGCGCGTGCGTTGGCCAAGGTAGCTGAAGATGCGCCCCTAAAATATTCAACCAAACACTTGTCGCTGAAGCCAGAAAAGACTTCAGACACGTGTCTCATATCCAAAGAAAAATATATATACAAGTGGCTGACTCAGTCTCTAACCCTAACATATTTACACATACAGACCCCCCATCCTAACAAAAATACATATACAAGTTGCCGACCCTGTCTCCAACCCTTAATAAATACATACACATTTTCCCTTCATCCTAACATAAATACATATACAAGTTGCTGATCCTGTTTCCTACCCACACAAATAAATCTATACAAGTATCTGACCTTTTATATTTACATTTACAAGAATACACGTTTCTCACCATGTCTCCTACCCTTACAGAAAATATATATACACGCTGATTACCTTGTCTCCGACCCAAACCTGCTGAAATTTTCCCTCTCACAAACCCCAAAACATATTCAGATTGCTGACCTTGTCTCTTACCCTAACATGCTAAGAACATACATAACGTAGAGCGTTTGTCTCTTGTTGTCAATTAACATGTGTATCTCATCTTGTGACATGAAAGAGTTGTCACTCGTGGGTCCGCCGCTTAAATATTAACCTTGTTAGGTCAATCAATGAGAAACACATATCCTGTTTTTATTTTGGTAATCTTGTTCATTTGCCTGTTCAGGTATGTATCTACTATCGACACCTGGGTGATAGTCGCGGCTGTGGCTGGATCAGTAGCTGGCATCACCCTCGTCTCAATCCTCATCAGAGTTGTGATCTGGATAATCACACGAACCACGCCCGTGCATCCTGGTCAGATTATCCGCCAAGGTTGGTAACATATACTAAGCTCCAGCAGTATCTAGTTGTGAACATGTCTTAGTTGAAATAACACAATTCCTTTCACATATCAAGCTCGTAAAACACATGATTATTGTACACAACCGTAATGATTGTTGTTCAGGCCCTGTAACTCACTCTTGTCGACGTAAAAGGCGACTATGTTTGTCGTAAGAGGCGACTAACGGGATCGGGTAGTGAGGCTCGCTGGCTTGGTTGATGGATGTCATCGTATCCAAATTGCGTGGAGCGATGCTCATGACGTCAATCACTGGATTGTCTGGTCCAGACTTGATTATTGACAGACCGCCGTCATATATCTGGAATATTGCTGAGTGCGGCGTTAAACAACAAACAAACAATCACGACAACCTTTGACGATGTTGCGATTGGCATCGTTCAGTCGCGTCTTTTTCCCACTTCCAGTAAGTCGACAAACGTATGACAAGATGTTGACTGACGTTTGAGGAGGCGAACCGGGCTCAACAAGAGCATGTTCCACGGAGCCATATTAACCTAAATCGTTTTTTGGAACGTCCCTGAAAGTTGTATCGCTTGGAAGAGTTCCAGATCAATTGTGCCCAGATGTATGGGATGTTTTTTTTGTTTTTCACCCAAACGATAAACCTACTTTATGTTACAGGGTATAAATATTAGTTTAAATGGCAACGTGGCTTTCCACCTACATCAAAACTGCAGCTAGTGCTAACTTGTACAAATCGATCTGATCAGCGCTACAACCTTTTTTAAATAAATGGAAAAGTATGGGAGTTAACAGCTGTACGATCGCTTTGTGTATTTGCATAATGAGCCTCGTTCTACAAAGCGGGTTTAGAGCCAAGACGATTGTCACTTCAACATTGACCCGCGGTTGATAGTTTCAACGCTACCCTCGCTTTGTGAAGATGGGTGTTAGTCTGCAGCTTCGGGTACTCATACGTTGTTTCCTTTCAGGAACCCCGCCTTCGCCTTCGCCGCCGCCGCCACCACCACCGTACACTGCTTCACCTGCGCTCCCAGTCTACCCTCTACCTCCAGTTATCCCGGGGGGAAGGACGTTCTGCCAGACGGAAGCTAGTCGACCTCTCTATCCATACACATCACCCCTAGCGGCTGTGTACGACCAATCTTCTCCCGCCCCATCAGCTGATCCAGCCGGAAGTACAGTTACTGCTCCACCAACCATTACGCTGCGATAGTACTTTTATTGTATACTTCAGTGTGAAAGACTGAGATTCCTGAAGTTGAAATAAAGTGATATTTTCATAGAGTGAACATAACATTTGATACTTCACTGAAGTTTTAAATTTGTATCTGTTCAAACGGGCTTTGACCATGCCAATCGCATTGTCATATTCCTATCAATAATATGAGGCATTTGGCATGTGCGATAGCGCCAACAGACCCGTATTCCACCACCTGCCAGGCTTATATGACTTTAGCAATGGGCGATCGATTTCAGCCCGGGTGGTAAGAAATTAGAGTTACGTCCCTTAGCTGTATACCTTTCCCGTGACAATGATATCCAAACAAGTTGAAAATGTTTTGCATTCACTTGCGAATAGATACATTTTACAATTTTAGTTATTGTATATGATAAAAAGGTTATTATATTCCAGTTTTCGTATCATACCCGATATGAACCTTCGACCCCCGGGTTGATATGGGGTATGATATGAAGCCTGACATACAATGACCTCTAATTATTACTCCGGTCACTTAAACACTCGATTTTCATTCTCAGCTCCCCGGGGAGTGTACAACACTAGCAGTCTGTGAGGTGTAAGAATGTTAAAAGTCACATTACAACCTCCCCCTACCGGGTACCCATTCACTACTGGGTGATCAGAGGCATATTTAGAACAAAATCACTCTCCAAAGCAGACACCACATATGTAACATGTGCTTCAGTGTCAGGCAGAACGGAAGCCCTTGAAACTCTCAAGACTCACGGCTACCCATCCAACTCCTCTCCGCGAGTAGCTGTCAAAAATGTCAATCGATGAATGACCAATTTACATTATTCCTCCATTGAAATCTGGTTTTCTATTTACACACAGTAAATATGAAATCTTGGTGTTACTTTTAATATCACCGAATACATAAAAAAATAGCGATGTTGATGCCTGGGGCGTTTATTTCAAATAATCCATGTTTTTTTCTCGGAAAACCTGAAAAGACGCAGCAAAAACAAAGTAAACGTTGGAACGTATGATCTCAAAACATTTTGTTCAATGAATGTGTGATATGTATAATATATTACATAGACTAGTAATAGTGAGTGAGTGAGTATGGTTTTACGGCGCTTTTAGCAATATTCTAGCAATATCATGGCGGAGAAACACCAGAAATGGTCTTCACACATTGTACCCATGGGGGGAATCGAACCCGGGCCTTCGGCGTGACGAGCGAACGCTTAAACCAATAGGCTACCACACCGCTTCCTAGTCTAGGTGTATCAGGCGAACATAGATATATACTAAATTCAAAGACAGTGTATCAACAAAGACTGGTTAATTTCATTTCTCCGAACTTTAATCAATCTGGATTTCTAAACACAGGCGTGAAAATGTGTAGTGATTGCCTTTGAGTGTATCCTGTCGCACTGGCAACACACTTCTACCGAGCTGGTCTGGGACACAATAGATACATCAGAGAGATTTAACTTCAATAATTAATGGATGGGGGCACTTTTAGATGATGGCCAGTCGCTTGTATTATATGCCAGGTTTGCTTGTAAGCTAACTATAAATTCAGGTCACAAAACAGTTAGATGAGATGTGCCGCTCACACCGTAGGCATCTGTGGTGACAGGTGCGCTCTTTGATTGTCCATGATGACAGGTGTCTGCAATGAGTATCTGAAATGACAGGTGCTCGCTACAAGTGTCCGTTATAACAGTTGTTCGCAGTGAGTGTCCGTGATGGCAGGTGTCCACAAGGTGATGCTAGGAAAGTTGTCATGGGAACCCCAGTCTGAAAAGACACAGTATGAAACATTAAAAAACACAAACCTGTCAAACTTGCACACAATTATCTCAGAGTTCTGTTAGTGCCCTAAGATGATATATATTGACTCATATACTCAAATGTATTTATATTGTACACTTTAATTTCCGGAACTTCAGAAATAACACGGATAATAGCGATAACTGGTTGGTGTGCGTATTTAAAGGTATGTGATAAAGAAAAGGATTAGTATGTAGATTTTTATATACTTTATGATTTGAAGGTACGGAGTTAATCCTACACCGCTTATTGGCAGACTTTTCTTACGGGACGATCCATACCCCCGTAGTGATGTGTAGAACTAACTGATATCAGACGATGAGGGGTACAGTAACGCAGACACTACGCAGGGTGAACGCGTCTATTATGTGTAAAAACTCAGTCCCTCACACGCACTGCAAACTAACACCACAGAACACGGAAGCGTTGATAAACTGTTAAGTTTTGAAATGGCTGTGACGCTTAACAGTACCCACTTAATGAGAAGTGTTTTTATCTCACACAAGGGTACGCCGCTTCTCCACCCAAGGCCAGGACGAAGGGAGAGTACTCTGATCGTGTCAAATCCCCCGTCATAGGGTCCTCCCATTTGTCAGACACCCATTTGTCAGACACCCATTTGTCAGACACCCATTTGTCAGACACCCAGTTGTCAGACATCCAGTTGTCAGACACCCAGTTGTCAGACATCCAGTTGTCAGACATCCAGTTGTCAGACATCCAGTTGCCAGACACCCAGTTGTCAGACATCCAGTTGTCAGACATCCAGTTGTCAGACACCCATTTGTCAGACATCCAGTTGTCAGACATCCAGTTGTCAGACACCCAGTTGTCAGACATCCAGTTGTCAGACATCCAGTTGTCAGACACCCAGTTGTCAGACATCCAGTTGTCAGACATCCAGTTGTCAGACACCCAGTTGTCAGACATCCAGTGGTCAGACATCCAGTTGTCAGACACCCAGTTGTCAGACATCCAGTTGCCAGACACCCAGTTGTCAGATACCCAGTTGTCAGACATCCAGTTGTCAGACACCCAGTTGTCAGACATCAAGTTGTCAGACATCCAGTTGCCAGACACCCAGTTGCCAGACACCCAGTTACCAGACACCCAGTTGTCTGACACCCAGTTGCCAGACACCCAGTTGTCAGACACCCAGTTGCCAGACACCCAGTTGCCAGACACCCAGTTGCCAGACACCCAGTTGCCAGTCACCCAGTTGTCAGACATCCAGTTGTCAGACACCCAGTTGCCAGATGCCCAGTTGCCAGACACCCAGTTGCCAGACACCCAGTTGTCAGACAGTACAGTACCCCTTTACTCATAATTAATTATATGACACAGACACTGGCAATCTCTTTTAAGTTGTAAACGGTTTGGTCAAACTGTAAACATGAACTTTGTTTTCACTGAAGTTTGCGAGATGGTGCTTCCAGCTTGTTTCTAAAAGTGAGTTTAATAGGCCATGAACTCCTTCCCTGGCGTGCCTAGAGCTGTGCAGTTCAACGACTACATGGTAGTCAACCGGGTCGACGATGATGCCAGATTCCGGATACCATTATGGAACCATCATGATACTCTAGGCTCCAACAACAATCTGGAAGGTTTCCACTATAGGCTGAACAAGTCTCTTTCTTATCAACACGCCAACATCTATCGTCTGATTGAAGTCATCGAGAATATTGAAGAAGCAGACAGAGCTAATATATTCCAAAGTATAAAGCAATAATAAATATAGAATAAACACTGATTATGTATAAATTATATTTTCTTTTGTACCAGTTGTCAGACAGTTGCTGATGACAGGACTAGTCTATTCGGATTTAAGGGAATATATCTCACACCTGATGTGCCCTCAACGATAAAAGTTGGTGCTGTTTTAAGGTGTCTGACAAATGGGAGATGACCCCGTGTACACATATTCTATCTGCAGTGGAGAAAGTTTAGAAAGACGTTATAAGTCAATGCCGGACAAGTCCACTTTATGAACAGGGGAGGGTGGGGTGGTGGGTGTGGTGGGGTAGTGGTGGGGTGTGGTGGGGTGGGGTGGGGCTTAAACCCCAAAAAGTACCAGAATCTGTTCTTTGCTCATAAAGTGTTGTTCCAAACATAATATTTGTTACATTTGACCAACTTCTAAATGACATTGTGTGTTCATTCTACTAGTTGATTTTTCAAAACCCCATTAAACTGGACCTAAGGGTGGAAAGTATATATTGAATACCCCAAAGAAAACTACCAATACCAATATACTATTATTAGTAGTGAGTGAGTGAGTTGGGTTTAACGCCGCTTTTAATATTATTCCTGTTATATCATGGCGTGTCAGCTTAATGTGGGAGGAAAGCCTGAAGTGATGCAGGTCTCAGACGTTTACCACTTCGGTGAAACCCACGGGTATGGTGCTGACAAACCTAGAAACATAATCGGGGCGAACCGGGATTCGAACCCACAATCATAGGTTTCAGCGTGCCCAAGGGACGCAACTCTGCACAGCGAATCGCGGCGCCTTAGACGACTGGGCCACCCGTGCACCCAGTAGCAGCAGCAGCAGCATCAGCAGCAGCAGCAGCAGCAGCAGCAGTAGTAGTAGTAGTAGCAGTAGTAGTAGTAGTTGTAGTAGTAGACATATTTTCTTGCCCTGTTACCCTGTGTACGCTGAAAATTCATAGATTTCCAGTGTCATAAAAATAGATGCGTCTGTGGCACAAGACATGCATATGATGAGTTCCAATAACATGGAAGCGAAAGTTAAACATCGAATGCCTTACGGATCATAGTAAATCGCTGATGGCACAGGTGTTCTCGAAACGGACCAGCATGCATGTTCAGTGGTATCTCGCGCGTGCGTTGGCCAAGGTAGCTGAAGATGCGCCCCTAAAATATTCAACCAAACACTTGTCGCTGAAGCCAAACAAGATTTCAGACAGGAGAAAATCCATTACTGATTCAATCATATTCACGCTGTGGTAGTGTAGATATGTGAATGACAAATGTTCAAATGTTAATCAATAAATCGTGCATTAATGACAACTCATTCTACTATCGTCTACAGCTTACACAATGAATAATGCCACACTGAAAGGCTTTGAAAAAACCTGAATATGACCTGAAATTTTAAACCATAGCAAACAATATCATCCCTGATGGTATATATCACTTGTACTGTGATTTCCTCGCCCGTGTAGTTAAATTTACCAGGCATCTGATAAAAGAGTCCCGTAGACAAGATAAAGAGACCCAGGGTTTCATTACGTGTCTCACCCATTGAGACCTCGACGGGCGGGCTCAGATTGTCTCAGGTGAGACGACGGTCGCTCCCCATTGCAGACACCCCAGCTTGCAGACAGCTTAAACAAACATAAGACAAGGTTGAATCCACTGCACTTTGCATCCTACATCTTCATTGAAATGGTATCACCCACAGACACCACCTAATTAATAATGAAACATGCGTTTCTCCATATTCTTATTCTGTCAAAATTCAACAATGAATTAAAACAGACATCCAACATTTAATGAATATCATTGTGACTGTAGACATGTCCAAATGTTATCGTGTCATCTAGCACTGATTGACTGAAAGTGTATACTACTGTTTTCACAAAATTAAAGGAAAAAGCATATATGGCACACGTGGCCAGGTGTCTATGGCGTGTCTCCATGTTGTCTCACGTGTGACGCCATGTGCCAACGGCTTGTCTCCAGTACCGAGCCATGCTATAAAATGTGACACCAGGTGTCCACAACATGTCTTACTTCATCAATGTGTTGTCGAAATCGAGACACCAGGTGTTCACGGCGTGTCTACATGTCTCCAGTACCAAGTCGTGTTGTCTTTGGACAGGGCTATGCACAATGAGGGTGTCACTGCGTCCGAAGCTGCACCGGGTGTTGTTACTGCTTCACTAACACCTCTTGCATTACAAGTTAGGACCCTGTCAGGGCGACAGTACAATTCATGCTTATTCATTTACATCAGACCACTTGTATACATCAAACTTAAAATAAAAATAGCCACATAAATGAGTGAGTTAGTGAGTGAGTTTGGTTTAACGCCGCTTTTAACAGTATTCCAGTTATATCGCGGCGTGTCGGCTTAACGTGGGAGGAAAGCTCGAAGTGATGCAGGTCTCAGACGTTTATCACTTCGGTGAAACCCAGGAGCACGGGTATGGTGCTGACAAACCTAGAAACATAATCGAGGCGAACAGGGATTCGAACCCACAATCATAGGTTTCTGGCGTGCCCTAGGGACGCAACTATGCACAGCGAATCGCGATGCCCTAGACGACTGGGCCACCTGTGACCCCATAGGCATATAAGATGTAGGTAACTATTTTACAGTCAACAATGGAAACACGTCAATTAAAATTGCTATTATTTACTGTGCATGGAAAGTTAGAGCACGTTCATTGCTATTATACATCGAGTGAGTCTCTAAATACTTCGAGTGATGGAAACGTCATCCAGAAGTTATTAGGTCAAGGCAAAAGAACTCTTGACAGGATAATACTCATAAGAGGAAACGATAAAGGAAATTGTATCAAATATCCGATTCCTGAGAAATGCAGTGACTGAGACTGAGCAAACACTTCCCACTTCCTCTTGTTTGTCTGCAACATCACGTGACACGGAGAGAGTAGCAGATGCCAAGCGTTATATCAGCCTGTAGCATCACTTGAAGTGTACCTCGTACGTTCCGGCGTAGTGCCGTTTCCTTCATGACACATACTACACATATAACTCATGGAAGTATTATTATTGAAAGCAAACTATTCCCCAGAGAACATGTTAAATTTACATTTGGCAGTCGAGTGTGGATCTTTGTAGACTTCATACAATTAAAAACGCTCCTAAGAAATCATCAATACATTTTGTCCTTTTTGTCCCGATTGATTACATGTACTGAACCGCAAAAGAAACGTCACCATGGATAGATATATGAGAAACCTTATTTTTCCAAACGCTGTAAATATACTTTGAGACATACTAAAAAGTTGAAACTTGGCAAAACTGATCATCAATGTTGAAATTAGAGTCCAAATGTTCTTAAAGTAAAACACGACGCTAGTCTCTGAAAAAATGGCATCACAAGTCAGTATCTCGTGTGTCCGCCATGTGCATTGATGACTGCCGTGTAACGTCGATACATGGAACGGATGAAGCGGTCGATGAAGGTCATATGCACTTGAGCCCACACTCTGAGGAACGCCTGATGCAGTTCAGCTGCAGTTGTCGGCCTTGGTCGGACGTTATTCAGCCGTCTTTGAATCTCGTCCAACAGGTGCTCTATGGGATTTAAATCGGGACTGAGGGCAGGCCACTACGTGGTTCTGATGCCATTCTGCTGGAGGAAGTCTCCTGTTGCTCTTGCAGTGTGGGCACGGACGTTATCATGCTGAAACTCGTAATTGCGGCGCCGTGCCAAATTATATGAGGTATGGCGTGTGGTCTCAAGACTTGATCAATGTACCGAGCTGCTGTGACACCATTGCCTCTCCCTGGACCGATGTTCTGGAAGACCAATGGGCTGACCCTCTGTGCAAGACCAATTCCACCCCACACCATGATGCTCGGACCACCCCACGAGTCTTTTTCAACAACACAAGCATCCGAATAACGTTTCCCCCGGCGTCGCCAGACTCTCTCTCTCTCTATGCCATCTGCTGTTAAGATACAGTAACGGCTATCGTCTGAGAAGAGGACTCTTCTCCATTGCTGGTGGCGCCAATGCTGGTACTGTGTTGCCCACTGAAGACGGTCCCGGCGATGACGTGGTGTCAGAATGGGTCCTCGGTGTGGCCTGTGACAGTGGAGGTGTCTGCTCGTCAATCGTCGACGGACGGTGTCCGCTCTTATGTGTCGCTGTTGTGTCCCCATGGTCTGTCGAGCAGTTTCCGCACAAGTAACAAAGCGATCTTGAAGATGCTGTCCATCTTTTGGACCTTTAAACCAGATATTAAATATTTGTATAGCATTAGTTGCAGTCAGGATAATATGACCTAATGCATTATAACAGTAAATACAGTGGAACCCTTAACAACTGTACATGTACATTGAAGAGCGCAGAATATGAATTATAACCTTATGTAATCATTATGTAACAATTACCATTATGTAATAAAAGCACAATTATTTTCATTGGTAAGATACATATTATTTGACATATGACATATAAAGTATTATATTTTACATGTTATGTCTACAGAAAATGAATATTACAAAATATGCTCAGATAAAACGCATACTTTTTGAAACTATGTAAATATGTATGAACCTGTGGCGTCTTAGTTCAGTCAATACATTATTATTATAGTACACCAACTCCCTTCTTTTTCTGAGAAAACGTTCATGGGTTACGCATCTAACATAAGGCTTCAGTACCTGAGGACAAAGTTCATGCAGTTGTACACATACATCTACGCTATACTAGGACGACGATCAGCCTAGAGTGAGTGAGGGACGTATAAAGAATACTAGTGGACGTCACATCTAAAGTGAAACCCAATTATTCAGGACGGTCAGCAGTAAAGTCGTCCAGATTAATGAATGGTCCTTAAATCGTTTAGAGAAGTTATACAGTTATCGTTAGGTTTACGAACTAACAGTGTCCAGACTATAGGGATTTCACTGCATATCAACACGCAGATACCAATATACCATTTTACAGACACTACTCCACTGTGATGGATATCTTTTCATCTTTCAATGATACACAAAATGGATTCTCATAAAATGTGAAGTGTTTTTACTGAATGACATGTCTGATTATCCCTTTCAAAGTTGAGTAGTATATAACAACCTCCTAGATATGACTATCGGGGGATTTCTTTTGAAATTGACAAACTCTGAGAAGCCCGTATCCCTGTCTTAACCGGCATTATTTCCGTTTTTGCTTGATGCCAGATCAGACAAGGGCCATGTATACTGATTACGGACACGTATACATAAATGTACACACCTGGTTACTGCGTTTTGGTTTATCATACCTACCATTCCACTTACCGCCCATGGCTGTCAGCGAGGGAAGCTTCAGACGGGATACTGAAACACTCACCTTTAACTGGATGGAGCATGACATTGTCAGGATAGACTTGTTAACATGCCCGGACACCGGTCGTATCATCACTGGCACGTAATGCATACTTCAATCATGCCCAACATACCACACATATCCAAACATAACAGATATACAGCATTGCATTCATACAAATAGATACAACCATTCTAGGGGTCAACACACGTGGTTAAAAATCTTTAATTGACATTTAGAACAAGCGACAACAACAATTCAACAGTAACACGAAGGCAGAAAACGTTTTAAGGATAACAACTTCTTGTTTGTAACGTCATTTCAAGGTTACTTCTTGGCCCTTTATCAGACGAATAGCGTTGTTGAAGCCGGTCATGAAGGGAAAAGAAGCATCCCTGAAACGTCGTTACAGACAATAAAGACTCTCAGGTCTTTGAAAGGCATTTAGAAGTCATACACATAAGGAAGATTATTTATGGATGTCAACTTCGTTTTATGAGGTTGGCTTCCAATGTCTGTTTCTAATCACCTATCAGCGCCAATCATATGTTGGCTTCCCTTGTAAGTGCCTATCCTTTGTTATTTTTCACCTTTTCTTATCTTATTAATTTTGATGTCCTTACATGTACATATTTATGGTCTCTGCCTCATGGCATTCATCAACCTATTGAAGGAGTAAGCATATACTCCGAAACGTTGTGTTCCTCATAATACAGAAGTTGACATCCATAAATTCTTATGATTCTAAATTATTATTATTATTATTATTATTATTATTATTATTATTATTACTTTATCAATGTACCAGTGGAACTGAAAGCTATAAGACACATATTACATATGAACATAATAAGAATGTTAAATGAGAGTTAGCAAACTGATACATTTATCACATGATATATAATATATATGATATATATTTATGTACAGTCGATATAATATTTCAGTGAAGTAACGTAACATGTATACATGCTTACCTGAGAGTGTGTATGTACTTTGATTAACATACCTGCTGTGACGCTTGCTGGTGATGATGACATTGTATATACATCTGTTGTAGGGGACGCGGTCGTTGTATGCGATGTTGATGTCTCAGACGTAGGTGTACCTGATGTATGCACCTCTGTTTTAGAGGAAGTTGTCAGCGAAGTCGATCTAGTTGTCCAGGGGTATGATGTAGAATATCCTGTATTCGATATGGCTTGTGTATCAGTTACAATCTACTCCCGTTTATCAGTAGGTATCTACTCCCGTTTATCAGTAGGTATCTACTCCCGTTTATCAGTTGGTATCTACTCCCGTTTATCAGTTGGTATCTACTCTCGTTTATCAGTAGGTATCTACTCCCTTGTATCAGTTGGTATCTACTCCCGTTTATCAGTTAGTATCTACTCCCGTTTATCAGTTAGTATCTACTCCTGTTTATCAGTAAGTATCTACACCGGTGTGTCAGGAGGTATCTTCTCTATCAATATCCTTCAATATTTTATTAGGTACTTCTTCTGTGGACAAATACATGGTCTTCCCATTGACATGATCTTGGTCGGCGTGTTTAGTTATATATCAGAAATCATGTTTTCTCCCGCTCCGATCTCAAGGGGATTTGTTCTGAAGGACGTTTGACACATCAGATGCTAAAATGTATTAATAATCAGTTGTGTGGATCTGAAGTAGGTTATGGTTATTAGCGAATCTGCGATGTGCGTGTAATGTTATCTATGAAGCACCGTCCTACCTGTCTGCCGTGTTGATTCGAGTGTAGTAGTTGAGAATGCCTCTGTAGATGTTGTAGGTGTGGCTGAAGTGGCTTCATCTTTTGTAGATGGTTCTGTTGAAATAGTACTGGTTGACACGCTTGTTTTAGCTCTCGCATAGGTTGAGGTCGGCGCTGGTATGAACAGGACAGTCAAACGATGTTAAACGAAAGCATGCAACCTCAATGTACGTAATTGATTGCAGCGTTATAAGGACAACTGGGAAGAGACCAGATGACACTGTGTTGACGCTCATGTCGGATGTTTTACGTAAGATACAAAATCTGAACTGATTCGAGAAGGTAGTTTTTACTACGTATGAAGCATTATAATAAAACATGTATTTAGATTTTAAAATATCCTTCAGAATACAAGCACAAGCACGTCCTCACTGCACGTTAAGTTATCAGCCGGCCTTCATAGCAGGAGTCCTATATATAAGCAAGGTCACATGGAACAAATGAACATGAACAGTAATACTATGCAATCATAACTGATTGTGGCCAAGAATGAAACAGACGTGAATTCGTTATTCGATTGTGATGTCTTTGACACGGCTATCATAGTTGTGTTTTGGACGTTAAGTATCTACTCTTTTTTATCAGTAGGTATCTACTCCCGTGTATCACTAAGTATCTTCTCTTTGTATATCAGTAGGTATCTACTCTCGTGTATCGGTAGGCACGTACTCACCTGTATCAGTAAGTATCTACTCCCTTGTATCAGAAGATATCTACTCCCGCCTATCAGCAGCTATCTACCCCAGTGAAGAAGTAAGTATCTACCCCCTTGTATCAGTAGGTGTCTACTCCCTTGTATCAGTATAGTAGGTATCTACTCCCGTGTATCAGTATGTATCTACTCCCTTGTATCAGTAGGTATCTACACCCTTGCATCAGTAGATATCTGCTCCCTTGCATCAGTATAGTAGGTATCTACTCCCGTGTATCAGTAAGTATCTGCTCTCGTGTATCAGTAGGTATCTACTCTATCAATATCCTTCAATATTTTATCAGGAACTCCTTCTGTGGACAAATACATGGTCTTCCCATTGACATGATCTTGGTCGGCGTGTTTAGCTATATATCAGAACTCATGTTTTCTCCCGCTCCGATCTCAAGGGGATTTGTTCTGAAGAACGTTTGAACATCAGATGCTAAAATGTATTAATAATCAGTTGTGTGGATCTGAAGTAGGTTATGGTTAATACGAATCTGCGATGTGCGTGTAATGTTATCTACGAAGCACCGTCCTACCTGTCTGCCGTGTTGATTCGCGTGTAGTAGTTGAGAATGCCTCTGTAGATGTTGTAGGTGTGGCTGAAGTGGCTTCATCTTTTGTAGATGGTTCTGTTGAAATAGTACTGGTTGACACGCTTGTTTTAGCTCTCGCATAGGTTGAGGTCGGCGCTGGTATGAACAGGACAGTCAAACGATGTTAAACGAAAGCATGCAACCTCAATGTACGTAATTGATTGCAGCGTTATAAGGACAACTGGGAAGAGACCAGATGACACTGTGTTGACGCTCATGTCGGATGTTTTACGTAAGATACAAAATCTGAACTGATTCGAGAAGGTAGTTTTTACTACGTATGAAGCATTATAATAAAACATGTATTTAGATTTTAAAATATCCTTCAGAATACAAGCACAAGCACGTCCTCACTGCACGTTAAGTTATCAGCCGGCCTTCATAGCAGGAGTCTTATGTATAAGCAAGGTCACATGGAACAAATGAACATGAACAGTAATACTATGCAATCATAACTGATTGTGGCCAAGAATGAAACAGACATGAATTCGTTATTCGATTGTGATGTCTTTGACACGGCTATCATAGTTGTGTTTTGGACGTTAAGTATCTACTCTTTTTTATCAGTAGGTATCTACTCCTGTGTATCACTAAGTATCTACTCTTTTTATATCAGTAGGTATCTACTCTCGTGTATCGGTAGGTACGTACTCACCTGTATCAGTAAGTATCTACTCCCTTGTATCAGTTGATATCTACTCCCGCTTATCAGCAGCTATCTACCCCCGTGAATCTGTAAGTATCTAACCCTTTGTATCAGTAGGTATCTACTCCCTTGCATCAGTAGATATCTACCCCCTTGCATCAGTATAGTAGGTATCTACTTCCGTGTATCAGTAAATATCTGCTCTCGTGTATCAGTAGGTATCTACTCTATCAATATCCTTCAATATTTTATCAGGAACTCCTTCTGTGGACAAATACATGGTCTTCCCATTGACATGATCTTGGTCGGCGTGTTTAGCTATATATCAGAACTCATGTTTTCTCCCGCTCCGATCTCAAGGGGATTTGTTCTGAAGAACGTTTGAACATCAGATGCTAAAATGTATTAATAATCAGTTGTGTGGATCTGAAGTAGGTTATGGTTAATACGAATCTGCGATGTGCGTGTAATGTTATCTATGAAGCACCGTCCTACCTGTCTGCCGTGTTGATTCGAGTGTAGTAGTTGAGAATGCCTCTGTAGATGTTGTAGGTGTGGTTGAAGTGGCTTCATCTTTTGTAGATGGTTCTGTTGAAATAGTACTGGTTGACACGCTTGTTTTAGATCTCGCATAGGTTGAGGTCGGCGCTGGTATGAACAGGACAGTCAAACGATGTTAAACGAAAGCATGCAACCTCAATGTACGTAATTGATTGCAGCGTTATAAGGACAACTGGGAAGAGACCAGATGACACTGTGTTGACGCTCATGTCGGATGTTTTACGTAAGATACAAAATCTGAACTGATTCGAGAAGGTAGTTTTTACTACGTATGAAGCATTATAATAAAACATGTATTTAGATTTTAAAATATCCTTCAGAATACAAGCACAAGCACGTCCTCACTGCACGTTAAGTTATCAGCCGGCCTTCATAGCAGGAGTCCTATATATAAGCAAGGTCACATGGAACAAATGAACATGAACAGTAATACTATGCAATCATAACTGATTGTGGCCAAGAATGAAACAGACGTGAATTCGTTATTCGATTGTGATGTCTTTGACACGGCTATCATAGTTGTGTTTTGGACGTTAAGTATCTACTCTTTTTTATCAGTAGGTATCTACTCCCGTGTATCACTAAGTATCTACTCTTTTTATATCAGTAGGTATCTACTCTCGTGTATCGGTAGGCACGTACTCACCTGTATCAGTAAGTATCTACTCCCTTGTATCAGTTGATATCTACTCCCGCCTATCAGCAGCTATCTACCCCTGTGAAGAAGTAAGTATCTACCCCCTTGTATCAGTAGGTGTCTACTCCCTTGTATCAGTATAGTAGGTATCTACTCCCGTGTATCAGTATGTATCTACTCCCTTGTATCAGTAGGTATCTACACCCTTGCATCAGTAGATATCTGCTCCCTTGCATCAGTATAGTAGGTATCTACTCCCGTGTATCAGTAAGTATCTGCTCTCGTGTATCAGTAGGTATCTACTCTATCAATATCCTTCAATATTTTATCAGGAACTCCTTCTGTGGACAAATACATGGTCTTCCCATTGACATGATCTTGGTCGGCGTGTTTAGCTATATATCAGAACTCATGTTTTCTCCCGCTCCGATCTCAAGGGGATTTGTTCTGAAGAACGTTTGAACATCAGATGCTAAAATGTATTAATAATCAGTTGTGTGGATCTGAAGTAGGTTATGGTTATTAGCGAATCTGCGATGTGCGTGTAATGTTATCTATGAAGCACCGTCCTACCTGTCTGCCGTGTTGATTCGCGTGTAGTAGTTGAGAATGCCTCTGTAGATGTTGTAGGTGTGGCTGAAGTGGCTTCATCTTTTGTAGATGGTTCTGTTGAAATAGTACTGGTTGACACGCTTGTTTTAGCTCTCGCTGAGGGTGTGGTCGGCGCTGGTATGAACAGGACAGTCAAACGATGTTAAACGAAAGCATGCAACCTCAATGTATGTAATTGATTGCAGCGTTATAAGGACAACTGGGAAGAGACCAGATGACACTGTGTTGACGCTCATGTCGGATGTTTTACGTAAGATACAAAATCTGAACTGATTCGAGAAGGTAGTTTTTACTACGTATGAAGCATTATAATAAAACATGTATTTAGATTTTAAAATATCCTTCAGAATACAAGCACAAGCACGTCCTCACTGCACGTTAAGTTATCAGCCGGCCTTCATAGCAGGAGTCCTATATATAAGCAAGGTCACATGGAACAAATGAACATGAACAGTAATACTATGCAATCATAACTGATTGTGGCCAAGAATGAAACAGACATGAATTCGTTATTCGATTGTGATGTCTTTGACACGGCTATCATAGTTGTGTTTTGGACGTTAAGTATCTACTCTTTTTTATCAGTAGGTATCTACTCCCGTGTATCACTAAGTATCTTCTCTTTGTATATCAGTAGGTATCTACTCTCGTGTATCGGTAGGCACGTACTCACCTGTATCAGTAAGTATCTACTCCCTTGTATCAGGAGATATCTACTCCCGCCTATCAGCAGCTATCTACCCCTGTGAAGAAGTAAGTATCTACCCCCTTGTATCAGTAGGTGTCTACTCCCTTGTATCAGTATAGTAGGTATCTACTCCCGTGTATCAGTATGTATCTACTCCCTTGTATCAGTAGGTATCTACAACCTTGCATCAGTAGATATCTGCTCCCTTGCATCAGTATAGTAGGTATCTACTTCCGTGTATCAGTAAGTATCTGCTCTCGTGTATCAGTAGGTATCTTCTCTATCAATATCCTTCAATATTTTATCAGGAACTCCTTCTGTGGACAAATACATGGTCTTCCCATTGACATGATCTTGGTCGGCGTGTTTAGCTATATATCAGAACTCATGTTTTCTCCCGCTCCGATCTCAAGGGGATTTGTTCTGAAGAACGTTTGAACATCAGATGCTAAAATGTATTAATAATCAGTTGTGTGGATCTGAAGTAGGTTATGGTTATTACGAATCTGCGATGTGCGTGTAATGTTATCTATGAAGCACCGTCCTACCTGTCTGCCGTGTTGATTCGCGTGTAGTAGTTGAGAATGCCTCTGTAGATGTTGTAGGTGTGGCTGAAGTGGCTTCAACTTTTGTAGATGGTTCTGTTGAAATAGTACTGGTTGACACGCTTGTTTTAGCTCTCGCATAGGTTGAGGTCGGCGCTGGTATGAACAGGACAGTCAAACGATGTTAAACGAAAGCATGCAACCTCAATGTACGTAATTGATTGCAGCGTTATAAGGACAACTGGGAAGAGACCAGATGACACTGTGTTGACGCTCATGTCGGATGTTTTACGTAAGATACAAAATCTGAACTGATTCGAGAAGGTAGTTTTTACTACGTATGAAGCATTATAATAAAACATGTATTTAGATTTTAAAATATCCTTCAGAATACAAGCACAAGCACGTCCTCACTGCACGTTAAGTTATCAGCCGGCCTTCATAGCAGGAGTCCTATATATAAGCAAGGTCACATGGAACAAATGAACATGAACAGTAATACTATGCAATCATAACTGATTGTGGCCAAGAATGAAACAGACATGAATTCGTTATTCGATTGTGATGTCTTTGACACGGCTATCATAGTTGTGTTTTGGACGTTAAGTATCTACTCTTTTTTATCAGTAGGTATCTACTCCCGTGTATCACTAAGTATCTACTTTTTTTATATCAGTAGGTATCTACTCTCGTGTATCGGTAGGTACGTACTCACCTGTATCAGTAAGTATCTACTCCCTTGTATCAGTTGATATCTACTCCCGCCTATCAGCAGCTATCTACCCTCGTGAATCAGTAAGTATCTACCCCTTTGTATCAGTAGGTATCTACTCCCTTGCATCAGTAGATATCTACCCCCTTGCATCAGTATAGTAGGTATCTACTTCCGTGTATCAGTAAATATCTGCGCTCGTGTATCAGTAGGTATCTACTCTATCAATATCCTTCAATATTGTATCAGGAACTCCTTCTGTGGACAAATACATGGTCTTCCCATTGACATGATCTTGATCGGCGTTTTTAGTTATATATCAGAACTCATGTTTTCTCCCGCTCCGATATCAAGTGGATTTGTTCTGAAAGACGTTTGACACATGAGATGCTAAAATGTATTAATAATCAGTTGTGTGGATCTGAAGTAGGTTATGGTTATTAGCGAATCTGCGATGTGCGTGTAATGTTATCTATGAAGCACCGTCCTACCTGTCTGCCGTGTTGATTCGCGTGTAGTAGTTGAGAATGCCTCTGTAGATGTTGTAGGTGTGGCTGAAGTGGCTTCATCTTTTGTAGATGGTTCTGTTGAAATAGTACTGGTTGACACGCTTGTTTTAGCTCTCGCATAGGGTGAGGTCGGCGCTGGTATGAACAGGACAGTCAAACGATGTTAAACGAAAGCATGCAACCTCAATGTATGTAATTGATTGCAGCGTTATAAGGACAACTGGGAAGAGACCAGATGACAGTGTGTTGACGCTCATGTCGGATGTTTTACGTAAGATACAAAATCTGAACTGATTCGAGAAGGTAGTTTTTATTACGTATGAAGCATTATAATAAAACATGTATTTAGATTTTAAAATATCCTTCAGAATACAAGCACAAGCACGTCCTCACTGCACGTTAAGTTATCAGCCGGCCTTCATAGCAGGAGTCCTATGTATAAGCAAGGTCACATGGAACAAATGAACATGAACAGTAATACTATGCAATCATAACTGATTGTGGCCAAGAATGAAACAGACATGAATTCGTTATTCGATTGTGATGTCTTTGACACGGCTATCATAGTTGTGTTTGGACGTTAAGTATCTACTCTTTTTTATCGGTAGGTATCTACTCCCGTGTATCACTAAGTATCTACTCTTTTTATATCAGAAGGTATCTACTCTCGTGTATCGGTAGGCACGTACTCACCTGTATCAGTAAGTATCTACTCCCTTGTATCAGGAGATATCTACTCCCGCCTATCAGCAGCTATCTACCCCTGTGAAGAAGTAAGTATCTACCCCCTTGTATCAGTAGGTATCTACTCCCTTGTATCAGTATAGTAGGTATCTACTCCCGTGTATCAGTATGTATCTACTCCCTTGTATCAGTAGGTATCTACAACCTTGCATCAGTAGATATCTGCTCCCTTGCATCAGTATAGTAGGTATCTACTCCCGTGTATCAGTAAGTATCTGCTCTCGTGTATCAGTAGGTATCTACTCTATCAATATCCTTCAATATTTTATCAGGAACTCCTTCTGTGGACAAATACATGGTCTTCCCATTGACATGATCTTGGTCGGCGTGTTTAGCTATATATCAGAACTCATGTTTTCTCCCGCTCCTATCTCAAGGGGATTTGTTCTGAAGAACGTTTGAACATCAGATGCTAAAATGTATTAATAATCAGTTGTGTGGATCTGAAGTAGGTTATGGTTATTACGAATCTGCGATGTGCGTGTAATGTTATCTATGAAGCACCGTCCTACCTGTCTGCCGTGTTGATTCGCGTGTAGTAGTTGAGAATGCCTCTGTAGATGTTGTAGGTGTGGCTGAAGTGGCTTCATCTTTTGTAGATGGTTCTGTTGAAATAGTACTGGTTGACACGCTTGTTTTAGCTCTCGCATAGGGTGAGGTCGGCGCTGGTATGAACAGGACAGTCAAACGATGTTAAACGAAAGCATGCAACCTCAATGTATGTAATTGATTGCAGCGTTATAAGGACAACTGGGAAGAGACCAGATGACAGTGTGTTGACGCTCATGTCGGATGTTTTACGTAAGATACAAAATCTGAACTGATTCGAGAAGGTAGTTTTTACTACGTATGAAGCATTATAATAAAACATGTATTTAGATTTTAAAATATCCTTCAGAATACAAGCACAAGCACGTCCTCACTGCACGTTAAGTTATCAGCCGGCCTTCATAGCAGGAGTCCTATGTATAAGCAAGGTCACATGGAACAAATGAACATGAACAGTAATACTATGCAATCATAACTGATTGTGGCCAAGAATGAAACAGACATGAATTCGTTATTCGATTGTGATGTCTTTGACACGGCTATCATAGTTGTGTTTGGACGTTAAGTATCTACTCTTTTTTATCAGTAGGTATCTACTCCCGTGTATCACTAAGTATCTACTTTTTTTATATCAGTAGGTATCTACTCTCGTGTATCGGTAGGTACGTACTCACCTGTATCAGTAAGTATCTACTCCCTTGTATCAGTTGATATCTACTCCCGCCTATCAGCAGCTATCTACCCTCGTGAATCAGTAAGTATCTACCCCTTTGTATCAGTAGGTATCTACTCCCTTGCATCAGTAGATATCTACCCCCTTGCATCAGTATAGTAGGTATCTACTTCCGTGTATCAGTAAATATCTGCGCTCGTGTATCAGTAGGTATCTACTCTATCAATATCCTTCAATATTGTATCAGGAACTCCTTCTGTGGACAAATACATGGTCTTCCCATTGACATGATCTTGATCGGCGTTTTTAGTTATATATCAGAACTCATGTTTTCTCCCGCTCCGATATCAAGTGGATTTGTTCTGAAAGACGTTTGACACATGAGATGCTAAAATGTATTAATAATCAGTTGTGTGGATCTGAAGTAGGTTATGGTTATTAGCGAATCTGCGATGTGCGTGTAATGTTATCTATGAAGCACCGTCCTACCTGTCTGCCGTGTTGATTCGCGTGTAGTAGTTGAGAATGCCTCTGTAGATGTTGTAGGTGTGGCTGAAGTGGCTTCATCTTTTGTAGATGGTTCTGTTGAAATAGTACTGGTTGACACGCTTGTTTTAGCTCTCGCATAGGGTGAGGTCGGCGCTGGTATGAACAGGACAGTCAAACGATGTTAAACGAAAGCATGCAACCTCAATGTATGTAATTGATTGCAGCGTTATAAGGACAACTGGGAAGAGACCAGATGACAGTGTGTTGACGCTCATGTCGGATGTTTTACGTAAGATACAAAATCTGAACTGATTCGAGAAGGTAGTTTTTATTACGTATGAAGCATTATAATAAAACATGTATTTAGATTTTAAAATATCCTTCAGAATACAAGCACAAGCACGTCCTCACTGCACGTTAAGTTATCAGCCGGCCTTCATAGCAGGAGTCCTATGTATAAGCAAGGTCACATGGAACAAATGAACATGAACAGTAATACTATGCAATCATAACTGATTGTGGCCAAGAATGAAACAGACATGAATTCGTTATTCGATTGTGATGTCTTTGACACGGCTATCATAGTTGTGTTTGGACGTTAAGTATCTACTCTTTTTTATCGGTAGGTATCTACTCCCGTGTATCACTAAGTATCTACTCTTTTTATATCAGAAGGTATCTACTCTCGTGTATCGGTAGGCACGTACTCACCTGTATCAGTAAGTATCTACTCCCTTGTATCAGGAGATATCTACTCCCGCCTATCAGCAGCTATCTACCCCTGTGAAGAAGTAAGTATCTACCCCCTTGTATCAGTAGGTATCTACTCCCTTGTATCAGTATAGTAGGTATCTACTCCCGTGTATCAGTATGTATCTACTCCCTTGTATCAGTAGGTATCTACAACCTTGCATCAGTAGATATCTGCTCCCTTGCATCAGTATAGTAGGTATCTACTCCCGTGTATCAGTAAGTATCTGCTCTCGTGTATCAGTAGGTATCTACTCTATCAATATCCTTCAATATTTTATCAGGAACTCCTTCTGTGGACAAATACATGGTCTTCCCATTGACATGATCTTGGTCGGCGTGTTTAGCTATATATCAGAACTCATGTTTTCTCCCGCTCCTATCTCAAGGGGATTTGTTCTGAAGAACGTTTGAACATCAGATGCTAAAATGTATTAATAATCAGTTGTGTGGATCTGAAGTAGGTTATGGTTATTACGAATCTGCGATGTGCGTGTAATGTTATCTATGAAGCACCGTCCTACCTGTCTGCCGTGTTGATTCGCGTGTAGTAGTTGAGAATGCCTCTGTAGATGTTGTAGGTGTGGCTGAAGTGGCTTCATCTTTTGTAGATGGTTCTGTTGAAATAGTACTGGTTGACACGCTTGTTTTAGCTCTCGCATAGGGTGAGGTCGGCGCTGGTATGAACAGGACAGTCAAACGATGTTAAACGAAAGCATGCAACCTCAATGTATGTAATTGATTGCAGCGTTATAAGGACAACTGGGAAGAGACCAGATGACAGTGTGTTGACGCTCATGTCGGATGTTTTACGTAAGATACAAAATCTGAACTGATTCGAGAAGGTAGTTTTTACTACGTATGAAGCATTATAATAAAACATGTATTTAGATTTTAAAATATCCTTCAGAATACAAGCACAAGCACGTCCTCACTGCACGTTAAGTTATCAGCCGGCCTTCATAGCAGGAGTCCTATGTATAAGCAAGGTCACATGGAACAAATGAACATGAACAGTAATACTATGCAATCATAACTGATTGTGGCCAAGAATGAAACAGACATGAATTCGTTATTCGATTGTGATGTCTTTGACACGGCTATCATAGTTGTGTTTGGACGTTAAGTATCTACTCTTTTTTATCAGTAGGTATCTACTCCCGTGTATCACTAAGTATCTACTCTTTTTATATCAGAAGGTATCTACTCTCGTGTATCGGTAGGCACGTACTCACCTGTATCAGTAAGTATCTACTCCCTTGTATCAGGAGATATCTACTCCCGCCTATCAGCAGCTATCTACCCCTGTGAAGAAGTAAGTATCTACCCCCTTGTATCAGTAGGTATCTACTCCCTTGTATCAGTATAGTAGGTATCTACTCCCGTGTATCAGTATGTATCTACTCCCTTGTATCAGTAGGTATCTACAACCTTGCATCAGTAGATATCTGCTCCCTTGCATCAGTATAGTAGGTATCTACTCCCGTGTATCAGTAAGTATCTGCTCTCGTGTATCAGTAGGTATCTACTCTATCAATATCCTTCAATATTTTATCAGGAACTCCTTCTGTGGACAAATACATGGTCTTCCCATTGACATGATCTTGGTCGGCGTGTTTAGCTATATATCAGAACTCATGTTTTCTCCCGCTCCTATCTCAAGGGGATTTGTTCTGAAGAACGTTTGAACATCAGATGCTAAAATGTATTAATAATCAGTTGTGTGGATCTGAAGTAGGTTATGGTTATTACGAATCTGCGATGTGCGTGTAATGTTATCTATGAAGCACCGTCCTACCTGTCTGCCGTGTTGATTCGCGTGTAGTAGTTGAGAATGCCTCTGTAGATGTTGTAGGTGTGGCTGAAGTGGCTTCATCTTTTGTAGATGGTTCTGTTGAAATAGTACTGGTTGACACGCTTGTTTTAGCTCTCGCATAGGGTGAGGTCGGCGCTGGTATGAACAGGACAGTCAAACGATGTTAAACGAAAGCATGCAACCTCAATGTATGTAATTGATTGCAGCGTTATAAGGACAACTGGGAAGAGACCAGATGACAGTGTGTTGACGCTCATGTCGGATGTTTTACGTAAGATACAAAATCTGAACTGATTCGAGAAGGTAGTTTTTATTACGTATGAAGCATTATAATAAAACATGTATTTAGATTTTAAAATATCCTTCAGAATACAAGCACAAGCACGTCCTCACTGCACGTTAAGTTATCAGCCGGCCTTCATAGCAGGAGTCCTATGTATAAGCAAGGTCACATGGAACAAATGAACATGAACAGTAATACTATGCAATCATAACTGATTGTGGCCAAGAATGAAACAGACATGAATTCGTTATTCGATTGTGATGTCTTTGACACGGCTATCATAGTTGTGTTTTGGACGTTAAGTATCTACTCTTTTTTATCAGTAGGTATCTACTCCCGTGTATCACTAAGTATCTACTCTTTTTATATCAGTAGGTATCTACTCTCGTGTATCGGTAGGTACGTACTCATCTGTATCAGTAAGTATCTACTCCCTTGTATCAGTTGATATCTACTCCCGCCTATCAGCAGCTATCTACCCTCGTGAATGAGTAAGTATCTACCCCTTTGTATCAGTAGATATCTACTCCCGCCTATCAGCAGCTATCTACCCCCGTGAATCAGTAAGTATCTACCCCCTCGTATCAGTAGATATCTACTCCCTTGCATCAGTAGTTATCTACTCCCGTGTATCAGTCAGTATCTACTCTCGTGTATCAGTAAATATCTACTCCCATGTATCATTTGGTATCTACTCTATCAATATCCTTCAATATCTTATTTAACTCCTTCTGTGGAAAAATAGGCTTTCATACTGACATGACCTTGGTCGCCTCTTTTAGTTACATATCAAAACTCATATTTTCTCCCGCTGCAATTTTCAGGGGAATTGTTCTGAAGGACGTGTAACCATCAGATGCTAAAACTTATTGTAGTCAGTTGTGTGGATCTGAAGAAGGTTATGGTTATTACGAATCTGCGATGTGCGTGTAATGTTATCTATGAAGCACCGTCCTACCTGTCTGTCGTGTTGATTCGAGTGTCGTAGCTGAGGTGAATGCAGCCTCTGTAGATGGTGCGGTTGAAGTAGTCCTGATGGACTCACTTGCATCAGCTGTCGCTGTGCTGTAGTCGGTTGATGTGTCCCTGACGGAGTTGGTTGTTGTACCTGCCACTGAGCCCGGCGCTGGTATGAACAGGATAATCAAACGATGTAAAACGAAAACATGCAGCTTCAATGTATGTAACTGATTGTAGCGTTATATGGACAACCTGGAAAGAGACCAGATGATACTGTGTTGACGTTCATGTATTTTCTATTACGCAAGAAGCATTGTCATAAAACATAGCAGGAGTTCTATGTATAGTTAGTGAGTGAGTATGGTTTTACGCCGCTTTTAGCAATATTCCAGCAACATAGCGACGGGGACACCAGAAATGGGCTTCACATATTGTACCCATGTCGGGAATCGAACCCGGGTCTTCGGCGTGACGAGCAAACGCTTTAACCACTAGGCTACCCGACCTCCCGTCCTATGTATAAGCAAGGTCAGGTGGAACAAACCAACATGCACATTTACATTGCAAAGTTGTCGCAGATGTTTCAAAGATAGTGTAAAAATGTCCCTGATGATGGTGGTGATGATGACGATGATAATGCATATGATGATGATGATGACAGCCTGACACACGAAACAGGAACAAAGAATATTGAGGCGACTTTGTTCTATCATGGTATACACCCATGTATCAGTAGGTACGTACTCCCGCGTTCAACACCATAGGTTGTTCCTGAACATGGTGGTCTTTATGCCGATCGGGGAAAGACCCAGTGAAACCAATATATACGAACCCCCGCGTAAAGTTAAATTACTTCCAAGGAGAACATGTTACAGTATGTCATGATGAAAGCTGTATGATGAAGTTACAAAGTGTGTTTCAGTATGTAATACTCTTTGGCTATCGCTGACAATGTATGATTAAGATGTAACTAAGGTTAGCCCCAGTCGCCTGTGACGCCACAATTCGCTCTGCATAGTTGCGCCCCTTAGGCGCACCGGCAACCTATCATTGTAGGTATCGAATCTCAGATTCTCTCTGGTAATGCTTTTATGTTTGTCGGCAAAGTGATAAACGTCTAAAAAACTGCATCACTTAGGGTTTTCCTCCCACATCAGGCTGAGACGCTACGATGTGACTGAAATAATGTAAAGGCAGCGTTGAAACACTCAATTATATAATCCAAACTATGGTTAAATAGATATCATAAAGAGTAAAATGTTATGTCAGAGAAAGGAAAGTAGTTTGACAATTTCAATTGCATCAATGTCTATCTCAACAGTAAGCTTTATATTAGCCATTTGAAACACTTGTCCTGCATCGAAACACGCTGACACATTGTCTTCTGCAGTCGTGGACATATGCTGGAGAAATGTTGAAAAATATAAAACATGTTTATTTTATCACATTGGCTTGTAAGGGAATGTATTTCAGGTCGATTATGACTAAACGTTAATATTTTGAAAATATTTGTGTAGCGAAAGATTGTTGACGAAACAACAATTATCTTACGGTAGAGATTATATCAGATGGTAAAACAATAGGACTAAAGAAGCCGATGCAGGCGCGTGTCAGTTGGCACTTTGTATGATGAGACTGACCATTAACCCAACAACCGAAATAGTCGCCATGATGGGATACTCCCGTGTGAGTGGCCCAACCCCCTCCGCTTGAAGCTGATTGTATCAGATATTACATTATCGTTTCTTTGCATTAAGTGAGTATTATCGCTACAAATCATACATAAAGCCGGCCTGTAAATAGTCGAGTGTGGCCAGACAGACCAGTGCCCGAGTACACGATTTTTGCCAAATTTAAAACACTTTGTATCCGCATTTGCAGACATTGAAAAAGTATTTTTTTTACTCTTCAAGAAAAGTAGGATATACTAAAAAATAATTAAAATTTTCAAAATCGTAAGACATATTAGTTTCTAGAAATAGTTGTATGATATCAATAATGGACGAAATGAGAACACTTTACAACCGGCAATGAAGTAGGCAACGATCTGGAAGAAGATTTTAAATTTGACGTTTTGGGATCAGTAGTGTGTAATGCCGACACGATTTGTCAAACATCTTTCAAGAGTCTGCCAATGGCGATTTGAGGGAGTCTGTCCCACTCCTCTTGCAGCATCTGGCCTGGGGGAAGCCTGGGATCATTGCTGACCATGACATACTAGATGCGTGTTGTGCTGCAGCAAGCGAACATTTGCGATTCGTGCACGACAAGCAAGGGCGTTGTCCTGAAAGACAAAACGTCGACCCACACACAAACGGCTGCCAGTATGTTGTCCCGATAGTACTGTTCAGTGACCCTTCCTTACAATTTATAGAGTGGGGTTCGGTTAGTCATAGTGATGCTACCCCACATCTTAACCGATCCACAGCTAAATCTGTCATAGTGTCTCAGGTTGACATTGGCTTGACGTTCGTTTCGACCTCGTCAGACACGACGGCGCCTATCATAGATGCAGATCAAATGGACGCAAAAACTAAACTCACTGAATCAGCACTCACCGGTCATGACGACCCCGTAACTGCCATAAATAGGTCAGCAGAATTGTAACAGTAATAAGGTAAATAAACCCTGGTTTAATAAAGAATGCAGGTTCATGCGTAGAAACTACTCTAAAACCAGAAAACTCTTCAGGAAATTTGGAACCGAAAGGAATAGATTACATTATCGCCAAGTCACAAAGAATTATAAAAAGTGCCTCACAAGACACATTAATAAACACAAACACGAAATTAGTACCCAATTGAGGAGAAAAACTAAGGCTTCCCCCAAAGAGTTCTGGAAAATATTAAACGGGACAGACAACACAAATAATGGACCCCGGATGTAGACAGGTTTTACGAATTTTTTAAGGACATCAATTCTACAAGATATGATGATGATGATGATGAGTTAATAGACGTTACTGAATCATAATAACTATGACATTACTGTACTGAATAAAGTTATATCATCAGAAGAAATAAAAGAGGGAATTAGATCTTTGAAACGAATTAAAGCCTGTGGGTTGGATTTGATAGATAATAGTTATTTGATTGACGCATTTGAGTTGTTACTGCCTCTACTCAAATCACTATTCAATCTTGTATTCACCACGGGTATACTCCCTAATGCATGGTCAACTGGTATTATTAAGCCTATATACAAGAGAAAGGGTGACCCGTTAGACCCTGCTTCTTATCGACCTATCACAATACTGAGTTGTCTTGACTAAGCCGAGACTGGCCGCTGGAATAATGTACCCAGAGAACAACGTCTATGTTCACTCTGTAACTCCCCAGCAATAGCAGACGAATTCTATTATATATTTCGATGTCCAGCTTTTGATAACAAAAGTCTTGCACTTATTCCTAGAAGATATTTAACTTGGTCAAATGTGTTTTCATTAAGAAGCCTATTTTCAGCGACCAAACTAAACGAGCTAAAACGTCTATCAAAATATATATTATTTGTATTTAACACTTTGAATGCTAAATCTAAATGCACACAGCCGTCTTGATGTACATATTATATTTATCTCTGTACTTTATGTATGCTCTTGTACCACCGTCGGTGTTCTATGGAAAATAAAGAATCTGAATCTGAATCTAGGAAGTGGAACGTGAATTGGGGCTCATCTGAAAACATGTGTCATGACTAGCGACGATTAGCCCGACGATGTGTTCACCATTGACGACAATTGGCAATTTAACGATTTGTACGGAACGACACAACATGCTGCCGTCGAGCATGAACACGAACTGCATGTAGACGATTCCTAATCATCTGACCCGTAACTCGCACTCCTGTAGCCTGATGAAAGTTTGATTCACCGTTTGAACCCGATTTCGTAGAGCATGGTTTCGGATAAATTAATCCTGTACTCTTGTCGATGACCTGGGATGTCCTGAACGGGGCCTACCGTCAACATTTTTGTTTTGTCAATACCTGTTTCATAGTCTGCTTATCACATACTGTGAAACATTGAACGTATTTGCCACTGCACGCCTATTTCTAACAGTTTCCAGAATATCAATAGCCCGTAGACGCCCCACGCGTTGCAGAGTCCGCACCGCTAGTTCATGCACAAAAAAATGATTATTGTCTGGTAAATCACAACTATATGATAAGCAGAATCAATGATATTGACAGAAAAGATGGTCTATAGATATTGATCGACCTTCCTTGAAAGTGTCAAAATCTGCAATTACACCCGACGGTGTGTTTGGCGCTACTGCGCACTATAGGATGTGTTTGGTGTTACGTTTTACTGACATTTACTGACGTTCTTGCATAGGGTGTTATCTTTGTTCTGATACTTGGTATTAACATTAAATTTTATATTTCATGATTCAATACATTTTTAGAGTATAATTCACAATTCGCAAAAAACAATATGTCTGTTGTATTTACATGTGTGGCATATGGATGGACGCAATTATAACATTTTGGGAGTAAATGGGACGTAGCATGACTGTTAACAGCACAGTGACATAGGAGTGAGTAACTCTTGTTTCACGACTCCTTTGACAGGGCCTTCGATCATTTATCAATACCTTGTGTGACCTCCGTGTGACCTCCGTGTGACTGAATCACAACCGGGGGCACGGGTGGCCCAGTCGTCTAAGGCGCCGCGATTCGCTGTGCAGAGTTGCGTCCCTGGGCACGCCGGAAACCTATGATTGTGGGTTCGAATCCCGGTTCGCCCCGATTATGTTTCTAGGTTTGTCAGCACCATACCCGTGCTCGTGGGTTTCACCGAAGTGGTAAACGTCTGAGCCCTTCATCACTTCGGGCTTTCCTCCCACATTAAGCTGACACGCCATGATATAAGTGGAATACTGTTAAAAGCGGCGTTAAACCCATCTCACTCACTCACTGAATCACAACCGTGAGGCGGTTCTCATCCCTCGTGCACATGAATTCTGTGTAACACTGTGAGACATCTTTGATGACTGAATATCGAAGAGAGATATAACAAACAAACTACCATGACAAATATACATGTAAAATACCAAATATATATTTTAACATTTCAGTGTTAGGGGGAATAAAACATATTTCCCAGACGTGGTTGTTTATCAGCTGGACTTTAGCCTTTAGCATATTCGGTGGAGGCACGATGATATACACATATAAGTAGTCTGAATCAATAGTTATTCAAGTCTTGTCAACTGCCTTCAGTGACTTAGTTGACCTCAAGTTTACATACCACATGTTCTCAGCAGAGTCAACGACCTTGCTATTGTGAGCATAGCTAGCGAGATAGGCATGAAGCAGCTTAAATGGTCGAATTTCCAGTGCAGTCATTCTTGTGAGTGAGTGAGTGAGTGAGTGAGTGAGTGAGTGCTTTAGGTTATATCAAGTTACGTGCTGATAGTATCATTTCTTTACAATTAGGCGACACGTTCATTCCTATATCTCTCGGTGGTAGATATTTGTGTGCAGAGGGTTACATGTATAGTTGGGATAGAATATTATTTTTAGGTCCCTGTTAAGGATATATATTTTCATGTTTTGTACAGTTGACTTAAAAATGATAATAATTATTTTACACCCATCAGAAAGTCGACAGATGGGATCTAACCATTCACGGATATGAACACTGTGACAAACAATAGAGCTCGTGTTGGCATGACTGTAATTACCCCCTTCACCTTGTACGAGTGAGTGAGTGACTGAGTATGGTTTTACGCCGCTTTTAGCAATATTCCAATAATTTAGCAATATTGAAAAAGTATTTTTTTTACTCTTCAAGAAAAGTAGGATATACTAAAAAATAATTAAAATTTTCAAAATCGTAAGACATATTAGTTTCTAGAAATAGTTGTATGATATCAATAATGGACGAAATGAGAACACTTTACAACCGGCAATGAAGTAGGCAACGATCTGGAAGAAGATTTTAAATTTGACGTTTTGGGATCAGTAGTGTGTAATGCCGACACGATTTGTCAAACATCTTTCAAGAGTCTGCCAATGGCGATTTGAGGGAGTCTGTCCCACTCCTCTTGCAGCATCTGGCCTGGGGGAAGCCTGGGATCATTGCTGACCATGACATACTAGATGCGTGTTGTGCTGCAGCAAGCGAACATTTGCGATTCGTGCACGACAAGCAAGGGCGTTGTCCTGAAAGACAAAACGTCGACCCACACACAAACGGCTGCCAGTATGTTGTCCCGATAGTACTGTTCAGTGACCCTTCCTTACAATTTATAGAGTGGGGTTCGGTTAGTCATAGTGATGCTACCCCACATCTTAACCGATCCACAGCTAAATCTGTCATAGTGTCTCAGGTTGACATTGGCTTGACGTTCGTTTCGACCTCGTCAGACACGACGGCGCCTATCATAGATGCAGATCAAATGGACGCAAAAACTAAACTCACTGAATCAGCACTCACCGGTCATGACGACCCCGTAACTGCCATAAATAGGTCAGCAGAATTGTAACAGTAATAAGGTAAATAAACCCTGGTTTAATAAAGAATGCAGGTTCATGCGTAGAAACTACTCTAAAACCAGAAAACTCTTCAGGAAATTTGGAACCGAAAGGAATAGATTACATTATCGCCAAGTCACAAAGAATTATAAAAAGTGCCTCACAAGACACATTAATAAACACAAACACGAAATTAGTACCCAATTGAGGAGAAAAACTAAGGCTTCCCCCAAAGAGTTCTGGAAAATATTAAACGGGACAGACAACACAAATAATGGACCCCGGATGTAGACAGGTTTTACGAATTTTTTAAGGACATCAATTCTACAAGATATGATGATGATGATGATGAGTTAATAGACGTTACTGAATCAGATAACTATGACATTACTGTACTGAATAAAGTTATATCATCAGAAGAAATAAAAGAGGGAATTAGATCTTTGAAACGAATTAAAGCCTGTGGGTTGGATTTGATAGATAATAGTTATTTGATTGACGCATTTGAGTTGTTACTGCCTCTACTCAAATCACTATTCAATCTTGTATTCACCACGGGTATACTCCCTAATGCATGGTCAACTGGTATTATTAAGCCTATATACAAGAGAAAGGGTGACCCGTTAGACCCTGCTTCTTATCGACCTATCACAATACTGAGTTGTCTTGACTAAGCCGAGACTGGCCGCTGGAATAATGTACCCAGAGAACAACGTCTATGTTCACTCTGTAACTCCCCAGCAATAGCAGACGAATTCTATTATATATTTCGATGTCCAGCTTTTGATAACAAAAGTCTTGCACTTATTCCTAGAAGATATTTAACTTGGTCAAATGTGTTTTCATTAAGAAGCCTATTTTCAGCGACCAAACTAAACGAGCTAAAACGTCTATCAAAATATATATTATTTGTATTTAACACTTTGAATGCTAAATCTAAATGCACACAGCCGTCTTGATGTACATATTATATTTATCTCTGTACTTTATGTATGCTCTTGTACCACCGTCGGTGTTCTATGGAAAATAAAGAATCTGAATCTGAATCTAGGAAGTGGAACGTGAATTGGGGCTCATCTGAAAACATGTGTCATGACTAGCGACGATTAGCCCGACGATGTGTTCACCATTGACGACAATTGGCAATTTAACGATTTGTACGGGACGACACAACATGCTGCCGTCGAGCATGAACACGAACTGCATGTAGACGATTCCTAATCATCTGACCCGTAACTCGCACTCCTGTAGCCTGATGAAAGTTTGATTCACCGTTTGAACCCGATTTCGTAGAGCATGGTTTCGGATAAATTAATCCTGTACTCTTGTCGATGACCTGGGATGTCCTGAACGGGGCCTACCGTCAACATTTTTGTTTTGTCAATACCTGTTTCATAGTCTGCTTATCACATACTGTGAAACATTGAACGTATTTGCCACTGCACGCCTATTTCTAACAGTTTCCAGAATATCAATAGCCCGTAGACGCCCCACGCGTTGCAGAGTCCGCACCGCTAGTTCATGCACAAAAAAATGATTATTGTCTGGTAAATCACAACTATATGATAAGCAGAATCAATGATATTGACAGAAAAGATGGTCTATAGATATTGATCGACCTTCCTTGAAAGTGTCAAAATCTGCAATTACACCCGACGGTGTGTTTGGCGCTACTGCGCACTATAGGATGTGTTTGGTGTTACGTTTTACTGACATTTACTGACGTTCTTGCATAGGGTGTTATCTTTGTTCTGATACTTGGTATTAACATTAAATTTTATATTTCATGATTCAATACATTTTTAGAGTATAATTCACAATTCGCAAAAAACAATATGTCTGTTGTATTTACATGTGTGGCATATGGATGGACGCAATTATAACATTTTGGGAGTAAATGGGACGTAGCATGACTGTTAACAGCACAGTGACATAGGAGTGAGTAACTCTTGTTTCACGACTCCTTTGACAGGGCCTTCGATCATTTATCAATACCTTGTGTGACCTCCGTGTGACCTCCGTGTGACTGAATCACAACCGGGGGCACGGGTGGCCCAGTCGTCTAAGGCGCCGCGATTCGCTGTGCAGAGTTGCGTCCCTGGGCACGCCGGAAACCTATGATTGTGGGTTCGAATCCCGGTTCGCCCCGATTATGTTTCTAGGTTTGTCAGCACCATACCCGTGCTCGTGGGTTTCACCGAAGTGGTAAACGTCTGAGCCCTTCATCACTTCGGGCTTTCCTCCCACATTAAGCTGACACGCCATGATATAAGTGGAATACTGTTAAAAGCGGCGTTAAACCCATCTCACTCACTCACTGAATCACAACCGTGAGGCGGTTCTCATCCCTCGTGCACATGAATTCTGTGTAACACTGTGAGACATCTTTGATGACTGAATATCGAAGAGAGATATAACAAACAAACTACCATGACAAATATACATGTAAAATACCAAATATATATTTTAACATTTCAGTGTTAGGGGGAATAAAACATATTTCCCAGACGTGGTTGTTTATCAGCTGGACTTTAGCCTTTAGCATATTCGGTGGAGGCACGATGATATACACATATAAGTAGTCTGAATCAATAGTTATTCAAGTCTTGTCAACTGCCTTCAGTGACTTAGTTGACCTCAAGTTTACATACCACATGTTCTCAGCAGAGTCAACGACCTTGCTATTGTGAGCATAGCTAGCGAGATAGGCATGAAGCAGCTTAAATGGTCGAATTTCCAGTGCAGTCATTCTTGTGAGTGAGTGAGTGAGTGAGTGAGTGAGTGCTTTAGGTTATATCAAGTTACGTGCTGATAGTATCATTTCTTTACAATTAGGCGACACGTTCATTCCTATATCTCTCGGTGGTAGATATTTGTGTGCAGAGGGTTACATGTATAGTTGGGATAGAATATTATTTTTAGGTCCCTGTTAAGGATATATATTTTCATGTTTTGTACAGTTGACTTAAAAATGATAATAATTATTTTACACCCATCAGAAAGTCGACAGATGGGATCTAACCATTCACGGATATGAACACTGTGACAAACAATAGAGCTCGTGTTGGCATGACTGTACTTACCCCCTTCACCTTGTACGAGTGAGTGAGTGACTGAGTATGGTTTTACGCCGCTTTTAGCAATATTCCAATAATATCACGGCGGGGGACTCCAGAAATGGGCTTCACACATTGTACCCATGTCAGGAATCGAACCCAGGTCTTCGGCGTGACGAGCGAACGCTTTAACCACTAGGCTACCCGACCAACCCTCACCTTGTGCGAAAACCATGCAAGCTGTTAATAAAATACTGGGTTAGGGCCCCGTAAAACAGTTAGGAAACTTGTGTCATGCATTGTATAGATGAACTCGAACTCGAGACGGACTTTGCAGCACCTGCATGGTGGTCATCAATGGAAACTTCAAGCATGCAAGGGTTGACTCGCTCGGTACAAAAATAGACTTCAAAAGATTCTGGTTTATACTTCAAATATTTTTCATGAAAGAATATCTGGTCAAAGACTAAAAGAGGGGATTATGCTAAGTCTGAGAAAGTTGGGATGTGTCTTAAGTTGGAGAACATACTTCTAATGTTGGCTCGTAAATACGATTCGCCCTTGAGAGACTCGGCGATACTTACACACAAACCATCAGTTTCTCCTGTGGTCTCATTAACACTGACAATGTTTAATAAGAATATGTTCTTTACTCCATACATCATATTGAAATTAATCATGTCTGTCAATGATGAGAAATTCGGAAATTATATCATGTCGCCAGCGTCTGTCATGTCACCATGCTCCTTTTATAAAATGTGTGTTTATTTGCTGTACTGTGGGAGTAACGCTCCGTGTGGCTGGTTAAAAAGGATTCAGTCAACCACAATTAGGGGGTGAGAACTAGTTCCATGACATAATCTAAGGTCGCCTCTATTGTAACCTTATCCTCAACGTACTTGTGTGCTTCTGGCAGGATACGGGGGCACGGGTGGCCCAGTCGTCTAAGGCGCCGCGATTCGCTGTGCAGAGTTGCGTCCCTTGGGCACGCCAGAAACCTATGATTTTGGGTTCGAATCCCGGTTCGCCCCGATTATGTTTCCAGGTTTGTCAGCACCATACCCATGCTCGTGGGTTTCACCGAAGTGGTAAACGTCTGAGACCTACATCACGTTGGGCTTTCCTCCCACATTAAGCTGACACGCCGTGATATAACTGGAATATTGTTAAAATCGGCGTTAAACCCAACTCACTCACTCACCCTGGCACGATACGACATGCTGCTCCGTATCTCGAAGCGCTTGTGTCGTCAATATCAATTGGTTATTGGGGAGGAACATTTAAATTTGTCACATTCTATCATTTTGTATAGAACCATGTTTCGCTTCAGGTGATAGGGAGATTATACCTCTGCCAGTTTTGATTAATTGTTAACAAATAACAATAAAAGGTAGACACTGGTATGTTAGTTCTTGACCTTGGATGACATAACAACGCATACGCGCAGTCCGTGGTATACGCTCCTGTTTTTTTACCAAAGGGAAACGTTAATATATTCTGCAACATTTGGTCATATACTTTCAACACACTTTGTTTAACACACAAATTTAATACACGTTGTATCCGCGCTCGAATACAATGCAAATCTTCGGTATAATTCACAATTCTCAAAAACAGTATTCGTGTTATTTATGTTTCTCCATGTGTTTGGGCACCTAGTGAAAGATCTATAATAAGAACATTTATGCGACAAAAAAAAGCGCCGTATTTATTACCTGGAACAGTTGCGTATGGGGTATGTTGAAGAGTGTTATATCATATATTTTGAGATTTCGATATTGAGGGGAAATAAACTTCATTTTCCATACGTGCTTCTCATCTGTTGAACATTAGCTAGCCTTTAGCACGTACGGTTTGTCACATAGTCGGGTCTACAATTGATATAAGCGTCAGTCTGGTACACTATTCTGTAATATCACTATTTTTATAATCACGCGAACTGCCGTCAGTGTTTACGTTGACCTCCAGTTCATATACCGCATGATATGATACCATGATAAGGACCTTTCTGTTGTGATCATAGCTAGCGAAATAAACATGAAGTATTTTGAAATAGTATTGCAAATGCATTCATGTTTTTCTATTCACTGGCAGTATCTACCCATTAAAGATATCGTACAATGAATACAACATTCAGTTTGAGTGAGTGAGTGAGTGAGTGAGTGAGTGAGTGAGTGAGTGAGTGAGTGATCACTATCACCATCGACAACACATTGTGTTACCTTGAAATGAGAAGTACATCATGAACAGCGTCATGAACAGGTCAGTGCATTACTTGTGAACCGAACCCGTTGCCCTGTTGATGTGATGTCACTTAACGGGTTGGCTGCGTGTGGTTGTTCAATGTTAAATTATGAGAGACTAGTCATATCATTTAATGTGTTGGCTTCATGTGGTTGTTCAATGCTACATTATGAGAGGCTACATGTCATATCAGTAAATGTGTTGGCTTTATGTGGTTGTTCAATGCTACATTATGAGAGACTACATGTCATATCATTTAATGTGTTGGCTTTATGTGGTTGTTCAATGCTACATTATGAGAGGCTACATGTCATATCAGTAAATGTGTTGGCTTTATGTGGTTGGTCAATGTTAAATTATGAGAGACTACATGTCATATCATTTAATGTGTTGGCTTCATGCGGTTGTTCAATGTTAAATTATGAGAGACTACATGTCATATCAGTAAATGTGTTGGCTTCATGTGGTTGTTCAATGTTAAATTATGAGAGACTACATGTCATATCATTTAATGTGTTGGCTTCATGTGGTTGTTCAATGTTAAATCATGAGAGACTACATGTCATATCAGTAAATGTGATGGCTTTATGTGGTTGTTCAATGTTAAATTATGAGAGACTACATGTCATATCATTTAATGTGTTGGCTTCATGCGGTTGTTCAATGTTAAATTATGAGAGACTACATGTCATATCAGTAAATGTGTTGGCTTCATGTGGTTGTTCAATGTTAAATTATGAGAGACTACATGTCATATCATTTAATGTGTTGGCTTCATGTGGTTGTTCAATGTTAAATCATGAGAGACTACATGTCATATCATTTAATGTGATGGCTTTATGTGGTTGTTCAATGTTAAATTATGAGAGACTACATGTCATATCATTTAATGTGTTGGCTTTATGTGGTTGTTCAATTTTAAATTATGAGAGACTACATGTCATATCATTTAATGTGATGGCTTTATGTGGTTGTTCAATGTTAAATTATGAGAGACTACATGTCATATCATTTAATGTGATGGCTTTATGTGGTTGTTCAATGTCAAATTATGAGAGACTACATGTCATATCATTTAATGTGTTGGCTTCACGTGGTTGTTCAATGTTAAATTATGAGAGACTACATGTCATATCATTTAATGTGATGGCTTTATGTGGCTGTTCAATGTTAAATTATGAGAGACTACATGTCATATCATTTAATGTGATGGCTTTATGTGGTTGTTCAATGTTAAATTATGAGAGACTACATGTCATATCATTTAATGTGATGGCTTCATGCGGTTGTTCAATGTTAAATTATGAGAGACTACATGTCATATCAGTAAATGTGTTGGCTTCATGTGGTTGTTCAATGTTAAATTATGAGAGACTACATGTCATATCATTTAATGTGATGGCTTTATGTGGTTGTTCAATGCTAAATTATGAGAGACTACATGTCATATCAGTAAATGTGTTGGCTTCATGTGGTTGTTCAATGTTAAATTATGAGAGACTACATGTCATATCATTTAATGTGTTGGCTTTACGTGTTTGTTCAATGTTAAATTATGAGAGACTACATGTCATATCAGTAAATGTGTTGGCTTCATGTGGTTGTTCAATGATAAATTATGAGAGACTACATATCATATCATTTAATGTGTTGGCTTTATGTGGTTGTTCAATGTTAAATTATGAGAGGCTACATGTCATATCAGTAAATGTGTTGGCTTCATGTGGTTGTTCAATGATAAATTATGAGAGACTACATGTCATATCATTAAATGTGTTGGCTTTATGTGGTTGTTCAATGATAAATTATGAGAAACTACATGTCATATCAGTAAATGTGTTGGCTTCATGTGGTTGTTCAATGTTAAATTATGAGAGACTACATGTCATATCATTTAATGTGTTGGCTTCATGTGGTTGTTCAATGTTAAATTATGAGAGAATCCATGTCATATCATTTAATGTGTTGGCTTCATGTGGTTGTTCAATGATAAATTATGAGAGACTACATGTCATATCATTTAATGGGTTGGCTGCATGTAGTGATTCAATGTTAACTTTTAAAAGAATCCATGTCACATCACATTGCCTGAGTGAGCTGGTTCAATGTTAAAGGATAAGAAGAAACATATCCTATCACTCTATGTGTTGGCTTTATGTGGTTCAGAGTTAAAATATGAAAGGAAACATCTCCTGACACTATTGCTCGTATAACACACAACTATACTAAATTTCTTACCGGCTGTTAAGTTGAGACTCAGCAATATCAAGAACAAATTGCGTCGTCCAGCCATGTCCTCTGTCCTGTGCTGGTGCAATCAATATACTAACATGGGATAGTATGTTGTGTGCGGGTCCCACACGATAGCAAACGTGTGAAAACAAGCTTTGCCCCAGGTACTGATCGGATAGATAACAAACGAAGTTGATCAAAGTTTCTATTTTTTCTGGGCTTGATAGGAATGTGTTCTCTTGCATTAGATCGGAGATTATACAGACTGCGTAGTATACGGCTTTAAAAAGGTTATAGATGTGCACAAAGTGGTACATGAATTATACAGTTGTACAAGATTTTAAACAGGGAAGAGAGGTTTTGAAAGTGGTACAGGGCTTACACAGTGGAGGGAGACCTTAAACATGATATAGAGGTGTTTAATGTGACACAGGAATTATACATCGTTACTAGGCTTTAAAGCACGCATATAAAAGTGTATAAAGTGATACTGGAGTTAAACAGTGGTTTATAGAATGGTACAGGGATTACACAGCAGTGGTACAAGGCTTTAAACATGATTTAGATGTACATCAAGTGATGTAGGGATTATACAGTGGTACAAGGCTTTAAGCAGGGTATGGGGGTTTATGGAATGGTATAGAGATTATACAGAGGTACAAGGCTTTAAACGGGGTATAGAGACATATAATATGATACAGGGATTACACAGCAGTGGTACAAGGCTTTAAACATGATTTAGATGTGCATAAAGTGATGTAGGGATTATACTCTGGTACAAGGCTGTAAGCAGGGTATAGAGGTTTATGGAATGGCATAGAGATTATACAGAGGTACAAGACTTTAAACATGATTTAAACAGGTATGAAGGTGTATAAAGTGGTACAGGGGTTATACGGTGCAGTAAGGCTTTAAAAGGGTATAGATGTTTATAGAATGGTACAAGGATCATACAGAAGTACAAGGCTTTAAACAGGTATAGAGGCCTAAACAGTGATACAGGGATTATACAGCAGTGGTACAAGACTTTAAACAGGTATGAAGGTGTTAAAGTGGCATTCGAACTGGGAGAGGAATCTGTACCAGATTATGTGTTATATTACAGAGCAGAATATCCGACATGCTTTTTATAACTTTGTTTTATTCACATGACATGGATACAAGTCCACGTGGTCAGGGGCTAAAATTCCTATCAGAATAAACAATATTTTATGTGTGCAGATCGGTTAATAACTTGTGATGTTGTATGTATTATTAATGACTGTTTCAAATCAGTAATATGATTTTCTGCAGACAACTTAATATTTGAATAATGGGATTTTACTTAGTTACATGAAAATCTAGCAACTCAAATACATGATCAATATTATCTAGTATTATAATAAATTAACTGAAAGGGGCTGTTATGTATATTTTGTAAGGAATGTTTCATTATATCAGAAACATTACTGCTGATAAAGTTTTAATGGGTCTATCATGTACTGGTTCACAAACATCACAAATAGGTATTTCACTTATGTTGACCTGAAAAAGCCACTTTTTACATATATAATAATGTTATGTATGATTTTAACTGCAGTTCCTTCAGTTTATTGGGCGGTGGGTTAGCCTTGTAGTAATAGCATTTGCTCGGCCCGCCGAAGACCCGGGTTCGATTCCTCACATGGGTACAGTGTGTGAAGCCCATTTTCCAGTGTACCTCCGCCGTGATATTGTTGGAATACTGCTAAAAGCGGTGTAAAACCACACTCACTCCTTCACTCCTTCGGCTTATTGTGTAGTTGAAGTTTTATAATAAAAACGTTTATCCGACAAAGAAATATAAGTTATTAATTACCTAAAACAGATGCGTATAGGAACGTGGAAGACTGCTTTATATACAAAATATAAAGAGTCTTGTATTTCGTTCTGGTTACCTTGAGTAGTATAAACACGGGGTAGATACTCATAAAATTGTTATCTTATGTTGAGGTAGTCACAATATCAGGGTAACACATATTAAAGGTTTCCTGTTGAGATCTGGTTTGGGGATTGGGTATAAATAAGTATATCAAGGATGGAGATAAGGGTTGTCAATCTTCTTATTTACAAATTCAAGGTTGTTCTCTTCATAACTGGAAAAGTTCTAAGCTACGTTTAATACATTCGTTGTGTATGTTATCAAAGTAATATTAGTATTTCAAACTATAATAAGGTTCTTGTTTACTTCAAAGTGTTTTCGCATCGTTTGTTTATCAGAAAATCTGGAAAGGCTTATGAACAACTGACGATGTGGATGTTTTATGCAGAGAATGTTGTGTTTTAGAGGACGAAGCTCATGTCATACTCAGGACAATGATGATAGTCGCAGGTTGTATATGTCCTTTGTCAGCTGAGACGATAGACATCAAGTTCTCTTTACCTAAAACATGTACTATATTCTCAGTCAGGGAAGTGACATGTAAACAATATGAATGCTCACAATGATGCATTTATTTAACGCTGTGCTCTGGGTCTACTGGCATCATACTCAATGACATCATTTAAGCCTTAAAATATGAAGGCGCATTGACGAGATGGAACTGATATGCCACAGGTTTCCTTTAACTCATTTGGGGGCACGGGTGGCCCAGTCGTCTAAGGCCCCGCGATTCGCTGTGCAGGCTTGCGTCCCTTTGGCATGCCAGAAACCTATGCTTGTGGGTTCGAATCCCGGTTCGCCCCGATTATGTTTCTAGGTTTGTCAGCACCATACCGTGCTCGTGGGTTTGACCGAAGTGGTAAAGGTCTAAGAACTGCATCACTTCGGTCTTTCCTCCCACATTAAGCTGACACGCCGCGATATAGCTGGAATATTGTTAATAGCGGCGTAAAACCCAACTCACTCACTCATTTATATGGCGATTTTTATTTTACGTTTGATGTATACAAGTGCTAACTCACTCACTCAATTTAACTCATTTGCATTTGTCTCTGTATCTATTAACTGTTTTCCAGCAAAGCGAGTCCTTTACTGGGAACAAGGCTTTTCGAACCTAACGTGACACGAATAATGAGGCTACATAGACTCACATCTGGAGGATGTTTATACGTCGTGGCAGGTGGAAAGGCCATATATATTCATGATTCGTTATCTTCCCCTTTTTTGAGAGTGAGTTGTTTAAGTTATATCACGGCCTGTGGTGTCAGGTTTTAGACAATTCTGCGCAAAGAACTGCGGCCGTTAAAGGGGCACTGATCTAACGCAATTCCCCGGGACTGGTTGTTGCCTTTGTTATTGTTTTTTCCAGTGAGTACCCGGATGTAGAGCAGAAATCTAGACTAGCTCGCGACCTCTGTTGCGCCATTCGTAAGCGCATTAGTCACTTTTATGGATACCGGTAGTAATAAGAGCGTATGGTCACATTGATCAACAAAATGAAATACAGTTTTCGAGATAATAAGGAAATGTAGGTATTTTTGTGGGTAGCATCGGTAATGGTGACGAAGTTTTGATAAGTCACTTGCTTGGTAATTTTGCGATTTTCGTTTACACTATTTTGACTTGCAACACAAAGTAAATATTTCATCTGAGCATTGCTTTTTTTATAGTGTGTATATTTTTTTACTGTCAAAATGTGTAACATATTTATTAAACGTATAAATATTCAGTTATTTTACAAAGTGACTGAAAAACATTTCCATCTGTATTATTATGATAACGAATTCCAAACATTTTGATGTTTAATGTCATCACCAAGAGACTGAAAATGTTACGTTGAAAAGTACATTTCTATGTTGTTTGGCTTCTAATCCTACATAATAATCTGTTGTGATGTTTGTAGGCCCTTTTGATCGTCTTAATCAATCTGGACAGATCTTTTAGTCAAAATGACTGAAATATTTACACATTTTATAAATTGCCTGAGAGAATCACATTTTACAAATTGACGGTAATCTATACACGCTTACAAAGGAAATGACCTGTGAAAACAATGTCTATCGCGCATTGAAGAATTTCCCAACCAAGACGTAGAGAAACAAGAACGAATCGGTTCAAATGAAGGAAAACAAAATGCAAATACCATAATTACAACTTACCAAATTTATGTGTATAAATAGGCAGCTTCCTTGTTCGAGGAATGTATCCGTGAATATCCACACAAAGGAATAATGTCCCACTCATCTGCAGCTATACAAAATAACTTATTCGATGTCACGTGTCTCTGTAACTATCAAATATTCTAAAAGATATATATCGTTTCGGGATATTATAACCAGTGTTCGTTTCTCAACTGATCACTTGGATTGTTTCCAAGGGTTGGCTGAGAAAGGCCACGTGACAACTATTTTCATAACGTCCACGGTTCCTAAAACATCCACTGAGTTTGATAACAATGAGCAACCAATCAACGTATTATCAGTTAACCCTTTGAACAAAGTATGTTGTTTTTACATCGGCACTTCACGCCATGATATGAGTGTATTCCCTTTGTTTTAGTAAACCTAGACATGTAAACACTCACTTTTGACATATCCACTGTGCAAGATAACAGTGATTAATCAATCAACATATTTTCTGTTAATCCTTTGATGACTAGGAACGATCCGTTGATTTACAAAAAAAGTAAATCAAGTGATCATTCATCTCTTGCTGGGCTGCCACGTGCATATTACATAACGCACATTTCACCTCACTTCAAACCTGGATATAGATTGAATAATTACCACAGACACAATAAATGCCAAATGGGAACCTTTGTCAGGTAATCTAAGTGGTGCTACCACTAATTGTACCTGTAATAAATTCATTAACTGAGCATCAAGTGAATGACGACAAATACACAAGTGTAGGGTTATACGAGAAAACGTTGATGACAACAAGGGAGTAGTAATCGCTTCCGATGAGCTCCGCCCTTCTTTTTGTCTGTTTGTTTAGGCTGAAGAAATTAATTAACATGCGCCCTTTGTCGAATCTTTATAGATCACAGTTAACTAATCAGTGTTTATTCAAAAATGCGTAAAACAAATATTGCCTCCAGCCTCCAAGTTTATTTAGCTGTCTTTGCAGACGGTAGCCCAGTCTCTGGTCACGCTCAGTTGCGTTGCGTATCATCCGGGTACTCACAGGGGAAAAAACAATAACAAAGGCAACAACCAATCCGGGAAATGGCGTTAGATCAGTGCCCCTTTAAGAGGACAAACCACCGTGCCCCCGTGCCCCCGTGCCCCCGTGCCCCCGTGCCCCCGTGCCCCCGTGTGTATTCAGAAGTGGCGTAACAAGTAGAGTGTTAGGATTTTTTTAGGCCCTTTGTCCTGCCCTGGTTTATCTGCACGTAGGATCCTAATTAGTCATAAACGAGTGATTAAACATTTACGGGCAAATACACACATTTTTGGGAAATGGGCAACGAGGACGCAAACATATTTGGCAGATTGAAATATTTAGAGTTATATGGGTAAACCCAGGTGGTTTTATCTGTGGGCGTGAATTCCCTGTAGCATTCTCCTGGTGGAGATTAAGCTTTACCAATGAGCTATGCAAACAGTCGTACATTTGACCTGGTTGAGGCGTGCGCGTAATTTACTTCCCTGTTAATAAGAATGGCACTTTTAGGTGAAGTGCGTGGTGTGGGATAGGGTTTAGTGTTACGTTCAAGATATTGCAACATGCATGGCGCAGACCGAGCATAATCAATATCACGAAGGAAAATGTATATATAAATAATTCAAAAGAGGTAATCCAATAACACATTATCACCGACACACACATCTCACAATGACAAGGAAACACTGGTGTAATCCTTGCATTGTTTTCAGAGCGGCAGTCATGAAAGAAAAGGCAGAAATCATATTTCAGTCAATCTTTATTCAAGCACTTAAGCTGCTACATGCCTATTAATGAGATATCACAGATGTGTTGCACACAATGTTTACTATTATTTTCAAGTTTGGGTCCATGTAACAGCGTGTTGTACATAAGCGGACAAGTTTTGAGTTGTTAATGTATCCAGATTATTTAACAGTTGTCGGAATGTCACAATATTCATGAAAGGATTAAACAGGAATAAACATTTTTTCTCCCAGTGGAGTACAACTGACATACAGGTAAAAAGTTATATTCATCCTCATTAGCTAGGATATTACATATTTTTTTACATAATCGATCTGACCAAGGAGTACTTGTATATCGCCACCCTCAATGCATAGTTCATGGGATGAACATCGAAACCATGCCAATGAATAACGATATTTCTTAGTATTTACATCTCACAGATATTGTTCAATATACATATGTTTGAGTTTTCAACATTCTATGATATACTGTGTGTGTGTGTGTGTGTGTGTGTGTGTGTGTGTGTGTGTGTGTGTGTGTGTGTGTGCTTGTACATGTCCGGACTGATGCTAATTGTAAAGGGCTAACCCACTGAGATACCACGCCACACTTTAAGATTGATACCTCAAGCAGATGACACAGTATACTGGCACCGAGCGCCAGGCAGGGTAACAACAAGTGTCATTAACATATTTGGCATGCCCTAGGCTGGGATTTAACCACCGAGCTTACGCTCTCCGAGAAGACGCTCCATCCATTAGACCACGGGGGCGTTGCACATTAAGACGCGGGATCAAGACTACTGTTCCAATATTTATTTGTATGGATTGCTCAAAACCTATACCAAACTATATCATGTTTGACCCTGTACTGAGCGGACACATCGTTAAACTAAAGTGAATTCTTAGTATTCCGGAAGAGGTCACAATAATCTCGCAGCGCAAAGAGAACTGGAAACCAGATATTTCCTTCAGATCTACTTTCCAGTGTGTTACGTATTATCACACTGTAGGTCGGGAAGGGGGTTCATTGCGTGGTGCTAGGGAATGATGAATACATAAACATAACGATTAAAAAACATAGAACAATACATTTTAAAAAATGCGAAATTGTTTCTGTGAATGAAATATTCCTCAGAATATACAAAAACATAGGATAAAGAATCGACATTATACTACCTACAAAATGTGATATTTCAGCTTTGAAGATTTGTTTTTAATATAGTATCTCCAATACAATGAGTTTGCACTTGTATAGCAAGTTAATTTCAGCTCATGTCAAGGACGTACAATTTCCGGGCGGACCCAATTGGTGCGCACGACAACCTCAACTAACAGCGCATGTGTAGTGTTATTGAAAACCTATACGCTTTGAACGGCGAACCAAATGTTACATTGTCGCTACTTTAAACGATAATGACGTGTTTCACTCATGCTGGAATTTACCAAGCGCCATTCAACTTTCGTTATAGTATTTATAGAATAGGAATTTACCACACAAATATTGCGATTTTTGCTGGATTTCTCCACACAGTCCTTGCGATGAGTGCGTAGAAACTAGGCATGCGATACTTCTTCTGGTTCGTGTGTGTGCTGTTGGTGGGAAAAGGTAAGAAGCTAGCATATCTTATTGGTTATTGATACATGACCTCCGCGAGACATGAGACATGTGATGTCAGTTACTGTCCTATTTGTCTGTAAACTGTACAAGCACCATGAGAAACATGGCACGTGAGTCGGGCTACGAACTATATCACAGTAATCCATTCCTGCTCCGGGAGTCGGGCTACCGCGACACGCACACTGTGATACCCTCCTTGACGATTAGCCGCCACTGAAATTGGCTGATATTTCGATGCGGGGAAACTGATCCTTGTTCACTTTGTACTTATGTTCCTTGTTTTGTGTGAGGTCTGATCCTTGTTTTGTGTGTGGTGTGATCCTTGTTCACTTTGTACAAATGATCCTTGTTTTGTGTGAGGTCTGATCCTTGTTTTGGGTGTGGTGTGATCCTTGTTCACTTTGTACTTATTATCCTTGTTTTGTGTGTGCGGGGTGATCCTTGTTCACTTTGTACAAATGATCCTTGTTTTGTGTGTGCGGGGTGATCCTTGTTCACTTTGTACAAATGATCCTTGTTTTGTGTGTGCGGGGTGATTCTTGTTCACTTTGTACTTATTATCCTTGTTTTGGGTGTGGTGTGATTCTTGTTCACTTTGTACAAATGATCCTTGTTTTGGGTGTGGTGTGATTCTTGTTCACTTTGTACAAATGATCCTTGTTTTGGGTGTGGTGTGATCCTTGTTCACTTTGTACAAATGATCCTTGTTTTGGGTGTGGTGTGATTCTTGTTCACTTTGTACAAATGATCCTTGTTTTGTGTGTGGTGTGATCCTTGTTCACTTTGTACAAATGATCCTTGTTTTGGGTGTGGTGTGATCCTTGTTCACTTTGTACTTATTATCCTTGTTTTGTGTGTGCGGGGTGATCCTTGTTCACTTTGTACAAATGATCCTTGTTTTGTGTGTGGTGTGATCCTTGTTCACTTTGTACAAATGATCCTTGTTTTGTGTGTGCGGGGTGATCCTTGTTCACTTTGTACAAATGATCCTTGTTTTGTGTGTGGTGTGATCCTTGTTCACTTTGTACAAATGATCCTTGTTTTGTGTGTGGTGTGATCCTTGTTCTTTCACATTATATTTTTCATTTTACAGGGGCATCCCTTGATGACTGTGCAAATTTTGGGTGTGCAATCCCGGGAAATGGAGTGTGTTTAATGTGTATGGAGCATTGTTATGGGCGAAACTGTGAACACAGCTGTGGCAGAGAGTGTAACACAAGTAATTCAAAAACCTGTAATCGAATCGGTCACTGCTATCAGTGTAAACCTGGATATTACGGAAGCACGTGCGATCAAGTGTGCCCTTCCGGATGTGCAAAGAGTACATGTGACAAAATAACTGGTGTCTGTGACACACATTGCAGAACAGGGTTTCATGGTGCCATGTGCAATAAGGCGTGTCCGGACCATTGTAAAAATGGAACTTGTAATCAGGAGACCGGGGGTTGCCATATTGGGTGTGTCACTCCCTACTCGGGCTACTTCTGTAAGGTGACGTCAACTGGAACCCCAAACAAACAGCAACTCTCCTGTGCCAGTAGGCCTTCCTATGTCGGGCTATTAACCATCATCTGCATAATCTATTCCGTGTTTACATGTGACAAAGAACGTAAAATACAGTCCCCGTACATGTGTCGTGATTAGAATGTTGTGCAGCTGTCTCAAGATTCCGGTATCGGACTCAGAAAGGTACCAAAATGATTAAATAAGGACACCGTGTCAGCACATTGTGATGAACGTTGTTCGTGTGTCATACTCGATCACATCAGTGATACCAGGTAGTTATAATTTCCTTCTCGGGAGACTCACAGTCCTCAAGTCTCGTGTACCGCTCACGAATCCAGTTATCATGCAGGTTTTCATGAAACGAATCCCTCTGCTTGGACAACTTTAAACTATCAATAGGTTGGTGTTTATCAATGTTTGCGATGTCCCATGTCACACATCAGAGACGTAACATCTAATTTCACTGAAAATTACTGAATTGCCTGTGAATAGGAAGCATAAACACATGCTTCACAATCTGTATAAAGCACGGTACCCCAACCAACAACAACAAAGCGATCAAACCACACCCATCTGGGACTTACATACTCTACAGTATCCAGTCTGTGTTTCATTCGTGATGTATTAACATATATATAAAGCAAAAAAAAATTAAAATTAATTTGTTTTTCAATGTCACAAGATTTTAGTCTCGCACAATTTGTACAATACGGTATGATTGAAAAATATGATTTTTTTTTAGTTATGAATATATGGAATACTGTAAGGGACATTCTCGCGATCACGCATTCTCGCGATCTCGACCTTTGGAAACGAGCTAAATATGCCAAAAACACGAGAATGCGAGATCGCGAGAACGCGAGATTTGGCCAAAATCTCGCGTTCTCACGATCTCGCATTCTCGTGTTTTTGGTACATAGCCATTTTTGTCAAAAGTCGACAACGCGAGAATGCGACATTTGAACATAATGCAAAATCTCACAATCTCGCAATCTCGACTTGTCAAATTAGGCCACAAAAACACGAAATCGCGAGAACGCGAGAATGCGACATTTCATTTTCTCGCGATCTCGCGTTCTCGTGTTCTCGCGTTTTAGACGCTGTCCGTGCGCATGCGTAATATCATAAGGTCAAGCGCATGCGCACGTTAGTAGTCCTATGGTCATGCTTCTTTCATGCTCTTCATTCTCCAAGTAGCATTTCGCAAACTTATGACTTGAGCTTGGAAATGCTATGTAATTTAAATACACAAAGTCTGAGTCATCTCCCGTTATTACAGTTTCCTATGTACTTTATAATAAAACCCTCAACATGCTCAATATATTTTACAAAAGAAATTGTGTGCATGAATGTCCAATGATAGTGAAAATATTAATGTGTCTGAAAGCTGGAAACGAAACTATTACCGTCAGTGAGTGAGTAATATTGCTTAAAGTCGCATCAGCAGTACTACAGTTACAGAAATAATCACAGTGAGTTTCTCCATGAGGCAATTTTATACACGGCTAGCATATTCATGAAAGGCAAAATTCTCATAGACCAATTTGTAATACAAAATTAACTTTCATATTTTCATATCGTAACCGGGGATTGTGATGGAAAATACAATTTCAAACATAGACTACGGGTGTGAGTGTTTATTGCCAGAGTAGATAATGACATCTTTTAATGTACAAAACAATACTGCATAGGTTTCATTCATTCGTTTCATATAAACATACGTCTATATTCTGTACATGTACATGAACTTACTAATCAATGATATACAAAATCATTATATTAACCCTATAATGAACAAACGATTCATCAAGGGCGATAACTCGATCCCGACATCACTCATAAGATACAATATAAACCTGGTCCATGTTGTAAAACACACTTAACATTATAAATACGATTACCATTTTCTAGAAACTGCTGTATTTATTCAGTAACTCACATACATTTGGCACGATACACTATTTACAATTCATATTTCGAGACACGACAAATATGTAAATTACCCATACCCAGTGGGTGACACTGAGATGTTTATCGTCTTCATGCAACCGCCTTCTCAACGAAAATAAGTAATTAAATAAAGCCAGCTGACGGTCACTTTCCCTCTCACAATTAACGTCATCAAACTCTCTGCGATATTAAAGTACATGATCACAATCAAATCATCAGAAATGAGGTCATGATTAATCGTATAATACACCCCGCTTCGTTCTTCAATGATTTTAGCGAGTAAACGTGTAGTCATCTATAGAGTAAGTGAGCGAGTTGGGTTTAACACCGCTTTAAACAGTATTCCAGTTACATCACAGCGTGTCAGCTTAATATGAGAGGAAAGCCCGAAGTGATGCAGGTCTCAGACGTTTACCTTTTCGATGAAGCCCACGAGAACGGCGAACCGGGATTCGAACCCACAATCATAGGTTCCGGGCGTGCCCAACTGACGCAACTCTGCACAGAGAATCGCGGCGCCTCAGACGACTGGGCCACCCTAACGAGTGTTGATATATTTGATGTCAGACCGCCGTCATATAGCTGGAATATTGCTGAGTGCGGCGTTAACAACAAACAAACAAACAAAATCTTTCTGAAAAATACCTTTAGGCATCCATGTTGGTTATTTGACTGTTAGTTGTTAGACAATATTTGTCAAATTCAGTCAGTTCACAGGCAAGAAACGGAGAGTGTTCTTGACTTTATAATGTTACCAGTCTACATAAAATTTCTGTATAATCAAAAGACTTGGAACATTTGCATTCTGACATTGTCAAAAGTCACGTGATTTTGAGCAGCCATTTTGAAATAAACTTCATTAATTTGCAAAGCAGAAATTTCTATGAACGTTGTGGTTCATCCCGTCGTTTTTATGTTAAAAGACACGAGCGTGAGATTTTATTCATCATCCAACATCATTCTTCCAACTTTTTCAGTTTGCAGACAGTAATAAGATGTTGGATACAATGGTTCGTGCGCACCTCAGTTCACGCCGCTGCACGCGAGTTTACCGTGAGTGAGTGAGTTTGGTTTTACGCCGCTTTTAGCAATATTCCACCAATATCACGGCGGGGGACACTAGAAATGTGCTTCAAACATTGTACCCATGTCGGGAATCGAAACCGGGTCTTCGGCGTGACGTGCGAATGCTTTAACCACTCGGCTACCCGACCGCCCCGAGTTTACCGTGACGAATTACCTTACAAAATAGTTACATTTATCTGTATAGACAATTAGCACAAAAACACGAGAACGCGAGATCGCGACACTTGACCAATGTCGCAATCTCGCGTTCTCGCGTTCTCGTGTTTTTGTGCTAATTGCCTATACAGTTATATGTAACTATTTTCAAAAACACGAGAACGCGAGAACGCGAGATCGCGACACTTGACCTTTGTCGCAATCTCGCGTTCTCGTGTTTTTGTGCTAATTGCCTATACAGTTATATGTAACTATTTTCAAAAACACGAGAACGCGAGAACGCGAGATCGCGAGACTTGACCAATGTCGCAATCTCGCGTTCTCGCGTTCTCGTGTTTTTGTGCTAAATGCCTATACAGTTATATGTAACTATTTTCAAAAACACGAGAACGCGAGAACGCGAGATTGCGACACTTGACCAATGTCGCGATCTCGCGTTCTCGCGTTCTCGTGTATTTGTGCTAATTGCCTATACAGTTATATGTAACTATTTTCAAAAACACGAGAACGCGAGAACGCGAGATTGCGACACTTGACCAATCTCGCGTTCTCGCGTTCTCGTGTTTTTGTGCTAAATGCCTATACAGTTATATGTAACTATTTTCAAAAACACGAGAACGCGAGAACGCGAGATTGCGACACTTGACCAATGTCGCAATCTCGCGTTCTCGCGTTCTCGTGTTTTTGTGCTAATTGCCTATACAGTTATATGTAACTATTTTCAAAAACACGAGAACGCGAGAACGCGAGATTGCGACACTTGACCAATGTCGCGATCTCGCGTTCTCGCGTTCTCGTGTTTTTGTGCTAATTGCCTATACAGTTATATGTAACTATTTTCAAAAACACGAGAACGCGAGAACGCGAGATTGCGACACTTGACCAATCTCGCGTTCTCGCGTTCTCGTGTTTTTGTGCTAAATGCCTATACAGTTATATGTAACTATTTTCAAAAACACGAGAACGCGAGAACGCGAGATCGCGACACTTGACCAATGTCGCAATCTCGCGTTCTCGTGTTTTTGTGCTAAATGCCTATACAGTTATATGTAACTATTTTCAAAAACACGAGAACGCGAGATCGCGAGATTGCGACACTTGACCAATGTCGCGATCTCGCGTTCTCGCGTTCTCGTGTTTTTGTGCTAAATGCCTATACAGTTATATGTAACTATTTTCAAAAACACGAGAACGCGAGAACGCGAGATCGCGACACTTGACCAATGTCGCAATCTCGCGTTCTCGCGTTCTCGTGTTTTTGTTCCTGTTTGCCTGTACAGTCATCTTGTGGCTCAGTCGTCTGAGTTGTCGCAATTCGTTGTGTAGAGTTGCGTCCCTTGGATGTGCCAGAAACCTACAAAGGTAGGGGCATTGCCTAAAAGTCGGGCCGGGCCGGGCCGGGCCAAGGCGGGCCAAAGTGTTACTGGCTAATTACTTCATTATCGGCGATCATACCTACATATAATTGATGCAACATACAGACATGACATTAATGAACAATCACCAAAAAAAAAAGTGCACCATAAATAAGTAATTCGGAGTAAATCACTTGAAAACCAGAAAGTGGAGCTGTGTGCAAGCGTCGCTGATCTTGGTAACATGTAAAAGAGCAATCGTTAAACGAAATAAGATTTGAAACGTATCAAATACTTCTAGCTATCGTGATACAAATTTCCATCTGTGAGCATAGCGTTTATATTTATAGGAACGTACTATATATAAGTAAATACCACTTTATGATGTCACTGATCGTCGTATTTAAAGCAGACACGTTGGTTAAAGTAGACCTCTTCTCCCTATACTCTCAATCAGAAGTGTTTGGCTTGTGTTGGGTCCGACTTGGCCCGGGCGGTCAAAATCAACTTTAAACATAAATATCTATCTTCATATGTGTTTACATCTATAGATTAGTGTTATATCTACCTATATACCACTTGATAATGTCACGGTACATCGTATTTAAAGAAAACATGGGGCTCAAAGTGAAGCATGTTTACTGTGTTTTCTTAAGAAAATCTATGTCAGAAGTGTTCGGTCCGACTTGGTCCGGGCTGTCAAAATCAACTTAAACCTCACAGATGTATCTTCAAATGTGTTAACATCTATAGACTAGTGTTATATCTAAATGAAGCCCTTTTCCCTCTACATTCTCAACATAGTCTCTATCAGAAGTGTTTTGCTTGTGTTGGGTCCGACTTGGCCCGGATAATAGAAGCATTAAGCAGGGTTGAGGGAGAGGTTTATCCTGAAATCCAAAGTGTCTCACCTTACCTTCTCCAAGCGTTACTCTGTAAGTATGATCCTTGAAACAAACACGACGGAATAGGTAAAAGCAAGGGATTTTCCGACCAGACACAAACCATGAACAAAGGGCTTCACTTTAACGAGTATACTTCACTCCAACACATTTGGTGATACATCTGTGAAGTTTAAGATGAATTTGACAGCCCGGGCGAAGTCGGGACAAGGACATGTGACGGAGATTTCCTTGAGAAGATCTTTAAATGCGAAAAACTGTGACGTTATAAAGTGGTATGTAGGTAGATATAACACTAATCTATAGATGTAAACACACTTGAAGATACATCTGTGTGTTTAAAGTTGATTTTGACCGCCCGGGCCAAGTCGGATCCAACACAAGCCAAACACTTCTGATAGAGATAATGTAGAGGGAAAAGGGCTTCACTTTTGAGCACCTTGTTTGCTAGTGCAATATGAGACACTAAAGTGTAATATAGGTAGATATAATATTAGTCTATAGATGTTAAGTATGTGTTGTAACTTTAGAAGCGCTTTGACAGTTATTAACACGTGTCGTGTCAGTCCTATGACATTCGCGAATATCCACTTGCAGAAAACATCCTGTGTTGGTTTAACACGAATTAGTGCCAAACACGTTAATTAATGAAAGAAGAGTAGTCAAAACACTGTCATTTCGAATTCCTGCCCAGGACATCACACCCCTGCACGCTAAGGTCGGTAAGAAACCTTCTCATCAAAGTAAAGACACAGTCAAGACACTGACTTTTCGGTATGGACTCTCGGTATGTAGCTATAATTATCATTTTATTACATTGCTGAAGATGTATTTTGATACAAACTCAATTAAATGAGCAAAACTATACGTTTCTGGACATTTGAGATCTGCCTAGATATGCACGTTTCGTTTTATTATTCTGCAATCCAGTTTTAGTATTACCCGCTGGCCCGGCCCGCCCCGACTTTTCTTGGCCCGACTTTTAGGCAATCCCAATGGTAGGTTTCCTCCCATTTAAAAGGGGCACTGATCTACAGCAATGCCCCGAGACTGGTTGTTGTCTTTGTTATTGTTTTCCCCCGTGAGTATCCGGATGATATAGCAGATGTCAAGACTTGTCGCGACCTGTGCTGCGCCATTCGTAAGCGCATGTATCGCTTTTATTAATAGTATTTCATTGTGGGTACATTGTTTAGACAAAATGTATAAAGTTTCACGAAGGCAATTTTTGCAACGCATAAATATTCAGTTATTTTACAAATTGACTGAAAATCGGTCAATTTATGTTATTGTTATTACGAATTCCAAACATTTTTATGTTTTAATTTCATCACCCAGTGACTGAAAATGATAGGATTAAATTAAAGGAAACGAAATTCAAAGTATGTTTCTATAGTTTTGGCTTCTAATACTAGCGGGGCGGTCGGGTAGCCTAGTGGTTATTGCTGAAATAGTGCTAAAAGCGGGGTAAAATCAAACACACTCACTCACTCTAATACTAGGATAAATAGTCTATTTTTAAGCCCTTTTCAACCTCTTAAAAGTTGTTAGTCAATCTGGACTTGGATTCAGTCAATTTCTATATTACTGATATATTTAGACATTTTATAAATTGCCTGAGTGAATCACATTTTACACATTGAGTGTAATATACATGTATACACGCCTACAGGTACAAGAGGAACAAAAATGATTTTGTCCAATGCAACAGCAAATGAATGAAAACAAAATGCAAATATCATAATTACGACCCACCGAAGTTTTATGTATACATTTGGGCAGCTTCCTTGTTCGAGGAATGTATCCGTGAACATTCACATATAGGAACAATATCCCATACGTCTGCAGCTGTACAAATAAATTTATTCGACTTCACATGGCTCTGTTACATTCAAATGTTTTAAAATATATACATATAGCGTTTCTGGATATTATAACCCGTGTACGTTTCTCAACTGATCACTAAGTTTGTTTCAGATGTTTCACAAAGGTGTCTAATCTCATCGGTCAGCTGAGATAGCACGTGTGACAATTATGTTCATGATGTCCATGGTGCTTTATAAATATCCATGGAGTTAGAAAGCAATGAACTATCAATAAACGTATTATCGGCTAATCCTTTGAACCAAGTATGTTGTTTTTACATCGGCACTTCACGCCATGATATGAGTGTATTCCGTCTGCTTTAGTAAACCTACACATGTAAACACTTACAAACCCACTGTGCAAGATAACAGTGATTAATCAATGAACGTATTTTCTGTGGAACTTTTGATGGCGAGGAATGATCCGTTTACAAAAAAGTAAATGAACTGATCACTCCTCTTGCTGGGCTGCGACGTGAATATTACACAACATACATTTCACCTCACTTCAAACCTGGATTCAGATGAAATAATTACCCCAGACACAAGACACAACAGCCAAATGGGAACCGTTGTCAGGTAATCTGAGTAGTGCTACCACTAACTATACCTGTAATAGGTTCATTAACTGAGCAAAGACACAGGTGTAGGGTTATGCCAGAAAACGTGGATAACAACAAGAGATAGCAATCGTATTATCCGCGCAATCCAAAATCCGAAAATGCTTTCACTGCTGGGATACCATTTTTTAATCTATTAAAATAAACTGACGGCCAAAAGAAACGTTACCAACGATATTTCTATGATAAAATATGACCAACACACATTGAAGCAGCAATAACAATTAACACGTCCCATTTTAATTCTGGAATCCCTAACGGCCAGAAACTCTACGGTCTTTTCCCAGTGTCGGTAAAAGGTATTTACAAAAATAAGCATGCTGTTTTTATGGGAACATACTAAGGAAGAAAAAATGAAAAAAGAGTTCAAAAACTCAATATTTACACCATCTCGCCACTGGGCCAATTATTGTATTGTAGAAATTCATCATTCAGAACCGTAAAATTGCTAATTCAACAACAAAGTCCTTGACCTCCAACAGGGACATTTCTTGACAAGGGGTCATTCGTCCAGTATTCGATCAACAACATTGGTTACAACTTTATGGTGACAACGGCCCAGACCGTTCAAAACGGGATATGACCTCCATGAGCGGCAATGCATCTTCGCGATAAACTCGCGTCCGCCCATCAGGTTTGAAGAGTTGGAACCTGCTCTCGTCACTTAACAGCACTCGCCGCCAATCCCTTTGTTGCCATCGCTGAGTTTGCCTGCACCACGTCAATCTGGCACGTGGATGTTGACGGGTCAAGGTCATGCCCTTGAAAGGGCGATAAGCCCGGAGACAATAATGTCGTAGTCGTCTGGTCACTGTTTGTCTGCTGACCGGATGTCCTAAGCTGTTGGCAGCTGATGACGTCACAGTAAGAAATCTGTTTCTCGGATGAAGTACTCGTAAAAAGCGGTCATCCTGCGGGGTCGTGACCTTTAGTCTGCCACTCCGTGGTCTGTCTGCGCTTCTGCCAGTCTGTCGGAGACGTGCGACCAGTCTGGAGCAGTTCATGTTAATGGCAACCGCTCTCTGTGTCGCTCCAGCATACATATAGCTCTCTCCCTCTGGACAGCGGTGGGGCGGTCGGGTAGCCTAGTGGTTCGCTCGTCACGCCGAAGACCCGGGTTCGATTCCAGACATGGGTACAATGTGTGAAGCCCATTTCTGGTGTCCCCCGCCGTGATATTGCTGGAATATTGCAAAAAGCGGCGTAAAACCAAACACACTCACTCACTCACTCTGGACAGCGGTCAGTCTTGGCAAGTTCGTTGGTGTTAATCATCGCAACCATTGATAGGGAACAGATCCGTGCGTAATTTATACCCGGGATTGCACGATAATTTGGGAAAGAATGTTTTATAAAAATGCTGAAAAACACCAATATTTCCCAAAATCCGTAAAGCACGTGTAAAGAACGACAGCGAACATAAAGGCTGTATTTGTGAAATAACCATCTGGGGTATTTCCAAATAACGACATCCGATGAGCTTCCATCGTTGTTTTTTTGTCCGTTTGTTTAGGCTGACGAAATTAATTAACATGCGCCCTGTGTCTGAGATTCAGAGATTACAGGTAACCAATCAGTGTTCTTGAACACAGTAGTCCAGTCTCTTGTCACACTCAGTTGCGTCAGCGAGCAAATCGGCAGATAGTGAACCCCAGCTGGCAGTGTTAGACAGCCGAGAAGAAGATTAGTGCCCCTTTAAACCTACAAGCCGGGATATAACTGAAATATAAATACTGTTCAAAGCAGTGTTAAGCCAAACTCACTCACTTATTCAGAGCCATGCCGGTCCCCCAGGCTTGATATTGGGGGTACTTTTCCAGTATAAGCATGCCTGTCATTTGGATGTTATGGCCGCAATAAATTAATAGTTACAGTTTGATTGATTTTTTAAAAACATGGGAGACAGGAGACATTTAAATTTAACGTTTTATTTTGTTCTTATCGACCTACTTTAGGCATATGTGTACAATTGCTGTCGACGGATGCGATTCACATGCATCATGTGTGTTCAGTAGGGCTATGTGTTGCGGAGTATTTTATCAGGTAAAGAAAGTAGAAACACTCATATTAACGATACTTCTAATAATGTAGAAGGATGTTTTGTTGTCACGCTCGGCGCGGATGAACATCAATTTATTAAAGTAGCGAATAAGGTATCGTATAAAAACAAACAAAAAAACCCATCGGACAATATCATTTTATCCGAATGCTACAATTTGGTCTGTGAGAATTTTCTTTTAATGAATATTCTAGCCGTGTATAAAATTGCCTCATTGAGAAACTCACTGGCTTGTGATTATTTCTGTAACTCACAGTGTAGCCGCGAATAGCTGCAATACTGCTGATGCGGCTTTAAGCAATACTACTCACTCACTCACTGACGGTGATAGTTAATGTTTTCACCATCATTGGACATTCATGCACACAATTTCTTTTGTAAAATATATTGAGCATGTTGAGGGTTTTATTATAAAGTACATGGGAAACTGTAACAACGGGAGATGACTGAGACTTTGTGTATTTAAATTACATAGCATTTCCAAGCTCAAGTCATAAGTTTGCGAAATGCTACTTGGAGAATGAAGAGCATGAAAGAAGCATGACCATAGGACTACTAACGTGCGCATGCGCTTGACCTTATGATATTACGCATGCGCACGGACAGGGTCTAAAACGCGAGAACGCGAGAACGCGAGATCGCGAGAAAATGAAATGTCGCATTCTCGCGTTCTCGCGATTTCGTGTTTTTGTGGCCTAATTTGACAAGTCGAGATTGCGAGATTGCGAGATTTTGCATCATGTCCAAATGTCGCATTCTCGCGTTGTCGACTTTTGACAAAAAGTGCTATGTACCAAAAACACGAGAATGCGAGATCGCGAGAACGCGAGATTTTGGCCAAATCTCGCATTCTCGCGATCTCGCATTCTCGTGTTTTGGGCATATTTAGCTCGTTTCCAAAGGTCGAGATCGCGAGAATGCGAGATCGCGAGAATGTCCCTTACAGTATTCCATATGAATATGTATATTTGTGTCATTCGATTATTTTCACGATATTTTGAGATGTTACTTTGAGGTTTGTCATGATCATTATTTAAAAATGTGTGCTTCCTCATGTCACTGGAACGTGTATATTCCCAGACTGTAGAAGAATTTGGAATCTGTGTACTTGACCTTCAATCACATGTAACAAACGGACGCTCTGCTGCTGTTGTAGTTTACAGTGGTTTTCCAGTTTGCGTTTTTTACGAACGACTTGGTGCTTCTATTTTTTAATTCTGTTCATTGTCGTTTGATTGGGAACATGCTTAATTGAACTCAAAAGTCTACATAAATTTAAAGGACGACCACAATATCGAATTCATCTGATGAGTTTGCACTAGGTGATATACCAGTACATGCACTGGTCTCATGCACAGCCAATGGGGCAGAGTTTGACCTCGACTCTACTGGTTGTATCGATGTATGGACTGTGGAGTAATCCCACCGGTGATTTACACGTACGTAGCTAGGGATACTAACATAATTCTCCCCGTCTTCTCTACGTTGTGGCTCTTTCAGTAGGATACTAATATAACAATTAAACAGGGGGCATGGATGGCCCAGTCGCCTATAAGGAGGCAAGTCGCCGTGAAGAGTTAAGCCAAAAAAGTATCGTCAGTTTGAATCCGAGTTCGCTCTGTTTCTAGGTTTGTCCATGCGATACTAGTGTTCGTGGGTTTCAAAAATATTACATTACAAAACTTGACAAAGTGTAGTATTGCAATGATTTACGAGTGATACATGAGAAGGGACACGCTTAATGCTTTAGAAGCCCAAGCGTTGTAAATATTATCAATCGATATGAAGCCACATTGCTCTGGTATTTGCAAGGGACACGGATTGCCCAGTCATCTAACATGAATAACATAATTCGCCATGCAGAATTGCGTCCCTTGGATGCTTCAGTATGTCTGTGGGGGGCACGGTAAGCCCAGTCGAATGAGGCGCCGCAATTCGTTGTCCCTTGTCCCTTGGTCAAGCACGAAACCTATGATTTTGGGTTCGAATCTCGATTCGCCCCGAATATTTTTCTAGGTTTGTCAGCACTAAACCCGTGCTCTTGGGTTTTGCCAAAGTGGTAAACGTCTGAGACTTGCATCACTTCGGGCAAGCTGACACGTCGTGATATATAACTGGAATACTGTTAAAAGCGGTGTTAAATCCAACTCACTCACTCACTCACTATACACAATATATGTGAATAGTCATCAATCATGGTACATGTACGTAGAATCACGTTTTTCAGCAGAGTAATCAGCAACATCCGTGTTTCTTCAACTATTCCACAAGGCAGACACACAGACAATGATTTTCTAATGTCAAATAGCGAGTTACTTACAAATGGCTTGGTATAACCTGAGTAAACCAGATATACATGACTGATATATGCAGTCAGTATCGGTTGTTCACGATCTCAGGAAGACTTATTGTAATGAACTCTATTGGAGTTTTATTGTTTTATTGTTTTCGTTTTTTCTGAACCTATGGAAGACAACATGACATGCATTCCCTGGTGCTAGATGGTCGTAGAATATTTCAAGGGTTAACAGAACAGACCTTGGCCTTCACGACGGGTTATAGGTCATAGAACAGACCTCGACCTTCACGACGGGTTATAGGTCATGACATGTGCAGATGTGGCTTGTGTGAGTGAATGTTGTTTGATGCTATATTCAAGAGTATTCCATCTTAATACGGCGCTATGTCAATGTCGAATTTTGACTGCAGATGGTGGATGACTGGGTGGGGTGGCCGCGATTTTGTATGGAGGTTATATATATTTTAAAACCATCTTTTTTGATACAACTCTGAAGCTTACTTTTTTTTAAAACAAAAACCATCTTGCAACAATGTATTTTTCGTGGCAGGCCATTATTTTATTTCAACAGTCTGAATCATAATTATGTTTCACAAGTATTTTCGTGGACAGACCCCCTCTCCAGCATACATGAATCAAAAGGTCGATCCCTAAGACGTAAGTGCATGTTAAAGTATGAGAGTTACGATAGCCTAAGATCAGCAAGTGGGCCCTGATGGTGTAGATTCATCTAATACATCACACAATGAAGAGATATGTAAGGAAAAAAAGCATTGTGCAGAGAAGGACACCATGCATTAACTGAGGATCAGTAATTTGGATGTCAATTGCCTCAGCGTGACAGAATTAGTATCAATTAACTTGAGAAAATTTACTGACGTATATAATATTTATATGTATTTTTATGACAACATGCTGATGGCTTATGATTGGTAAATATTAATTATAATTATCATAATAATACCTTTGCAATTCCAATGTATTAGATGCTGCAAGTGAGTTATGGTTGATCTATTGTAGATATCGCGTGTAGATTCATATTAGTGTCTTTATTATAGATTCTAAAGACTTTTAAATATAAAGAACTACCACTTGATGAATGTGAAGCGTATCTGTCAGCAGTACCTGCAGTTACTTAGACCGGAAAATGGTGGACCAGCATTAAGGTCGACTTTATACAGCACACAATGCTATCAGCCGAAATAGATTCCACTACGCTGAAAAGTCAATATAGTGGTGAAAATAATGTGAACAGATCACTGAAGAAACGGTTAACGTGGCTTTTAAATATACCCGACTTATAATCATGAACATGGCCTGTAGTGTTTATGATTGAGGCGATAAATGTTTACCACTTTGGAGAAAAGCATGAGGTCGGATATGGTGCTTACTAACCAGGAAACAAGGTCAGGGATTTAAACCAATCGTCATAGGTTTCTAAGGAACACACAGCCAATTGCAGCGCCTTAGCCGACTGGTCCTCGAACTGGGAGTCAGATTGCCAAAATTGAAATACAGATCTCAAGTCAACTGTGTTCTTTACCATACGCGGTACGTAAGTAGACATGGTATAGTTCCCTGGTAAAGTTTAGCGTGGGTAATTATTAGTAAAAAAATAGATAGTTGTATCACCATGTTCCGTATTCGTGAATCGATACTGATAATCACTGCTCTGTTTTAACAACGTTTTCGACGCCAGCGTAGTCGTGTTATTATGAGAAGTGGGGATATGTGGTACCTGTGTTCTCCAGCACAGTTGTTGACTTGCAAAAGCAAAAATATGTATTTGAAAATGACTGGAAAATTGTCACTCACTTTTAATGGAGTACAAACTAAAAAGATTATGTTAAAACATAGCTCTAAACGAACAAATAAAAGAAGGAAATAGTCATTTTAAGCTGAAACTTTGGATTTAACTACACACTATAAATGTTTGGGTGTTTATGTCAGGAACAATCTGAATTGGTCTTCACATGCAAGAGAAACATCAACCCAGGCCAAGAAAGTTTCATTTGGTATAATGAAGAATATAAACTTCCTTGGAGTTATAAGTAACAAGTAATTCCTTTAAAATTTCTATTTTATAATTAACCAAATCTTAATGTACGGTGGTGAAATATGGGGATTACAACACTTTAATGATATCGAAAAGATTCACTTGAGCGCATATAAAAGATTTCTTGGTGTAAAAATCAACACATCTAACGCAATGGTTTGTGGCGATTGTCGTAGATATCCTCTATTCATTATTCACAGGGGCACGGGTGGCCCAGTCGTCTAAGGCGTCGTGATTCGCTATGCAGAGTTGCGTCCCTTAGGCACATCAGAAATCTATAATTTTGGGTTCGAATCTCGGTTCGCCCCGATTATGTTTCTAGGTTTGTCAGCATCATACCCGTGCTCGCGGGTTTCACGGAAGTGGTAAACGTCTGAGACCTGCATCACTTCGGGCTTTCCTCCCACATTAAGCTGACATGCCGCGATATAACTTGAATACTGTTAAAAGCGGCCTTAAACCCAACTCACTCATTATTCACAACTAAGAGGTGTAAAGTACAGACTGAAACTCCGGAAAATACATTCATCAAGATACACAACGAAATGTAACAATAATATCATGATGTTATGTGATACGAGTGGAAAGAATAACTGGGTGTGAAAAATTGCTGTGCAATAGTGGTATGCACAATGTGAAAGTGTATTTATCAAGTCTTCTCTACAGAGGCTAAACACACACACACACACACACACACACACACACACACACACACACACACACACACACACACACACACACACACACACACACACACACACACACACAGAGTATATCATAGAATGTTGAAAACTCAAACATATGTATATTGAACAATATCTAGGAGATGTAAATACTAAGAAATATCGTTATTCATTGGCATGGTTCCGATGTTCATCCCATGAACTATGCATTGAGGGTGGCGATATACAAGTACTCCTTGGTCAGATCGATTATGTAAAAAAATATGTAATATCCTAGCTAATGAGGATGAATATACTTTTTTACCTGTATGTCAGTTGTACTCCACTGGGAGAAAAATGTTTATTCCTGTATAATCCTTTCATGAATATTGTGAAATTCCGACAACTGTTAAATAATCTAGATACATTAACAACTCAAAACTTGTCCGCTTATGTACAACACGCTGTTACATGGACCCAAACTTGAAAATAATAGTTAACATTGTGTGCAACACATCTGTGATATCTCATTAATAGGCATGTAGCAGCTAGAGTGCTTGAATAAAGATTGACTGAAATATGATTTCTGCCTTTTTTTTCATGACTGCCGCTCTGAAAACAATGCTGTTTACACCAGTGTATACGTGTCATTGTGAGATGTGTGTGTCTGAGATAATGTGTTATTGGATTACCTCTTTTGAATTATTTATATATACATTTTCCTTCGTGATATTGATTATGCTCGGTCTGCGCCAATACAATTTGAAATTCATTTAGTTATTATATATTCTGTTATCCAGTCCATGATCCGTGGTTGTATAACAAGTTCTAGCTAACACAGCTCAATTAGGAGGAAAAATCAGACGTACCACTCAGACAACGAGCTTAGTGGCCGTGTTAAACTCTGGATAAAATATTGATCGGTTTTGTTTAAATATTCCAGTAATATGGCGTCGGTCTGTAAATAATCCTGTGATTGATATTACGAGTATCGAGCCACGCCGTCTGGGTACAACGACACGGAAGTCACCCAACTTGACCACCAGATCCATAAACGCCTTGTCGCAATGAGACATGACATATGTGGGGTACTGAGAAGGCATCATATTATTGGAAAGTATATATCTGGACCAAGGAATCTGTTTATGCATGTTCAAACACACATCGTGTTCAAGTCGTTAGTTACAAGAGGAGAGACGTTTTACTTGGCTGGATTAGTTTTCTGACACCGATGTCGTGCAGACTCTCATGTAACGCTATATCTCATTCTATCTCTGAGTGGATTCCATGGATGGATATGCCTCAGGTCTAGTCTTGTAAAAATGTGGAGAGTATTTCTGAGCAATGTCCACAGTAAACTGAATCAGGACCATTCTGCACTAAAGTCGTACCCTATGTCGTGGATCATTGTTCATGCTCTCACTCGTTCACCTGGGCCCACTTGCACAAAACGATCTTAGCGCTAAGACTATTGTAAGCCTATGTTAAAGTATGGGAATTAAGATCATCTTAGCGCTAAGATCGCTTTGTGCAAGTGGACCCTGGTCCAGATGTTATGTTAAACAGGTCGTCGCGATACAGATGGAACATTGCTAACTGCGGCCTCAAACATGATTCAACCACATCATAAAAAGAAACGGTCAGGTTAAATATTTGTCGAATTAAAAAAAAGGTTATGGCGGAGGGATGGGCAATTCACTATCGAGCCGTCAGTTATGAGGACTATTTCGGGGGCGTCTCATAAGAAATGGGCAATCTAAAATCAGTTCTAACAACCCTGATAGCCTGTCTGTATTAGCTACTTTAACCCAGATATTGTCTACAGATACATGTACCATCCCATATACGTCTTGTGTATGGGGATTCGGGCTGCCCAGTCGTTTAAGGCGCTAAAATACGCGTCCAGAAACCTTTGATCGCGGTTTCGCATCGCTCTGGTTATGTTTCAAGGATTGTCAGCACCATGCCATTGCTCGTGGTGTCAAAGTGGTAAACGTCTATGACCTGCATCACATCGGGCTTCCTTCCACAACAAGCTGATACGTCGTGATAGGCCTCTAATACTGGTCAAAGCGGCGTAAAACCTAACACACTCTCTCACTCTTGTGTGAGGTAATTTAATACTACAGGTTCTTTAAAAACCAAATTGGTATTTCATGCATGTTACGTGAAACTACACTGTACTGCTTTCCTCTTACAGTGAGTGAGTGAGTATGGTTTTACGCCGCTTTTAGCAATATTCCAGCAATATCACGGCGGGGGACACCAGAAATGGGCTTCACACATTGTACACATTGTACCCGGGTCTTCGGCGTGACGAGCGAACGCTTTAACCACTAGGCTACCCGACCGCCCCCTTTCCTCTTACAAACCAATATACTAAGATTCACGTACCGTATTCGACGTAATAAGCGCTCCGCTCTAATAAGAGCGGACGGCGATATTGCTAATATATTGGCTAGTGAACAATCCCCATTAGCACCCCTTCCGATTGATCAATGTACATAAGACTTATCCGTTTGTGTATAATACGCACTCGTGTGTTATATGCACCCTTATTTATGGGCAATTAAATTCTGGAAAATATATCTGTCGTATATAAACAGTTCAGGCTGTCAACATAATCCACGAAATATATCTTTCAACTCTGTTTTTTTCCACCAAAATAATATTCTAATAAGAGCGCCCTATTTCTAATTTTGAGAGCACCCTTATTACGTCGAATTCGGTACACTCTTGCATAAATATCTCACCAGCAAATGTAACTTAACTATAGTTTGAAGGCCGTATGTCATGTTTCGGTACCATGACTCGAAGTTGAAGAACTGATTACAAATCAGGTATTTCTAGTCCAAACACAAATACTTTGAGCAACTTTTAGGTGCGTGTTTATGTATAATTACAATGAAACAATCAATATATTTGTATTTCATGTCTGAGGTATTCAAGATTTCGTTTTGTATTATCTGAAATAATGGTTAACATTGGACGACAGCGTTTTTTACGAAGCCAAAGAGATTGCGTCCTTTCTGTCAAACTTGTATAGAGAATGAATTTCATATACTGTTTGTTTGCACTGTTTATACTGATGTAAGGGAAGCATATATCCCATAGAAATACCTGCATTTACCAAATTTGTATCCATGTAAAACACTGTTGAACGCTAAGGATGGAAAACAATTCCTAATTCAGCACTCTTTGTTCACCATGCACTTTGTCGTCGAAAGAATTTTTAGTATCGTGACGTCACTTAGTAAAATAATTGTGTACATCCACTTTGTAACATTGTCTGCACACTCTACAGCCGTGTTGTACTCACTGGTGTTATCTCTTTGTACGCCTGTCTTGTATATGAACCGGAGGCCTTTAGTACAACCATACATCTTAATCTTGATGTATAAGAGTATTCATTATGTTACGTGCAACTGAAATTCAAATGGATTCAAGTGGTAATTTTATTATATAATCTATATATGATATTTTAGTTTAGTCGTTAGCGTGTAAATATGTTCAACAGACCTAAATATATTGTTCATAACATACCTGTTGAAAACCTACTGCGGTGCAGATCAAGTTGTTACAGAAAATGAAGCTGTATTTAAGGTAGTCAAACATATATATGTATCACTAAAAGATGTGTATATAGAACTGTTCATTCAACAAAATGTAGATGCATTTATCTCCTTTAAACCCTTGTTTATTCTCTACCCCGTTCCCGGAATTAATTATCCCGCAGAGTGTAGGCAATATTCCACAGAGGAACGCTTCAATCACATATTTGAAGCGTGTTGGCTATGCTGACATACAACTGACATCACTGAAACATAACGCTTGTTATATGAGACTGAAGGCAAATGCGGATGTAAGCGTTAGTGACCGATGCTCCCGACTGCGTGGCTTGAAATGTCCCTGCGGCGCCACACACCAGGAACACAGCTGCGTGCGACTCGAAATGAATAAACAAACCGACAGGATATGAAGCTTTTCTCTACTCTTTATTGCATGAAATACTGTGGATTAATGTATAATGTGTACAAATAGTAGTTAGTGCATTATTATTTACATTCGAAGGCACAATGGAATTTATTAATGGTAAAACGTTTGTACCAAATATCACACCACAGAAGATGTAAGGTTCGTGCTTCAACGTGACTCCCACACTACACACTAATTCCGTACGTGACTAGAAGACAAATAAATAATCTTTGTATTACTTAGATCTGTATACAAGCAACATAGAATAGTCAAAGTGGAACAGAATATGGCAGGAATTATGATATTGAAATCAGTTTCGTTAATATATACAGGGATATATTGCACAGAATAACACATGCCTATATACAATGCATCTTTAAGTATTAACATACACATAACATGACTATTTTGATTGAGTTGGTCATATTTGAAACTTGCGAACACCTGATGATTCACAATGACTTGACAGCGATTTCAAGTTAAAAAATTTAACGCCTCTTTAGCAACATTGATATAAACTTTCATTAGACCTTGATATTATTTCAAATTGCTTGGATGAAAGATAATGTATATTTAAAACTATTAGAGACAATTGTAGTAAATGGAAGCAACAAACTTCAAAGTCACCTAGTATTTGAACCCATCCTCGTCAAGCAGGGAGATATGTTCTACTAAAATTCGCACACACCATTGGCAAGTTATAGAAAACAGTCAACCGCCCCAAATAGACGTGGAACTTTCCAGCTCACATGTTTTACATAAACAAGGCTCCGTCTCCGACAATAATGGCCTTTAAAGTGGTGTCGCTCTGAAGTATCATGTCGCAAGTGTCTGAAAAGCACCTTTGTGCGAAACATACTTACGGCATAAAAGCGATATTATTGTTATCTGTTTTGAGTGTCCTTCTTATTTATGTTATTGATCGACATTGTTTTCGATTTCGTTTCAAGGGTCTTGATGGAACCCTGTAAAACATTAAGAGGTGGTTGTTAGTCTACTTTGTTTACAGCAGAAGTAAGCACGATGTGACATGGCAAGTCGATAAATATTATCACAACTACTGAAATTACTTATGTGATTTCAGAATATGTTGAGTATAGTAGTCAGGAGTTGCTAAACGAGACATACGCTCATGTTTTCGGATCAAGAGTTTAAATCAGTAAATGGTTGATTTGTCACAGTCATTGTATCTGGTTATACATGTATCACAAACCCGTGAAGATCCCAGCAACCCATACTAGAGGGTCTATGCTTGTCGTAAGAGGCGACTAGCGGGAGTTTATGGTCAGGCTCGCTGACTTTAATTTCTTGATGCATGTCATTGTAACAAACAAACAAAATAAAAACCTGCTTTATAAGAACGGAATTCTCTGAAACACATTCCCGGTGTCATTTCATTTGGATCCCACGGCCTTAGTCGAACGATATAACGGTCACGCTATCTTTTATGGCATTACTATCTGCAGAGGCGTGAGGTTTTCAACAAACGGCTTCAACAAATGATAACACCCCGAAGAAAAGCGTTACTTATCATGAAAATAAATTCACATGAAACATTCAGGGACCGGATCCCATTTAACGTTTGTTTTATATTTCAGCACACCGACCCATTCATTTTACAATCTTGAAATAAACATCTACTCTCTATACTTACATGAACATACACAACAGTACTTCAAACGTAAGAGCCATTTTCACAAAACTATCTCAGTGCTTCAGCTGTCTTATCTATGTCAAAGTATATGACTAATGACAGTCGCAGCTCTAAGATTTCTTTGTGAACATGGCGCTGGCTGTAAGCATAACACCACTGTGGAGATAACCTTTTAGAAGCAAACAATGTATCTCTCTACACATCAGCAGGCGCAATATGCACGGAAATACCGGTGGTTGACGTGGGCTCTCACAACCCGAAGTTCATATCAGGTGATTTAGTGACGTAAGCATGCTCTGGTGCCTTGACCCCATCAGTCGACTGAAGGTCATGAAGGGATGATAAGGCCATATTGTATGTTCAAGGTCATCAGGTCAAGACATGATCACAGACTTCTTTGGAGGGAAAAGGAACGGCGAAAACAGTGCCGATATCAGAGCAAACCCGATCACAGCAAAGTAGGGCCAGCTGAAACAGTGATGTGCGTTTCACGAATGTTGTGTTTGATATCAAAATTATTGTCCTTTTAAAGCGACGTGCAAGAGAGTGTGTCTGTTGTATCCATGTGTGTGCGTGCGTGCGTGTGTGTGTGTGCGCGCGGGCGTGTGCGTGTGCGTATGTGTGTGTGTGTGTGTGTATGTGTGCGTGCGTGCGTGTATGTATGTATGAGCGTGCGTGCGTGTGTGTGTATCTGTTGTATCCATGTGTGTGTGTGCGCGTGCGTGTGTGTATGTATGTATGCGCGTGCGTGCGTGCGTGCGTGCGTGCGTTCGTGCGTGCGTGCGTGCGTGCGTGTGTGTGTGTGTGTGTGTGTGGACTGATGCTGGTTGTAAAGGGGCGGACCACATGCCGCGGTTTAAGATACCTCAAGCAGATGACACAGTGTACTGGCTCCGAGCCGTTGAGGCATTGTTAACCACCTTTTTGCCGAGAGCCAGGCAGGGCTACAACAAGTCTTATCAACGTTTTTTTTTATTTTCTTCGTACTTGTCCGCACTAATGCGGGTTTTATAATGCTAGCTCTCAGGTTGAGGTAAAATGGGGTTCAAATGATTGCACTCACATAGCGACGTACATAAATGCGTGCGTGGCTGTTTGTTCTATTCTTGTTTTAGCCCCTTAATGCCGAGCGCCAGGCAAGTAGTACCGTGTTTTAACGTATTGTGGTATGACGCTGCCGGGGATCGATCCACCGACCTTCCGCAATCCGGGCATACTATCCACTAGATCAGGGGGGCGATCATACCGAATGTAGCTCAACATATAAGCTAAATAACCAACACACAAAACAAGCACCAACATACAAAGTCATGTTGGAATTAGAATTTGCAACGTTTGAGCAATATTCTAGCTGCATCGCATGGGGATGTAAAGAATGGACGCGGCCTGTTGTGAATGAGTTCAACTTGAATTTTACGACAATTTAAACAAAATTTCAGTTATTTCACAAGGGACACAACTCTGCACAACGCCTTTGACAAGTGTGCTACCAGATCCTATTCACGTGATGGGTGAGTGAGTGTGTGACTGGATATCCTCCAGCTAGTTGACAAGAAGTGATTCAGGCCCTCCAAGTGAGCGAGCGAGTGAGTGAGTATGGTTTTACCCCGCTTTTAGCAATATTCCAGCAATATCACGGCGGGGACACCAGAAATGGGCTTCACACATTGTACCCATGTCGGGAATCAAACCCGGGTCTTCGGCGTGACGAGCGAACGCTTTAACCACTTGGATACCCGACGGCCCAGTATGCATGTAATAGGACTTATGTAAAAAAACAACATCCTCTTACTTCATTGTTAAGTCTTACTTACTATTCATTCCAAAATACTGTAGACTTGGACTCCGCATGGCTGTAAATACTCTTCGTGATGTCGTGGCAGCAGTACATGGAGGTGTTGGTACCGCAGCAGAAGTGGTCGTTTGCGGTAAAGAGTTGCAGTTTGATTGGACAGTAAAAGGCGCTCTGTTTGTCTCCGTAGGTGTCGTTATAGGAAGGACAGAATTCTGATAGAACACCTGCAAGTGATAAAGAAATGAAGGTCATTAGAGACATGGTTAAACTATGTATCAAGTATGGGTGAGTGAGTTCGGTTTGGGACCAGTGGGGACTCCGGGAAGGAATATAGGTGCCCAGCACCTTACGCTTGTCGTATGAGGCGACTAAATGGATCGAGTGATCTGGTTCGTTGACTTGGCGGATTCCATGTCATCGCATCACAGTCATCGATTCATCGGATAGTCGGATTCCATGTCCTCGCATCACAGTCATCGATGCATCGGATAGTCGGATTCCATGTCCTCGCATCACAGTCATCGATGCATCGGATAGTCGGATTCCATGTCCTCGCATCACAGTCATCGATGCATCGGATAGTCGGATTCCATGTCCTCGCATCACAGTCATCGATGCATCGGATAGTCGGATTCCATGTCATCGCATCACAGTCATCGATGCATCGGATAGTCGGATTCCATGTCATCGCATCACAGTCATCGATGCATCGGATAGTCGGATTCCATGTCCTCGCATCACAGTCATCGATGCATCGGATAGTCGGATCCCATGTCATCGCATCACAGTCATCGATGCATCGGATAGTCGGATTCCATGTCATCGCATCACAGTCATCGATGCATCGGATAGTCGGATTCCATGTCATCGCATCACAGTCATCGATGCATCGGATAGTCGGATTCCATGTCCTCGCATCACAGTCATCGATGCATCGAATAGTCGGATTCCATGTCATCGCATCACAGTCATCGATGCATCGGATAGTCGGATTCCATGTCATCGCATCACAGTCATCGATGCATTGGATAGTCGGATTCTATGTCATCGCATCACAGTCATCGATTCATCGAATAGTCGGATTCCATGTCATCGCATCACAGTCATCGATGCATCGGATAGTCGGATTCCATGTCATCGCATCACAGTCATCGATTCATCGAATAGTCGGATTCCATGTCATCGCATCACAGTCATCGATTCATCGAATAGTCGAATTCCATGTCATCGCATCACAGTCATCGATTCATCAAATAGTCGGATTCCATGTCATCGCATCACAGTCATCGATGCATCGGATAGTCGGATTCCATGTCATCGCATCACAGTCATCGATGCATCGAATAGTCGGATTCCATGTCATCGCATCACAGTCATCGATTCATCGAATAGTCGAATTCCATGTCATCGCATCACAGTCATCGATGCATCGAATAGTCGGATTCCATGTCATCGCATCACAGTCATCGATGCATCGAATAGTCGGATTCCATGTCATCGCATCACAGTCATCGATTCATCGAATAGTCGAATTCCATGTCATCGCATCACAGTCATCGATTCATCGGATAGTCGGATTCCATGTCATCGCATCACAGTCATCCATGCATCGATAGCCTGGCTCACACGCGATTATTTACATGCCGTCGTCCTAAAGTTGGAATATTGCTGGGTGCGGTGTTAAACAACAATCAACAAGCAAATCAAACCATTTGATGCCCCTTTGAACTGTGTTGCACTTGTACCAGGGCGTGTCAGCTCGAGTCAAGTCCGAATGTAGGCAGAAGCCACCCATTTAACACTTTAGTGAAACCACCGGCATGGTGCTGACAAAGCAAAAGTAAAAATAAGGGTGAGTCCATTCTTCAAGTCTGAGGGGCGCAGCGCTACACAGCAATTGTCACCAAGGGAGCTTAAAATTATCACCAAGAGATGTAATTTTGTTACATTCATAAATGATACGAGTGAATGGCTGGCGAATTCTTCTTAAACGCCACAGGACTGTATAATATTAATGTATTCGGAAAATAGATACATCAACTATATATATCATCAGATTGTGCGTGGTTGAATCTGTAAGATTAATCACAAACATTTCAGAGTTGGAGTCATTATCAAAAAAGAAACATAGGTAAACTGACGGACAAAGGTCACATTACCACTTTAAAAATGAAATTGCAAAATTTAACAAGAGTCACAACATCCACACCGCATGAAGCTCCGTAAAACAGGGGCAGTAACTCTGTCAAAATTTGTCGAAATGAAATGGGACTGCGATATGCGTATCATCAACATGTCGAGATTTTGTGTGTAGAGTGTCAGGGATATTCTCTGGAAACTGGAGGAAGAGTTGATTTCACAAGCTTAGTACCCTCTCTCACAATTAGGCAAATGAAGCTCCGCAAAACAGGGGCAGTAACTCTGTCAAAATTAGTCGAAATGAAATGGGACAGCGATATGCGTATCATCAACAAATCAATGCAAAACACATCGTCCAAAAACAACAATGTTCTATGCAGAAAATGATACACAGCACGGCACAGTATGTTTTGTAGAAAATGGGAAAAGGTGAAAAACACGTGCCGCTTGAGCAACCGAAACACTGGCAATAAGTATATGTAAATGATACGAACAACATGTCACTGATGAATAAACATCACAGAACTTCCACGATCGACACCCGAACAACACGAGCGGGCCCTGGTTAAGAACAGACGCCCATGCCCACATTGCCAGAACTTTTGGTTTCTCACGTGTTGCTGTAACTAACATTATGCAGCATTACAGACAGAACCGGCAGACATCAGACAGGCCAAGAACAGGCAGACCCAGGGTAACTTCGCCCAATGAAGACCTGTACTTAAAAACTTGCATCTCCGTACTCGATTCCTGACAGCCACGTCCCCCATAGAACACCTGTGGAATGTCACGGATCGACAGCGACCACATCCTCCAGCTAGTTGACAAGAAGTGATCCAGGCCCTCCAAGTGAGCGAGTGAGTGAGTGAGTATGGTTTTACGCTGCTTTTAGCACTATTCCAGCAATATGACGGCGGGGACACCAGAAATGGGCTTCACACATTGTACCCATGTCGGGAATCGAACCCGGGTCTTCGGCGTGACGAGCGAACGCTTTAACCACTAGGCTACCCGACCGCCCAGGCCCTCCAAGAAGAATGGCGACGTTTCCAACGACTATCCCTTTCTGTGCCCTGGAGAGGTTTTACATGTCCTGTGGTAGATGTGTCATTGAACTTGAGCGATTTTTGATGTATTTGCCCTCTGTCCATTACTTGAAAGCTTGTTTCTGCTACCCCACCTAAATTCGGGCTACTGTCCTGATGCCATATCGGATGGCATTTTAAAAGTTCATTTCGTTGAGATTTTGATCTCTTCAATACATTCTACTTTATGCATCTACTTTTTGTGTTTTTAAACTGGAGTGTTTTAGGACTTTGATAGAGTTTCTTTTGGTCGCCAGTTTATATTTTGTTACAATGCTTGTTACACAAAATAGGACGTGGAATTCATGCTCAATTTCACCTCCGTGACCAAACCACGGCCTTCTGTGTGATGTTAAAAGCAGTATTATCAATGAAGAGAGTTCAACTTCCTTATTCTTTCAATGCGACGTTTCGGCATAGGTACGAGTACCTTTATCACGCAGGTTCTGTTGAATGGTATTAGTATTCAACCTTGGTTAACTGGTCACCTGAATGACTGACCGCCTGAAGGACTAAGTAACGGACCGATCCAATACCGATCGACCGACCGAACGACCGACGGATCAACGAACGAACGAACGAACTGATTGATCGAACGAACGAAGAAAGAACAAACGAACAAACGATTGAACGAACGAACGCACAATCAAACCATGAACTGAATCAACACAATCGAGAAACGACTGACCAACGTAAATAATGTGACACCATGGTGGGTCTTACATAATCACATGTTATCCAACCAAACAATAACTATCACGTTGTAACTCTTCCACCACGAAGCAATGTGCAATGGAGAGAGAGTTCATTATTTCTCGTGAAAGGATAACACCAGAATTAATTGCAGTTCTCATTTTGTCTTTCACTCAGTTCCGCATCATACTAAACGTCTGTATTCAACCTAGGATAAATGATCATCGAAAATGTACATAATACATCTTAGCGCCTTAATCAATACGGAATTGAAAACTGTGTTAATGGAAAAAACTGTTCTATTTGTGCTTCGCTGCATCATGATAGTGTAAGGACATTCGAGACGAAGACTTCTCACATCGATATTACCCAATGTATGTTGTGAAGTTAACGTCAATATGTGCTGTAATTTCAGTGTAACTCAATGATGTTGAATAAGGTTGAATGCAGGTCGGTATTGACAGAAGAGCTCGAGTGCTGTGTTGTCGATCACGGTAAGTGTGGTTGTCAGGGAGTCATGCAAGGACCTCCTGAAGATTTACATGAACATGCGTGTAACTAAACACGCCAGTGCAGAAGAGCCATCGTCGTATTTGTTTTACAGAAATCGAAAAAGAGATAGCATGATATGCTAGCTGCAAGTTTACAAACAAAAACAATTATCATAAATGTAAAGTGATGACACCAAACACGTCCTGAACTACCGGTAGAGCCCGTTGTCAGTGAAGGTCGCACAGGGAAGCGAACGAACGACGACGAACGAATAGAAACTAAACTAAAATTAACCTTTTAACCACGATCATCACAGTCATCAAACATGATCAATGGTTCCAAAGGACTTGATAAAGACCAGTTGATTTGAATGAATACATAATTCTAACTTGTTGTCGTGTTGCAGATGCGTTATGGAAGGCTGATGGTACTGCTTCAGATCTATATAGAACGATTTAGTCATACTCTATAGGTTTGTGGAATTACCTCTCTGTGTCGGGTATGTCACATTTCAACCAAGATATTGGCATAGCTCTAACTTATCGGACCTCCTCCGTGGTTTTGTGAATAGAAAGTCTGCCCGGAGCGCGGAGGGTTCGTGGCTCGATCACCGGCCGCTTCATTCCAAAAGATGTTCAAAGAATGTACTTGTTGTTGCCCAGCCTTGCGCTCGGCATAACGGTCACGAATGTGCCTCCTCCGCGTCATTGGTGAGCTAAAGCGGTCCACTCAGCTGCTGGATACAAACACCTACATGCATACGACACTGCTCTGACAATGAAAACACTTCAGTAGCAGGGATGCTAAGGCCACATCCTTACAAGGCCGAAGTGGTAAACGTCTGAGACCTGCATCACTTCGGGCTTTCCTCCCACATTAAGCTGACACGCCGTGATATAACTTGAATAATGTTAAAAGCGGCGTTAAACCCAACTCACTCACTCACTCTTTACAAGGCAGAAGGGAATCATAGAGCTGGGACCTTTGTTCTGCGTTGAAGATTTGAAGCGTGTACCAGCAATATGAATTTCCTACGTCATGCAGTGAGGGAAAAGTGTAATGTCAAACAGAAAATCGAGATCAGGTATCGATGTTGGAATATCGTGTTCTATTTTGAGGAATATTTTACTTTTTTTAAACGCAAACTTTCAAACATTTTTAACTTCTAACCAATGTCGACATCTCGACAACACGAGATAATATCCATTAAAGTCTTCTGCAGGTCATGCAGTTATATTGCAGGTCAACAAAACATAATTATATTCCACAGGGCCAGCGTTCGTCTCCACGATTGCGCTATTCGAGGGGTGGATGAAAGTTTCTGAGCCTAATTGCAAGGGCTGCTCTGATATAGTTGGTTGCTTATTATTTTTCATCATACTCCCAACACTTCTGCCAACGATGCCGGAGTGCCTGGCTCATATTGACGTAGAATGCTTTCAGTTGGTGTTGTAAACGTCCACCACAGCAGTAATAACGTCATCATCATTCTTGCCAGACAGTTTGTTCTTCAAGCTTGTGAAGAGGTGGGAATCTTATGATGGAACGTGTTGAATAGAGAGGCTGTTCAATAAGTTCAAAGCACACGTCATACATTGCAGCAACGACAGATCCGTGAAGATCCGGGGTATAATAGGTCTTCAACAACCCATGCCTGCCGTAAAAGGCGACTATGCTTGTCGTAAGAGGCGACTGACGGGATCGTGTGGTCAGGCTCGCTGACTTTTTTGATGAAGGTTATGATGTCAATCTCTAGATTGTCTAGACCTGACTCGATTATTTACAGACCGCCGTCATATTGCAGAGAGCGGTGTTCAACAACAAACTAACATAAGTGCAGCAGCGGCGACAATTTTTGAGCACAGGTTCACTGACTTGGTGGAGTAACACACCGTTAGTGAGTTTTCCACGACGTTTAGCATTGATATTCTCGAACAGTTACCTTAGCAGATTAGCATAATATTGGTCACTAATGATGAGATTGACATTAAGATTGGTAGATAATGTTTTCAAAGACCGTCATATGACTCTGGCTCAAAATTTATCATGTTTAACGTTTACAGCATCAGTAAATCTTTCAAAACGTTTTATGGCAGACAGGGGCACTGGTGGCCCAGTCGTCTAAGGCGTCGCGATTCGCTGTGCAGAGTTGCGTCCCTTGGGCACCCCAGAAACCTATGATTGTGGGTTCGAATCCCGGTTCCCCCCAATTATGTTTCTAGGTCTGTCAGCACCATACCCGTGCTCGTGGGTTTCACCGAAGTGGTAAACGTCTGAGACCTGCATCACTTCGGGCTTTCCTCCCACATTAAGCTGACACCCCGTGATATAACTTGAATAATGTTAAAAGCGGCTTTAAACCCAACTCACTCACTCACAATTTATAGCAGACATGCGATATTTCAAAATTTGACCAAATATGTCCGACGCAAATCCTTATTTTGACTTTCACCATATGTTCCAATGTTTTGTTTCAGGTGAACAACTGTCTTTGCATGTGTTCGTGACGGGTACTGCTCACCTTTTGGGAACAGCTGGTATTATCACGCTGTGACAGTGAGTGAGTTGGGTTAAACGCAGCTTTTGACAATATTCAAGTTACATCGCGGCGTGTCAGCTTAATGTTGGAGGAAAGCCCGAAGTAATGCAGGTCTCAGACGTTTACCACTTCGATGAAACCTACAAGCACGTGTATGTTGCTAACAAACATAGAAACATAATCGGGGCGAACCGGGAACCCACAATCATAGGTTAATGGCATGCCCAAGGGAAGCAACACTCTTCACAGCGAATCGGGGCGCCTTTAACGACTGGGCCACCCGTGCCCCCACGCTGATTCATTAACACAATAAAGCCATGCACGTGATACAGTCGGAATCCTACAATGGACTCTCCTTTTAACAGAGATTTCGCAGGGCTAAGGAAAGGGTTTTGTCGCTTTTATAAAATTTGAAGTATTTTCCTCCACTGTCTCCACATATGACCACAGCTACAGATGAAGTCGACGGATGTTAGCTTTGCGACAACCATACGGTTATTTGAACGCAGTTAGCAGCAGCTGAATAGCTCGGTGTTGAGAACACAGTCTCTCAGAGGAACAGGGAGTGCCCATTGACCATATGTATTCATGCGATGATAGGGCCGGTTGGGTAGCATAGTGGTTAAAGCGTTCGCTCGCCAGGTCCGGGTTCGATTCCCCACATGGGTACAATGTGAAGCCCATTTCTGGGTTTCAGAACAAGGATGTAGTGTAATATGCCATTTTATAGCATCTGTAAACATCCATATATCATGTAAATGTGACGTAATACATGCCTGTTAGGTTTTCATTTTTATTTGAGTCAACATAACTTGACAGATTGACAGTACCAGAAAATCACAAAAAAACCTCTTTTAAACAAAAAAGGGTAGGGGATGTTTTTAAATTTTAAACAAAGTCAACTGCCTGCCTTTAGTACTTTTTCTGAAATGTAAATTTGGACATCATTGAAACATTCATTGACAATATCTTCAGTGCAACTTAAAACATCAAGAAACTGACACAAAATAATATTGCGAAGGATGTTCAATTATGCTACGGAGAGTGATTTCATGCCAAATATGAAAACCAAGAGGTCATTCTGCAACGAAAGAAGCAATACGCGAGTTCAGACGCTACAGAAATAATATATTTGCTGAAAATAACAGATAGACAGACAGATTTATTTGATTAAAGGCCAATTTACCAATTGTACAAAATACATTAATTTTACATCATATATATGTTTATCTCAGAGTGACCTAATTGACCCTTTCTTTTGTTGAAAACACGTACATTGGAAAGTTTGCATAATTTATCCTTGTATCATATTTGGATAATTGACAGTCTTTTTAAACAAAAGAAATGATGGTTAGCTGTCTTTGCGATAAACATTTCCTACATTTGTGCATAAAACTGTATATTACATGGCATTCAAAATCAGTGACATGACAGTGTTTACATGAGACAGCATCCTCATCAATATAAACAACACCCCCACGGACAAGTTGAAAATAAACACCTTTACTATCAAATGAGATAACACTTACTATAAAAATGTATATAGGCTATATATATCACACAGAGATGGTTAAAAGTTTAGTCGTTTAGTCTTAGTTCATTTAACTAATGGAGAGGAGAGAGGAGTATATCTAAAAATTACGTTCCTTGTGATTGCTAAGTCATCTTTATACAACCATTTCAGGTATATATAATTCAGTAACACAGAAGAGAGAGTTCATATAACATTACGATTATTTGAAGTTTGATGAAAATATGTCTGTAGAAGATATTTATTATTGTATTCCCGAGGCGCCCATTACATTATCCAATTTGAAGCATGGAATGCGACCTGGAATTGACAGTATTATCATTTGAAGGGCATTCCATCAGAACATTCTGTCATGAATTTCAGACAAAATAAGCTGTTTTACTCTGGAGTATTCCACCAAGTTTGGACAAAAGCCATCAGAAGCTATTGAACAAAAACCAAAGTCGACCGCAGAAACTCGGATAACTTTAGGGGAGTATTATTTCAATGTTTTCTAATTATTTTTCTGTTTCCTGTGATGAATTGGGTAATGAATAAAATATTCAACCTGTCTCTACCGGAACTGACTCGTACTGGGAGGGATCCGGTTCTTATTGGAAATCGTTTGTGTGACAATATTGAATTGCGTGTGTAAGACACTCCAGGTGATGGTAAAGTGTTTTGCATAACACTGAAACCCTCTATCAAGCCTTATGAGATATTTAGATATATCGATTGTCGTTTTCTGCATTTAGTCAAATCATATTCGGTATGAAGTCAAAGGCTCATTGTCACGGTGATATTTATATCTAAAACAGTGCATCACTATACAAAGGGGTTAGGAATGGTACGTTTAACAAACTTATTTCCATGCTTTGATGTGTCCATTCACAGTTAGCATCGATATTTCCAGTAACAATAAGCTCTGATATTTCCATTACCACTTAGCTCTGATATTTCCATTACCACTTAGCTCGGATATTTCCATTAACAATTAGCTCTGATATTTCCATTACCACTTAGCTCTGATATTTCCATTACCACTTAGCTCGGATATTTCCATTAACAATTAGCTCTGATATTTCCATTAACAATTAGCTCTGATATTTCCATTAACAATTAGCTCTGATGTGTCCATTACCACTTAGCTCTAATATTTCCATTAGCAATTAGCTCTGATGTTTCCATTAACAATTAGCTCTGATATTTCCATTAACAATTAGCTCTGATGTGTCCATTACCACTTAGCTCTAATATTACCATCAGCAATTAGATTTGATATTTCCATTAACAATTAGCTCTGATATTTCCATTAACAATTAGCTCTAATATTTCCATTAACAATTAGCTCTGATGTGTCCATTACCTCTTAGCTCTAATATTTCCATTAGCAATTATTTTTGATATTTTCATTTACAATTAGCTTTGATGTTTCCATTGCCAATTAACTTTGATATTTCCATTGCCAATTAACTTTGATATTTCCAGTGAAACACACACACGCACACACGCACACACGCACGAATATCCATGTTCCTAGATACATAAAGTCAGTTTCCGAGAGAAACAAAAAAACATTCGTAGAAAGTAGTTAAAAGTCCACGTAAAAGTGCTGATTTCAAAACAAACCTATTTGGGGGCGTGGCCTGAATCTACCGGCGCAGAAAGTAATGTTTTCAGTGGCTGATATGTAGACTTGGTAGCAGTGTCTATGTGCTATATAATCTAGTGTCTATCTACAATGTAATCATATACAATATGTGGAAGTTAAACATAAGTCAAATGACCCAAACGTATTGGGGGCAATTTCAGGCACATTTTGGGGTACCTCTAGAGACACTCACTTGGACCTCAACAAAACACTGATCAGATCAAACATAGCCTGTGGCTGCCTCGACAGAATACAATACCACGCCCTAATGCAAGCCACAGGTGCAAAGAAGAAGAGAGCAGGCAACATTGTCGCTCTGGGGACGAACAGCAAACCCTCTGTTGAAGGAAATATGGCAAGATAAAAATACCTGCTATGAAGCTCTAGCTCGGAATATTCACTCACTAAAACCATATGGGATAATAGTATGTGAACTCATCCGAAGTGACAATTGTGATTGTGACACTCACCTACTAGAAAGTCACTTTAAAGTCATTGCACCTTCCCTGGACTTTAGAAACTCTGAAAGCTGACACTGCTTTAACATCAGAAATCACTAAAAAAAGAAAAACCCAACACTACTCCGATCAGTAGGTATTACTAAATTCCAAACTACCTGGGACAGTTGTGCCCATCATACACTGGTGGATTCCAAGAATCGTATCAACAACACTTCTGGTTGCAGGATCAGTGTCCATAGTTCCAAACCAAAAGCAGATTCGGTCCGCATGTCTGGCGGTCAGTGAATATTCACTGCTGAATTGGAGGCAATTTATCATGAACTCAAACTCCGGAAATACCGGAAGCAAGGGCAGTCATCCTGTAAGACTCTTAAGTGCACTACAAGCGATCAGCGGCAGAAACGCAAACTCTAGACCAAATGCATTCAATAATATTCTATATGAAATGCATTGCAATCTAATGAAGGAAAACAGGTAGGGCTGTGCTGGATCCTGTCTCACATAGACATTCATGGAAATGAAAAAGCAGACACGTTGGCGAAGTTATAAGCCTTGTAAGAAAGCGGAAATACAGCCTATTGGCCCCTGACGCTGACATGCTATTAGGCTTTAGGACGGCCGCATGCTGATCAGACTGGACGATAAGTTGCCAGTGAAGTAACGATACCAGGTCAACCAGGCAGTCTTCCTTAGGCCTGGTTTCTCTGATTCTTCTTTGGCATGGCGCTAGTATCGATACTAGAGTGTTGGATCCACGTTTATCAGAAAAGGCACAGGTGCATTTTGATTTTCATTGAAAGCATTTTTTAACTGTGAAGCATGCTCGTTTATCAAACTGGTTTTTGGCGACCCATTATACCCATACTTATGTCTCCTTTTGGCCGTTAACATTTAATGTGCATACAGACAAGTGTAAAAAACGAGATACGTCTAAGAAATGTCTATCAAACAATAATAGAAGATAATATAGTTAGAATATGATATAATATATTAATATTATATAATATATTAATATGATAATAGTTATGATAGTCTTTACGTATAGCCATATACAGGCGTATAATAAGATGATGATCTTGGTGTCCTATCTCCATCCATTACGGTCATATTTAGCCAGTACTTTAGGGAACGCATACAAAGCACATACATAGAGTAGGTGTCGACCGCAGTTACCACACACAACAGCATTTGGAGACACTAAGTAAGTTCTCACAAGCCATAAAATGTCCTATATTTTCAAATCTATTTACACCCTTATATAAAGGGAAAAAAATCAATCTAGGTATCGAATAGTTGAGAAAAACGGAAGTGTCATCAAAACCAATCATCCGTAGATGGTGGAAAGATCCACTAAAGCTTGATCTTGATCTGAGACACACTGATTCATATTTGATGTACATGAGAATAGAAAGTCATGATATTTGAAGGTGTGGGCGGTTGAAACAAGTTTATCAGAAGGTTACAGAACCATTTCTCAGATAACAGACCTTCGTTTACATATAACATTCGTGTTATCGAAATGTACCGTTAGTCCGTGTGAGTCTGCAAACATTTCAAGAATATGAATGTGGTTCTGTAAACCAGTCACTGGGAAACAATAAAACAATATTTCAAACAAGTCTGGATGTGAACGCCGAGCCTCCTATGTGATGAAACATCATTTGACAAAACATTAACGAAGCAAATAATAATAGAGGGCTCAATATAGAGCCTTGTTTATCTCCGTTAGAACAGTCAAAATATTCTATATAAATGTTATCATTACATCTTGCACATGCTTTCACTGAGGCAAAGATTCCTGAAGTGCTCTCATCATCTTCCGACTACACCTGCATAGTGCTGCACTCCCATAGCTTAAGGTGGTTCACTGAACCAAAGGCATTTTTTAATAAATGTATACACAAGAAACGTATAATTTCTCATTTCAATTCTATAATTATTTTTCACAATTGCATTCAAAGTGAAAATGTGATCAGTTGGATCAGTCTAGTACAAGTACAAGAAGCCAATCACTTACGCACGCACGCACGCACGCACGCACGCACACACGCACACACACACACAAACACACGCACACACACACACACACACACACGTGCATGCATGTCGCTACTGGTACAAAATAATGAGGTGTAATGAAACCACACTTCACATCAACGAGCAGTAGGGGATGTAGTAAGCTAGTGATTACCGATATATCACAGATACAATGCCCCAGGTTCAGTATGCATTACAAACTCTTGAAAGAGGCACAGATACAACCTATCTCTGAGGATTGTCCCCATAAAAACTTAAGTGCCCAATAGTTTTTGCCAAACACGTCGTGGTCAATAGACAAATAGTCATATTTCCACCTTCTGCAGAAGATTTAGGAGATAAAGCATATGTGTGTTCAGATTTACGGGTATTATTTATGTCCTGAAATTTCATTTGTAACCGACGGCGCTACAAAATCACATAATGTTTATCGACATTCTTAAATACAAAAGTTGTCAGTCATTTTCTGAAGCACTCTCTCGCTCTCCAGCAACAGGGAGGTAGACATGGCTTCATTCTGAAATTGTATGACGTCGCCCCGGAATTCGTTGGAGTCATGATACAATGGATGAGTTCACATGTTTCCTTGATAACTGAAACTCGCCTTGGTAGCAGAATGTGGAAAAAAACACAAAATCGATGTTGTTCTTATTAGAATTAAATACATATTTTATGAAGGTGGTATTCATATCACAAAGCCCAATGGCTAGTTTTCCAGATATGGGATTGAGAAAAAAAGATACTTATCAAGAAAAGTATTCATGCGCAGTGAATAGTCAAGATTTCCGGGCTTCGAATCCCATTCAATCAAGTTTTGCAACCAATCATTCAACTTTTTCATGTTATTATAGTGTTACACGCTCTGTCAGTGATGGAAATACAGGATCGTTTACGACCTATGTGTTATACATGTTTTATATGCTATTTGTCTTCCTTCGATGCACCTGTACACAGGCTACGTTCACAAGCCAAAATTATTCTTGCTCAGAATTTGTTTGAACAAGAATACAACTCTCAGTGCCTCAGTAAAGCTTTCCATAAGTTTTATGTGGAAGGCATTTCCAAATTTGACACATCATTGACATAAACGATGTTCGATGTAATTCCCTCATTTGACTTGTACAATACTTAGGTTCCTGTGTTTTTAAAGGTGAATACGTGACTTGCACGTTTTTGTGACCGGTGTTTTAGCGAACATCTGGTATCATCACTTTTTATTGTGATTCATATACACAGGCTAAGGATATAGTCGGAGTCAACTCTTTTTGCTTTTGGCAGATGCTTTTTTATGATTATGGAAAGGGTTTTGTCGCTTTCCTTTATTGAAGTAATAACATTCGATATATCAACACATCAATTAATACAAACAACAAAAGTAACTCTATCTCGAGAACTCATATGAAAACCAGCACAAAGACGTCAACACAAATCAAATCCAGGCCTCGGTGGTTCAAAATGTCTTTCACCGTGGGTACAGATGTTGTCTTTTATCCAAGAATACAGATTTTGTGTCCAATAGACGTGGAGGTAGCATATGCTACTGTCGGTGTGCTAAATACAAAGGCGTCATACAAACTGAATAGTTCGGTAGATATTACACTTAAAAACAGTCAACCGAGCTTGTAACATCGTTAAATGGGGACTAGGCTGGGGCCAACCTAAACAAATTATCATAACCATAAGAAATCCATAGTCCATTGTACAACTCTGACTATATCATGACCACATGTTTATGAATTAATATCAAATAGTGATGACACCAGGTGTTCGCGATAAGGTGAGCCTATCCTGCCCCACTGCGTGCATCCGTCATAAATTCACGCAAAGGCAAGTCAACTGTTCACCTGACAAAAACACGGGATCATGTGGTAGATGTCAAAACAGGAAATTGCATCGAACATTATTTAGGTCACTGATGTGTCAAATTTGGAAATGAGCTCCACATGTTTACCATAACACGTTTTGAAAGTTTCTGTAAATCCACATTTTTCTGCAACTAACTCAAATTGTATCATGTGTAGCATGAATCTAGCAGTTAACAACTACCCAAATACACACAATCAAGAGATGAAACGTTTTAATGACAAGAGCTTCTTTATTGGTTGTGGCGATGTTTCAGGGTTACTGAATGATCACCTCATTAAGGAGCAAGAAGTTTCACGTAGCGTATTAAGAGCAATACTCCTCAATGCGACGCCAATCTCCATTTCACTGGGTTTAACGTGGCGTGTTGTACTTATGTAGCGACGTGCATGCACGAGTCATTAAATAAATTGACTATCGGATATAAACTGCTTCATTCTTGAAGTCAACCGTGTCTTCGTTGTAAGAGCTTCTAAAAATGCCACTTAAAGAAATGAGATGTGATTGTTGTTTAAAATAGAATGTGGACATCGAGAATAGTTATCATTCAAACTCATATCATTTCAACTGCACTTGGTAAAAGAAGTGTTCCCCAATGTCATGATGAAGCTAAACCTTATATGTTAAGTAATTTCCCTGTTGAGTGTTTAAGTGGTTATATGAATACATATTGACATTTCGTTATTCTTGTCAAATCGATATTATGGTATATATATACATGTTCATGGAACCTTGACACATACTATTGGTGTAGTTAAATGAGCTATGAACCTAAACCTGTGTTGTTCTGCCGTTATGGTCACTACATTCATGTCAACATGTGACAGTACCTGAAGGATTCGGTCATGCTAGAATCTCCTTCGTCCGAGGTACAAGTTTATGTTAAGGAATAAACGACTTATACGCTAAGATGTAGCAAACTGTAGTCACACGTGAAATGCAGCTACATGGTGAGGTGACCTGATGTGTGCTGAAATGCGGTTTTACGTCGCGTTAATAATGCTACCCTGCTGTGTCACACTGCCCCAGTTCAGCTGGATACTCCACTCAGACAGTACTTGTTTTATCTTTTAACATGTTTTGGTATGAAGCGGCCAGGGGATCGAACCACCGACCTGCTGCTCTCCGGGAAACCGCTCCATCCATTACAGCATGGATGCGATGCAGAAAGCTGCGGAACCACTCAACCCTGGGGACCAGGGCGCCGTTGTACAAAGCGATCTTAGCGCTAAGGTGATCGTAACTCCCATACCTTACGACAGTCGTAGCGCTAAGGTTGTTTTGTACAGCGTCACCCAGGTCCTGTTTTTGGATCATCTTAACTTCAAGCTTTCTTAAACGTTGGTCATCATATATTCATAGCATGACCATTTTTATCAATAAAATATGGATTTTTTTGCACGAAAGAATTTTCAGTGTCAAGGGGTTGACTATCTACAATATCAAAATATTTTTGTAATACAATATTTTATCATTTTTATCGGGTACATCTGGTTGCAAAATTAAAAGGCAAATTTTTGTGTCTAATTGGACGTGTTGTTATAACTTGTTGAAACTCCGAAAATATAACAGCTATCGAACGATGGGACGATGAATTTTTATATTGTGACATTGCGTGAGGGTAAGGATAAGAATTTACGTTCATACATGAATATATGAATATATGACAAGTATATATACAGGTAGGAGGAAATGTTTATACAGTAAAGTAGACATCAGATGTAGGTATACTGGAGTGGAGAAGCCTGTTATGTACACACAAGGGTAGAAAAGACAATCATCAGTGAAGTCAGTGATAGAAACAAGCGATGAATCTAGTAGTATGATTGTCATCACTGCCCTTGTGTGTACATAACAGGCTTCTCCAGTCCGGTATAACTACACCTGGTATCTACTCTACTGTATAAACGTTGCCTCCTACTTATATATATATACGCGTCAACCACACTCTATATATCACCCATCTCAAAATCAGAAATTAAAAGTGTAAACAAACAAAAAATCACAAAAAATGGCATAACCTATATCTAAACTCAAATAGCCAAATCAAAAGAGTGCTCAGCAAACCACTAACCAAACCAAAAATTCTCCATCCATCAAAAAAAATCGACAGAGTAATCACTAAACTCCAAACAGGACACACCAACCTAAATAACCACCTAAAAAAAATTAAAAAACACACTACAGGTAACTGTCCAAACTGCAAACAACCAGAAACCCCAGAACACGCACTCATCCACTGCACACACTACCTAACACATCGAACCGCATTACAAACCACCCTCAATCTAAACAGGGCTCTCACTCTAGAAGCAATACTAAACCCACAAAATAAACTAGAAAACTTCAAGGCCTTAGGCGTATTCTTAATAAAAACGGAACTAATAAAACGCATCTAAAACCATAATAACCTACCAAATCAAAATCACATAAACAAACAATCATCCACCATACCCAGCTCCCTTAGTTCTCCTCCCCAACCCCATCGGCATCTATTCCAAATCTCAAAATTCCCAAATTCTATATAAGCAACCCCTAAAGCCCCCTCTTGGGTTGCACAGACCACCCTCGCCCCTTTCGGAAACACATTAAATGGCCTGGCCGGGCCCCGTGTGCGAAATACGCATCAGTCGGAAAGCGCACGTTAAATCTCCAAAGTAAGTAAGTAAGTAAGTTACTCTATATATCACTTGCTTGATAACGGCGTTAGAACCTACACTGAAACGTCGCTCTTAATTGTAATAAAGAAGTTGTTCATCCATAAATTCTTATCCTTACTTAGAACTCCAACTTCTAAATGCCTACCAAAGAAGAAATTGCGTGAGAAGTAAATTATAAAAAAAGTAATTAGTTTTGGGCGGGAAACACAGTAATAATTATTCTTTCATTTGCAAATATTGGAAGGAATAGCTGGAGACATTCTGCTGTTTATGGTTTATGTTAATTATGGTGCTATATATTAGAGTTTTGTGGGGTACAAAACCCGTGATTTCAAATAGGAAAAAAATAAGCGAAAGTGTAATATCAAGCGTAAAAAAAAACATATTTACCCATCCTTTTAATTATGACGATGCCTCCACCTCGACTATCATCCTACAAAACCAATCCTCTAGAAGAACGTTGAAACCTCGTCACAACACACATGCTACAACACAGTATAGTGGTCGCATGGTCTGGAAATAGATGTCGTCTGCTTGTTTCGCGCCACCCGGTAACTGTCGTCTGCTGCTGATTGCAATATTCGATTGAGCCAAGAATCAACAAAGGGCTTGAGAGATTCTGCCACAGCTTCAGAAGTGAGTTGTTATCCGTAGTCCGAATGTAAAATGGTCGATTTTGTGATCGATACAGGATGTGGAGACTAAAGGGAACAAATATATATTCGAGCTTTAGCATGGATGAACTAAATAGCTTCTTTTACTTTAACGTATCCTGGTGTTGTTGATTATTCGCCAAAGGGTCGATTACTCAGCTACGTCAGATCCTTAACAACTCGACTTTTGCAGATGAGAAGAAATATTGAAAATGGTGTAAGGGATGCATTGTTTGTGCATATTTGTTTTTGGTTTCCAGAAGTGGACCGGAGGCAGTGACACGCCGAGAACAAATATTTAAATCTGGGTCACTGCAATATAAAACAGTTTTATTGAAGGCAGTTAATAATGAAATGATTCTATGTTTGTCAGCACCATACCCGTGCTCGTTGGTTTCACCGAAGTGGTAAACGTCTGAGATCTGCATCACTTTGGGCTTTCCTCCCACATTAAGCTGACACACCGTGATACAACTGAAATAATGTTAAATGCGGTGTTAAACCCAACTCACTCACTAATAATTAAATTGTCATTAAAATTTTGTAATATTGGTAACAAATACATACCTTACTTTCAGCCAACAGAATATATATTCCTCAACAGAATTAACACCTTTCTGTGGAGGTAAATATGTGCATAATTCTAATACCATAAAATCAACAAAGCTTAATTAAGCAGCTCCGGACAAAAGGACAAAATCATTTTTAGACTCTTCAAGTAGGATTCAATTCCTGTACAATGACTAACATGTATACCCCACTCAGACAAATTATACTGTCTGTGTTCAGGCTCGCTGACTTGTCTCATGCATGTCATCGAATTCCAATTAGGTAGAACGATGCTCATGATGTCAGTCAATGAATTGTCTGGTCCAGCCAAAGCATAATCAGTCTCGACTATCTGCCGAAGCAGATTCCTTTCGGAGTAAAAGGCAAATAAGTGAAAATTATATGAATGGATCTCTGAAAATCACACACCTGCTGCTAGCGAAAAGGGTAAGCTGTCCTGCGTTACTCGTAAGGGCCGTCGCTTCACAATTTGTAAGTGCCGGCGAGTAAAGAGATATGAAAACTACGTGAAAACTTCACAGCATGGAAATGCATCGCACATCATGTTGATAAGCGTTTTGTCATATTTAGCAAATACTTCTGGATTTCCGTTTATATATATATTAAGTGTAACTGATATCAGTGCATTGTCTGCCTGTACCAAAGTGTCCACATCCGTTCACAGCCGCCGATTGTCTGTAGAACGAATTAAACAATAAAAATGAAGAGGTGCCTCTTTGGACAGATCTATTTATACCGCGTACTCTTTTAAAGGTTGACTTTGACTCGACCCCTTATGTGTATTGAGTGAACGATTTGAGTCGGGACGACCTTTAACGACTCACAATTGGCCCTATATGCGTGACCTTCATTTGATTTGTGATAGTCATTATATCAATGACACTTATGATTCGTGGTACTTCCTGTGAGGACTTATAATAACCTTTATCATCCCAAACAGGCTTCACGGGAAATGGGAAAGACTTTGACTCGACCCCTTATGTGTATTGAGTGAACGATTTGAGTCGGGACGACCTTTAACGACTCACAATTGGCCCTATATGCGTAACCTTCATTTGATTTGTGATAGTCATTATATCAATGACACTTAGGATTCGTGGTACTTCCTGTGAGGACTTATAATAACCTTTATCATCCCAAACAGGCTTCACGGGAAATGGGACACTGGTGGCTCAGTCGTCTAACGCGTCGCAGAGTTGCGTCCCTTGGGTGCACAAGAAACCTATGATTGTAAGCTCGAATCCCGGTTCTCCCCGATTATGTTTTTAGGTTTGTCAGCAGTTTGGCTTGGACCCGTGCTCGTGTGTTTCACCGAAGTGGTAAATGGCTAAGACCTGTATCCCTTCGGGCTTTCTCACACATCAAACTGCTACGCCATGATATGACTGAAATACTGTTCAAAGTGGTGCTCAGCCAAACTCCCTCACTCAGTCCACAGGAGATACCGTGCGGAGAGATCATCCCTGGAGATAATGCTGCAATAGTTGGCATCATCATGTTCCGCAGACCACTGTGACTTCAGCAGTGACCACGACATATCATAATAGACTGACATCACCAATCTCTCTGATACTGAAGTTGGATAGCATCTTATATTTACAAACAGAAGAATGCTTATGTATGATAAACAGAATCTTTTCTTCGTGTTGTTTGACATGAAATATGTTAACCATCGTCGATAAATGTTTGAAATACTCGGCAAATCTTTGACTTTGAAATATTTGATATGAAAAGACATTTGGGGGAGATTCTCTATTTCAGATTTAGTACAGATAGTCGCGATAGTAAACTGGCGATCAAAAGAAAGTATACCGAAACACTTTTAAAAATATATAATCACAATTTACGTTCCTGGAGGGGGGTTGCAATATTGTTCGACGTAGCGTAACAAATGTTCAGTCATCGCATTTGCATTGTTGACATTTGATGGTATCGGGTGTATATCAGTGTTTGTGTCGTCAAATGATCATATATTCGACTTCTTCTTTTTTAACATTTGAAACAAGCGTGATCGGCATGCTTATTTTTCCACAATGTATGAATACCTCGCCACTATTTATTTTAAACAAATAGACATGATCATGAGCGCGTGTCCCTGACATGAACTGAAAAAAAGATGTGTGTTGCTTGAGAATGTTTTGACTTACATGAAATGTGTACATGGGGAAACTTACCGGCGCTTATTACTAATGTTTCATTTAAATGCATCCCGTATACTTCAAACGCAATATTGATTAAGCGAAATTAGTATTTCATCAACAATGAAGTAAGCGATCATATAAAATATTTACACTCAATTAACACTTGTTATTCTAACACCCCATAGTACATCAGGTTTGTGTTTCTTGTGACGGGCATGAAGACCCACGATCCTATTAATATGTCGTGGCTGAGCCTTATAAGCACTTTTAATGAGTCAACTCTCAACTGTACTACCATTCCCATGTTTCTGTCATGAGTTGGGGAGAGAAGTTCCTGTTCATATTAATATATAGAAACACATGAATATTAAACAGGTCATCGTAACTTTCTCGGTAGGTTATAGTAGCTTTTGGTGGTTGGGTGAGTGAGTTTGGTTTCAAGCTTTAAATACTATTTCAATTATGTCACGGTATGTCAACATGAAATAGAAGAAAGCTTAAAGTGATGCATGTCTTAGACGTTTATCACTTCAGTGAGTGAGTGAGTGAGTTTGGTTTTACGCCGCTTTTAGCAATATTCCAGCAATATCACGGCGGGGGACACCAGAAATGGGCTTCACACATTGTACCCATGTCGGGATTCGAACCCGGGTCTTCGGCGTGACGAGCGAACGCTTTAACCATTAGGCTACCTGACCGCCCCTATCACTTCAGTGAAACCCACGAGCACGGGTACGGTGTTGACAAACCTAGAAACATAATTAGGGTGAATGTAGGCATCGAACCACGATCATAGTTTTCTTGTAGGGTTGGGGCATCAAAGGTGACTGTGTCATCCGTATCCTCCAGCTTATTAATCTTAAACAGGTTATTCATATCGTCCATCAGGTTCATCTTGACTGCGTTCTGTCTGTTTATTGCTAGGAACTGAAATTCATTGTGGATTAGTTCACTCTTCTCTCGACAGTAGTACAACAGTTATATCATGCAGTTGTTGCAAAATACGTAATAACCACTCGTTCCACAAAGAGACCTGAGTACTCCGATCGTCTTAAGTCAATGTTGCAGTATGTGAGTTACGATGGCCTTGCGCTAAGATCGAGTTGTGCAACAGGGCCCTAGTTTAACCTGTGGTTGTACCTGTGTTGCTGATAGACTAAGGGCCATAGTGAGTGAGTTGGGTTTAACGCCGCTTTTAACAGTATTCCAGTTTTATCGCGGCGTGTCAGCTTAATGTGGGAGGAAAGCCCGAAGTGATGTAGGTCTAAGACGTTAACCACTTCGGTGAAACCCACGAGCACGGGTATGGTGCTGGCAAACCTAGAAACTGGGCCACCCACGTGAGGGGATCTGTACACAGTATTGTTGAATGTTTAGAAAGTCCGGAAGGAAATGAGTTGATGATCAGCGAGCTTCCCCGAACTGTTCCGTTTGCCGATGATCAAAGAAGGGCAGAGAGCTAAAATTGTCAGTGACTATCGGAAATGCCCAATGATAAATACGACTAGTTTCAGTTAACGAATAAAGAATGCGGAGACAAAAGTTCTCCCTTGCGCGTTACTGGCACAATATTAATGGAACTCATTTGTGTCCCCACTCACCTCTCATGCTATAGAAACCCAGCTAAACCTTGCCTTGCATATGCAATCATTATATGCCGTTGACAAGTAGGGAATCGTCTACTATGTAATTTTCATTACATTTTTTATTTATATTTACATGTTTAATGACCGTCTTATCTTACCTTGCGTTCAATAAAATCCCTTTGACGTCGAAATATATGGGCAAAACATGCCCTAAAGTATGACAAAACGACAGAATATATCGAACCAAATATTCCTTGACATCAATGTAAGTCTGCATGATCAATATAATGCTCGACTGAAATAAATGATTGATAACTGTGAAAATATCAATACATATGTGCTCCATATATTCCTTTGTTCTTAACGTTGAATGATTCTAAGACAATGCGCACTTGTTCCGGGAAGTTATTGATCCTCGGCTTGCTATAATACGTGTATGAAGTCAGGGATTATCACGAGAACAATTTCTATAGATCGACGGTTAACATGGACTTCGAAACTGAAATTATCAAATATTTACCTACATGTAAACAAACGCAAGATACAGGTAAAGTTGTACCTATAAATATTGAGATTGGAAGGCCTCAAACAACATTTATGTACTGTTTGAGTGAGTGAGTATGGTTTAACGCCGCTTTTAGCAATATTCCAGCAATATCACGGCGGGGGACACCAGAAATGGGCTTCACACATTGTACCCATGTCGGGAATCGAACCCGGGTCTTCGGCGTGACGAGCGAACGCTTTAACCACTAGGCTACCCGACCGCCCCTGTACTGTTTGAGAAACAGAAACAGTGTAAATACCCATAAGAACATATTTAGAAAATGTAAATTATTTTTTAATTTGTTTACTGTGTATCTGCACAGTCAGTGTGGTTGCCAAGTGGCTAAAGCGGCCACTTGTGTCAACGAAGACACAGGTTTGATTTCCCACATGGTTGATTGGTTGGTTTGTTTGTTGTTTAACGTCGCACTCAGCAATATCCCAGCTATATGACGGAGGTGTGTAACTAATCCAGTCTGGACCAGACAATCCAGTGATTAATATCATGAGCATCGATCCACACGATTGGGATCGATGACATGCATCAACCAAGTCAGTGAGCCTGACCACCCGATCCCGTTCGACCGTTATTCGACTTTTACGACAAGCATAGTCACCTTTTATGACAAAAATGGGTTGCTGAAGACCTATTCTACCCCGGATCTTCACGGGTCGATTTCCCACATGGATACATTGAGTGAAGTCTATTTCAAATGTTCCCCATCATGGCATTGCTATATCAACACAAAGTCCTACTCATTCATGCGTTATTTAGATTAAAATTGAAGACTCCACTTTATTAAAACTTAAATCACCCTCGATGACATGAACGCTTATTGACATTTAAAAGTAATACCCTTGCATTACTAGAATGCAGAAGTGATGTACTAAGAAGTTTCTGACGTCATTGTCTAATTATCTAGTGAACCTGTTTGTAGAAGAAGGAAGTTCTAAAACAAATTCTTTATTTTTTAAGGGCAAATTTGAAGGTTTGGATAGAAGTGAGTGAGTTGGGTTTTAACGCCGCTTTTAACATTATTTCAGTTATATCGCGGCGTGTCAGCTTAATGTGGGAGGAAAGCCCGAAGTGATGCAGGTCTCAGACGTTTACCACTTCGGTTAAACCCTCGAGCACGGGTATGGTGCTGACAAACCTAGAAACATAATCGGGTCGAACCGGGATTCGAACCCACAATCATAGGTTTCTGGCGTGCCCAAGGGACGCAACTCTGCACAGCGAATCGCGGCGCCTTAGACGACTGGACCACCTGTGCCCGCCTGTAAATAATAATAATAATAAAAATAATAATAATGGTTCATATGAAAAACAACACAATAATCAAAATAGTTAATTGCATCGGACATTCTAGTTTCTATGCCACTGATGCGTCACATCGTCATCCACACTTCTACCATAAAACGTTTTGAAAGCTTTACTGAGGCCTTGAATTTTGTTTCCTTGATCAAACAACATTTGTGCGAAAGTCATTTGATGCTCTTTGAAATCATCGTACGAAAAGCGTGCTCGATTGTACCCTAAAAAGATCGGTTCATGATACCTTCATGGAGTCATGTGTAATATGTGATAGCAGATTCCTAAATGTTTGGCAGCATTTATAAAATGCTCCAAATTATTAAAAGATTTTTACGTTTAGTTTCTGAATATGTCCAATGCGTATGTGGGCACGTTTTAGTGGTTGAGTGTAATTAAGTCCAAATAACCATTAACCTTGGATGTGCTGTAGTTTGCTGAAGTTGATCTATAATGTATATCAATGATTGCAACACGCGTGTCCAGCTAAACAGGCGTTATCGTATATCCATCTGTCGGACACGATCCATATATAACGTATGATAAATATGAAGCGGATGTTTCCCACTTGATACATAATGAATGAGTACCAAAGTACATGTGATGCATTCCAATCAGGCCGTGTACACAAACACAAGAGCATCAGATTGATTATTGGCAATGCTATTAATCAACATTGTTATTGTTATGATGGTTATTATCCAAGGATGAAGCAAGACAAGGGATGTATGTTTTTAGTCGATGTTAAAAGGGTTCAATATATCATCGCACACATTCCTGATTCTTGTGTCAACGACGGCAAACGACTTGATCGGCGCTGGATGCAAGTGGTACAATAGATAACACTCCACTTCGGGTTTTGTCTTCTAACTGTGTGACGTACCGTGTCAGGAATCAATATCACATTTCATCATGGTCAGTTGAAGCTTATCTTAGTCATTAAAATGAGGTCACGTTTGACCACTATGACATGGTGTCATGTATTTAGAGATGAAATTTCGTTTTTTCTGCAAACGTTAAGTTGTCTTTTGATTATTTCCCTCTACTGAAATAACATTTTTTGCCGAAGAAAACTCCTTGTTTTCCTTAATTGCATTGTGTTTTTTAGTCCAAAGAAAACCTATAATGGTAGATGATAAATAGAGCCTTTGGCACCAGATCTCGTGGAACTTTGTGAACTGGGTTGATGGTACAAAACATGTTAATCAATAAGACAAACCAAAACTCCGGTATTATTTCAATAATATTCCAGCTGTATGACGGATCTGTACATAATCGAACCTGGACCAGACAAACCAGTGATTGATATCATGAACAACGTTGAACGAATTCGGGTTACGACGACCAAGTTAGCTAGCATGACCATCCGATCCATTTAGTCGCCTCTTTCGACAAACAAATGTTGCTGGGGACCTTTTCCAACCTGCAACCTCAAAGACTAACACGACTGCCATGTCCACACTTGATAGGGACATTTCCAAGGAGTAAAACGCCGATATGGAAACAAGATGTCTGTGCGGACAGTTGATGTGCATTTTGTGTGCATGCGAATGCTAAAGTAAATGTTTGGCAGAACCGTTTCGTTCTATTGCATCAATCGATACCACTGATAATGTAGAACGGAATCGCTACCTATTATTGGTAAATAGAGATCGATCACCTCATAAGCAATTGCAACATGTCGATAGTTCGATCACGTTCTCCAATCACCACAATGAGTGGGAAGTCCAGCCCTTCAGAGTGCGATGTCTATACATGTGAAAGGGAGGCCATGGTAGGCTGTATCTCTGCACGTCAGAGAACTTTGCTTTGCGCCACAATCAGCAATATAACAGCGGTTTGTAAGTTTGTAAGTAATCGCGTCGGGCCCCACATACGAGTACCGATCCACGCCATTGGTAAGATGACTCACAGATAGTCAGGTCACACACAGCATCCACCTATCCTTATTCTAGTCGGCGTGAATTGGGGCCTTTTCTACCACGGAAACGATGGTGATTACAAGGCTGAAATCATGTGACATACATCGTAAAGGAAATCCGCAGATTATTTTAAATGAGTCGGTGTCTTATCACTCCTGAACAAGCACAGGTACCAAGAACCAGACGTGAAACTGTTTCCCGCAAAGGCAATGTCACGCTCTTCCGAGCGGCTTGGGTTCGAATCCCAGATTCGCTCTGATAATTCGCTCTACCAGTGCCATATCCGTGCTCGTGTGTTTCATCAATGTAGTGAAAGTTAACAACCTTGGCCTTCCTCCCACATTAAGCTGACATGTCATGGTAAAAGTGAAATACCAAAATCAGCGTTAAACGCACTAACTCACTCTATATTGTCCAGCGGTAGATCAAAGATTTGTCGTCGGCCCTGACAAACTTGTGCACAGATTAGTCAAATTTGAATTGAGCACGCTGTCAGATATTGAATACCTGCCTGTCACAACACACTTATGCGATCAAGTATAACAATTGATTCCGAGATAGTATAAAGTTAACGTCAACCTATTTCCGATTCTTAATGAAAATAATTGAGTTCTGCAAATGTTGGCTACCAAATATGTGGCATGGATAATGTTGATACATTTGTGAGCCTAACTACGAAGTTTGTTTGTGACATGCATCAACCAAGTCAGCGAGCCTGACCACCCGATCCCATTAGACAAGGATAGTCGCCTTTTACGGCAAGCATGGGTTGCTGAAGACCTATTCTATCCCGGATCTCAGCGTTACCAGACGACAGCGCGGAATACAATTGAGTCGATTTTCATCAACAGAGAATGCCTGGTCACTGTAATGCTTGCATAAAATTTAAATGCTGTCCGGTTGTGTTTTTTGTCGTAATTCATGTAAGCATGGAAAGTATTGTACTTAATACATGCTCACCGTTGAGGGTGTACTATTCAGTCTTAGTAGTTAGAAACCCGTGAAGATCCGGGGTAGAATAGGTCTTCAGCAACCCATGCTTGCCGTAAAAAGCGACGATGCTTGTCCTAAGAGTTTACTAACGGGATCGGGTGGTCAGGCTCGCTGACTTGGTTGATGCAAGTCATCGTATCCCAATTGCGTGGATCGATGCTCATGATGTAAATCATTGGATTGTCTAGTCCAAACTCGATTATTTACAAACCGCCGTCATATAACTGGAATATTGCTGAGTGCGGCGTTAAACAACAAACAAAACAAAAAAATCAACTGAAATGGCCAACTACAACAGCCATCCGTACCTAAACTTTAGGGAATGATGCTCCTCGGGGGGAGGCAGAGTTCAAGAGGGGAAGAGGGAGCCTCGAAGATGATCCAAGACCAGGAAGACCTACAACTGCCACCACGAATGAAAATGTTGATAAAATATTTGATATGGATATGGATGGTTGTCGACTCACCATTCATCTCATACAGTTGATATCACTCATGAGGAATGGACTGGGCCTGGCAAAGGTTTCAGCACGCTGGGTTCCAAGGCTTCTGACTCCTAATTGGAAACGCCCCAGGTTCATCTTCTTTCTTGAGAATTTAGCAATTGTTTCGTTTTGTAGCAGGGCGAGCTGATGTTGTTGAGCGAGTTGTAACCATGGATGTATTTTTCGTTCACCACTAGCAACCAGAGACTAGACAACATCTAACGTCTCCTCTTCCGCATGAGGCAAGTCTGTCAGACGATTAATGTCCAACATCATGATAATCTGCAGAGGCAAGAGCACAAAGCACCTGCCCCCAGGTCTATGGCTGCAATACATGACTGTTGTTTTGAACCCAAAGAACAACCTCCGTGGTCTATGTCAGATTTCCACCTATTGATCTTCACTGCAGCCAAGGCAGTCCATCATAGTTGGGCCTAGAAATGTTCAGTCGCCTCTAGTATTGTTCGATGGATGGATGGATGGTTTGTTGTTTTACGCCGCACTCAGCGATATACCAGCTATGTGACGGCGGTCTGTAAATAATCAAGTCTGGACCAAACAATCCAGTGATTGATATCATGAGCATCAATCCACGCAATTGGGATCGATGACATGCATCAACCAAGTCAGCGAGTCTGACCACCCGATCCCGTTAGTCGCCTTTAAGGACAAGCATAGTCGTATTTTACAGCAAGCATGGGTTGCTGAAGACCTATTTTACCCCGAATCTTCACGGGTCTTCGATGGAAGACAAATAAGATGACTCAGATATGTCACTGAAGGACATTGTGTCTGATCATTTTACGCAAGTCACGTGATGCCGCGTGTAACACATCATACTTATACCTGCTAATAAAGGCAAGAAGCTACACGACAGCGGCCTGTAACAATGAATCGTGACCAGACAATCCAGTGATTGATTATGTGAGCAACCATCCACGCAGTCAGAGTAGAAGGGCCCGCTATCAACCAGGTCGCAGGGGACCTATTCTCACAAGGAATCCACACGGGGGGTTGCCAACTTGGGGATGGGGTAATACAATTACGCACTAGTTGGGTTTAATGCAGCTTTCAACAACAGTACAGCTGTATTATGACGTTTACCAATTTAGGGAAACTCAGTAGCATGATTATGGTGCTAATTAATCGAGGATCTTAATCAGAGTGAATTCGAACCTACGTTCACATCATACACACCTATGGGATGCAACTCTGGCTGGACATCGAATCCATCGCCTTGCACTGCAAACACGAAAACGTCGTTTTTTTCCGTATATGGTCATTGGACGGAAAAACGACTAAAAATTCATTAAAATTGATTAATTGGTCAGCGTCTAGAAAGTGTCCAGAAAAGGGTCGAGTTTTTCAAGCGTAAAATGGACGGAAAAACGATGCTTTTTGCTCCGCCTTGTACAACTGTTAACGGCCAATCAGATGGCGCTGGTCCCCCACGCACGTGATGTCCAAGGCTACCTTTCGGAAGCTTTAGGTTTCGTATTTCTGGCATTCCTTGCTCTCGTATGTGTCGCGCGCAGTGCAGCGAGATTTGCTGATAAGCTAGTTTTAGGATAGGTTACATGTTAATGGAATTCAGACACGCGCCAAGAAGTCAAACCAAACAATGTTACTAAGTTTATTGTGGTAACGGCTATGTACAGTTACCCCTAGCGGATAATGGGTTGTGTTTCATTTGGTTATAACAATAACAAATTTTTTAATGTGAAGTTTACAAGATATACGACTTGGACGCGAGGTCGGTCACATGACGTTCTTCACGTGACTGTATTCTTGAAAAGGCGTAAACACTGACTACTTCCACATTCCTGGGGAAAACCCTTGGAATTCCCTGGTACGAATTCATACAGAAGCGTGGTTGCAAGCCCATTTAAGGATACCCTCGCTACAACTACGGACTTGTATAGGTCCATGCTACAACCCATCCCAGAGAGAAAAAACACGAAAAAAAATCCAAACTGTCGCAGTGACAATTTACAGAAATCTATGAATTTACCTTAGTATCTATTTGACACATCTTCACAATCACCTTTCAATGATCGGCCAATTGATCAGTGATGCCAAAGGCTTGAAATAGCCACAGGTTAATTAACAACTTCGAAAATATCTCCCGTCACGTTTATCGTGTCGGCCATTTTGACGTATTGTACTTGATGTAAATGTATTACGACGCTCTGTCATTGTAATTGACTTACTGAGGTAATTCTGTAAAAGATCTTCTCATCTAATGAGGATATTGTTTGGAATATATTTCTTGTAAACATACTAAAACGTATGTTCCTCTCTTTGGGGGGAACTATTTTATTCCGGGGTGGCCCATTAAATCTAGTAGTAAGTCAAGGCACCATGCGTGATCTGTTATTTTATGTGTTTAAATTACGATTTGGGGCGTTAATAAAATACACTGACGCAAGTATATTCTATTCAAATCAATTGGATAATTGAATATGCTTTCTTTTACATATTACATAACATCATGGTGTATCAGACTGATGTGGGATAAAAATCCGAAGTGGTTCAGGTCATCCAATGGGTGTTCGGGAAAAGGTGAGCGTATCCTGCCACACAAGTGGCACCCGTCACAAACACATGCAAGGACAAGTCAATGATTCACCTGAACAAAGCACGGAAACACACAATGATGCCCGTCCTCAGTTTTACCGAGCATGTAAATTATTTTGTCCGTCAAAAACATGGACGAGTATAAACAATATGTTCATTCACGTAATACATGTCATACATTTGACAAAATGTATTGACTCGGAGCATTATTGTTAATCACAGCGTATGCAGTTGAACTCATCACCCATCCCATTATTGATAACTTTTCTTGAAGATCTATGAAATCAGAAGCTGCAACACTCTTTTATCTTTTAACTGGCATGTCAGACTTCTATTTCATTACTCAGTTTTATTTGCACGGATTACTATGGAAGGGACATTGTCTCGTTGTCGCATTGTCGCATTGACGCCTTTACAAAAACAAGCAAAACGTGTCAAAATTAACAAAAGCGCGACAATTGGCCATTTGTCGCATTGTCGCGTGTTCGCATTGTCGCTCTTTGATAATCTTTTTCTTTATTTTACAAAAGGGCGACGATGCCGTAACGCGACATTTTCAAGTTCAAAATATGTCTCGTTGTCGCATTGTCGCCCCATCACAAATGTGTATAAAAGGCGTAAAGTTCAGTTATTGTTACAGTTAGGAAGTTCAACCTGATAAAGGTACGTCTTGAAATGAAAACACAAGTCCGTCCGCGAGTCCATAACGTTTTATTGTGAGCTCTTCTCTAAAAGTGCTTAGTGTTCAACTGCCAGTTCCAAACACGTCGTACCTCCTCAATAATCCACATACCTCCAGTGCAGTGGTCTTCCGGAAGATCTTACTCTTGACCGTATTAGACAACTGACGAGTGCACGCCTGACCTGTGACCTCGTTGCAACCCTCGTGATGTGTTTGCCGAAGGGAGAGGTGTAGGAAATGTGTGCTCCAGCCCAGCGCAGAGCTCGCGACACACTGTATACTGATGTATACAGCATATTGCAGTTGATAAACTGTATACTGCATGTGATACTTATTTGCGGAAATGTTACAACTTTCAAGATTCAAGATTCAATTTCATATACAACAGACCGCCGTCACTGGAATACTGCTGAGAGCGGCGTTAAAACAAATTGTTTTCATAATGGAGCTCTGCAGTCATTTAAAATAGAACCGTATACATATGTACATGTAGTACCAACTCACTCTATTTGTTTCGAATATTCAGCAGAAAATATATTATTAACCAGGTCTTTGGGAAAAGATATCAGATTTTTATAAGCAGCCACTTAGGGATGATAAACGACCCCTCGCTGATTAGGTTGTTGTTTACTAAAGAGCAGAGTTGGCCATGTTAGATGATATAACCAAAATCCAGGCGCTCCGGCGGGGGGCAAGCTGGTCTTGTTAGTGTATGGTATGAGCTGTGACGTTGACCCAAGAGAATAATGTAAAACATGAGACCAACTCAAGTCTATAATGATTGGGAAAGTCTCGATTCCCACAGCTCTAGCCTGAAATTAAGAATTGTTCTATGCTCCATTTTAATTGTATTATTTTCATTTTGTAGACATGGATGGACCAACCAGGAAAGAAATTGATGGAATATTAATATCACATGTTACCACTGATCCAGTTAAATTCATCACACAATAATAAATTAGTATTTGACATTACGGAATTTGATGATTAGGGCATGATCATGTACATGTTCACTGTAATAATGTACACACCAGTCAACTTGATTATAATTTTTATCAAAGTGTAGCGCGGCATCAACGATTACTTTATGATATCCTCACTTGTCATCGATGTATTGACATCGAACAATGGACGGCAATTCGAAATTCTTATGGATAGCTTCAATAGGGACAGCGCCGGTGTCAGTACAATTTTCCTAGTTAAAATAAGTATCTACAAAATATAATCTGAAGCAGACAAGAACAATATTTTTTTATTAATGCTTACTTTCATGGATAGAATTAAGGCAATCTAGGCTTGCCAAATCGTTCTAGACTTGAGCTGGATTCCTTTTAAATTTATTCTGTATGGTCTGGGAGACGAACGGGCGTCAGTATCGCATGGAGAACTGGGACAGCCTTAATCAGTGTAATCGGGTATGTTGTGGAGTTTCGGTTTTGGGCTGTTTGCTGAATATATAGAATTGCGAGTTATGTATACTCTGTATTCTTTCGTCATGGTAGCATATATATTTTCTATGTTGCTTTTTGAATTATCCACAAATAATGAGAACTACAATGTAAACCTCTCTCTGGAGATATGCAATAATACTACTGAAGGGCATATCTGAAAAATGGGACTTCTCGACAAATATTTCTTTCTTAAATACTACCCGTTACAGGCATTCTGATTATTATATCATACTTTGTACAGTTTAAAAGTCCAATAATGGCAAATTGTGTATCTTTCTACATTTTGAATTAATTATATTTTCTGAAATAAAACCTTAGCATCAGATAGTGATATACACGAATATGATCTATACTATCATATATGAATTATCAATTTCGTATTATGAATAAGATAAACAGAAATATGATAGTAAAACAAATTATTTTAATCTATTCTTGTGAGTAGGTAACGAGAGATCTAGGCAACGCACTAACGTAGCCATTTATGTAAAATGAAATATTAAAAGTTTAGGGGTTTGAACATGCACATTGAATGACAGGGAAGAAAGCAACGCAATAATTAAATTATGAATCAAATTATGTTATAAATATAACAATATTTAGAAAATATAAGTTAATTTCTCATTGTTGGAAGGTGTTTAATAATTATATAGATTTTGTTTGATTGTTTGTTGTTTAACGCCGCACTCAGCAATATACCAGCTATATGACGGTGGTTCGTAAATAATCCAGTCTGGACCAAACAATTTAGTCATTATCATCAAGGGCACCGATCTACGCATTTGGGATACGATGACATGCATCAACCAAGTCAGCGAGCCAAGTCGCCTTCGTAGAAGCATGGGTTGTTGAATGCCTATTCTAACCCGGATCTTCAAAGGTATTTTTTTAAATAATAAGGTACAATGAAATTCTGTATATGTCCATAATAAGTGTGTATAAGTAGATGGATAATATGTCCATACACACCAAGTAAATGGTGTATGCATTAATTTAAATGCAAATGATTCAATGATGAGTTCTTTCACAAGTCCATATTTCAAGGCATGTATTTGATATTCATAATAACTCCACAAAAGCTACACAATGGCAACAAAACGGTACCAAAACGGTACCAGCATCACGGATACCAATAATACATGAGATACATATAATTACTTTAAAGTTAAAACATGTATCTAAATAGAAAATTAGAAGGATACACTTCCGACATTTTTCGTATTTTGTTTTCGTTTTGAGAGAGAAGTTGTGATTAGTATCTGATGGGTGCAAACAGGTGTTCCCTTCCGCCCAGGCCTTGCGGCAATGCTATAGCCCAAAATGAAACAAGCCTTGTTCAACAGGTTCAGACTCAAATTTCTATCCCACTTGGGCTCCTTTTAAATTTAAATATAATTTCTCGTGTCGATATGTGTCAGAAGAAATGAAATATTACAGCACTGGTGAATAGGTTATATGCGCATGTCAGCGTCGATCCTATAAGATCCTTTTATGCAAAATACATATATACTTATGAATTAAGGTAGTAATACTACGCAAATATATGTCCAGATGCATACATCAGTATCATCTCGTGTTCTTAATTCGTGCTTTGAGCCCTTTTTCTACCGGAGATTCTGGGGTGTTACATCACACCAGAAAGCCAGGTCCAAATTCAAGTCATAATTTCATTGTCCGTCTTGTATGTTGGAAACCAATATCGCAATATGGCTAAATATTGCTGAACGTGGTATTAACCCGATTACTCACATAATTATTCCATTTTCTACAGTCATCTACGAACACTATCTTTAAGGAGGTATATCTGTATCATCCAAATGTCCATACATATATGACCACATTTATATGTATAAAGCAAGTCGTCCTGCACTCTTCCTTAAAAGATAAATGTTAAGCATTTCCTCTGTATGTATTTATATATGTAAATATCGTTTTAATGTAATGCTGATGCAGTAAACGTACCACAGACCTAATGCTAGAATAACATCTAATTTCTGAAATGAACATATTTTACAGAAAAAAACAGTTGTTTAAACAATACTTATAAAATATAAGAACAAGGAGCCAAGAGCCAAATATTGGGCTGTGTTGGACATATTTGTTTCGGGGTCTTATGACAGACAAACCTGATGCCTTTAAGTATAAAGATAAGTAAGTATAGATGTTGTACATATTCAAATATGTTCGTGATTAACCCAACCCTGAAAAATATTGAAAGATGAGTGGTAACTATTTATGCCATTCTTTCAAATTAGAATGAGAGCACATCAGGAAAGCATGGTACTTTAATATACGTATCTTGTTAACCCAATATTCTTTTTTAAGTAAGAGCAGCATGTATATCGAGAGTATAGGTTTGGTGCGTGACTTATCACACAGTACTTTCAGAATGTGTGCATATTCTGTTTATCGGCAATAAATAACATAAGACGATTCATACGGGTAAATACGATTTACTTCAGAACTAGTATAGATTATTTAAGGTTAGGGGGAAATGTATGTAATTAACAGAACTTTGGCCCGGTTTGAAGGATTTGGGTCCTGGCTTGGGCTTTGTGTTGGACGTGTAGACGGCATTTCCAGGTTTGACGTATCAATGACAAAAATGATGTCAGATGCAATTCTCTGCCTTTTCGGGTGAACAACTGGCTTGCCTTTGGATGTGTTTGTGGCGGGTGCCACTAGTGGATCGGAATGAGCTCGCGTTTTTGCGAGCATTTAATGTCATCATTCATTATGATGAATCATGAAACATGCTCCTGATGTTGTCGCAATGGTGCAGTTGGCGCTACTTTTGGCAAGGGTTTCTCTTTTGTTGACCGATAAACATGAAAATATATAATGTTAGTGTATATGGTCATGTAATTAAGAAACAAACGACGAGTGGGAGTTGTTTATTGTACGATAAACAACGACCGAGACTCGTTTATTTCTATATGAGATATCAACATTACGTACAGCCTCTTTTAGGGTGTTAAATTAGGAAAAAATACACGCTTTACAATATTTACCCGTACTTAAATAATGATGATTCCTTGAATAGAATCCGACAGCGGCCATGCTAGATAAATCCATTTTAGGATTTGAGTTTGGTCCCGCATATTCTCACAATTTTCTCGTCAATCATCTGTACCTTTTCTCCCAATACCGATTGTCATATCACTCTCACTTTCGGATTCTCCAGCAATATTTATTGGGAACAACTCACTAGACACATACCTCTCAAAAATAAGGTCAAATTAACAAATTTTACTTTTCAAGTTGCGAGTGCATGTTCGAATCTCAATAAATGACGTCATGATAGAACAATGTTTTATCGTGAAATAAATATCGCTTCCTTCTTTGTTCTTTGTGAATTATCGCGTAGCTATCTTATATCATCAAATGCCAATTTCTAATTGCTTTATCATGACGTATCCGTGTCATGTAGCAATAACATACACAAATATCGTTGACTTAGACGTTGAAAAGTGTCATGAAATATGATTATCCTCTTGTGTGCAATATTTCTGGTTGATAAATCTAACATATTCTTACTTTAAGAATAGCGACTATACATTATTATATATCCCTTATCAGGTCCCTGTAACATTTGCAAAATGATACAAATATAAAAATACAGCTGAACCTAAATGTAATGTTTTAATATCCTTACGTTGCTGAGTGCAGCATTTAACAACAAACAAACAAAACATAATATCTTTAAGAATTATGTTAACAATTCCGATGCTGAAAATAATCTCACAATCTCCATACCTCTTTCTCTCTATGAAAACATAATAACTTTTTTTTTAATGACCTGAAGGAATAATAATGGCAATACTATCATAATTATCATCATTATGTATGTTACTTATCCTCAAGTGAAGTAGTCCTCCACACTATACATTCAGTGAAGAAGCCCATGAACATATGAACTATGTAACATACATTCATGGAAATTAGATGAAGTTAGCAAATGGTATTATTCGGTCGAACGTCTATCAGCCATCTACTCTATTCATGAAGAACATTTCACGTGGGACCAACAGAGGGAATTATGACTATCGACTTGCTAATTATTTTTTATATTCATGCCAGCTCAAACGATCTATTGGCTTGATTTATTGTTATGGTATCCACAAAATAAGTAGGATCCGATTTTTTCCGTTTTTGTTGAAATAAAACTGAATAATATTTGCTGTTTACATATCAAAGTTTGCCAAATTGTTACAAAATGTTTGCCCACAGCAAGGCTACGTATCCCCAACATATTGTGCTAGGCATAGATTAAAATCTAGTCTCTGAAATTAACATATCGTACATAAAAAACAGTTGTTTAGTTATCTTAATAAAAATATAATAAAAAGGAGCCCAGTGACTCTCTTCATCCTGATACTGCAGTGATCTAGACTTGCCAAACATTATAGACTTGCATGGGCTGTATTTGATATGTATTTGTATCAGGGTCTATGCTAGGCACAGTATCACTGGACTGAGGGAGGGCGGTATTCCTCCTTGTGGGTCACCTGCTTGGCAATATGGGACGGGAAAACTGCAGGGGGTGAGGGCAGTTAAGTTGATGGTACAGACAGATAAGAGAGATCATTTTACAAATGTGAAACCTCAGTCCACAAAGGAAGAGGCGAAAGCTGAAACTTGGTGAGGTTTACAGAACAAAGGCAGTTATTTCTAGTTTCTTACTGACTCTCGAAGATACATTTAATAAAACAATTAATGCGTGTGTGTGTGTGTGTGTGTGTGTGTGTGTGTGTGTGTGTGTGTGTGTGTGTGTGTGTGTGTGTGTGTGTGTGTGTGTGTGTTTGTGTGTGCGTGCGTGCATGCGTGCATGCGTTGTGATACGAGGGTTGGCGAACATGTTGTCAGATGATTGTGTGAGTAAGTTAAGTGGTTGAGGATGTGGCAGGTATGGGTATTGATACATGCAGACTTGGGGTTGGGGGACTGGGTGTGCCTGTACTGAGGTCTTTTGTTTCACTCACTTATAGGATTAAATTAAAGAAAACGAAATTCAAAGTACGTTTCTATAGTTTTTGCTTCTAATACTAGCGGGGCGGTCGGGTAGCCTAGTGGTTATTGCTGAAATAGTGCTAAAAGCGGGGTAAAATCAAACACACGCACTCACTCTAATACTAGGATAAATAATCTATTTTTAAGCCATTTTGAACCTCTTAAAAATTGTTAGTCAATCTGGACTTGGATTCTGTCAATTTCTATATTACTGAATATTTAGACATTTTATAAATTGCCTGAGTGAATCACATTTTACACATTGAGTGTAACATACATGTATACACCCTTAAGGTTCAAGAGGAAAAAAAATGATTCTATCCAATGAAACAGCAAATGAATGAAAACAAAATGCCAATTTCATAATAGTTTTATGTATACATTTGGGCACCTTCCTTGTTCGAGTCACTTATGTTCACATTGCATTGCATATGCATCGAATTACACGTTTAAAATATCGTAAATATTTTACAACATGTACATATTATTTATCAGCAAACAGAGATTATTATAACGCAATAGATTTCATCCGTCAAAACATCACAGAAAGAGGGGCAGCCTGGAATTTTACAATGGCATCTGAATGCACTAAGACGTTCAACTGGTCAGGAGGTGAGAGTTGCGGAAGATTACGGTAAACTTCAGTTACAGATCTCCATTACGAATATCTAAAGTATGAATAAAGATCACAGCTTGCTATGACGTGTACTTCATGCCTGCAGAATTAGCAATGTCCTTAGCTCTAAATTGTATGTCTAAATACTTATGTAGACAAAGACCCAAATGTATATAGGCATGACCATATTATATTCTACGCAAATATCACCACATTTAAAAACAAAGCTAGATTGAGTCTTTAAAGGGCATTAAGAACTGATACACACAAGGAAAACTATTTATGGATGTCAACGGAGGAACACTGCGTTTCGGAATATATACTTTCTCCTTCATCAGGTGCATATTATTAAATGCTATGTGGCAGAGAACATATATTTGTACCTGTAAGAACAACAAAAGTAAAAAGATAGCAACGAAGGGAACGCAACATAGGAAGCCAACAGATAACTGGCATGGCGCTGATTATCCCGCCTCCCGTTTGCCCATTGTCCATTTCCCATTACCAATCATTCATAAGTTAAGTTTTGGCTTTAATTTGTCCATTGATAATCAACCATCAACGTCTATTATCTCCACCCTAAAAATATGTAGTTTGCTGAGAAAGTGGTATCCAAATATAATGTGTGTCACTGTTGACCCCTTTCTTAAAGGCATTGTTGGTTCAAAGCTTTCGGTCATAGAAGCCGTGCCATTTTTTCTCTTGTCAGAGGAGTACACAAAGTATACGTCATCTGGACTAACATTTTTGGTTCGGTGGCTGGGTTAGATCGCCAACTTTGTGTTCTGGCGATTAGGTGCCTCACTCACAGTGTGGGTTCAAATCCCGGACGGGACTCAACCCAAGAAAGTACGAGAATCTGTACTTTACTCAGAAAGTGTTATCCCAATTATAACATTTGTTGTCAAGAAAACACAATAAATGTATATTCGGCTTTGGATGGGTAATGATATCACAGACATATACGGATATTGATGATGACTTGGAGGAGCTTCGTAACGCACGTCTTCTCAATTCAGGGATTGGTAAATCCAAATATGTGTGTGCGCGTGCGTGCGTGCGTGCGTGCGTGCGTGCGTGCGTAAATGTGGGCCTGTTGGATGTTACATAAAACATTCATCTTGAGCGGGATGGTAGTTCGAGTTGGATTAGCATGTTAACTATATGATCTTCTTTAGGCAGAGAATGCCGCCCATGAATGTATTGATGAAATTCCTAGGTACATGGGGCCTTTTCGTCCCCAGGAATACCCACAGTGGAGACTTCAATGGGGATAGGGTGTACACAATGTGCTGCCTGGTAGATTGTGTGTCATTAGACCGGACAACGTTGGTCTTTGACTGATTGTGGCGTAAAAAACACACTTATTCATTTACTTATATCGGAAATTGAATGTTCATCTTAATTGTTATTGTTGAACATGTAATATATTTTTAAAGAAATACAACAGTGACATAATAACTACAACTTTATGTGAACGCGAGTAGCTTTTTTGGAATGAGATGAATAAGTCTTATAAAGTTGTAAGCTTCTTCACAACCGTGTAACTATGAATTGAGTTTATTGGGTAATCAAAAAAGAGATAGGACCTAAAATAGCCAAATTTCATACGATTTCACTTGTCCACCATCTTGGATGCAAGGCGAAAACATTTCAGCGCGTTTGAAGCCACTGAGAATGCCCCCTGCAGAGTTGGACGAACATTCTGCGGTGGCGCGGCTGAGTTGACCAGAGGCTATCAGCAGTATTTCCTGTCCAGGTTATTTAGGTCAGTGTGTGTGTGTGCGTGCGTGCGTGCGTGCGTGCGTGCGTGCGTGCGTGTGCGCGCGCGCGCGTGTGTATGTGTGTGCGTGTGTGCGTGTTTGCGTGCGTGCGTGCGTGTGGGGGGTGGGGGCGGGTGAGATTAGGGGGATAGATAATAGATTTAGCAACAAGTAAGGTCATCTTGAGTGGGAGGGTATTCGCAGATGGATTAGCATATGAACTATGATTCTCTTTAGGCAGAAAATGAGGATCCACGATGTTCGACCTGGTAGAAGTGTGTTATCAACCCTCACAGCATTGGTTTTTTGACTGACTGTAGCGTCAAAACAAACTCATTCATTTACTTGAACTGAATGTTCATCTTAATTGTTATGGATAGTCACGGAGCCATGATCCAGAGAACAGGGTGTCATTAGATAGAAATAAACTAAGTAATAATAGGATTACCAGAAAAACGGGGTTTTACACACAAGCCAATAAACTTCGCTCATTAACACCAGAGTAAGTCAGTACAATATTAAAAACTGCCCCATAATTATGTATGACATGCTTGTCGGGTATTGCTACATATATATGTGAAAACAAAGTTATTAAAATGAAGAGCAAAACTGATGAAAGTTAACAATAAACGTGTATACGTGTTATATCGTCACTGCAAAAATAATTATTGTTTGTCTTTAGTATTAACATTCAAATACGTTATATCTGTATTAGCGATATTGTCTTTGTTCCACCGGTGAGTCAGCGTTAGCCGTACTATCTCGTAGTATAATTGAATTTCTGAAGACATCACGATACAGTTTTTACGATGCATCACGTCTGCACTAGCGCTTGATAACAGCCTTGTGATTGGGTGTTTCAGTGGTTTAAATCGCTGCTCTTGATATTGTTGATTAAACTTTGATACTATGAACAATATAATGTTATGTGAGAGGTTGACTTTAGAACGGTAACATACTAATCGTGTATAGGATGACATAAACAGCACAATGAGAAGTTCGTCCAGATTAGTGTATAGGCAACATTTAATAATTAAAATAATTACATTCAACAACTCCCCTTTTAAGTCCATTTTCCTGACTTATAAGTAAATGCAAGAACAATCGGCCGGAATACAATGTATAGTTCTTGTCCACTTCCATATGACTATATAGCATACAATAAGCTATCGAGTCCCGTTTAGATCGGTTTGGGTTGCAGCCTAGATAGCCATAGAATAGTTTCATCTTGGAATCTCCCATATCACTGGGGATCTTCTTCAATTTAAATGGAGTTACTCGTTACGATTCCGAACCTTCACGTGACTGTGTTTATGAACCATTGTCAAATAGTGGTGACATTAAATCTAGGAAACAATACGCGAAATCGCGCATGCACAGAACGGAAAATTTGGTCAAGGCATTAAGTAATCCGTATGCGCAGAACAATTGATTTCAGTACTTCCGCTAAGCGCTTCGAGTGCAGCGTCAAACGCGGGCCTGTAATCTAACACGCGGGGACTGACCAATGAAATCTGAGAAGTAGAAATACCGGTAGACGCTGTTGCTTGATTGACAATGTCAATCAAGAAAGGGAGGAGCTTAACGCTATCGTTCTCTCCCAGTAAATTCCGATGTCAAATAACGACGTTATTTGGACGGAAAAACGATGGTTTGAAAACGTCCAAATAACGTCGTTTTTCCGTCCAATGACCATATACGGAAAAAAACGACGTTTTCGTGTTTGCAGTGTTGGTTGACTTGGTTTCCATTGATCCGGCCTTGAATCAGAATGTAACCAAACCCTACTGTAGATATTTTGGAAAAAGCGAGAAATTGTTAATTTCTGTCACGTACCTGAGTAGGAAATAATCCAAAATATATTCATAAACTTCATGTTTTCTCCCACATAGTGCACATGTTCCGTCGTTGCCACTCTGGCATCTTCGCATCCAGCGAGCTTATGTGAGCTTTACATAAGAAGCTCTGAGAAATTATAAACTGCGGCCATGAATCAATGCGAGTTTTTGGTTACTTAAAAACACAATCAACAATGAAAACTCGAGAAGAAAGCTGAACAAATTGATTGAAGTGTTTTTGTAATTATATCTGAAGTCGTACTGAACTGTGGAGAAAACCCGAGCACAGTTATTGAATGTAAAGATTTTAGTTGAACATCATACTTACATGTAAATTGTGGATCAATAATTTCTTTTGAGACCTGTCATGCTCGAAGTTTTAAAGAAACTAAATTCGATAATGCATTACTCATTCCGCCCATACCTTTGTTCGAAAGGAAGACGAATACAATGACTTGTATGGGTGTGGAAGAACTAGATGCCAAGAGACGTTGTAGGTCACGATCTGGAAGGATGCAAGGTGTCAGATGCACTGGTGCTCACCTGCAGATTGATTAACGCCGCTTTGAACATGCAGTTATATCACGGCGTGTCAGCTTGATGTGCGAGGAAAGCCGGACGAGGTGCAGGACTTGGGCTTACCACTTTCAACCCACGAGACTGGTATGTGTGGGCAAACACAGAAACATAATCAGGGCGAACCGGGTGTGTGTGAGTTGGGTTTAACGCCGCTTTTAACATGATTCCAGTTATATCACGGCGTGTCAGCTTAATGTGGGAGGAAAGCCCGAAGTGATGCAGGCCTCAGACGTTTACAACTTCGGTGAAACCCACGAGCACGGGTATGATGATGACAAACCTAGAAACATAATCGGGGCGAACCGGGATTCGAACTCACAATCATAGGTTTCTGGCGTGTTCAGGGGACGCAGCCCTGCACAGCGATTCGCGGCGCCTTAAACGACTGTGCTCCCGGGCGAACGGGGATTCGAACCCACGATCAAAGGTTTCTGGCCCGCCTGAATGACGCAGCTCCAGACAGTGAATTGCGGTCACCCGTGCCAATGAGGACGGGGTGGCCGGGTTGATTGTGTGGCATCGCACCCAGAGATCGTGGATCAGGTATGAAGGGCGGTCCTGTCAGACCTAACATTATTGTACGTCACGTCCACACACTTTTCGAATACTTTCACACAATTAGACAGAAGGTGCTGAATTAAGAGCCGACATGGCTGTTGTTGCAATATCGTAGCTACCTTCTTAAGAGTCCAATGCTTGTTAGGCACCACCCTTCACAATCTTCGTCACATTTGAGAATATCTTGTACATTATTATACCCCCTGGTTCCAAAACCAGAAAAAGGTATTGAGTGGAACTTTCTCACCCGTGAAGATCCGGGGTAGAATAGGTCTTCAAAGACGACTATGCTTGTCGTAAGAGGCGACTCACGGGATCGAGTGGTCAGCCTCGCTGACGTGGTTGATGCATGTCTGGTGCAGACTCAATTATTTACAGACCGCCGTCATATAGCTGGAATATCACTTTCTTTACTGATCAAAATAGTAACAGCGACCAGTAGATGGGCAGAAAAGGTGGAACAGCAAGACCCCACTCCGGATCCGCCTATGAGCAGTACCCAGCCAGACATCTCCCCTGAATTAACGATTGTTTCGTTTCAAACAATGCAACAGTGGGTTTTTTTGGTGTTGTCTAACACCTCTCAGCAATATTCCAGCTATTATATGACACCTGGCTGTAAATAATCGAATCTGGTCCAGACAATCCAGTGATTGAAATCATGAGGCCCAATCTACGCAAATGGATACGATGACGTGCATCAGCCAAGGTAGCGAGCATGACCACCCGATCCAGTTAGTCGACTCTATGGCAAGCATGGGTTGTGGAATAACAATTCTATCCCGGATCTTCACCAGTACATGCTCAACCATGAACACTGTCATTTTCATCATGCTCATAAAAATATGAAAGCATAATATGGAGGCATCAGTTCAGGGGAAATAACAACAAAATCAGAGAATATACAAACACAGAGTTCTTAATTGTATAATTTATTTGGTTTGCATGATTAATATAGGTGAAAAACATATATTAGAAATACGTTGCTTCTTACATGCGAACTTTGTATATGCTAATATCTAAGCAATACGTATACAACCTGTGATGACCTAGTGTAAGAAATATGAATTAGAAATCGTTTCTAACCTTGCTGGATATCATATTTTATACAAAAAACGTTACTTCTTGTGGTATTAGTATACTGTATTATAATTAAAAAAATATCAGTCCCATATGAAACGTCTATCAATTATGTACAAATTCTGTCATTTATTATGTCTATGTAAATGGTTACAAAGATGCTGGACATTTGCAGCAATGTCAATGTTCGCATCATCAAAGCATATTTCAAAGTGATAATTAAAGGACAGGCATTTCTGTTCCAATATTTACAAATAATTTTTTTTTCATAAACGAAAACTGAAAATCTCTGACTATGTTACTGCACTCCACACTCTCCTCCGGGCACGTCCATGCTAAATGAGATGTGGCTATAAGAGAAAATAAGTTGTTCATGGAGTAGCAATAGACTACAGTGAGTATTTATGACCATGGTATCACTTTTTTGCTGACTGCTGAATAAAAAGATCTAACCAGACTAATGTTATTATATTGGATATATCAATTTTAATGACAATTTACCTTCAACAATGGTCCCTTCAATAGTAAGATATGGGAAAGTCTCTGAAAACACCTCCACACAACAAATATATATGTATATAAACATCTGTGTGTGTGTGTGTGTGTGTGTGTGTGTGTGTGTGTGTGTGTGTGTCTGTGTCTGTGTGTTTGCGTGCGTGCGTGCGTTTGGGAACTAAAAAATACCAAATTATGATTCTTCTATTTAGTCAGATAATACAACTTTATCATTCTTGATTGGCAAACTGAAATATTTCACGTTATATATAAAAAAAAGAATCAGATTTGTGTCTCTGAAGTATTTCCTTTAAAAAAATGAGTAATATACACGTCAAAAATTGGGTGGAAGATTTCAGACTATCAGTGACAACACAGTCAGACATAGTCTAAGCGAACTATGTACAGCACACTATGAAGAGAGCACCTGCACAGACCCTGTCATGAAGGGGTCCAGGGTATTTATAACATTAGACGCCCCTAGGAATTCTAGTAAAGGATACATGCCCTCAGCAACCTGTTTGTCATAAGCGGAGACTAAATGGATTGGGTTGTCAGGTTCAGTGACATTGCTGATTGCATGTCATCTTTTGTATTTGAATGGATCAATGTTCATGATGTCACTGGACTGTCTGGTCCAGACACGATTATTTACAGACCGCGGTCTTATAGCTGGAACATTGCTGGGCGTGGCATTAGTGAGTGAGTTGGGTTTAACACCGCTTTTAACAGTATTCCAGTTATATCAAGGCGTGTCAGCTTAATGTGGGAGGAAAGGCCGAAGTGATGCAGGTCTTAGACGTTTACCACTTTGGTTAAACCCACGAGCACGGGTATGGTGCTGACAAACCTAGAAACATTATCGGGGCGAACCGGATTCGAACCAACAATCATAGGTTTCTGGCGTGCCCAAGGGACGCAACTCTGCACAGCGAATCGCGGCGCCTTAGACGACTGGGCCACCCGTCCCCCGAGCGTGGCATTAACCAAAAGGCAAACAAATTAAGGATGAGTAGACGAATCTTCACCATGGATAACTTCTTACTATGTTTCACTGCATCTCACTGACATTTACGTCAGAATGAAACAATGGTTAATAACAGAATGTGTAAAAAACTAGAACAAAACACAAAGAGAAAACACAAAGGATAAATCTGTGAACTGTAATACTGATGAAAATAGCAATGTTTGTCCAAGGGAGACAAACGAGGGGATACCCTCCCCTTCAAACACACAGACAGGTGACATAACATTATACATGTAGGCAGGGATTTACCAGTGCTTCATTTGCACCGCAAACATTTTATAATTAACAGTCCCACTTAGTTTATTTGGAACAAAACCTTATCCTGTGTCGGCAGCAACATGTATGACAATACTATAGGGATGTCACAATATACGATCAATACGTCATGAATAAGCTGGCAGTACAATACATGTAGGCATTTCATGTCACGGCTGTATCAGTTTCCAAAAACTAATATTTACAATGTTTTGCATTTACCCAGTCAGGCTACTGTTTCACAAATCGATCTTTGTTACGACTATTGTAAGTCTATGTTAAGGTATGGGAGTTACGATTGACATAGCACTAAGATCTTAAGTCGATTTTAAGGTATTGGAGTTACAATTGACGTAACGCTAAGATCGTAAGTCTATGTTAAGGTATGGGAGTTACGATTGACGTAGCGCTAAGATCATAAGTCTATGTTAAAGTAAAAGAGTTACAACTTGTCAACAACAACAACATCCTTTGTTAGCCATGCAACATAAAACATCGAGTTCACGAAAAAATTAAAAATAAGACATATTGTACTGTGACTCAAATATGGCAATATGTTTGGAAACATGAGACAGGTATATAGTGACACCCCTACCATAATGCTATACTGACAAGAAACTCAGGTGGGTCGACATGATCAGTTTCAATAAAAAACAAAATCCACTAAATTTCAGTGTACTCCTTGTAGAAGGAACTGAAACATGATGTGTGAGACTCATCCTCTCCATCTCCAGGGCTAGCATTTCAGTTCACATACACTTACCCCTTGACCCATCCCTGTGGTTCTTGCAATCGCAAATCACCCGCCTGGATTATTTAGTAACATTTTACCGACCAATCAAACATCGACATAAGGAAAAGGGAAAGGGTAAGGGAGGAACATGTAAGTCATTTTCCTAGAAACCAAAGCCACCACCAGCTTTTATGGACAAGACATCCTTTTCATTAAAAAGATTTTTGACGTCTTTTTTTGCATGTCAGTCAGTTTTTCAATGTTGAATTTCTTGCAAACTCGATCATAATCAATGGGACTGGCCAATCCAATAATTGAGGCTGGATTGGAACTCGCATTCTGATTGGTACGTTAGCCGTAGTACCAAGGCCAATCAAATTGGAAATCAAGGGTGGGTAATTTGAGATTGGGTGAACCAGGGGGCTGAGTCCAGGGGTCATGGCAGATTTACCAATGTGCTAAGCCTGGAGATGTAGAGGGAGTGTGAAACTGGACACAGTTTAACGACTAGGTTTTCGATATCTCAATCATTGAGGACGTTCTGATTGTCGGTTGGTCTGGAGTTCAACAGACTCAACTACTGTGTTTTTCAAGATATTGCTTTTTCCATTAACTATAAAAAGATTCAAATAATGAATGTTTTGTTTATATTTCATATCATTCCAGAAAATAGACTCAATAGTATGATGTTGGTCATTTGACATTAAAGGTTTTTCATCAAACACCGTTTTCCATCACAAGAGTAACATCCTTCTACACAGACTCCTGAAATGGATTACCTATACCAGTCTCAACCAGGTAATACAACCAAGTAATTTTCAGTCAAATAAAAACATTTTTAGTGATCAAACTATTAAACTTACGAGAAAGTTTGGTCCCTCTCAATATTAATATATATATACTACTCAAAAGAAATTAAGAACACCCCTTTTTTCAAATGGCTTTAGTCATGTATAGTAATACGAAAGAATCGGGTGTTCTTTAACTTCTTTGAGTAGTATAGATTGGATGTTTGATGTGGAATAATTCCAGATGAGTGTCTCAAGTTCATTCATCCAACTTAGTGAGTCCGTGGAAGGAATAATTGCACAGCTACAGTTGGGACATAACTGTCAACAATATACACAACAATTACGTTCTTGACGTTTCATGCGGCAAAGTCTAATTTCCCAAGAGTATTTCACAAACAGGCTCAAAGTCATTGAAAATATATGTAACCAATGTTGAATGTTAAAAACAGGATTTATCATGGAAATCTTCTGCTGTTTTACTACAAGAAGCAAACACCACATACATAAGTTCAAAACAAGACTTTAAGGTTATCTTATGATTCTAAATAACATCTATGAACAAAAATCACGATTAAGGCTAAAAAGAAAATAGTCTTGGTTCTCAGGCACCACCTGCATCAAGTTTGCCGGACATTTCGCTTTTTCTTCCATTTTTCCATATTTAAAAACAAACAAAACAAAATCCTAAAAATATTCCAAGTCCTACTGTATCAAATACTGTATTACAGTATTTTACTCATCAAGGAAAACATTTATGTGGGGAGGCCCTTTCCCAGGTGAGTGTACACAACTGTTTATTTGGATACGTACTAGTTTCAACAACCCCCCTCCCCCAGCCCTTCAAAAAAAATAAAAAACAAAAAAAATAAAAAAAATAAAAAACACCAACTGCCCCGACTAATTGTTCAAAAGCCATTGCCTGAGAACCACTTCTTTAATTTTTTTAAACCTAATGACAATAATTTCACTAAAATCATTTTTTTGGCGCTCACAACTGTACCATGCACAAGGAAATTGGCCTGGAATGGTTTTAATGAGAATGTTTATGACAATGTATTATTACTGTAACATGAGACCATGGTATTCACCTAAGACATGCAGCAGCCACTCTGAGTGTCAATCAACAACAATATATTAAGGATTTATCCACACCTGTCCAGATAATACACCCCAAATCATTTGTAAATGTAGCAAAAATTGGAATTAGAATTTGCCAATTCCTGTTAATATTTAGATTGAAAATGTTATGGCTTTGCAGAGGTGACTGTAATGCAGAGCTTGACACATTTGCATTGAATGCAATGTAAAAACATCATAATAATTATCAATGCATTAAAATATACTTTTAAAATATCGCAATTTTGACCCCCTCAAAAAGTATTCATAATTTGCCTTAAGCATGGAATATATCCCTGGATATATAAATTATTTTCCAAAGAGTTTGCTGGTGTCATTTTTCAACAAATCATTCCATCAATCATTCAACAAAGTTTTCTCAGGGTGGCAATATTTTTGTGAATATAATATACATAATGTGTACCTGAAACATAGGAATGCTGTGATGTCGTAACAATGGTAACCATGGCAACATGTCATATATTAACAATGCATCTAAAATATATCACTCAGTCTTGTATTTTCAGTATACTTCTTTTCTCTAAATCTTCCATCTCCTTCAACACGTATGCAACATTGTATCGTAGTTCATGGAATTTTGAAACTGGCACCTGTAAAGTAAAACATACAGATACAAAATCTTGAGGATGTCCACTTGTCTCTGTGAAGAGTATTCATTTTATTTAAAGACAGGAATTCAGAAATTCTTTATGTTTGATTGTTAGTTTGTTTGTTGTTTTACATATTTCAGCCACATGATGGCAGCCTGTAAATAAACATATGGACCAGACAATCCAGTGATTGATATAGAAAGCAATAACCCATGCCGCCGGGGTACGTTGGCATGCTATCAACCTAGTTACCGAGCATGACCACCCAATTCATTTAGTCACCTCTCACGACCAGCAGCCTGTTTAGGTACCAATTCTCACCCAGAAACCCAATAAGGTTAAAATCTTTAGGATTTAATATATTTGTCCAAACTTAAAAGAATGGGCTAAGCATGGGGTTAGTGACTAACAGGGTGGTCAGGCTCGCTGACTTGGTTGATTCATGTCATCGTATCACATTTGTGAGGATCGATGCTCTTGATGTCAATCACTGGACTGTCTAGTCCAGACTCGATTATTTACAGACCACCGTCATATAGCTGGAATATTGCTGAGTGCAACTTTAAACAACAAACAAACAATTTGTAACATACAGCGACATTCCACTGATTACGTCCGACATGAATGAGGTAACAACGTAGCAACGTCATAGATTAAACAATGTTGGGGCTCTATCCTATTTGCCAAGCCGTAAGCAATAAGTGATTTGTGGAAAAATTATAAGACTATAAGTCTATGAATCTATGAATCTCGGCTTCATATTGCCAAAAGATTGACTTCTCATACGTCATACAACACTCCCATACTTGACAGTTGAAATTGCAAAGTGATAACAAATCAGAACATCCTTAGGCAGATGTGAAGACGTGACAGGTATTTCTAGTATGTACCTTAAATGTGTCAGTAAAATGGCCACAGAAAATCTTAGGGACCACCCCTGAACATACGAGGACGAAATAGTTGGCTCCTTACCTCAAATGTATGGATTCTGCCATTGCTGAGAGTCATCTCCATCATGACCGTGGGTTCTAGCACTCGGTTCAACACACTGAAACAGCCAGACAGAACAGTGAGTGAGTGAGTTGGGTTAACACTGCTTTTAACAGTATTACAGTTATATCACGGCCTAGCGGCTTAATGTGGAGGAAAGCCTGAAGTGATTGAGGTCTCAGATGTTTACCACTTTGGTGAAACCAACGAGCACGGGTATGGTTCTGACAAACCTAGAAACATAATCGGGGTGAACCAGGATTCGAACCCACAGTCAAAGGATTCTGGCGTGCCCAAGGGACGCAACTCTGCACAGCGAATCGCGGTGCATTAGACGACTGGGCCACCCGTGTCCCCCCATACAGAACAGTCAGTTCATACTTTAACACCCTTACTTCAGCAATTTATCTCAAAATAACCTCCAATATAGAAACCATTACCAGTTAGAGATTAATACATTAGTTGCCATGATTATAATTGCCACCTCTGTATGCTTTGCCAGTCAACGGATATGGAAGTACGCTAAACTAAATACCAGACAATCTGGCCCTAGGGGAGGTAACTCCTACCGTTTAAATTATTTTCACTCTGGAAAAACATGGGAGGAAATTATTGGACATTCAGATAGAAACTTAACTGCTTCCACAGGAAGTTTGGTGCTTTTAGCCAACAGGTGGCGACAAAACTAAGTGGTATGAATTCATACCACTTCCTGTCATGAGTGTGACTTGATGGTGAGACAGTGTCTCCCTGACAGGTAGTGTTTAGTCATAAACTCACCTCGTTGATATGGCTACATCTACCCTCCATCTAAACAGGTCTAAACTTGGTAGGTGGGGTCGGCCAGCAACAGCATGTTTATCGATCTTGGGTCTCCTGACAATCAAATAAATAATACTGTAAACAAATAAATAAAATAAGTGGATATTTTGGCTAGTTTTGAGACATAATGTTTATCTAATCTGTCCTGATAAATCATAAAGTGGACAATTTACACATGGTTGTGACACTCTGGCAAATATACTTGTAAGAGTGAGTGAGTTAGGATTTACGCAGCTTTTAACATTATTCCAGTGATATCCCGATATGTCAGCTTAATGTGGGAAGAAAGCTCAAAGTGACGCAGGTCTCAGGAGTTCACCACTTTGGTAAAACCCACGAGCACGGGTATGTTGCTGACAAACAGACAAACATGGGAACCAGGAACAGAATCTACACGCCTTGGTTTCGGATGAGCCCAAGGGACACAACTCTGCACAGCAAATTGCAGCACCTTAGACGACTGGGCCACCCGTGCACCCAGAATTCAAAAGAACTGCTTTAGCTTATCAGAAAAGGATGGCTGCATTGTCTTACTTCTTTATTTTTGTAAATTGTGTAACTATGCGACATTTTGGATCAGATGTTGGTACCCTTTTCAAGCAATTCTTGGAAAATTGAATGGAAACAAGTAAAGAAACTGAAACCCATGCGTCCACTTAAACCATAGCCATCACATCCAGAGGTTCTCCATATTTTATGCACCCCCAACCCCACCCAAATGTCTTGCTCTTCACCAGACAGAACAAGAAAATTAAAAAAACAACTGTAAATTTTATTGTCACTAGAAAGCTGGCTTTTACTGATATACCGCACATTACTGTGTTTCTGGAAAAAGGAGAGTTCACAAAGGTCCTAAAGCAACCCACCTATCGTATTTTGTGATTGGATGAAATTGGAAACACACATATCGTTTTAGTCCTGATCAACGATCAATGAAGGTCGTTACTCCAAGTCACTGATAAATTAGTATGGAGAATAAAAGTATTTCTTTATGTTTTGTTTTTGTTTAACATCGCATTCAGGGATATTCAAGCTACATTATAACTTGTAAATAATCAAGTCTGGATCAGACAATCTAGTGATCGATATTGTGAATAAATTGCAATGATCAACACCATTGGGATATCATGACAAAGTAACAAATCATGACAACCTGATCCATTTGGGAGCGAGAGAGCGAGTGAGTGAGTGAGTGAGTGATTTAGTGAGTGAGTGAGTGAGTGAGTATGGTTTGACGCCATTTTAGCAATATTCCAGCAATATCACAGCAGTTACACCAGAAATGGGCTTCACACATTGTACCCATGTCAGGAATCGAACCCCGGTCTTCTGTGTGACGAGCAATTGCTTTTACCACTAGGCTACCCCACTGCCCCTGTCCATTTGGTTGCCTCTTACGAGCGGCATCGGTTGCTGGGGACCTACACTAACCCAGAATCCCTAGGGTGTCGGGAGCCTCAGTAAACTGTTGATGTTGTCTCCGAACTAGGCAAAACAGAAGCCTCAAGTTTTTTACATGACCACTTTTCAAAGTCCTACCTATTTCCAAAGATAACACTGGCAATGTCTGTCTGAAACTCTTCTGGTATTCTGGAACAAACATGACATGAAAATGAAATATGTGGAAGATAACATTACCATAATTTCTATCAAACAATGAATTCTTATTGATAACATCCCAAAGAGACACTTCAGCAGCACACCTCTAGGTCGACCCATATTTTGGACACTGAGCATACAGGTAGTGATGGGTATTGGCCTGTCTCTTGTATTGCAATTTATTACAATAATGATTCATGTCTTGCGATATGTACCAAAATTTTGCATGTGTTTGCATCTGTAGTTTATTGTGAATCTGAATAAAAAAACAACTACCCCTGCACATTTTTGACAACTTCGTATGCGTGCACCACTTTGATAGATGTTGCCATGGTCAAAATGCATGTGTAATAGATACATTATATACATGAAATTGGTCATGACTAGTTTCGCTTCTTTGATCCCAGGAAACAGTTGTTTATTTCTGAATATCATAATTTCAATTCAACTTCCAATTATAAATGTGAATGATTAGAAAAACGCAATATACAGGTATTTCCCAGATATATTGTGATATGTATTCATTATATTTCGTAACATGGTATACTGGCAATAAGTGCACCTCTACATACAGGTATTTCCCAGATATATTGTGATACCCCCGGTATGTATTCATAAGTACTTCTTTACGTGGTATACTGGTAATAAGTGCACCTCTACATACAGGTATTTCCCAGATATATTGTGATATGTATTCATAAGTATTTAGTAACGTGGTATACTGATAATAAGTGCACCTCTACATACAGGTATTTTCCAGATATATTGTGATATGTATTCATAAGTATTTCGTAACGTGGTATACTGGTAATAAGTGCACCTCATACAGGTATTTCCCAGACATATTATGATATGTATTCGTAAGTATTTTGTAACGCGGTATACTGGTAAAAAGTGCACCTCTACATACAGGTATTTCCCAGATATATTGTGATATGTATTCATAAGTTTTTCGTAACGTGGTATACTGGTAATAAGTGCACCTCTACATACAGGTATTTTCCAGATACATTGTGATATGTATTCATAAGTATTTAGTAACGTGGTATACTGGTAATAAGTGCACCTCTACATACAGGTATTTCCCAGACATATTGTGATATGTATTCAAAAGTATTTCGTAACGTGGTATACTGATAATAAGTGCACCTCTACATACAGGTATTTTCCAGATATATTGTGATATGTATTTTTCATAAGTATTTCATAACGTGGTATACAGGTAATACCACTCACCTCTACATACAGGTATAATAGCAATAAAAAAACACACACAAAATGTTTGAAAAACTTTTTGTTTGCTTGTTTGTCTGTTGTCTACCGCAGCACTCAGCAATATTTCAGCTATATGACAGCAGTCTGTAAATAATCAAGTCGATACCAGACAATCCAGTGATTCATATCATGACCATTGATCTACGCAATTGGGATTCGATGACATGCATCAACCAAGTCAGCGAGCCTGACCACCTGATCCCGTTAGTCGCATCTTACGACAAGCATAGTCGGATCAAAACATGAATCACTCGTGATCAGCTGATTGTTTTGTTTCAGGCAGGCTCTAGGTAATCAGTGATTCTTTCACAATGTTCTTCTAGTCATACTCACTGTAAGTCATTTAAGTCAATCTTGAATAACTGAAAGAGAACAAACACAAATTATATCATACACATGTCAATATACTAAAAGTGATTTTCATGTTGGTTAACTAAAGAATCACCCACAGAGATTGATCATTTTCATCAAATACTGCATCCAGAACCAGAGTGAGTGAGTGAGTATGGTTTTATGCTGCTTTTAGCACTATTCCAGCAATATCACAGCGGGGGACACCACAAATGGGCGTCACACATTGTACCCATGTCGGGAATCGAACCCGGGTCTTCGGCGTGACGTCCAGAACCAGAAGGCTAGTATGAGCGAAAAACACTCGTCATCACATAGCCTGGAACATTATCATTATCATTAGGGGTGTAACGATAGGAGAACACAGTATTGTGTGACAATACGAGGCCCACGACACAATACATCGATTTACAACCCCTGTATCATCATACATATGATACACAAACTAGTATGTAACCAAATAAACAGCTGTGCCTAATCAGCATGAGAAAGGGCCTCCCTACATAAATGTATCCCTTGGTGAGGAAAATACTGGAATACAGTATTTGACTACCATTGGACTTGGAATATTTAAGGATTTTTTTATTTTTAAAAAAAATGGAAAATAAAAATGAAATGTGCAGCAAACTTTATGATAATGCAGATGGTGCCTGAGAACCAAGACTATTTTTCTTTTTACCCTAAGGATTGACATTAAAATAGCACTGTGCCAATGTCACCAAGTGACGCGAGTTTGGTGATACAGTTGTCCCTCTACTTAACACGTAATGTGAACCTCAGCAAGGAATATCTGTACAACACTCTTTCCTTGAACGCGGGGTCGTTTTCTTGGACCCCGATGACAGCGGTATATCGAGGGATCACTGTAGTAGTATCATGCCATGGCTTCAACACCATCATTTTTTCACAGATTCTCGTTATGTGATCATAAACATATTAAAATTGTGTTCAGAAGTAATCACCAAAATTTGTATTTGAGATGACTGAACATAAACCATTTCAAACTGTGTAAAAAGGGTACCGCAATTCTTCTATTAGATGCAGGGTCTTATAATACACAGCAGCCTCTAATCCTGCTAATTGCTGCTGGGTCCCATCATTTAATGCAATTATGGATTCCTATCTCATTTCCTTATGGCATGTAATGATTACTCCCTCCATTTAATTATGACGGTTTCCTGCAAATGGAACATTTGCATAACTGTGGAATTTGGTATTTGGTATTTGGTATTAAGGTAATGAGTTGCCACTGTGCCGGGCATCTGATAGAGGAAATATGGTACAGACATAAATATACTGGTACATTATTTGGGATTGATCTACTGACAATCAAAATTCCATTGTCTTGAAAACAAAAAAAACATTTTACACAGTACATAGCAATGAGTGACTGAGGTTTTATGCCGCTCTCGCATTTGCTTAGCAATATTCCAGCAAAATCATGGTAGGTGACACTATGAATGGGCATTGTCCATGTTGGCATTAGAACTCGGATATAAGCTTGTTGAATGAAAGTTTTAACCACCAGGCCACCACCACCACCCCCACCCCACACCCCATTCTACTTAGTAGAATAACAGCTGAACCCGGTAGGTAGCCTCACCTCCATCTTGAGTGATGGTTGAGGGTGCCTGAGAGCTGTACGAAGCAGTGTGTACAATCCGGTGTACATGGCTGTCAGCGACTCCTCACTTTCACCATTGGAGATGATTTCTTTGATCTGCTTGTGCTGGACTTCCTCTCCCTCCATGGCGGCAACCACCACTGAAAGAGCAAATCAATGTTGGGGAACTACAGACATAATCATAAGACATATGAACAATTTATACATACAGAGTTTTAATTGATGATGATATAAGTCTACATGTCTCAGTATTCATTCTAGAGATGCTAAATGTGTGCGAAAGGTCAATATTGATCATATGGATCATTAGAAAGTGAGTGAGTGAGTGAGTGAGTGAGTGAGTGAGTGAGTGAGTGAGTGAGTGAGTGAGTATTGTTTTACGCTGCTTTTAGCAATATTCCAGCAATATCAAGGCAGGTGACACCAGAATTGGGCTTCACACATAATGACATTGTACCCATGTCGGGAATTAAACCCGGGTCTTCGGCATGAAGAGCGAGCGCTTTAACAATTAGTCTACCCGACCGCCCCATTAAAAACTTAGAACATGAACATATGGCACAAACCAATCTGAACTCTGAGATGTAACCATGGGAACCTAGAAGTTTTGAATCATGTCATTCAAACAACACTGTCTGCCGACTAAAGATTCATGATCTGGATCAATCTCATCCTCAATTATGCAATATATCATAACATATCTGAGGTATAATGCACAAGATAATCAAAGATGGTTCAGTCTAGAAACGTCTTTACATTAATCCTAATAAAATGAACAGTATTTTATTTTTAATTATGCTTGGAATGTCCTTCACTAGATTCTAGGTACAGGACCAGAAATGTATTAATCTTTACAGTATTAAAAAAATTAGGTATGTTGTACATTAATCACGGGTGAGTATATTTGCAATTATGTACAAATTTCTTTTCACTGTTCAACAATTAATGAAACATTTGACTAAAAAAACATCTAAATTCCTATCAAATCATCATTAACAATCAAGACAGTGTAATCAATCAGCATCATGTTCATTGATCACTGGAAGTTATGCAACATTATTACAATTTTCTTATTCATATTACATTTGCCTAAAGATAGATCCGACAGGTATCAAGTGTATGAAAATAGTTAAAAATAAATAACGTGTACTTTTCAACAATTTTCTGAAAGTTTCTTTGTCAAGTTTGGCAAGTGGCTTGGGAAGTGCTTTCACTTCCTTGGGCACCCTGGCTCCTATGAATGATGTTCGGTCTGCTGAAGCACTGGCTTTCACACCCGATCCAACCACTTGGACGATAGACATCTTGATACTGAAAACGCAAGCTAACTGTCCTCAGTCTCAATATGCAGCTGTAACAGTTAGTGAATGTCAGTAGCGTACAATATCCAAGATATATTCTCCTTTGAATGGAATCTTCATGTCACCTTGTTTCCTAACCATAGGCTTATGACATTGCCATACTGGCAACACACGTGACTCCTAGCTTTACGTTAAACACCCAGATAGTGTTGATAATCCAGCTCTCAAGACCTGCCCACTTCTGAATCCGGAAGAGCACATGATTAACTGCGGAATTGTAATGTTGCTTTATTGAACTGATAAAAATAAAATAGGGTTAAGATATATGAAACAAACAAGTTAGAATGCATACACATAATACTCTCATTAGATTTCTCGAATAATGTGTTTTTGTTGTTGTTGAAAGTCCGTCTCTCAACAGTGACCATGCCATACAAAACACAATGCACTTCTAAACTCTAAAGCTTGGCTACAAGTTTTCAGCGAGTCCGCCTACTCGCTGCGGAGATACAACTTCCTCAACAATGGCGGAATCCAGTCGTATTTCGAGGTATGCCACAAATGAATTTACGTATATTTAATGTTATGGATTTTGTTGATCCTCATAATTTTTAATGAATCAATTTTAGTGAAATCTAATGTCGAATAAATAACTTGGAATACGATGATAACCGCGTACGTTTTGATCATGTTGATATTTGCTCTGTGTGATGGATGACTTTGTAAATCTCCACACATCTTGCAGATCACGAGATTTGTTACAGTGATTATCCCGTGAAGTTCAGGACCCACAGTGGTAGGAAACGGGATCTAAATTCTACTTTATTGTGTACCCAAACCAGCTTTATATATTGTCTTTGATCTTAACACACCTCGGGGGAGAAGTGCACTTTACCGGGCGCACTTTTTCAGTTCCCATTAGCGCTGTGGGGGCTCGAACGCGCTTCGCCGGCTCACCGGCTCTGCTAATTAATGTATTAATTAATGTGTTAATGTGCTCTACCACTGGACCACGGGCGCTATCACATGTAATCAGTGCTCGTTTAACGCGTCATTAGAATCCCCATCAACATGCATGCGTAATTCAGTAAACAATGAATTGTGCATGCGTGTGACATCACGGTCCGCTCTCCCATTAAATTTTTCTTGAAACCACTCACGGCATTGTTTATGTCAACATGACCGACGAATGAGATTAACCATATTTACTCTTAAACAGGTAAGAATTTATGGCTAACCCTTGCCCCAAGCAAGATAACCCTAAGGACCGAAAAGGGATGTTGGATCTTAAAGACGTGTAAGTTTCCCTAAGACTGAGAATGGGTGTTTGATCGTAAAGATAAGCAAATTTCCCTAAGACTGAGAACGGATGTTTGATCGTAAAGATGTGCAAGTTTCCCTAAGACCGAGAACGGGAGTTGGATCGTAAAGACATGTAAGTTTCCCTAAGACCGAGAACGGATGTTGGATCGTAAAGCTGTGTCAGTTTCCCTAAGACCGAAAACGGGCGTTGGATCATGAAGCGAGAGTCACCAGAGCGTGAGGCACGGTAACGGTAAAACGAGACAGCGGTGGCACCATAGCGCGTCAATTGAGCGGATGGTAGAGCTCGGCTGCGCCCGGTAAACTGCATTGTTGCCCACCTCGGTCAATGGACGCGATGTTAGGGTTTGCTACCTCCCCTTCACCCCTTCACGATCCTTAGGGTTGCTAGTTAGTTAGTTATCTCTTTTAATGAATAAGTAGTATGTTATCTAATTTGAGGAAAGTGATTAATCCTGTTAATTTTGAGTTTCATGCACATCAAGGGAAAAAGATTGGTGTTGATCAATAGGTTAACAAGTACTGTTTATTTGTGTCAGCGCCTGTTGTCTCATGATGAAGTGTTGCCTGAATAGATTAACTCACTAGCCTAGTTTAGCTGTACGCAGACAACATAAGTTCAATCTTCTTCGCGATACGAATTTAAATCCGGAAAAGTGTGCCATAACAATGAAGTACTCCCGCAATCATACTCTTATGGACATGATACATGCTTACTTCCCACCTTTGTGGCATGTTTTACAGTTTCAGAATTTTCACTGTTCACTGTAACACATATATTTTGGGGCATTTTAATATTAAAGATTCGTACTAACTCAGAAAACATATTAGTCTAGCTAAGGTTAAATGGTAGGACTAATGTTACATGATAATACGATTCTTGGGAGCACCTTTAGTGTACAGTACCACAATTTCTCGTGAGGACGATCTCTGCCATAGGTCACATGTCTCAAATATGAGCAACCAGTTTTTGTGAGAATCCGTTGGATGCGAACTCATGGCCTTCAGATTGTTCATACGGCTCCAAGGGTCAGACGTTGAATTCACGAGTACACATGAATGACATCGTTTTGATAGTTTTCACTCGGTGATTTTGTCATGGAAAAGTGAGTGAGGGAACACTGTAAGGATAACTTGTATCACAGTAAGGACCTCGGAAGGCAAGTATCTTGGATGGAAATTTCATGACAGTTTCCTGAAGCCAATACTATTTCATATGAAAATACTTCATCCTGCTAACTCCACATTTTCATGAGAAGTATAAATGCCACTGAAAGTGTGAAAACAATAAAAGAAACAAGAATCCCCTGACAAGTGCATTTATTTGCACTCTTCATGTCTTCAGCTCCAATGCTTGAAAATACATTAGAAACGGGTACGACCTCCCTAGACCCCCTTCACAGTTTGTAAAGTCTCGTATCCATCCTTGTCAATACAACTATAATTGATTTATTGCGAAATACGTCCCACGGTTGGTAGTTAGTGTACGGACTGGCGATGTTTAGATGTGTGAACTTCAATAAGTAAATACCCAATAAACATGATAAGCTGCATTCTTGTGCTTAATAATAAAATCTACTAAAACTAAAATTAAAAATATAAATATGTGACGTAGTTCCCATTTACAATCCATTCATTCACCTGAGTTATGTTGAAACCCCCCCAAAAATATTTTGAAAATGAGATGGCGCCTGCTATAAATGTGCCACCACAGGCTACCGTTATATTTAGTAAACAAATATTGAAAACTCTCAACATCTCTGGGCTTATTCAATGACATCATGATAACCCTTCTGTCCCTATTTTGTTTAAGCGCTGTTTTTCAAACTACTTTTTCAATTCAAAATTTCATTTAGTGTTGATTCCAACTTTTTGCACAATCCATTCAGTTTGGTTTGATGATTAACAGTAATTGAATCATCTGTTACATACTGGCATGATCAGCATGATCACATGGTATTAAAAAAACTCACGAGTTAGAGTTAGGGATGCGCCACTGGTCTTAGACCATGTAGACAGCACATTTCGCTGTACAGATTTTGTTCTGTTTAACATAGATTTGAACATTGTTGAAGAAAGGATACACCTGCAGTGTTCGTAATAACCACCTGCATGTTGGCTGGAGCTGGTAGATCTCCAGCTTCAATTGTGCAAGTGATTTTAGTCACTATAACCTGTCATTTTTCATTGTGTTTTTCTTGAAAATTGTTGATTGTCAAAATTCCAAGTGTTTCACACTCAAAACTCAAGAACAGTTAGAAAGGCTTAATGTGGCTGCAGGACACACGGGCGGATAGTGATGATGAGTACTTGGTGGAGTTATTTACTCACTTCAGCGTCAGTCACCAGGGTCAGCGGGTCACTGAGGTGTTGTAGATTAGGGGCAGTGTTTGATGTTAAGTAATCAAAACTGATAAGTGATTGCAGATTTCCTTTGAATTTCAATTTTATTCTGTAATTGAATGAAGTTTAGCTGTGTTGTTCAACTTTGACTCTACAGGGCCTACAGTGTCTAGTCAGGGCTCTGCTGAGTTTAGACAAGGCCTACAGTGTCTAGTCAGGGCTCTGCTGAGTTTAGACAAGGCCTACAGTGTCAAGTCAGGGCTCTGCAGAATTTAGGCAGGGCCTACAGCGTCTAGTCAGGGCTTTGTGGAGTTAAGACAAGGCCTACAGCGTCTAGTCAGGGCTTTGTGGAGTTAAGACAAGGCCTACAGCGTCTAGTCAGGGCTTTGTGGAGTTAAGACAAGGCCTACAGCGTCTAGTCAGGGCTTTGTGGAGTTAAGACAAGGCCTACAGGTTCTAAAATCTATTGGTCCTATTGCCAGCCTGGTAAACATTTTCAATTCAAACACTGTTCACCTGTTCCTGAGGGTTTCATCAAGTAACAATCTCATTCGTGACCAACTCGTGTTATTCCGGGACAAGCCGAATAGCGACCTGTGCCCCTCTCGTGGCCATTTTTGCAACAGGGTTCCGTCTTTGCGCAAACGGGCATACCTAAAACAATTGTCAACTCGTTGTGTAATGGTTCACACATATTTCCCCGTATATTATATATTTTAGATACAATTTACAGCAGATCTGGACATGCGGACTTATACAGTATGTTTGAACACGTTTAACTGTGTCTTGGGTATATTTTTAGATGCAAGACACATGTAAAATCAAATATTATTTCTGAGTGATTCTTTGACAAAGAACTTGAAATCATACGCGCATTCTGATTGGTTTGTCGTATTTTCGCACATAACATTCATTGATAGGGGGACGAGTTGCAGGTTACGGAAAGGGGCGAGTGGTGACGAATGGTAACAAACTAACTAAGATACTGTTCTGAGACTCAACCTACTCAAGATTGAACACGGGGAAGACAACTCCCAAATAACCATGTTAACAGTCCACTTATGATGTTCATAACATCTGTGGTATATTCTCTGATAAGTTCTACACCAGGTGACATGATGAAGATACTGTTTCTGTGCAGCTGATGTCTTATCTATCTGTTGCAGTATGCGGATGGCTGATAACAGCAACAGCAAGGTGATGAAGACGATGATCGTCTTCAGCATAGGAATGATCACCTGTCCAATCTTCTCATATTTCTTCAGTAAATCAGTTATTTTTGAAGGTTTGTACAATCAGACTTAGTCTTCATCCATAACATGAAAACATAAGTTGACATCATATAAGGATATTGTAATATGACTTGTGTTGATGGACACACTGCTCACTTCGTTGTTTGACATGTGTATTTTTTTATTGGTCCTTAACATGTTAAAGGTCACACTTTATTAATTTTGCATTTCACAGATATATTCCAGCTTTTTGCACACAAGGTCGCTTTTCAGAAGGGGCGGTGGGACTGTAAATGAAAAATAAAACATGTGGCCTAATTTGTTTTCAGTTCACCTTCACCATGTTGCACACTGTCTATGTCATTTAGTGTCTTATTCACTCGCTGTATATTATAAGGGTAAGGTTATTTTTCAGGGCATTATCATTTGCAAAAGCCTGAGAACTTCCCTTAACTGCCTGACAGAGGAGGGCAGTTGGAAAGACTGAGGGCTTCTGCAAATAATAATGCCCTAAAAATAATGTTGCAGATATTATTGCTGATATGGATAGAATGGGTTATCAAATAAAAATAAACAACAATATCGGTTTTGAAACAAGTACTGCAATCAACACACAATGAATGTCGCTGACCCACATTTACAAATATGAAAAGTCACAGAACTAACCAGATGATGTCACTATTGAACATCAATATGATGTCACCTGGCCCTTTGTCAAGCAATATGAGGGCATTATCAAGTTACAGTGGCCCATTTATTTCTGATAACATGCGGTCGGTTTAATGATAATTCTATCCATTGAGCTCATATTACTCATTCACTCAGACTATAGATTTTACGTACGTCAAATGTCATTAGCATGATTAGGACCTTTTAAGATGTTCATTCAGTGTTGTAGTTACAACATAACACAAAAAGCAAGTGCATACACTTTGAATTCATCACAAAAATATATGTAAAAATTAGAAGTTAAAAGAAAGTGTACTATGGCATGAATAGTGTGTTCTTCAGTCCTTTGTTATGGTTACCTGACCTTTGGTCAAGTTACAGTTTGATCATTTGTGATGGACAATAATTATCATGCTTGGGGGATTTAAGGGGACGCTTAAATCACACTCACTGGGGTCCACTTGAAAAGGCCCGTCATGGTGATCAAGCGCTTCTCTGAGTACTACAGACCTTGCACACAAGGGGCTGTAGGTGGTCTCGCCTACACGTTACGTCTGCAACTGAGCAGCGATAAGATTTACATTATGGTCAATCAGTTGGTCCTTTCATCTTTACCCATGATTGTGGCAGCTAAGGGACACAACTCTGTATGGCAGCTTTCTTGGCTCCGTGGAAATGAAGATAATATTGATAGCCTATTGTTGCTGCTAATCAGGTGACTGTGTGTCATGTGTTTTATTCTCACTGTTTGTGTTTCCAGGTGTATTTGGGATGCCTCACGAGAGCAGCTACTTCTACGCTGCAATAGTCTCCATCGTTGTGGTGCACATCATCCTCTTCATGTTTATATATGTAGCATGGACAGAAGACGCCAAGCCACTACCACCCTTCAAGATAGAATAACAGACATTTCTCCTGTGTACATATTTGGATATGTTTTAGGGATTTGTATCTTGTATCTTGTAAATGACCCAGTATTGATACATGGGTGGGAATACTACTTTCATTTGGTGTAATGTCAATGAGTGAATGGCTTCATTAACCGAAATATTTATGTTTCATTTTTTGAAATTTGTACCATTTCTCATCATATATGGAGAGGAATTAACCGTTGTTTATATGGATGATTTAGGAATTCATTTCTCATGTTTCATTTAATTCTGAGAACAATATGGCAGATGAGAGTTGATGATGTTCATAATGACTATAGTAACTATAATGTATGACCGGTAAAGTAACACAACGAAGTCATAATCTGTAATAATATTTGGTAGGAATTACCCCAGCTTAAAAAATATTATCATTTGAGAGATATCTGAAAATATTGCTACATGTATCATGTTGAACATGTCAAGATGAAATAGATGTCAGACTGAAACAAATCTAGAGGGTATTGTTACATTTAACAATTACTTTAATTACAAGACCTTTATATTTTTTCAAGAATTGGGTACAAAGAATATTATCATGCTTCCCTCGGGATGAAATATTGTTTTATTTCTGCGTCTATTCTATACATTTGTGCTTACTGGACACTCACTGCTGTGCATCATACAAATGAATGATAGTTTTACCTCTGAGTCTGAGACCAGTTATTGATACAGGCATTGTCAGAAATATACAACCAACTGATAATCACTTGTTTAACTTATGTTGAAAAGTAAAAGTGCAATATGCAAAAGATGATTTTTTTTAAAAACTTCTGAGACCTGCATCACTTTGGGCTTTCCTCCCACATTAAGCTGACACGCCTTGATATAACTGGAATACTGTTAAAAGCGTCATTAAACCCAACTCACTCACTAATTATGACCCCTTATCCCAGTTATTTCTTATTGCCTGTTTGGGTTTGCCATCTCTGTTAGGGCCTGGCCCAGGTTCCATTCATTGATTAGGGCCATTAAAGAACACATTCTAACTTTATTATATGCAAATGGTGAGAAATAAGTAGTTTTAGCTGTGGGTCTTTTCCTCAAAAGATGTCAGCTTTTCTTTGGAATTACTGTATTTTACAGCTGACCTTGTTGAAAAATATCCACATTACAGTATCTTCTCAACCCATTTGGGGACCAAGTGGCCCACTCGTCTAAGGCGCCACATTTCTCTGTGCAGACTTCTGTCCCTTGGGCCAGCCAGAAACCAGTGATTGTGGGTTCGAATCCCGGTTTGTCCTAATTATGTTTCTAGATTTGTCAGCCCCATACCCGTGCTCTTGGGTTTCACTAAAGCGGTAAATGTCACTCACTCACTCACTCTCGACCATTATCTCTCTTCATCAGATCATTTTCACCCTTTCACTCGTTTATTTTTGGGATAAACCTCAATTTGAAACAAAATGCATTCTAGACTAATAAGATGTGTTGCAGTTACTGCTTATGGCATGTATTGTTTTCATAATTCATATCAATATTGGTGTTAATGTTGTTTTCATTTGTAAAGTTCTTTTTTCTTTCTCTTTGACTTCCAAGCATGTAGGAAAAGTCATGTAGACATCCCTGGGACTGGTTTAGCAGGTGGTAGTATAGGAGATTTGTCATATGACGTAACATTTTCAGTATACCTTAAATACTTATGATTTGATACATTTTTGTATTTATGGAGGTATATACATAAAAACCAGTTTTCACACACACATTTACGCAATGTGTGCATACCGGTTCCTACATGAATGACTCTATATACACAAAAATATTTTGAATTCAATTCTTATAAATAAATAATTCAACAATGGTAACTTCACCAACAGCAATTTTCAGCATATACGAACAAACACCTGTAGACAATCAGAGACACCATTAAGTGAAATAATGCAACACAAAACCGGCTCACCCTATTTAATATCAGCAAGTCAAGAAACAGGAGTCTAGTGGTGGGCATAGCCTTTTTATGGTTTATGAGAACATAATGGAAAAAAACCCTGACTGTTCAGCCAATCATATGCCTTGGAATCACTTGCATTTTATTAATATTTATGTGAAGTAATGAAGAAGCTGGGGGTGTAACAGTTATTTGTGTTTACTTTGTATATATGGATTTTGTAATAAAATGTGCAATTTCTGTCCATCTTTTGAGTTTTGATCATAACTTTAGTTGACATTACTGGAGGTTAGACCCGTGAAGATCCGGGGTAGAATAGGTCTTCAGCAATCCATGCTTACTGTAAAAGGCGACTATGCTTGTCGCAAGAGGCCACTAACTGGATAGGGTGGTCAGGCTCGCTGGCTTGGTTGATGCATGTCATCGTATCCCAATTGCGTGGATCGATGCTCATGATATCAATCGCTGATTTGTCTGGTTCAGACTCGATTATTTACAGACCGCCGTCATATAGCTGAAAGAATGCTGGACATTTGATGACTGCCGCGAAGAACAACGAACACAACTTGACAAATATAATCGAATCATATTGTATAGTCATTTAATAAATCCAAGTGTTGGATAGTATGTAGGTTTGGGGACAAATCGCGGTTCAACACATCACCCATACTCGCTGAATAAAGGTTAGCTTCTGTTCCTTTAGTAATGTTTCGTTGATGCACTTGGATTGTATTTCCGTAAAAAAAAGCATGATGACGCCATTTGACCTCCGATTTTTAAATAGAAGATATTCAATATTCAGCCATGAGAACTGGAGGCATCTGAAGTAAGGTAATGGCTTCATCACAAAGAATTGAAGAGATGGCAAATCAAACTTGATTACAAGATAGTATGGAACGTACTCGTCTGGATTTCTTTTTCAAACAAACTGTAATGCATTTCTCCGGATAAGACAATCACATTCCATGCTGGAGAAAGAAAAAACTTCATAAATATTTCTTTGTATGAATTTCAAATTTAATTCGTCAATTAAGAAAATACAGCCAACACCAATTTAGTTATTTGCTAGGCCTTCAGAAAAACACATATTGCAATACAAACTTTGCGTAGTGATATTTTTCAATAGTCACAGAAGAATTAGCATATAATTATGTAAATATTATCTACTTTCTTGAGGCATTTGGATGGACTGGGTTCCTATCTAAACCATGTAAACAGCACATGCTCCACGATGTTTACATGAACATTCGATATTCATGACATAATAGGTAGTCTCGTTTATCAATACTACCCATCCCGCAATCTGAAGTCTGGATTATTGAATGAAAGTACAATAAGAACAGCAAAAATGTATAATTATTATTTGGGCCACATTAGGTATCGCAACACGGCTCTCCCTATTGCGATATATTGCAATACAATTTATGTGACAATACTATTATTTGCTTTCTGAATTGCCTTCTGTCCCATTTTGGTAGGAAACTTCAAGCGTCTAAAACAAAGCTTGCCTTATAAATGGCTGGCACAACAGGGATGGGATTAAAATGAATTAAGATAAGGCTTTGCAGAAAAAAAGGACTAAAATAAAACGAAATAAAATAATATATTTTTCATCAGAGGAAGACGTTCTGACGCCAACTAAGATAAATAATATGAATATCTTTTAGTCTTCAAAAATAGCATTAAAAAAAATACACATAAATTTGTCGTTCTCCATATACGCTTTTGAGGAATGCGAACACGCCATGAACAAAGCACATTTTTTTCCATTTTAACCATAAAAGTACAGACTGCTGTTACATTTCGTTCTTCACTCCCGTCGGTCAGTGTGTCAGTGTAACTAAAGTATGCGCCTTGTCATTCAGTTAAAGCATGCATACACAACAACGTTGATTGGTTTTTCTTAAGGCTGATTTGAACAGTATATCAGTTACTTCATGCGTGTCAGCATGGTGTTGGAGCTCAATCTGAGACGTTTTTCACCTTGCGGCAACCCTCGGGCACGGATATGGTGCTGTCGACAAAGCTTGCTTTTTAGTAGTATAATTAACCCAAGTGGAATAATCGACAAAGTTTGACAACCCACACATACATATCCTTCGACAAAATATTTGTTTGTTTCCATTCATCAGTGTTTACGGACAAATAATTATCACGTAAGGCGAAAGTCGTTTGCCGATAGTATTTGAAATCCATGTACCCGCAGAAGGCACTGCGTCAGGCACTTCATAATGATTGTTTCTGACTTCTTGTTTGTTTAATGCTGATTTAGCAAATATAGTGTATTCAATGCAAACACAGTTTTCACACTTTCCAATTACTCGAGGCTGGGGACGGTGTTTCCACAAATGACGTCACATCCGTTTTGCTTGTTTCGAAATCATCTCCCTGTTCCACACCGGAATCTTCTAGCCCCGATATACCACTGATACCCTGCCTCCTCCGTTGTAACTTCTGTTTCATTTTGCCGGCTTTGACCGCTCTTTCCCTGGACTTCTCGCGGTAGAACAGGTATGTCAGTCCCCCAAGGAACGTCGCCGTGACGGCCACACTGACGAATATTAGGATGTAGTTGGCTGTGCCATATACAGGGGGGCGTGTTCATGATGGGGCCTGTGGATAGAGTGAAAAGAAAGCCTTTATCAAACACTGGGCGTGATAACGTGAATGGATTTAAAGCCTCTTTGATGTTTGTTTGTTTGTTGGTTGGTTGGTTGTTTAACGCCACACTCAGCAATATTCCAGCTATTTGACATCAATCTGGAAATAATCGAGTCTGGACCAAACAATCCAGTGATTGACATCATGAGCATCGATCTACGCAATTGGGATACGATGACATGCATCAACCCAGTCAGCGAGCCTGACCAACCGATCCCGTTAGTCGCCATTTACGACAAGCATTGTCGCCTCTTACGACAAGCATGGGTTGCTGAAGATCTGTTCGTTATCCGGATCTTCACGGGTCAAAGCGTCTTTGAATACTATTTCAGTTTTATCGCGATATGTCTGCTTGCTGTGAGAAAAAGCCCGATAATACAGAGATCTTAAACGTTCATCACTTTGGTGAACCCACGAGACCAGACCGTGTGCGATGTCGACAAACCATAAATCATAAGGACGAAACACTGAGTCGGAACCACGATCATAAGATCCTGGCACAACTAAGGGACATAACAATGTGAGTTGAATGAGGAAGTATAGGTTCTACATTGTATTTCAGGGTTAGTCCACGTTGTCATGGTATGACGTTATCATTCCTTCCCCCTGCCCCCCCCCCCCCCCCCCCCCCCCCCCCCCGACTTACAGTTGCAAGATTAGATATTTGTAAAAGACAATTCTATTTCAGTTGTTAAAAACACCCACAGATATCTTTAACGCTTCAGGATATTAGCGCATATCTCGACAAGTATGGATATTATAAAACACTAAAGTCAGCAACGAAAGCGTATTGAAGCGAAGAGCTTCACAGCAGCGCTTGACACATTCGTTATGTTTTAAATAGGTAACGACACACCGCTGTGCGGAGCTTGGTGGAAATCTGCGTATCAACCACAAGGATGTCACGATTGATGGTCCATGTCAACGAATGAGGCAATTTGGCCATTTTAACTCCTACACAGTTGGAACAATTGGTCAATAATACGTGACGTTATCTAGCTTGGGCTATAGCGTGCTCTTGCTAATCTGATATTTGAGATTTTTCTGGAACAGTTTATGTCCTTTCTACAAAACGATCCTAGTACGTATTTGTTAAATTATATGAACTACGACAATCGTGCTGTCATGTTAATGTAGGGGCGGTCGGGTAGCCTAGTGGTTAAAGCGTTCGCTCGTCACGCCGAAGACCCGGGTTCGATTCCCGACATGGGTACGTGTGAAGCCCATTTCTGGTAGACACCACAAAGGATGTCACGATTGCTGGAATATTGCTAAATGGCGTAAAACCATATTCACTCACTCACTCACTCATGTTGATATAAAACGTCAACGCGAGTGAAAAATCTCGATTATCCAGACACAGATTCCATTGAGCGTAAAAGGCAAAATAGCGGTGAAAATTATATGAATGGATCACTGAAATTCAGTGACGAAAGGTTTACTGTGAGAACTACGACAATCGTACGTATAGTTTCAGCTGTGAGAGAGCTCTAAGTCCATCGTACGCCCATGTTAAACTATGGGAGCTACGACAATGGTACACTGTATGTCTATGTCAAACTATAGGATCTACAACCATCGTACGCCCACGTTTAACTATGGGATCTAAGACAATCGTACGTCTATGTTACATAATGGGAACTACGGCAATCATACGTCTATGTTACACTATGGGAGCTGTGGCAATTACACGTCTAAGTTACATAATGGGAGCTACAACAAGCATACGTCTATGTTAAAAATATCCGATGTCAGAAAATTGTAGCGCCCATTTTCATCCGTAGAGCCGGGTAGGGAATAAAAATAAGTCAATTTCACAATCATGTATCCGGTTTTTTTTATATTAGATCTGACGTTCAACCATAGCAAGAGTTTTAGCGCATTATACAAAATGAAAATTTAATTACATTATTTGAATGAATACTACTATGACACAATGTGGTAATAACACATAATAGAAAAAAATATAGACATAAAAATGATAACATGTGTAGATGTTTGGCGATAAAAAAAGCCAGAATGCTGAAAATAATATGCTCAAGAAACATGACAGACTCTTGGACAATAACAAACAGTAACTAATATTTCTGTGAATGGATTTTTTTGTGTGAATCAACTAGGGATGGATGAAGAAAGACGTAGTTAAAAAACATAATTACTCAGTGTGATAAAAGGATTTGGGAGAAAAAAAATGAAATCTAACTGTTACACGGAATGTTGGAGCTATGATTCAAAATTGAAAGTAAAATGTAAATTATGAAACATAACCTCTTTATTTATCGCCACTTATATATTGCTAAATAATACCGCTCCAACGTACGCTTATCCCCTTGATGTTATCTGTTGTTTATCATAATTCGTATTTCAAGTGCAAATGAAAAATCTATTGACAGAGAAAGCCCAAAACATTATTAGCCGCAATAAGCATGAATTAATTATATATCAGTCATTTTTCACTACAGTGTTTTCGTTCGTGAAATATCAATACATTGTAATATCCGCTGTCTGACTAGCGCACAAAGAGGCAGTGGGCCGTAGTGTGACTCCACTATTATTCACAGTGATTGACGTGAACATTTCCCCAAACAGTCAGCGGCGGATACTGTACAAACCGCGGGAAAGTCTGGATAAGCGGATTATGTCGGTCACTTGTAATCAACATGCCGCCTGCAGCTACACTCCTTAATATACTGAGGGAAACAAATAAGGGAACACCATTTCATTGCAGTGTCCCTTTACTTATTCCCAGATTTTTACCCACAGTGACATCCATAGCTTGGGAACAAAACCTGGAAAACAATAAATGTGCACTTTTATTTTCATGTGTTTCCTTATTTGTTTCCCTCAGTATATAAGCACTCAAGCACATAACGCTGATTGACTTTCTATCTTCATAATACATGTTCATGAATTCGTGCAACCCATATCGCTTCTGTAACTGACACCTATGCGCAATGGTAGCTACTTATTTATTTATTCACATGATCTCATATTCCAAGATTGTTTAAACTATTTTAATATTCTTTTGGCTCTATATTGCCATTCGAACTGGCTGATAGTCAACCCAGTAGAGGCAATTAAGTCAAGGCCTTTCTTAATAGCTTGACAACCCGCTAACTGACAGCGGTCGGACTGAAAGTGTGGACCGCAATATCGGTTCCTATCGCTTCTCTGGCCCCAACACCCCCTCCCCTACCCACGCACCCCGAACACGCCCCCCTCCGGGAATTCGGGGTCTTGGGTGAAGGGTGTAGCTATAGGGTGTAGGGTCCTGAGGGTAGTGTCCTGGGTGAAGGGTGCATGCCATGGGTTTTAGTTGACGACTCTCATGGTTATGAAACATTCGGAATCGTACAGCGGAGTCCGCTTTCCTGAGATTTCTGGTAAAAATGGAAATGGTTTTGTTTCTTTTATTTACAAAGGGACAGAGGAAGGCCCCGCCATTCGTGTCGTGGATTGACTCCATGGCAGCCGTGGACCGCGTGATGTAGGGTCCATTGCTGGTCTGGATGCGGCTAACTGACGATCCACAGGGGGGAACCCCAATGAAAACCAAACGACGCCCCCCCCCCCCCCCCCCCCCAGAAAAACAAAAACAAAACAAAACAAAACAACAACAAAAAAAACAAAAAAAACAAACCAAAACAAAACAAACAAACAAAACGACAAAAACAAAACACACACACACACACACACAAACTGAGAGAGGTTTGATATTTTGGTATTTTGGACCCCTCCCTTTTTAAAATGCTGGATCCGCCCTTATTACAGGTGTGTAAATCTACTGCACTGGGCCCCGCTCATGCAGGGGTGATTAGCCGAAAGGAGACGTGTGTGGTTTATATATTCCCTCACTGCTTTAAAGCAACGTTTTACCGACACGACATATAATAATTACACTCTCTGCAATGTGACGACGAAGAACAAGCCCAATGTTACCTACTGTTGTCGACACTCCAGTACTCCAGAGCAAATCCTCTGCTGGCATCGTCCACCTGCACGTGGAACTGGATATAGATGGCCCCGGAGGTCGAGGTGACGTTTCCCTTGAAATGTGTGTCCCCGCACACCACCCTCAGACTGGGGCTCAGGGGGCTCGGACCTGTGGGGACAGATGGGATCATAACATTGTTTTGTTAACTTCAGTTTTCTCATTTTGTTTCCAACAATCAAGTTTAAGAATTAACAATACAAACAATAATTTTTCTATACGTTTATCAATGGCAAAAAAATAAAAATGAATCAAGAAACAAATATAAAATACTATGTTATATATCATTTGGACTTAAATTATTTTACATATTACTATATCCTGGCTGATTTCATTGCAATCTGTGGGTCATAGTATCTACAGATTGTTTTTCAGGCTCTCGATTTTAGAAACGATCTTAGGGCTAAGATTATCGTAAAGCTATTGTAAATCGTACACTGTCGTAGCGTGTTTTCAAGACCTCGTAACGATATCGTACGAATGGCATACATTTTAAGAAAGCTCCATACCTGTCGTAAGTTTTATTTTCTATTTTCATCCCAAATGGCGGAATGCTTTGCCATAGATATATTAATGCTGACGATGACAGATTGATATGAAAACCACGAATATTGCGATTGATAAACCGTCGATACGCTGGTCTGTCTATGGACCAATCTCTTTGATTAACTTCGTAATCCCTTGATTCAGCTGATCGTTCAAGTCCCCTCTTACCCTCTTACCCGAAACTCCAAGTAAACAACCAACGCCAGGTTTGTGCAAACAATACTTACGAGCGGATTCCTTGGCAAATTCTATGATTTGATCCTTGATCCTATGCTTTATACAACTATGTTAAAAAATCGCTTCCATATTCACATATGCTTCTCCAGCTATCACAACAAGCACCTATTGTCTGTCTCGGGTTAGCTCAGCATGTTGTAGATCTACGCAATTTACACAAACTGTGAATTTCCCTCTTCGTGTAACGTCCTTCTTTCTTGACAACTCTTACGTTTAATGAAGTGCAACCTTTAGTGTGAGGTAAGGTATCCACAACGCACACATACACTGCTCCGAGGCATGACCAGAAGCAGGCTGTCACCATGTTTGTCAACACAATTACTTTGTGCAAGTGTAATATAAGGTCCACAATGGGCTGGCCAACAATTCTATAACTTGGATCATTGGTCAAACAAATGGAGATGCTGTAATCATTTAACAGCACTCTTATGCTAGACATTTATTGATCATAATAATCGTTGGCCAGTGTGTGCTGTTCAGTTTGCAGTTCTACCCAAATATCTCCTGACATAATCTGTTGACATATTGCGGGTGGCAAGGCGTGGGCTGTGAACATTACCGAGGGTGGGAGAATTATATATACGAAAAGGTCGTTCTGCGTTCGCGTCTGTCCACAAGCCTTGTGTGGCATGTTTATATCTTCAACATGGGCAGTGGTTAAAGCGTTCGCTCGTCACGCCGAAGACCCAGGTTCGATTCCCGACATGGGTACAATGTGAGAAGCCCATTTCTGGTGTCCCCCGGCGTGATATTCCTGGAATATTGCTAACAGCAGCGTAAACCCATACTCACTCACGCACTCAACATAGACATAAACATACCAGACAGTATGTTTTATTCAATACGTCCGGAAACTAAACTCTTTGTCTTGACGTTCTAAAGGGGTCTGTATACCGTTCAAGTGAACTCTCTACTCCCCATTCATAGAACACAGATTGTACCACATTGTACTGGTACTGCATCGCAGGGGCTAAACATTATATAGAAAGGAAGAAAACATGTTCTTAAAATTGCTAGAAAAGGTTTGCTTGTTTGTTGTCCATTTCTTGTCTAACGCCACAAAGCCCCGTTCCTCAAAGTGTTTGGCTCATACCATCAGAGAAAGATAACGTATGTGTTGAAGTGCTGACAGAACTTTTTTTCTGCCCCCCCCCCCCCCCCCCCCCACACACACACACTTATTTGGTGGATAGTTAGACCACTTTCAATCATTCAATTATTCTGATATGTCTAATGTCGTGAAAAACGATGACACAAATAGTTCTCCGTACCATCTTTCACAACCATGTAATCCTTAGTACAACTGTGGGAGACGGGGCCAAACCAATCAGTGATGTGGAACCGGATGACGTCATGGGCTCTCTGCGACGATATCACCCAGGAACACCTCTGTGGAGCACTGAAGGATGATTTCAGTTGAAACGCATATATCTAGTACATAATCAATTTACATATGTATACTTCAACTACCCCAAATGTAATTATAGCAATGCTGTTGACAAATGATTTCTTTTGTCAATTATTATGGACACAATACTATTTATAAAATAAGGACGGGTTATATAGTTCTGAACAGGGCCTAATGATGTTCATTCTGCTGGTTGACCCGTGATGTCTAGACTGAAGGTGGCCGGTGATGTCTAGACTGCAGGTGGCCGGTGATGTCTAGATTGCTTGTGGCCGGTGATGTCTACATTGCTGGTGTCCTAGTGATGTCTAGACTGAAGGTGGCCGGTGATGTCTAGACTGCAGGTGGCCGGTGATGTCTAGATTGCTTGTGGCCGGTGATGTCTACATTGCTGGTGTCCTAGAGATGTCTAGACTGCAGGTGGCCGGTGATGTCTAGACTGCTGGTGGCCGGTGATGTCTAGACTGCTGGTGGCCGGTGATGTCTAGACTGCTGGTGGCCGGTGATGTCTAGATTGCTGGTGGCCGGTGATGTCTAGATTGCAGGTGGTAGGTGATGTCTAGATTGCAGTTGTCTTAGTGATGTCTAGACTACATGTAGCCTGGTGTTGTCTAGACTACAGTTGGCATATGAAGCCTGCACCGCAGGTGACCCGGTGATCCCTAGACTGCTGGTGCCCTGGTAATATCTAGACTGTAAGTGACCTAGGAATATCTACACTGCTGGTACTAAGTGTTCACTATTGTTTTTGAATGGATGTAGCAATTCTGTTTTATATTAACATGTATTCATCATCTGCGATATATTTTCTTTCAATATTACACGTTCACATTTCTTTCAGTTGGGGTTTCAGAAACTATGTAGTTCATTGTGTCAGCCAGAGAGTGTTATTACCTACCCGTTACTTAGAGAATCCATATCGGGGTACACAATGCCTTGTTTGTAGGGCTGTGCTGTGAGACTTTCCGCTTCGTTTAGACAACACTTCACTGAAAGTAGGACAAGTACATTACACAGGATCTAAACGTACTGCGGCTTCACGTAGGACATGTACATTAAACAGCATCTAAACGTACTACGGCTTCACGGAGCACACGTACATTACATAGGATCTAAACGTACTACGGCTTCACGAAGGAAACGTAGTATAGCTTCTTCCAGGACACTCACATTACACAGGAACTAAACTCACTACAGCTTCACGTAGGACACGTACATTACACAGCATCTAACCTTACAGCGGCTTCACATAGCGCACGTACATTAAACAGGATCTAAACTTACAACGGCTTCACTTAGGGCACGTACATTACACGGGATCTAAACTTACTACGGCTTCACGTAGGGCACGTACATTACACAGCATCTAAACTTACAACGGCTTCACGAATGACACGTACATTACACAGCATCTAAACTTACCACGGCTTCACGTAGGGCACGTACATTACACAGCATCTAAACTTACAACGGCCTCACGAATGACACGTACATTACACAGCATCTAAACTTACTACGGCTTCACGTAGCACACGTACATTACACAGCATCTAAACTTACAACGGCCTCACGTAGCACACGTACATTACACAGCATCTAAACTTACTACGGCTTCACGTAGGGCACGTACATTACACAGCATCTAAACTTACTACGGCTTCACGTAGGGCACGTACATTACACAGGATCTAAACTTACAACGGCCTCACGTAGGGCACGTACATTACACAGGATCTAAACTTACAACGGCCTCACGTAGGGCACGTACATTACACAGCATCTAAACTTACAACGGCTTCACGTAGGGCACATACATTACACAGGATCTAAACTTACAACGGCCTCACGTAGGGCACGTACATTACACAGGATCTAAACTTACAACGGCCTCACGTAGGGCACGTACATTACACAGCATCTAAACTTACAACGGCTTCACGTAGCACACGTACATTACACAGGATCTAAACTTACAACGGCCTCACGTAGGGCACGTACATTACACAGGATCTAAACTTACAACGGCTTCACGTAGGGCACGTACATTACACAGGATCTAAACTTACAACGGCTTCACGTAGGGCACGTACATTACACGGCATCTAAACTTACAACGGCCTCACGCAGGGCACGTACATTACACAGGATCTAAACTTACAACGGCCTCACGTAGGGCACGTACATTACACAGGATCTAAACTTACAACGGCCTCACGTAGGGCACGTACATTACACAGCATCTAAACTTACAACGGCTTCACGTAGGGCACGTACATTACACAGGATCTAAACTTACAACGGCCTCACGTAGGGCACGTACATTACACGGGATCTAAACTTATAACGGCTTCACGTAGGGCACGTACATTAAACAGGATCTAAACTTACAACGGCTTCACGAATGACACGTACATTACACAGGATCTAAACTTACAACGGCTTCACGTAGGGCACGTACATTACACAGCATCTAAACTTACAACGGCTTCACATAGGGCACGTACATTACACAGGAACTAAACTTACAACGGCTTCACGTAGGGCACGTACACTACACGGGATCTAAACTTACAACGGCCTCACGTAGGGCACGTACATTACACAGGATCTAAACTTACAACGGCTTCACGAATACACGATGCGTAGGACACGTACATTACACAGCATCTAAACTTACAACGGCCTCACGTAGGGCACGTACATTACACAGCATCTAAACTTACAACGGCCTCACGTAGGGCACGTACATTACACAGGAACTAAACTTACAACGGCCTCACGTAGGGCACGTACACTACACGGGATCTAAACTTACAACGGCCTCATGTGGGGCACGTACATTACACAGCATCTAAACTTACAACGGCCTCACGTAGGGCACGTACATTACACAGGAACTAAACTTACAACGGCTTCACGTAGGGCACGTACACTACACGGGATCTAAACTTACAACGGCTTCACGTAGGGCACGTACATTTCACGGGATCTAAACTTACTACGGCTTCACATGGGACACGTACATTACACGGGATCTAAACTTACTTACTCACACTTGGATACTCAGATGAAGCAATATCGTCCCTTTTCTCTCCTTATATGCATAATATATTTAATCGTGTCAGAACTCCAAAACTTGTAAGTGCAAGAAAGGAAAAGTGCTAGTTGTCAGCAATTTCAACATGATTGATTCAAATATTTCAACTTTAAAATCTGGCATTTCCATTGGACATAAAAGGCTCTCATACCACCTCATCCTTTCCAGCACCCGCTTGACACTTGCCTTTGTTAATATGGTACGTCAGTGTGGCAAGGGAGACAGTGAGGAAAACCCATAGCTGCAATGTCATCTCTTCATGTTGACCCTGAGGAGACAATCACTGTTGGTAACAGTCGGCTGAGGATTATGTCTGTGTGTAAACAATATCGTCAAAGCTGTAGGGGCGTTTCTTCTTGTTTGCAAGCCACTGAAATAAAGTAATAAACACATTAGAATATTTCAACGGCTGCTCTGTGTCTACGGGCAGGACCCATCGCTCTTTTCGTGTCACTGGATGACAGGAATAGTGTAGACTGTGACTGTTAGGCAACAAACGAACACTTACTTTTTGCTGAAAATTGGGTGAGTGACAGGTACTACTGACACATTGTAGGGGTGGAATAGGTCTTCAGCAACCAATGCTTGCCGTAAAATGTGACTATGCTCGTCGTAAGAGGCGACTAACTGGACCAGATGGTCAGACTCGCTGACTTGGTTGATGCGTAGGTCGATGCTCATGATGTCAATCACTGGATTGTGTGGCCCAGGCTCGATTTTTTACAGACCGCCCCAATATAGCTAGAATATTGCTGAGTGTGGCGTTAAACAACAAACAAACAAACCTTTTAACGCATTGGGTTGTCTGAAGTATTTGCTACTGGCATATATAAAAGAACTCCGTTGTGACTCTTACATCTTGTGACATGCATTCATTTGTAAATGATTATTTCTATGATCTGTATGACAGGTAGTCAACACCGCCAGTGTATTCAACATGTACACATGTTGGTGACTGTCACAAAAGAAAGAAAGAAACCTTCTTCCTCTAATTATTCCATGTTGTTTAATCTATTATGACTTTCCTATGGAGGTAAAATCAATAATTCTGTTATGAAATATTACACAGCATAGGAACAAAATCAGACACTACAGATGATGAAGGACACCATACCCAATTACATCGAACTATCAAATCATTACAATAATGTGTGAATTGAAAACGATATATGATATCCGTGGCTCACCAAACTCGATCTGGTCCTATATGTTTTGATTAACGGCCCAAGTCAAGCGTTTTATCATTAAATCTGAACATATGAAACGGAGCTAACCGTCAGAAATAAAATGGTTCCGCATTCCATGTTAATGATCAAGTATTGATCTGTATCGATCTGTAATCCCCGTTTTGTCCCCGGCCCCGATCTGTCGCAGGCATTGATCATAGCTGACCGACGGCAACGCTCTCTGAGTAGCTAAATGTCAGATCAACGTTTAAGGACCCTACAATATCATATGACAACGGTAATAAGTTGTTTGATTTCTTCTTGGTAATTTATATGAATGTACCCCGTCTGGACCTTAACCAGAAATTGAAAACCTATAGTTATATTTCCCCATTTAGTTGAAGAGGATGCCCACACTAAATAATCCAAGCATGTCACCAAAACAACCCGTTCACAACACCTTTGCAATTTGTATTTGTTTTGTTTGTGACAATTTAAAAGAACGAAATTACCTTATGGTGGAGTATTGTTTTCTCGCCATCCAAAGTAGCACCGTGTCATCCAGATGAAGGGAGAGCCTGTTGGATGTGACAAAAGACACATTATAGTTAATATACTAAAAAAGTAAATGCCACTTTTTGACATATTTAGTGCACAAACGACATTTATGCACATGCATATGGAACAATATAATAATATATTATTTGTACAAATGCTTTACTACCAATCACAGAGACCTAATATATCATCTTGTCTCTCACAAACATTTGAGACCCTCTCCGCACCCCCCGCACCCCTTATAATTTTAAATGTTCGGTCCTTGTCATTATTCTTTCTGTACATTACCTTATCTCTACATTACTCTTTCTGTACATTACTCCTATACATTACTCCTGTACATTACTCTTTCTGTACATTACTCTATCTGTGCATATTCTTTCTGTACATCATTATGTCTGTACATCACTCTTTCTATACATTACTCTATCTGTACATTGCTCTATCTATACATTACTCTATCTGTACATTACTCTATCTGTACATTACTTTATCTGTACATTACTCTCTCTGTACATTACTCTATCTATACATTACTCTATCTGTACATTACTCTATCTATAGATTACTCTATCTGTACATTACTCTATCTGTACATTACTTCTTCTGTACATCACTCTTCCTGTACTTTACTCTATCTGTACATTACTCTATCTGTACATTACCCTATCTATACATTACTCTTTCTGTACACTGCCCTTTTTGAACATTGCCCTTTCTGTACATTAGTCTTTCTGTGCATTACTCCTTCTGTACATTAGTCTTTCTGTACATTACTCCTTCTGTACATTACTCCTTCTGTACATTACTCTATCTATCTATCCATCTATCTATCTATCTGTACTTTTCTCTATCTGTACATTTCTTTCTGTACATTGTCCTATCTCTGCATTACTATGTCTGCTCTGCGTGTCAACTCTCATGAGTCTATGCCATGTCCTGTAATCCACAAGGCTATTATGGATAAACAGTATACTTGGAAAGATACACCATTACAGTTGCCCACATAAGACATCCAGGCAATAGACCCCCAACTTCGCACAAGCTCTATTTCACGCGGAACAATCAAAACATGAATATACAATCTAATTAATCCCACTAAAAGCTCCCATATACGTTCTAATGCGTACTTACGCCACAGAATAGCAAGAAAGTTGGCTAAACGATCTGTTTGGTATAATTACTTCTGTCAAAGAACTATTGAGCTATTGATCGCACACGGAGCCGGTGCTGTGTTACTTTTAATGGCTGTTCACTAATAGACATCTGCATGCACATTGCCTGCACCTAGTCGTGCGTGCCTGTCAAGCTCTCTTGTTATTAACTGGTAACACAATGCTATTTTTATTACGCAAAGTGGTGGCAAACTTGCTTTATAGGAATAGTTTGTGTGATTGTATGGAGGAAAAGGGGGAAAATCACCAAATTACAGTTTTGACCGAGTTTGTGGACATGAATCTTGGTGATTAGTCTGCCACGAGATGTAATCTCACGGACTGTAATGCCATCTTTAGATATATGATGATTTATATAGCACTAGACACAACAGCATCAAATTAACATTTACAGTTTCATTTCGAAAGAGGACAGGGCCCTCTTTCACAAAGCGATCTTAGCGCTACGACTGTCGTGAGCCTCATAGTTTACGATATGATAGACTTAAGGAAGTCGGAGAGCTAAAACTCCTTCCTGAAACGGGTCCCGGACATTTAATTCTGATATTGACTTTCATGGACTGAGTTCGTGACTAATCAAACCCGCTGTTTCCCCCGATAAGCAGATATCGAAACGAATATCTGAACATTCACAACGGTCATAGGTTTTCCCATTCGTGCCTTATATATGACATAAACTGCTGGGGAAGAGACTAATATACCCATGGTTGATGGTGGCTATGACACAAACAAGAAATTGTTATTCGATTGTGGTATATTTCACTCGGTGTCATAGCTGTGTTTTGTACCTTAACCTTGCAGCGTTTCGGCGACTGTTTTCAGCCTTGTAACTTTTTGCTAACGTATCCAGTTTTTATACCAAATTCTTTTTTTTAAGTGTATACTTTCTTTTGCCCGGCAGTTTAGTTGTTTTTTCACACAGATGGTTAATGAATAGAATAATAGATATCCACGTGTTTGTTGCTATAGTTAAAATAATACAGCTAGAGATGAAATAGAAAAAAAGCATATGTTTATAGGAATAGGAGCTCCACACCACGTTGAACATTTCCATTATAGATTTAGACGTTGTAATTGGACAGTTTGTCTCTGTGTAATGTAGTGTGAACTAGGGCATTAACTGCTGGAAATACATACTTCAAACTTGACAGCAATGTCAATTAGCCCGATCGAAGTCCCCTCTTTAACATCCTCAGATATGTATGGATCTTTACATGTGTTTCTTTGTTTGTTTTTTTGCCTTTTTGTTTAACATCGCCAGTGATCCAATAATTGGTTTCATGAACATCGTTGATCCACGACGACATTCAATCATCGAAGTCACCGCGTCTGACCACCCGATCCAGTAAGCCGGCTAATTAAGACAATTAACAATGCCTATTTGGTCTGTAGTGGAAAATACCGATAAAATTCATATTTTGTAATAAATGTCAACATTTGATTATGCGGTTTAGACGTCCACAGAAATACAAAATTTTGCTGCTTTGACACCCCTCACACCCCACTCCCCTATTGTATGAAATCTAAAGATTTTTAAGATAAAGATACTGCTGAAACGTTTCTTGATCGCGTCAGTTGTGAGTATAACATTCTTTACAAGAGTTTCAACAGTAAACATTGCGGCAAACTTGTGCGAATATTGCTAGAGAATATAAAACGTCAACGCCAGAGAAAAACCTGTCTCGATTATCACCCGAAACATATTCCACTGGGCACAAAAGAAGAAATAGGGGTTAAAATTAAATAAATGGATCACTGAAAATCAGTTATGACACCAGGTGTTGGCATAAAGGGTAAGCATGTCATGTCCTACCGATGACCTTCCACTCACACAATTTGGATGAGAAAGTAACTGTTTTGTTGTTTTGCCTAACGCACTCCTGTCATGCGACGGTGGCCTGTAGAAAAACCAGATAATCAAGTGATGGACTAGAAATCCAGCGACACAATGGCGCACTTATACTTTGTTGAAACTAAAAACGATATGTTAATTTTGAATAACGTCTGCAGAGTGCAGAGGTTCTGTTACTTATAAGAAAAGACAAAAACGTTTAGGAAATATATCCGTTTACCAACAAAACCGGGGCTGTTTTAAATGTCGCGGCCCAAACAGCCCTTTTATAGTTGACTCAGAATACCTTCTTTTCTGTGAAAGTAAGATCCAGGCTATATTTTTCTCCAGCTAACAAACGAGACCCGAGTTAGATTTATGAACGAATTACTTTTGTTTTACATATGCAACATCCCTTCTGCCCTTACCCCCAATCACAGCCATACACACTTAAACAATCAAATATAATACAACACAAATCAACTCGACGACAGATGGCATGTCCCCCAAACCACAACAGATGAATCAACATCGCAAGTTACTATAAAGCAATATAACAGCACGTAACTTTAGCTACTATATAACAGTCATTAACAACAGACGGAGCACAATGACGCTTAAAGCCACGAAGCTAAATGACAACATTTATATTACCAACCGAGATGTAGACTGTCTTATTCCAGTGTACGGTATGCTATGGATGCAGTCCCCAACTGGCTGGTGGGGCTGCACACCCACATGACATAACGTCCCAAACTAACCACTGTCCGGAGCAAAAAGCCAGTCAGTCTCATGTTTTCTGTCAATAAAAGCTATTAACGATGGCGTGACCGTGTCAAAGAATCGATATTCGAGATCCAACATGTGTTATTGGGTCCTTGGCAACAGTTGAGTGAAAGCGTTACTTCTGTGGACTCCTGACAACGGAAGCGAGACTATGCGAGTATTAACGCTAAACAAGGAGGCAGGTTTTACTGTTAATTTCCCATATCGACGCGCACGGGAACCAGCAATAGTAGCCCACCGTAGCAATGGAATTATGGCGAGAACAAACTCTAGTTATTGCCATGTTAGTACCCCTCTGGTCCTACAGATTGTTAGTTTGGTGATGTGATTATATTCATTATATCATATGGTTCGGGAGAGATTTTTGTAGCGAAAACTTTTCTACGTCGTCAGTCGGTTACTTATAATTATAAAAAAAATGAAATCATCATCATCGTCGTCGTCTTTATCGTCATCATCAACAATATAATAATTTTATAATATTAAATTTCTAAATATAATTCACGATCCAGTAGTCAAGAACATTTCTCTAAGAATATTGTCATGGATAAGTAAAGAATTATTACCTTAGTCGCGGCACTATAAGTTGAATATGACACAGAAAATCACAAAAATACATCCATCTTGCATATTAACGTTTTTACCGACAAGTGTAGTCTAGTTACAAGATTATGCGGCCCATGAAGATTTGTTTCATGCTGAATGGCTAGTTCCACAGTTAGGCCCATAACGTCATGTGGACGAGTTGTTCGAAATAATTGAAGATTGCGCCATTCATTTTTCTTTATATTAAAAACAATTAAATTAGACGTCGTTCCAGCAATCGACTAGCTTCGCTGATGTCTTCTCAACGTGAGATCAGGAAACCACGTTATATTGAAATAAAAGCGACAAAACCCTTTCCACATTCATAAGAAATATCTTCTAAAAGCAGGGTTCATTGTACGATTCCGACTATATCATGAACATGTGCTTATGAATCACTCTGATTTACTGGAGAAGGCTGTAGATGTAGCATTTGTTAATGTTGAAGAAAGTATTGGGTATATCACTGAAGCTGTTATTATTGCTGCATCAGATACGAAGAAAATGAATAAGGACTGTAAATATGATCAACAATGGTTTGATAGCGAATGCCAGCTACTTAAAAAGGAACGATGTAGACGTTTAAATAATTTTAGAAAGAAAAAGGATAGAGAATCACTAACCGACTATAATAAAGTAAGAAATCAGTACAACGATGTTTGTAGGAAAAAAAAGACAGAATATTTCGAACAAAAACAGAAACTGTTGGAATCAAGCATAGATAATTCTAAAACATTTTGGTCATCGCTAAAAGCCACTAAACCAAATAGATATTGCAAAAATGACATTGATATTCAAGCCTGGTTTGAGCATTTCCAGGAACTGTTTTCAGTTCCATTTAGCCATGACAATAACAATTTATTTGACATGGAATTCATGGAAGATAAAGTTGACAGTGTAACAGATGATATTCTTGAATGTCCAATATCTAGAGAGGAAATTATTGACAGCATATCCAACCTTAAAGATAATAAAGCATCTGGAAATGATAATGTGATAGCAGAGTTTTTTAAATATTCCTCAGACATTTTAATACCATATTTAGAACTAATTTTTAATATCCTTTTAGAGAGATCATATTTTCCAGATAATTGGATAGTTGGCATTATTGTCCCTCTTCACAAACAGGGCGCAACCAGCGATGTTAATAATTACAGAGGCATAACTCTCCTAAGTACATTCAGTAAAATATTTACTTCAATTATTAATAAGAGACTTGTTTTCTGGGCGATTCTTTGGATAAGATAAGTGAGTCACAAGCAGGTTTTAGAAAAGGATACTCCACCACTGACAATGCTTTTATCCTATATTCTATAATTCAGAGATATCTATCAGTGAAACGAGGGAAGCTATATGCTGTATTCGTAGATTTTGCAAAAGCTTTTGACTCTGTGAAAAGGGATAACTTGTGGTCACTCTTTCAAAGACATGGGCTAAGTAGCAAAATTGGAAAGTTATTATGCTCTCTATATAAAAATGTGAAGGTGTGTGTCCGGAACAATGGCGCTATATTGGATACTATTGTAAGTAGCAGGGGTGTCCGACAAGGGTGTATATTAAGTCCCTTCTTATTTTCCTTTTTCATAAATGATTTGGCATATCAAATCCAAAAAAATTGCACTGATGGAATACAACTGCACCCCGAAACTATTAAATTATTTCTGCTTCTTTTCGCTGACGATATAGTCATGTTCTCGAGCACAATACCTGGCCTGCAAAAGCAAATACATGTATTAGAGAGTTATTGTGACGAGTCAAAACTTAGTGTAAATATGGATAAAACCAAAGTTGTAGTTTTTAAAAATGGTGGTAACATATCCAGAAAAGAAAAATGGTTTTACAGAAGGAAGCCTGTAGAAGTTGTTCCATTTTATAAATACTTAGGCTTGTGTTTTACAAGTAGATTAACTTGGTCAAGGAATGCACATAACATTTCATTACAAGCCAAGAAATTTTTTGTAGGCATATTAAAAAGTCTTAGAGTTCTGGACAATGTAACATATGATGTTTATTTTAAAATATTTGATACAAAAATAAGCCCGATGCTATTGTATGGATCAGAAATTTGGGGCCTAGAACATTTGGATGTTATTGAGAAAATACATTTATATGCATGTAAACGGTTCTTCGGGGTAAAATCTAGCACAGAAAACGCAAGGGTATATGGTGAATGCGGACGGTTTCCCATGTATATCAATAGTTATTTAAAGGTTATTAAATACTGGGTCAAGCTATTAAATATGCCATCTTCAAGATACCCGAAAAAATGTTATAATATGATGCTTCTCTACGAAAGCCATGGGAAACAAAATTGGGCATCAAAAGTTAAAAACATGTTATACGAATGTGGATATGGTTATATTTGGTTACAGCAACATGTAGATATGCCACAACATTTCTTCTCCCGTTTGACACAGACTTTAAAAGATATGTACATTCAAAAATGGCATTGTTCTTTGTCCAGTTCTAGAAAAGCAAACTACTACATTACATTTAAGACTACTATTATACTAGAACCTTATCTATTAAGTGTAAATTTACATAAGTTTAGAACAGCTCTTTCTCGATTCCGTTGTGGCTCACATGATCTATTTATTGAAACAGGCAGATATGAAGGTATTGCAAGAGAACACAGACTTTGTAGGATTTGTAAAACTGATTGTACTGAAGATGAATATCACTTTTTATGTGTATGTCCAGTGTATGAAGATTTAAGAGCAAAATATCTAAATAACTATTTCTACCGCAACCCAAACGGTAACAAATTTTGTAAATTAATGACTTGTGATTGTACAGAAACTATTAGAAATCTATCAATGTTCATTTATCATGCCATGAAACTAAGAAAATGTATGAATTTGTAACACGCCCCACAGATTGTACTATAGGCCTTTGGCCTCATAAGTACCATGAATAAAGATTGATTGAATCACTCTCAGTTAGTGATGATACCAGGTGCTCGCCAAAAGGTGAGCGTATCATGTACCACCTGTGGCACCCGTCACAAACACGTGCACAGACAGGTGAATTGTTCACCTGAAAAAAACAACAACAACAAAAACACGGGAACAAGTCAAAATTGGGAATTGCATCTAACATCATTTTTGTGACTGATGTGTCAAATTTGGAAATGTCCTTTACAGGTCTAATAATAAAACTTTTTGAAAGCTTGACTGAGGCCTTGAATGTTGTAACCTTGATCAAACCTTCTGAGCCAGATTTGTGTGACGCTCTTTGAAATCTTGAAAGAAAGGGCATGCTTAATCGTACCTCAAAGGTTGTGAAATGTAGACACCAAGGGCTGGAGCTGCATGAATATTTCTCGACATAAAGAGAAGTTGACTACTGGAAAGTTGAAGTCACCCCTCTTGTCATACAGCCTTGTAGAGAGTGTTTTTGTCACTCGGAATCTTCATTCATCTAAATATGAAAAAGATGAAGCAGTCTCACTGGTCTCCTTTAATTTGTAGTTAGGTGGGTAAATCAGTGGAAGGTAATTCCACCTCTTGGACAAATTATTTTCTTTTGATTTTGCCAATCCGAGTAGAAATTCTGCATAAAGGAAAACGACTTTCGGTAATACATAGAATAACCTACTCGTCATAACGGATTTAGTTGTCCCTCTTGAATAAGGATTAAACAAGACACTGACTCTCCTCGACGCTCTGAGTGTGACAACAGTTTGTGTGCACATGGTGTTAAAAGGCATCATCCATTGGGATGCTCCCATCTCTTGCTTCCTATTGACTGTATCACTTCTCGTTTATAATGAACCTGAAACAGAAACGCAATATATTAATTCCCAGCCAATATATCTTTTAACTTCTTTGATAGGCATTTAGAAGTTGGAGTACTAAGTAAGGATAAGAATTTATGGATGAACAACTTCTTTATTACAATTAAGAGCGACGTTTCGGTGTAGGTTCTAACATACATTCTTACTGCACTCTGTAAATCACTTGCTTGATAACGGTGTTAGAACCTACACCGAAACGTCGCTCTTAATTGTTGATTTTTTTCTACTTCACATAATTAAGTACAGATATCTGGTAAACGACAGCAACTGGTGTATGTTATCAGAGACATACCGGCGTTGTCAGACGGACGTTGGAACAGCGGCTGTTTGCACAATCAATTCCTGTAATGATCGGCCATATGGCATGGCTATCAACACCTGTGCGGCGGCGGCAATAACACTCTCTCACGCGCCTTGGTATCAAACGTATTCTTCATTGTAAAAAATCATTGTGCCCTTTTTACAACTGAAGTAGACTACCATTCGCTCCAAACTTAAACTGATGTTTATCATACAACATAGCTTGGTGTTTTATTTTATATTTTGACGCGTGAATGTTTTGGGATGGTAATATCCTGTTTTCACCGTAAACATTGTATTTTAGCGAGCTTAATACATAGTGGCATTCTTAAATTTCGTCGTGGAAAAAAAAGGATTCTCATCTCTCACAAACGGTACCTGAACAGTACAAGTTTTCCTGGAATGTGCGCATTAATACTACGTCACAGGGCCAGTGATTAGTCAGACAATGACAACGGGCAATGTAGTTACAACTGAAACTTTTTTGTAGACATTGATTTTCAGCATTTCAGACTGCTATTTCGATAACGACTGCACATGGTAATATGGTAATGACGTAACACTATGCTTTAATGAGCGTTTGAAAAACATGTTTTGCTGAAATGTCTGCACGTTAGGAGTCTAACTGGTCATTAGTTCGGCGTCGACACAACAACATCAGTCACGTGTTTCCCGGTTCTTGCCTGACGCTAGTATTTGCGCGGCGATGAAGGTTTCTGCTAAGGAATGATTCACAATGGTGTTTGTTTGTAAACACTGAATGTCACTCCCTGACCGCCCTGTCTACATGAATATGCGTCAGCTGGCTGTATCCTGGTGAGGGAGCACGGGTGGTCCAGTCGTCTAAGGCGCCGCGATTCCCTGTGAAGAGTTGCGTCCCTTGGGCTCGCCAGAAACCTATGATTGTGGGTTCGTATTCCGCTTCGCCCCGATTATGTTTCTAGGTTTGTCAGCACCATACCCGTGCTCGTGGTTTACACGGAAGTGGTAAACGTTTAAGACCTGCATCACTTCAGGCTTTCCTCCCACACTAAGCTGACAGGCCGTGATATAACTGGAATACTGTTAAAAGCGGCGTTAAACACAACTCACTCACCCCAATTATCCTTGCGAGAAACCTACCATTTGTGATTACCCGATGTTAAATATAAATATAAATCAAGGTATTGAATTCTATCACCAAATGATGAACAACATGTGTACGAATGCACATGAGTCAGAACTTGCATACCCGTACGTGTAGACATGTAGAGGACATTTCTGAATTTGATCGGGACAGACATCATGGCCAATGTAATTCTGCGTTTTGATTTGTACTATATAGTCCCAATTGATTTGCCTTTGCCTGTGTTTGTGGTTTTGTCGCTTTTATGTTCACGGAAGTCCTAAACTCTTCGACCTGAATGGGTCTTTCCTCCCACGTCGAGATGACACGCTGCCATGTAACTAAAATACCCTTTAGTAGCGTTGAACCCGATCCACTCACTCACTCACAACTTGCAGCTCACCTGGATCGATCCGACATAAACACTTAACCCAAACATTATAAATTATACGGATTCGGTATTTATTTTGTCTTTCAATATTGGATAAAGTTGCGGGACGTATTTATTATGTCAATGACAAGTTCAGAAATATAAGGTTATCCGCTGTGGGTGAGTGAAATTTGTTTAACGTTTTCAGCAATATTTCAGCAACATTCCATCCAGGCGCACCAGAAACAGGCTTTGATAGCGATTCATAATCACTTGCTTATGATATTTCACAATCGTACTATCGACTCTTTTATGTATAATTATCTAAGATTATTGGACAAGAACCAATGTGTGGATTCATTTTGTTTCATATCTCGGTCTGTATTCAGCAAGTCATGAAAGTGGATATTTCCACACAACGATTAATGACTCAAAAGATGCCTTGAATTTTGCAATCTTTATTCCACTTGAGGGCAAGTTCCTTTTATGGTCACTTCTATCAATAGCGACCAAGATCAGCAAATCATTTGATCAAAGTGCCAATTTTGTCGGAGTGGTAAAGCTGCTAGAATACTCTGCGCATATGATATGTCTGTGGAAGGAAAGAGGTCAGGTGCTTCTCTACGTCTTTGCAGGCTGAGTGGTGAAAGGACGAGGTGGGATGTTAACACCCTCGAATTCTGAACGGGTATTGCTAATCGTCATAATTATCTAACCAATCCATACGTTGTATAAGAGATACGTGACGGACCAATACATTCACCTGACATTTCAGTACATGTTGCACGTTGTTGTGTCACCATCTGATGTTTCTGATATTGTTAATAGCACTGACAAGTTGCTAATATTTCTAATGACATGTCTAATTAGCAATTATACCATGTGTAACCGCTAGCAAAACGTAAATCGACAATGAGTATAGAATGTAATCATGTATATTTGTTTTCGTTTTAATACCAGTTACTACGCTGTTAATGCCGTTATGGATCATGTAAACTGTTTCTCAGTAAACCTTGCTGTAAACATATGATACATAGAGGGTCTTTGTATTTTCTTGTTGAGTAACATGTTTGTATATTCAACTGCCCTGACTATTTTTGATAGTCCCTCAATTTTATAACAGAACACAAACTACTTCATGAATATACCAGCATTGATACGTATTGTTTAATGAGATATGGGACGATGGACGATACAGTTCTGTTGTTGTATTAACGTACAACACTGATAGAAAGATATGTAGACCGAGCCCCAAACAGTTGTACAACTGGGACACTTTATAAGTGCACGTGTTTCTATGAAATGTATGGTGCTCATGTTTGAAACGTTCGTAAAATGTTTTCGGTTCGTTCACTTTTATAGGAAAGTACACAAAACCTATTTGAGTACATTCAATCTGAGAAGGTGTGTAGGACACATATTACCCAATGGTTAAACAATAGCTTGACAACATTGGCACGTAACATGTAAGTAATGTAGGATCTGTGTTGTTTATACATTTAACCTTAATACGTACACTGTCACCAGTGGTTAGAACTTTCGTCCGTCAGTCCGAAGTCTTGAGTTCGATTCCCACATGTGTACAGTGTGCGAAGCCCATTTCCGGTGTACCGGACCTTGATGTGGAATATTGCTAAATCCTGTGTAAAACCAAACTCACACGGTCAATCAAGTTATTACCATATGCGCCTTATACAATCTTAGGCTCGTATCGCTCGGAGTCCTTAGTGTTGTATTAACAGGTTCTTCTCTTGATAGAAATCGACGGAATGATGCGTCTGACTCTTGTGGATACCTCGTATTGCCATAGTGTATTCTCATCCCAAGTGTACTTTATATTCCTGTTATGTTACATTTCCCAGGTGTCGGTCAAAGCTTAACTATCAGGATCATATACATTCAGTGAAAAGATTTCTGTGACAAAGCGTGTTTACATGTCAATAATCCCCTCCACGAAGAATCTCAGGAGCAGCACTGTGTACCGCGGTAACATGAAATGGCAGTTATACGCTTCTTTTATGACTTGGACAATATATTCTGGCCCACATGCACACCGTCCACATGGTTCTTTCTAAACGTCCACGACATGCTTAATCAACCATAGCAAGTAAATATGTTGATGATCATTATCAGGTGATTTCATATGACTGTTTTCCAAACAGACCTTCAAGGCTACACACCAACATACGAGGTCCTGATCGGCTCACAATTGTACGCGTGATATGACGCGGGTAGAAGATTAAGGGCAGAGAAACGTTAATGTTGTTTCGTGTAGGAGGTATCAAGTTTTCAGATAAAATGCATACCAAGGTTGTCAATAAACGCAGGTGGCAATAACATGGCGATGTGGCCTTAGCATGGCCACTGGGGTTATACGAGTGCTGGTCAAGAAGTTCTAAACCTAACAAACAAAAACAAAAGTCGAGAGAGTGTTTTTAATTTTATTTTTTAACATATTCTCCCTCCTTTTCAATACACTACTCGTATCGATAGTTAAGTTTTTAAATTCCAGTCAGAAGAAGTTTTCTGCAGCCACCCTGAAAAACCAATTCGGCAGCTTTGATGTCATCGTTGTCGTCATAGCGCTTTCCACGAATGTGTTCTTTCAGTTAAGGAAACAGGCGGAAATCACTTGGTGCCAGGTCTGGCGAGTATGGAGAATGAAAAAGCTGTTCGAACCCACATTGTCGCACAGCAGCCTTTGCAAGTCGAGAGGTGTGAGAAGAGGCATTGTCATGAAGTACATGTAGTAGAACTCCAACAGTCAGCATTCCTCGCCCGCTTTTCCTAGATAGAATCTCTTAGGCGATCAAGCAAATCAGCATAGTAGGCACCGGTAATCGTCTTTTGACTTTCTAAGTAATCAACAAGGATCACACCCTTTGCATTCAAGAATTCAGTGGCCATAACATTCTTCACTGAACGTGAAGACTTGAATTTCTTTGGTGCCGGAGAAGTGGAATGACGCCATTCCATGGATTGACGTTTTGACTCTAGATCATAGTGGTAGATCCATGTTTCATTATCCGTGACAAATCTCTTTTTGAATTTGACGAAATTTTCATAAATGTTCTCTGGCAGTATCAGTTCTTTCTTCCTTAAAATCTGAATTTAGAAACTTAGGCACGCAAAAATATCTTATTCATCTGTAAATGTTCATGAATTATAGTTTCAAAGGATCCATGGCTTAGATTTGTGTCTTCCTCAAGTTAAGCAATGATAATACATCTACCTGACAGTATAAGTTTTTCTATCTCCTTAATTGAATCTTTATTGATGGAAGTTGAGGGACGTCCAGACCTAGGGTCAACACGAAGGCTTTTTCACCCAGCTGCCAACCGTTTAACAGTGGAATAGCTAGGGTCCTTATTCCCATACACTTGTGACATGCGATCATGAATTTCTTGGGAAGTAAATTTCTCCAAAGTGAAAAAACTTGATGACTGCTCGGTTCTCGTTCTTTTCCATTTCTGTGTCCATTTGGAACCCAATCACGTTCAAGTGGCTGTCACTAATGTACAAACGGCCCCAACAGGCCAAACACACTTACAATGAACTTCTGAAACAATATACTACATTGACTAGTTCACTTTGTTATGGCCCATAGTTAAAAAACGTTTTGACCAGCCCTACGTTATCAATCGTACTGTATCTTGAATTATCTCATTGATTGAATCTGCTGGTTAAATTGTTTTTTAAACACGGACATATTTTCAAAAGGTCGTGAAGTTTGAATATTTTTCAGTCCACAAACATAATATCATGAATATTGTATTCGTCAGGCCATGATAACTAATTAAAAACATACATTAAACAGACACTGGACTCAGTTTAATGGGTTCCGTTGGTAGAAACGTTCACCCGAAATAAAGGGATGATTATATGAAAAGCATGAAAATAAATCATTTTGATTTTGTAAAGTTCGTCATATCAGATGATTCCAATTGAATATAGCATATTTTTCAAGTGACCTGTTCCTAAATCAACTTGAAAAGAGCTTTTCAATATACAAGTAGCTATGATCCCTCTCGGTATAAATGATCCTAAATAACTCATACAGGAAGTACATAAATGTGATCTAATAAAGGCTTCCCAATCCATGGCTTGACACTGCCCGCTATACAGGTGATGGTTTAAAGGCTAAAGGTTTGAACCGAAGCAGCCCTGTGACTGGTATTGTTCACAGTGAAGTTATACACACGGTGTTAGTTGTATGAAGGTGTCACAGTGTTTGGAAGAATAGTCCTGTGAAGCTATTGATGTAATGTCATGCATAAAACATTGATTCCAATGTAGATAGCAGCATAGTCTGTATTGCTCTGTGCCCTTAGACCTGTTCTAGTGACAAGAATACTGTATATCCAACTCTGTTTTGAAAGCGGATTTTCATTACTTTTATAACAAGACGCAAACAGTAAGGAATCATTGAGGTGTCTTTGTGGATATACGCAGTAGTATTGATTATGTCAATGACAAGTTCAGAAATGTAAGCTAATCCGCTGTGAGTGATGTATGTTTTACGCCGTTTTCAGCAACATTCCAACAACATCCCATAAGGGAACACAAGAAATGGTCTTTTCATCACAGATTTGCAGTGGTCAATTCATATAACTTTCACAGCTATTTTGTCCTTTACGCCAAATGGAATCTGTTTCGCTGGATAATCTAGACTGGTTATTTATTCTCTTGCTTTTAATTTTGTTTATTTGATAGTGATTTATCAACACAAGTTTATCATGCTTTTAATAGAGATTTCTTATGACTTTGGAAATATATTTTCTGTCGCTATTATGTACACATTGTAACCATTAGGGGAATCGAACCCAGGCCTTTATCGTGACGAGCGCACGCATGAACAATCAAGCTATGCCACTGCCCGCTACCATGAGTGAGTGAGTATGTTTTTTATGACGCTTTTAGCAATATTCCAGCAATATCACGACGGGGGACACCACAAATGGGCTTCACACATTGTACCCATGTCGGGAATCGAACCCGGGTCTTCGGTGTGACGAGCAAATGCTTTAACCACTAGGCTACGTGACCGCCCCCTGTCCCCTACCAAATGACCTTGATACTATTTTAAGTTATAGTAACTTTTGAACGTTTTTCTGTGTACAATTCACTTGGAAAATGAAACTTAAATGAATGTACTGAAAGAAATCTCGGACCTAGCTCATGCTCGACTCATGGCATACGTTGAAAATATGTACCATGTTAGGTTCTCTAGGAAACATGACATTCTGCAATATCTCTTCATGCTTCAGGCCAATCTGCTAAATTTTAAATAACCACAAAAACAGGCATCAGTGGAAACACGCATATAATGGACCTTCACTCATTCATTCACCTGACATTTCAGTACATGTTGCACGTTGTTGTGTCACCATCTGATGTTTTCGATATTGGTAATAGCACTGACAAGTTGAAAATATTTCTAATTACATGTCTAATTAGCGATTATGTCGTGTGTAACCGCTAGCAAAACGTAAATCGACAATGAGTATAGAATGTAATCATGTATATGTTTTTCGTTTTAATACCAGTTATTGCGCTGTTAATGCCGTTATGGATCATGTAAACTGTTTCTCAGTAAACCTTGCTGTAAACATATGATACATAGAGGGTCTTTGTATTTTCTTGTTGAGTAACATGTTTGTATATTCAACTGCCCTGACAAAATTAATAATTTCAAGATGGCATTGTCAGGTCACAAAATGATATAAACATGTTATTTTAGAAAAAAAGGAATGTGCTATTCATTATGTATTTTCTTGCTGATTCTTAAGTCTTTCCCTGTAAACCACAGTGAAGAAGTTCCGCATTAACTGCTATTTCATTCGAGTGATATTTCGATTATATATTTTCAGATAAATACAATATTTCACCACGTCATACTAAAAGAAGGAATAAAATACTTTAATGATCCGACTATGGGCTGCAAAACATTCTGTTGACAGGTAATTGACTGTTCTTATAATGTTTTTGTAGGGTTAAAATAATATTATGTAAAGTACATTTAAATAAGATGAAATAACAATGTGTAGGCTCACCATGAAGGCAGCATACTAAAATCTGAAAATATACTATTATAATACTCCACAAGCAAGAATCCAAAACAAATACTTTACAGTTATGTTACTGTTATGTTATGTTAGGTCAGACAAAAATCATAGAGAATGGAACATCATAGAAATGCTCTCTAAACAGACCGATATTATATCAATGTTTGTGTATGCAAATATCACCATGCAACTGTTTACAAATCAATCACTATGTCAGATCTTTCTTTCAATGACGCCTGGAGATTTATGAGCTAGCCAATATACGTAAAGACATTCCTCGGCTCACGTCCTCGCGACTACAGTGTTGATCTGCGACACACCATAGCTTTTCCGAGTTCTTCTAACCGACAAATGTCCGTTGTGGTGACAAGTACTTTTAATCTTGGTCTACAACGTTTCTAAACTGCCGGGCAAAAGAAAGTATACACCCATATAAAACATCCAGATATATAGATGACCTCTCTTCGTTCAACAATACCAAGTTAAATGGGTATCTTCACCTCATTTACCTTCCAGAGTTGGAATAAACCCGATAAACCAGATTCAATGTCCCATCTGAACCTTTGTGTAGAGATTAAAGTTTCAACCTCTGTACTAAGCTGGATGCTCTGTACCTCTGTACTCAGCTGTACCAAGATGGATGGTTTAGACTTTCCAGCCGCTAATTTCCCCTAAAACGCGAGCAACATACCATCAATTCTAGCTTATGGCGTCTACACTTCTCAACTGCTTAGCATCTTTATATAATCAAGGAATCTGTTTTGGCAGATAAACCAAACATGTTATTCACTTGATAGTAGACGTTTTGTTGATATAGACAATATATTTGAGACAGAATTTCTTCTTTCATTTCCACCCATGAATATCTTGATTAAATAGGATAAAACATATTACATCCAACGATTTTCATGAACAATGATTGATACAGTAATTACAAAAAGTACGACTGCTGTCACCTCAATGATAGTACAGTCAATAACGAAAAGTAATGTTATTCACATCGCCAAGCAAATAGTCTCTGTCAGGAACAAATATATTTTCACCTTCCCAACTATTGTACACGAATCTTTCAATCTAAACATCGTGAATCACGAAGCTTATAGATAATTCAAGTACATGTATAAGAGTTTCTGTCCAGACTGACAAATGCCATTGGTGAAAGAAATCCCTACCCTTCCATTGAGTCAGCGTGGCAAAGGCGATAAAGCCACAGTCAGGAACTGTCGCCAGGCCTACGTCGTTGATATGCATGGACGCACACAGTGACTGGAATACAGCCTTGGGGATAACCTGTGTCGAACTGCTGTACAACTCTTCATGATTTTGTGACTTCAATCATGGATATTCCTCCCCTGGCTCTATGGATAATTATCGTGGTCTTGTCCATTCAAGGCTGTGGTGTGTATTTAACTTGGTACTTTATTCGTTTTCGAGCTTTTCATTATTTTTTCTATTTAATACAAGCTTTTCCTCTGTTCATGCCGTTATGGATAAGTAAACGTTGCTGTGAAAGGCAATATACAGAGGATATTTGTATTTTCTTGTTGATTAACCTGCTTGTCTCTCCAACTGACCTGACAAAGTTCATATTTTAATGATACACATTGTTGGATGAAATGAAATAAATCTGTCATCTTAGAAAAATGAATGTTTTTAATATGCTTTTGATGATGCTCACGGACTTTTCCCGAAAACTGCAGTCTGATTCCGGCAAACTGGAAGTAGTTATACGCAACATGTTGTCTCACTCGAGGGAGATGGATTTTTTATTCCTACATAAAATCTTATAAAAAACTTTAATGACATTTTAAGCGCATTGCAGTACATAGTCTGTACTAGAAATATGTGTATTCCTTATTTTAGTATTAAATAAATATTGTACTTATCTGACATTCACATTAATATAATCAAAATGTGTTCTTTGTGACGGGTGGCACGGTCGGGGCAGGATACTCTCAACTATTCGCGAACACCCAGTTTCATTTGACAGTGATGTATAAACGCATGCTCATGATATGTTCGGAATCGTATAATCGACAAAAGGTTTTGTCGCTCTGATTATGGAAATGTTTTGTCTTTTGGTTATTATTATTATTATTGTTTACTGATATAAATACGTAAATGCAACAAAGAGGGTTGGGGTGATCCTGGCACAGTCAGGCTGCTTTGGGTCATCATCAGCTCGGGGCCCTTGGCCCCTCTTACACACAGCCCACATACATACATACATACATACATACATACATACATACATACATACATACATACATACATACATACATACATACATACATACATACATACATACATACATACATACACACATACGACCACTGTCTGTTTACTAGATTGGGTACACAGAAACCCAGATACATTGGCTCCAGCTGTGATGTTGAGACTTGTAACACCCACAGATATAATATAAGTTAAGAACATTGTCCAATACTCCTTAACACTTTGTTTCCTTAACCAATAATAAACATTCGATGGAAACACTGGTAAACAAATGCTGTCTTTTTAAAGGATTTCAGTTTATCACAAGAACAAAATCGGATGGAGCCTTTTCGACACTGACAAAAGATACCATGTGTTAATTAGTTTTATTCCCACTTTTCAGATAGCCAGTGCAATTTCCCCAGTTCCATCTGGGGCACCTGGATACGAGAAAGGGATGGCAAATCGTTTACAATTTCTTCCAGTTCGTTTCAAGGGTTCAACTATTACAGCGGCACACAATTTTACAACGATTTCAGATGTCAGGAGATAAATGGAGCCACGTATGTTATTGTGTAAGTACTGACAATATCACCTACTTATTCAGACATAACAAGTATTACTACGTGCATCATAGATACCCACGTAACGTCTCTGTATTGCACGCATTTCAGTTTATTATTTACTTCAATGAGTCGCCCCAGTGTGACTTGGGTAGACTACACATCTCCCCATCTTTGGGAGCTATCTTGTCCCGACAGTTTGGTATGACCACTGAATGTTACCTCAGTATGTCTGTATAGCAATAACATACTTTTCCAATGTTGCATCTCCATGTTGCCTTCATAGACACGTGTAATTTAGCCCTCAATGTCGCCTTCATAGACAAGTGTGATTTACACATCTCCATTTTACCTTCATAGACACGTGTGATTTACATCTCCATTTTACCTTCATAGACACGTGTGATTTACATCTCCATTTTACCTTCATAGACACGTGTGATTGACATCTCCATTTTGCCTTCATAGACACGTGTGATTTACATCTCCATTTTACCTTCATAGACACGTGTGATTTACACATCTCCATGTTACCTTCATAGACACGTGTGATTTACATCTTCAAGTTGCCTTCACAGACGCGTGTGATTTACATCTCAATGTTGCCTTCATAGACTTTGTGTGATTTAACTCTCAATGTTGCCCGATTCGAGGGACGTACATATCTATCTATCTATCTATCTATCTATCTATCTATCTATCTATCTACCTATCTATCTATCTATCTATCTATCGATCTAATACATGAGATTAAGAAATTGATATGTAACATTAGTGAAACCTATTGGTATGTTTGCTAGTTCTCAACAAACCTCTGTGTGTCGCAGTGGTCTTAATTACTACATACTACACGTTCATCTACTGTGTTGGTTATTTATGATGCATGTATGCTCCCTGTCTAGCCAGGATCTCCCGAGAGCCTACACCGTGGATAACCAGTTCGTCTATCTATGCCTCACTATTGAAGTCTTCGGCGCCAATAGTTTCTTAATGACAGACCTGGCAAGTAAGTATATGCTTTTTCATAGGGAAGCAGACAATGTAATCACCTTTTTTGACTATTTTTCAAATTAAAAAGTGACTGACATTTGCATGTATTCGTGTTTTCCAAGTAAAGTGACACCTGTGTAAAACATGTTTTTAAAAGCCTCCGATGGAGCAGGATCTCCTTTTGGCGAACACCTGGTATCATCAATAGTTTATGGTGATCCATAATGTATTCATGCTTATGGTACAGTGGTATGGACTCTGCTTTTTACCGAGATTTCTTACGATTATGGAAATGACTTTGTCGCTTTGTTAAATAACAAGTGGAGTTTCGTACCTGTGGTTCTTTAGCGCAGAAATTGTGATGATGTTTCACACACGTGTTATTTTCCTTGGATGTACTTCTCATTTCCACCACACATTAACCTGTTCGTTGACATTAGATATTTCCTTTGCAGATGTCAGCTCAAAGATCTCGGTAAGCGATGTTGATCTGACACTTGTAAATGGCTTCGTGGATATCAACCCGACGCTTACATCACTTGACGTGTGTGCCTTTCAACCGTCGGAGATCAGATCGAATATCATGTACAGAAGCGGTGGGTAGACACAATTAAGATCGCTAGTTAACTGGTTTTGTTCTGTACAGACGTTTTGCTGTGTCAGCATCACCTTTACCTCCTTTGAAGGACAGCATCCCATCATGGCATCATGACCTATAACACACTCACCCTTACAGGCGTATTGACTTGTAAACATGCTGATATAATGCAAGAGATAGCTCTGTATATGTTAAGGCTGAGGTCAGGTCATGTAAACCGCCGGACAAAAGAAAGTGTACACTTGAAAATTGAATTTGACCAAAATTACAAACATTATCAAAACGTTACTTGGCTGAAAAAAGTAACCGAAAAAATGCAATCGTAAGATCCAAAACAACACTGTGATACCCGCATCCAACACATCACCATCGAATAACCAATCATTTTAACCACCATGCAATATGTATGTTACCATCTTAGGTAAGTCTGACAGATGGACACCAACGAATAACCAATCATTTTAACCACCATGCAATATGTATGTTACCATCTTAGGTAAGTCTGACAGATGGACACCATCGAATAACCAATCATTTTAACCACCATGCAATATGTATGTTACCTTCTTAGGTAAGTCTGACAGATATACACCATCGAATAACCAATCATTTTAACCACCATGCAATATGTATGTTACCATCTTAGGTAAGTCTGAATGATAGACACCATCGAATAACCAATCATTTTAACCACCATGCAATATGTATGTTACCATCTTAGGTAAGTCTGACAGATGGACACCATCGAATAACCAATCATTTTAACCACCATGCAATATGTATGTTACCATCTTAGGTAAGTCTGACAGATGGACACCATCGAATAACCAATCATTTTAACCACCATGCAATATGTATGTTACCTTCTTAGGTAAGTCTGACAGATATACACCATCGAATAACCAATCATTTTAACCACCATGCAATATGTATGTTACCATCTTAGGTAAGTCTGAATGATAGACACCATCGAATAACCAATCATTTTAACCACCATGCAATATGTATGTTACCATCTTAGGTAAGTCTGACAGATGGATACCATCGAATAACCAATCATTTTAACCACCATGCAATATGTATGTTACCATCTTAGGTAAGTCTGACAGATGGACACCATCGAATAACCAATCATTTTAACCACCATGCAATATGGGTGTATACTTTCTTGTGCCTGTCAGTTTATAATGAAGAAGTCGCTGACCATTTGGTATTTTGAAGAAAAATATATTTTTTCCCCAATATAAACTGAGGAGAGAAAGAAATGCAACCTCTATGGTGATTTTATCTTAAATTGTTTGATTTAATATCAATTGAAACATTTTAAATTAGAGATACTAAATCTATAAAAATTAACTATGCGGGCGCTTAGTCAGCACTCAAGGAATATGGCGTTTTTAAATAATATAATTTGACTTAAAACGTTTAAAACTTTAAAAGATTCATCACACAATGGGTGATGGGTATCTTACTAAACATCTTATCGTTGACAAAGAAAATTGCCTTTTTCGGAAAACTTTTACAACATTATAAAGAGGCTGGAAGCGAAAACAAAATAGTGATCAAAATAATATCAATGGATCACAGAAAATCAATTATGACACCAGGTGTAGGTGGCGAAGTAAAACGATCTCTTAGTTCTGAAAAAATTATGACAAGTGAGCCCAAAACATGTTTAACTCATCCTTTCAGAGAAAAGAAAACTATCGTTAGCTTCGCTGTCTACAATCAGTTGAATGACTTACTAGTATACATCTGTACTTGATTACATTATTAAGCATCATGACTAGATTTTTATACTCAACATGTCATTATCAAAGTTCTTATCTGACATCCTTGGACAGGCAAAGGCGACACCGCGGGGGAGATGACCGTGGCGTGCCCAAGTATCATCCACGGCAACTACAACTACACCTTCGATGGGACGAAGTGTACGGGCAACTCTAGTTTCGCTGTCTGTCCGGGGCGAACCAACATCGCCATTGACTACGTCCAATGTGCGGATCAGGTGGCATATTCGAGTAAGTGTGACGGATGCACAAACTAAGTGTTAGGTAAATCTGACAGATGGACAAACTAAGTGTTAGGTAAGTCTGACAGATGAACAAACTAAATGTTTCGTAAGTCTGACAGATAGGCCAACTGTGTGTCAAGTAAGTCTGACAGATGGACAAACTAAATGTTTGGTAAGTCTGACAGATAGGCCAACTGTGTGTCAAGTAAGTCTGAGTGAGTGAGTGAGTGAGTATGGTTTTACGCCGCTTTTAGCAATATTCCAGCAATATCACGGCGGGGGACACCAGACATGGGCTTCACACATTGTACCCATGTCGGGAATCGAACCCGGGTCTTCGGCGTGACGAGCGAACGCTTTAACCACTAGGCTATCCGACCGCCCAAAGTAAGTCTGACAGATGGACAAACTAAATGTTAGGTAAGTCTGACAGATAGGCCAACTGTGTGTCAAGTAAGTCTGACAGATGGACAAACTAAATGTTTGGTAAGTCTGACAGATGGACAAACTAAATGTTAGGTAAGTCTGACAGAAAGGGCCAACTGTGTGTCAAGTAAGTCTGACAGATGGACAAACTAAATGTTAGGTAAGTCTGACAGAAAGGGCCAACTGTGTGTCAAGTAAGTCTGACAGATGGACAATCTAAATGTTAGGTAAGTCTGACAGATGGACAAACTAAATATTAGGTAAGTCTGACAGATGGACAAACTTAATGTTTGGTAAGTCTGACAGATGGGCGAACAATATGTCAAGTAAGTGTATGAAATGGACAAACGAAGTGCCAAGAGAGTCTGGCAGATGGACCAACAATGTATCAAGTAAGGCCGACACATGGACAATCGAAATGTCAAGCAAGTCTGACATATGGATAACGCAAACCATGTTGTGCAAACTACATGCAGAGTATAACCTACGTGGAATTACACATTAAATATTCGTCGATACATGAACGAAAGCGTACATGTACGTGTCCAAGACCCTGGTCCATATTATGTAAGGCAGCTAAATGTCCCTTCTGTAACCGCATGCAACATGCCGAGACTGAACGTTCCCTTTCGGATTTCATGTTTGGGTGACACAATCATTTAGAATAGTGCTTTTCATTTTGACGAGTGACATATCCGCACAGTGCTAACGATGTAATATTTCGGATTTGGACTCAAAGAAAAAGTGTGAAACCCTGGACCCCCCATAAAACAAACTGAAGCATGCTACATTGTTCTACTTCAGCCAGCGGAAACCTGGAGTGTATGGGCGCTGTGACACGAGGAGCAAATACCTACCTGTGGACCTGGATCGGAACAGGAACCTTCTCCTCCACCACCATCAGGACAGTGTGTTTTGTATGTAGAACTTCGTGTGACAAACCCATTCTTCCACAGTCAATGTTGTATTTGTGGGATCTGACAAAAACTGAGGTGTAAAAGAAGGAATTTTGTGTAATTGAATATTGAAAGAACTATTGTTAAATTCTATTGTGCCTATTTATCCAACATTCATTCCTGCAACCATTTGTGGCTGGGGTTTAATGAAGACTGGGGTAAGAAATGAATTTGCAACCACATGATCCCCTTCCCACACTTGAAAACTCATGTTGTAAATTTGTGCCGAATTTAAAGAAAAATATATTTTCAAAGATAAGATGACCAAGATAATTACAACTGGTGTTCTGTATGGGATGAAACACACCATATTGCTGACACAAATGTTATACCTCATGAAATGTAAGTGATCGTTGTGTGAATGACAACTCATTGAAGGTCTTCTGGTGTGATCTGTTGTGCCAGTTGGCCGTTGTAGCTGGTGAGTTCATTGTGATGTCATTTCAACAGTATTTCCATCATATGTCGGCTTGGCAGCCTGATGAGGGAGGAAGTCCACAGTTAAACAGGTCGTTAACGTTTACCAATTTAGTGAAATCCATAAACTAGATATGGTCCCGACAGACCAAGACTCACCATATGAAGAAGCAATAACTATTTTCTGTATGTAGGCACTTGAAGACAACGGGGGTACGGTGTCAGCCTCGTACACTCCTCAGGACTGTTTCGCTAATCAAGTCGCATCAAGTGTCTCTCCGGGCGGTTTGCTTTCAATGGTACCTTTAGGTATGTTATACGTTTCTTTAGTTTGATTTATAATGAATATTTAACATTAAAATACCAGCTTCTGATTTGGTAAGGAACGGGCATATATCTATGCAAATCAAGTCATTGTATTCATGCCAGTTCACACAATAATTGTCGTGTACGATGTGTATATTTACAATGTATCTGTGGGGATGCCGAATAAAGATCCCCAGCAACCTATGCTTGCCGTGGAAGACGACGACGTAGATCGGGTGGTCAGTCTTGGTGTCTTGGTTGATTGCGTGTCATCGTACATAGACGTCGTGGGTTATGCTCATAATACAAATCATCTTTGTGACTGGTAAAGACTCTCATATTTACAGTTCGTTCGATAGTGATGGAATTACTCTTGTGATTACACTATATGGTCCGAAGGCCGCCGTGACATAACTGGAATATTGCTGACTCCGGTGTTAAACAACAAACGACATTGTCATCGCGATCGTATCTTTTCTCATGTTTTCAATCACATTATTTGCAGACCGTCGTCATATATAGATGAGTGCGGATGATAAATTGTAATATTAATTACACATTGATAACAATTTAGAGATTAAAGAATATTGTCATGTATGTGCCCCCCACCCTCACCTATCCCTGAGTGTGACTTGAGTATAAGGTTACAAAAGATGATACTAGAACACAACATTACACATATTATCGTGCAGATATAATTTTTCCACAGTGAAAGTATCCATGTATCTGCATTGTTTTACAACGCTTTGTGATTTGTAAATAGAAAACAATCTGTTGTGTATAAACATGTTTCAGAAATCGATCGTGGAATCCATATTAACAAATTTTTCCTTATCTATTTCAGAACTGTGTCGTAAGTACTACTTAATAAATCTAAGTTAACTCAGGCATGCATGGACATAAAACAGCATGTAACCTAAAATGCGTTCGTTATCATAACATTAACATTTATTGCTTTGTGCTAATATTGTTGAATTATATAATTATTTAACTTTAATATGTACGACATTTGTTGTTAAGATTACTTTCAAAGATGATGTTATTCTATTCCTTGTGAGCTTGTTTACTTATGTCTTCTTCACAATCGATTGTTGCCAGCGATAACTTCAGATGCAGAGGATGATGGCATCGGGGCCATCGCAGGTGGAGCGGCTGTTGGTATCCTCATCCTGATAGCCATTGCCGTTGTTGTCATTGTTTTTTTAATGAAGAAGCGCAACAAGAAATTGAATACAGTTCAAGACGGTATGTCTTTTCAAATGCTAAACTGCATGCTGGCCGTTATGTTCGCTGCTTGATAAATATCGTATTGATAGTGTAATATACATATAGTATAAAAACAATTGGTTTGAGTGATAAGTGCGTGAATTTGGTTTAATGCCATTTGTGACAGTACTTCAGTTACATCACGGCGTAAACGTCTGAGACCTGCATCACTTCGGGCTTTCCTCCCACATTAATCTTACACGCCGTGATATAACTGGAAAACTATTAAAAGCGGTGTTAAACCCGACTCACTCACTACATCACGACGTGTCAGCCGAAATGATGAAGAATTTATAAGTTTTGTATCTTTGGTGAAACCCTCGAGCACGGATACCATACTGACAAACCTAGAAACACTCATCATGGTGAATCTGGGATTTGAACCAACCGTCATAGGTTTCTGCCACGCGCAATAGACTCTGCACTGCGAATAGCTAGGCCTTAGACACCCGCGCAACCCATGTCCCTTCCAGTTGCCTCTGATCGTGGGCATCGGACTAATACTCTATCATATTCACCTTCACCTCTCAGGTGCGCTGATTTCGGGGCTCTCTGTGAGTGAGTGAGTGAGTGAATGTCAGTGTGGGGATTTACGCCCTCCTGAACAGTATCAGTATCATTTTCGTGAAACACAATGCGTCTAGGTTCAGGGAACGTGTAAGAGAGTTAAAGAAGGTAGCTTTGTATGCAGCTGCCATTTTGTTTTGAATAGATATCAATATGTATCTTAATAAGAATTGCATACAACGTTGGTTATAAGTAATTTTAGGATTTATTTTGATAAAAATAACGAAACCGTGATCGTCGACGACGGTCCCCATGATTTATCTGCATCACGTAATAGGACCATGGAGAATCTCACTGCGTCGTTGTTGAAATTTGAGCTTTCGTTACACCCCTACTGTCAGTTTTAGGAGCGAGAAGTGTGTAACGCTTGCATATTTTAAGTTCTAAATGAAATTTACATTACTTGTGTACATAGACAATCAAAAGTTTACATTCATTTTTCAGATGGGAAGAAATCCACACATCCTTCCAAAACCTCAACTGCCAACGGTAAAACACCGACGAATGGCCATGTTAAAAATGTCACGATTGTAGCACCAGCAGTGGTTACAACTGTCAACGAATCATCCACGGCGGCAAAGAAGGGACAGAAAAGTTCCGACAAGTCACCAGAAAAGCCAAAGGAGTCACCCAGTAAAGTCCAGGATAACCCTAAACCTGAGAGTAAACCAAGTGAACCCACATCACGCCCACCGCCTGATGCAATCCCAGCAGCCGCAGCTGCAACTTCCACAACCACAGTTGCAGCGACAGCTAAACCTGCTTCTACGACACCAGTGACTGCCTCAAGCACCCCGATAGCTGCTTCTTCAAGTACACCATCGGCTTCCGCTACTACTACAACTGCTGCAGCTGCTCCTCCTACCGCTCCCCCGACTGCTGCTACTACTCCTGCTCCTACTACACCTGCGTCTACACCTGCTACTACTGCTACCCCTACACCTGCATCTACAGTTGCTACCCCTACACCTGCGCCCACAGCTGCTACTACTCCTGCTCCCCCTACACCTGCACCAACAGCTGCTACCACCGCCGCTCCAAAAGCTGAACCTACAGCTGTAACTACTGCTGCTGTTACTACCAATGCAGGGGCATCATCAGGAAGTCTCGTTAAAGCTGAACAGGCTGGTGCAATGAAACAAGGAACCACGGAGAGCTCAGTCAAACCAAGCCCGGAAGACACTTCTAAAGCACCACAAGAGGAAAACGTAGAGAAATCGAAGAAGAAGAAAAAGAAGAAGAAGAAAGACAAGAAGAAGTCAGAGTAGAAGGACTAGGACATTAACATGCTTAACATTGGACAGGACGAAATTAGTGGATTAACAATGTGTTACTCCATCAGATTCAGGTCACTCTGTATTGTGTCACCATGTATTTGGGGGCGGTCGGGTAGCCTAGTGGTTAAAGCGTTCGCTCGTCACGCCGAAGACCCGGGTTCGATTCCCGACATGGGTACAATGTGTGAAGCCCATTTGTGGTGTCCCCCGCCGTGATATTGCTGGAATATTGCTAAAAGCGGCGTAAAACCATACCCACTCACTCACTCACCATGTATTAGAGCATATCAACATGTGTGGGATAACTCATATGAAATGGATTGTTATGGGGATAACACTACTTCAAATTGTATTTGATGGCTTAGATACAATCTTGATTATTATTGAACGTTAGGATATTATGTAAATATATATGAAACAATAATGGTTGTAAAGATCACACAAATAGCATATTAATTCCTTCAAAATATATTTGATGGCGTAGATACAACGTTGTTTATTATTAAATGTGATGAATTATTGTACAAAGTCATATGTATCAAACAACGATCGTTTATGATTCGTAATTATACCTTGTGTGTGTTGTACATTGTTCGAAAAATGTAATGGTTTATGTGGAAAGAGTAGACTTTCGTTAACTTAGCTGTTTATTGACTGCGATATGCAATACGCTACCACTGATGTATTTGTTTATTTATGTGTGTGTGTGTGTTTGTTTTGAAAATTAAAATAAGTGTCTGAAGTTAATTTTGATTTGTCCGGAAAACAGAAACGTCAAAATCAGTTTTTAGTTCAAATGATAAATGATACCCAATGGAAAAAACGTCAATATTCATATTTCAGTCAAATAAAGAACAGTCAAGCAGGAAGCAAAATTAAATTCACGAATATAATTTCAATGGTGGCATCAGATGTTTCTGGAACGGGCGAGCATGTTGTACCCTACCGATAGCACCCACTGGGAGCGGAGGTCAAGGTCACAATACAGGTGCCCCAAACGTACGACTTCCAAGAAAAGCCAGAGTTCTCTGTCAAGAAAAAAAACGATGCCGACATTGTAAAAGTTCGGCAGATCATAATGGTTAATTGTATACGTGTACATGATATGATAAAAAGTAGGAACCAAAAATGTTCCCATGCTGGTTAATAGTGAGTGAGTGAGTGAGTGAGTTGGGTTTAACGCCGCTTTTAACAATATTCCCACGAGCATGGGTATGGTGCTGACAAACTTAAAAACATAATCGGGGCGAACCTGGATTCGAAACCACAATCATAGGTTTCTGGCGTGCCTAAGGGACGCAACTCTGCTCAGCGAATCGCGGCGCCTTAGATGACTGGGCCACCCGTGCCCCCTTCTCGTTATTAAATCATGGAAATACAATGCGAACACGTGATGTCATGACCGAGTTTCAGCGATCCATTCACGTGATGTCATCACTGTTTTTCCTTTTTTTATGCCCATCGGAGTCCATTTTGGGGGATAATCGAAAGTGATAATTGTCTTGCGGCGACATTTTGAATTTAACAATCAGTGGATTAATCCAATCATATGCCATGCAGTCAAATGAATGGGAATACAATAACGAGCTGAATGAAGCGTATGGTGGTTCACAGTGTTAAATACCGAATCTGGTTACCCCTAGTCCCCATATAACTAAAACATTGTATATTTGCAATGTAAACTGCCTGGCAAAAGAACGTACACATCAAGGTTTGATGGTGGTTTAAATTGAAAAACAAAAGAAAGGGTTATTCGATGGTGATGCATTTGATGCAGGTGTAATAACTGTGTTTTGTATCTAAACGTTGCTGTGTTTCGGCGACTGTTTTCAGACGGTAACGGTTTAAGTAAGGATAACATATATCATAGAACAACTCCTTTATTACAATTAGGAACGACGTTTCTGTGTAGATTCTAACACCTTAATCAAACAAGTGATGTCTTGATCACTTGCTTTATAGCGGTGTTGCAACCTACACCGAAACGTCGCTCCAAATTGTAACAAAGTTGTTCATCCATATATCTTATCCTCACTTTGTACTCCCAACTTCTAAATGCCTCTCAAAGTAGTTCGTAACGGTTTGATAACGTTTGTACTGTATACTTTCTATTGCCAGCAGTCTACATTTTAGTGAAAATATCTCCCACTGTCATGGAAAAGCATTGCAGAACCTTTTCAAGTGAATTTTCCATTATTTATTTCTCATTTTAAACGATAAACCAAACAGATTCGCCTTCAGCACCTTCCATCTTACAAAGAAACTGAACAGGATCATTCATTCATCACTTTGTGAACATGCAGAATATTATATCTCCATTCTATTTACATAACACCTTGGGCCCACATGCTACTATAACTTTCTATTGACCCTAAACTAGCCGTCTCATCCAACAACACTAACGTGCGGGACACATCCTGTGAGAAGTCACTGTTAAGGGAGATGGAGAAGGTCATTACCCAAACCTAACAATGGTTAACCAATGGGTAGAGGGTATTTTTAAAAATAATTGTTCGTGAGGTGTATAAATGTTGAAACACGATGACAGCATCAGGAAGTTTACATCTAACACAGGCAATTCATACTACACCTGACAAACTTTACTCAGGAGAACCTAGAAGAGAATATAAATGCTTCACACTCACACACTGACCTCTTCAAACGAGACTTTCATTATCAATCAATACTCATCCCTCCCCACAGCAAGGGATATGGGTGAGTGAGTATGGATTAATGATGCTCTAAAAATAATCAAGCAATGTCATAGCACCGGACGTCAGAACTGGATCAATTAATCCATTTAAGAAATCGAACGTGGTCTTCGGCGTAACGAGATAACGCTTTAACCACTAAGCTACACTGTCGCTACTGAAGATGTATGATGACGTTGATGAAATACGAAACACTGAAAAGTTTCAAGACAATGTTTAATGCTCCAAAGAAGTTAAAGAACACCCGATTCTTTCATTTTACTATAGTTAATCTGTCATTCCATGACATATGAACTCTGGTAAAGTGAAAGAATCGTTAAGTTCTTTTGATTAGTATTTCTTTGTCCTCCTTGATCCTACTAACGCTTTTTGAAAGGACAGATAGAATGACGGACGGACCGTACGTTATTATGTTTTCCTAATACTAAATGTAACCCGCAGCCGAGGATAGTTTCTATGTTAATCATTCAATCCTCCTTTCAGTGGTGCACGTTGCGCACATCAATGGCGCCCAAGAGTGACAATAATACTGTAGGTACTCCACGTCAACACAGTGATCCATAGCGTCTCCAACTATAATCCCTATATAAAAATATAGTTATGTCGTCAGGTTTCTCATGAAGGCAAGTATAATGGAATGTTCATAACATGTGATCCTGGTGCACGAACTCAAAGGAGGAAGTGATGAGGTCGACCTGCCGTCGAGCGATGTATATAGTGCCTTCTCACATTGTACAAGTGAATGATCGTCTTTTTCTATAGAATCGCACATTCACAGTTCGTTTTCATGCTTCATGAGCATGCATTGTATAAACTGCCCAGCAAAAGACATATATACCCATGTTTGATGGTGGCTGAAGTTGAAACAAATATGAAATGGTTATTCTATGGTCATGTATTTGATACGTGTATGCTAGTTGTGTTTGGGGCCGTTTGCAATGTTCTGGTCAAATCCAATTTTCAAGTGTATACTTTATTATATACCTATGTTGTTTAGCACTATCCATCACTTGCTTGATAAAGGTGTTAGGATCTACACCGAAACGTCGCACTAATTGTAATAAAGTTGTTCATCCATAGAACTCGTCTTACTTCATCACACCAACTTCTAAATGCCACTCAAAGAAGTTATACTTTATTTTGTCTGACAGTTTACATTTTGCAATGGTATAATCTCCGCACCCACGCTACCGTGTATTCTTTTCCAATGGTTACAGTTGTTAGGACCGACCGTGTTTATTATGTTTTCAGTCAGCGCTACCAAACATACAATTCTGTGAGGAGCCCACAATGCAAACCCACACACCTGATTCAAAACAGTCGGTATGTCCATTGATCTATTTATATATCTGCTTCAGAACCGGAGGACATATTATATATCCGTCGTTGTCGGAAACAGAGTATTATTTTCAGAAAGAAATCCCAGATTCATGTTTAGTAATATGTCCTAATATACTTCTTTGTTATATCTGGACTTCTTGCCTGCTTGCCTGCTTGGTTGCGTGCTTGATTCGTCGATTGCAACATAGTGATCTTAAAGGCGGAGTTTACTCGGGCAAATTGATTGTCCTTGCAAGTTTTATTCAGAGTTCTCTTATGCCATTATTTGCATCCGCTAAGTCACATTCTGTTATCCTAACCAATATAACAGTTACTTACTTGCCTGGTTGCACATACACAGTGTCTTAGTTCACACTATATAGGGCGATTCACACCTGGACTGGAAATGTGAGTAGACAGTGGAGCATACTTCTTTAAGGTAACAAATGAACGCTCCAATGCTATTTTTAAGTCTCACGAACTTTTCCATACACAAGTGCCAACTAGTAGTTACAACACTGGTGTCGTGTGCAGAAAAAGGATTCCGTTGTGACGTTTATAGGTCACATGTTAGTTTTGGTCCTCCAGCCTTTGGGTATCGCTCGACAACGTCCTTCAACGTTACGATTAATCTGATAGTTGTGAAAGAATGGGAGTTATTATTATGACAGTCGTTGCTCTACGACCACCTTATTGAACGCCACCCTGTGTCACACATTGTTACATCACGCCCCGAACTCCGGGGATTGAGTTCTTACCTCTAGGATCGTGTGCTTACCCTTGGGATAGAGTGCCTATCCCGGGGACTGACGTTTTACCCGGGATCGAGTTCTAAATTGGTCTGTTACACTTAGAGTAGGTACAATGGCTACATAAGTCCACAGTAACTAGGCTTCAACACATGATAAAATAATCTTTAAACAATTAGAAACAAACCTTAACTTGTATTTGGTTATCAAAGCTACATGTACATTTGTGATTCAATTACATTAAATAACAAGTTTGGTTCAATAATAACTGTCACACACTCATAAACCAATACTGGAGGGGTTTAGATCGTCCATTTTGGAATACGACACAAGTGTTACTAATTTAGTTCAAAGACAAAATGAACAACCGAGAAAAGATGCAGGAATGCATGTTTGTATATGTCTCCATCCAATGTGGAGGTTAATCACAGCACATACGTATAGTCCCTTGTACATATGTACATATATAATACACACAATCTTGCGAACATTCCGGCTCATGCAGCATGCTGATCCACCAACACTTAATCAATCAGAGACAACTGTCACGGGTACATCCAAGTGGAAGTTTCAATATCAGCATACTGTTTTATGCCTTGCAATTGTAGGTCTCTGTGTCTCCGTGTCGTCCTTAATGAAAGCCGATTTGGATCGTTCGAGTTTAAACCCTAGAGAAGTGACGGATGGGCGAGGAGGGAGTGGACCTTTTTCCTCCCAGTACAGCGCCATCTGCAGCAAGTAGTCCCGCCCTTGTGCGGCCAGATGCTTCACTTTCTCTTCATCGTTAGATTCTGAAAATGAATGTTGATATATTTCATTTTAGATCAACAGCAATGTTGTTTGCTGTTTTATGCCGAAGTTAGCAATATTCCAGTTATATCGCGGCGGCCTGTAAATCTTGGATTCAGACTTAAATGGAACGAGCGTATATACTGCCAAAGGTGGCTTCACAAAGGCAGTTTGATCAATCTCATAGTCGTATTTAATTCTTCGTTTTGGCCAGTCCAATCAATTGTGCATATTGTGACAATCATGCGACACCGTCTGTGTTCGAGGACAGAAATCAACCAAATCACCAAGTTTGACAACCCGAGCCAATTTAGTTAGACCTTACGATAAGCCGAAAAGTAACTTTATTAACCTGGCTCCCATAGGGCGACACGCTTGGAATAGTTCCTGGAATGGTATAGGCTGACAATGTTATTTACAATGACAATTACTCGGTGAAGATCAGGGTCTACAGCAACCTATGCTTGTCGTAAGAGGTGACTAACGGGATTTCGTGGTCAGGTTCACTGCATGTCATCGTATCCTATTTGTGTAGATCGATGCTCATACTGTCAGTCAATGGATTGGTGTATTGCTGGGGTGGCGTTAAACAACACACAAGCAAACGAACTCAAGGGCAATGCGTGAAAACTCGACTGGATAAGTAAATTTAAGGTGTTACCTTCTGCATCTATGATGGTGTCCATGTACTTCTTGTCCCTGTACAGCTCCTCCAGCAGACGGCGTAGTCTGGCGTCGTCCATTGTCATCCCCTTGGGCGCCCGTATTCCCCTACAGTAGCTGGCGTCTCTGTCGGTCAGGTGCCCTGGTTTGTCCGAGGAGCCGTGTCCACGAAGGAAGTTTAGGTAAGAGTGAAACTTTGGTGCGGACACTGTGTACGGTACCGTTGGTTTGCCGTTATTATCATCCGTCGTACTCTGTAATGAGGGCGTGGAATACTGACTGCAGCATGGTAAACAGCAGATATTACCGTTACAGTTGCGTTACGAAAATCGTCGCTTCGTAAAAAAGGGAGCTGTTTTATATTTTCTGTGCAACAGTATTAATTATTTGGTTACCCAGTCAAAAAACAATGATGAAGGTATCAGAAGGACTCTTTTTGGCCTACTAGATCTGCATAATTTAAGAAATAAGCAAATTTAAACCTTAGGAAATGTTATGAATGTTATCAGTGGTATTCATATATGAATGCGATTTAGGCTTCAAACACATGCAGGTTTTGGAAGAATATCAGTAAAGACTAACATGTGCCGAAAAATCATATTCAAGAGTGTTTCAGAAATATTTCTTCTGGTACTTGAACATGAGGAGCAAGCATTATTTTTAAAAATATTTTCGAAAAATGTTAACCCGTTTTAATTGTATTTAAGTAACTTTTTATGCCATAAGTCCAAAACTTGCAAATGTACGAAAGAAAATAAACACTAGCCGTCAGCCTTTCGAACATGTCTGATACGTTTTGTACCAATAGGTTACTCGCAGATTCAAAATTTAACATTTTCAGAGGGCCAAAAAAAGGACACAAATTTTCATTTAACTGATAAATGGGCAGTCGTAAAATAGATAATCATTGATGTTTCTGGGCGTATATATCTCTATCCATAGTGCTTTGTTTATCATACAATATGAGGTTAACGACATACCGAGCCACCATGACCCCAGGCTTCGCGGGCGTGGCCTGTGGAAATAAACACGAACATTTGCAAGCACAATATATTCAAAGTATTTCTAAAGCCTTGATACTCAATGATAAGTGTCATTCATTTTCAAAACCCGGCAATGGCATGACAATCGTCACACACCTGTTGTCTATGTTATCATACATGGTGAACATTAAACACATCCTACATCGTATTTCGCGAAACATTTTCAACACCTCTGTATGTGGCTCTGTAAAGTTGATAAATACCTTGGACTCTTGGAAAATGACCAATCTGTTGACCACGGCCTTTCCTACGATTCAGTGGTGATAATCGGGAATGACCTTCGTCAAGGTCACTATCTCCAGCCTAGGCGAATTGGAAAATGTAGAATCAAATGTCAGAATTCATTTTCCTCAAAAAGGTTCTCTTGAAAACAAATGAATAAAATGTCAGAGCCTCTTTTGGTTAATAATTCTGTTGCTGTCTGCATCTAATACTAGTACTGTTTCCGATCGTATGTAATATTAATGGTTGTTCATTGGCGCTGACTGCTGTTGAACACCGATCCGATGTGTCCATCATCTGACTTTTAACAATGGGAACAGAGAAAGATCGCATTTTTAAAGTTTACCATGGCATACCAGAAAAAAAGTTCGGTCAAATCAATATATAATATAATATAAAACAATGACTACTTGGGTCACTTATGAACAAAAACTCGTTGAAGAACTCGAGCCCCTAAGTTTTCATTATTGCTCAACATGTGGGGTTATAAAGGGGTTCGTGTTGTAGACAGTACCAGCCTATATACACGGGAAAACATTTGTCGTGGCAATAAAGGTGATAAACATAATGATATTACTTCATGATTAAAAGACCAGCACACATCAACAATATTCTCACAAATTATAGGAAAAGAAATAGACCAAAAAAAGTCAAAATGTTCAAATTTAAATAAAAAATTTACAATATTATTAGTAATTTCGTTTTCATGAAATCTGGAAAATGTTTCTGACCTACCTCATTGTCACTCTCTAGCTCCCTTGAATCTTCAGCTGCAATGTAGAAGAAGAAAGTGTTTTGGCTGAAATAGTCAACAAGACAAGTCGAAATCGTGCGATTACTATTTTTCTGCAGTTTTCCAAATGACCTGAGGTAAATGAATAAGCTCCTACTCCCGGCTGACAGCAGTGTTTCAGCTATGGAGACACTGTAGTAGCTTCACCATGACACCGATGGGGGAAATCTAACCCAGATTGGCGCTGTATTGAGGGTACGATTTTAAACACTGGTCTACACCAACTATCTTTTAAATGTAACTAAGGATTTTCACATAACTTCAGGGAACGCTGACAAATCCAAGCACCATACCTGTCAATGCATCCACAATGTGTTTATCCTTAGCTAGTCCTTCTCTGTAAATCGCTGCTTGCTCGGGGTCCATTATGATTGGTCGTCTCTGACCCGGAAGTGACCCTTTACCTACAACCTTCTTGATTGGTGCTAATGCTCCCGGTCTGTTTGGTTGAGTTCCCGGGGCTTGCCTTTGCTTCATTTCCTCAACAAAAATGACCCGACCCTTCTGCAAGAAATCACGACAAAGATACCACTCAGTTCCAGCACTCTCCAAAAGACAGATGTAAACTGTGTTGATTCAACTTCCGATATACAACATACGGATGTACATTAAATGTACATGGTTCCAATGTAATCCTTGGGCTGTGAAACCTCCCCAAAACAATTTACTGAATCAATAGAATTTTGCGTAAGCAAATTACCCGTGGTCAATCATATGATTACGTAAGCCTCGTCAGCACACCTAACTTTATATGGAATATGTCCGATGCGACTTTTTTAAAACTTCCAACTTATTATTATCACAAACACAGGCATATGCAACACATGCATTTGCACATGTTCACCATCAGCCACACCACCCCCACCTACCCCTCAACCCCCCCCCCCCCTCCCCCCCCCCCCCACACACACACACACACAGACCAATCGTTGCTGATGATATTTATATGGTTCAAATGTGATAACTTACACGCAACAACACACCGACTGCGGTGTAAAGATCCATGCAGTCATTACTTTCCATTCAGTTTCAAAGCACATGTTTTTTAATAGTAACAATTCAAAAGTGTTATTTGGAGTAAATAAACGTATAAAAGCTTTTATTATCAGATAAGAAATCACTGATAGAAGCAACTTGATTCCGACTTTATCATGAGCATGTCTTCATGAATGCCTAAAATAGAATGGAAACTAGGTATTCGCGTAAAGGTGAATGTGTCCGGCCCACACCGGTGCCACTCGTCACAAACACATGCAAAGGCAAGTCAATTGTTCACCTAAAAGACGGGTAACATATGGTACAAGTCACAATAATGAAATCAATTGTTCCCATTTGAATGTTGTAGCCCTGAACAAACAACCTTTGAGCAAGAGTCGTATGACGTTCTTTGTAAAGTGTTTGTAGAATACGGGTATTACCTTTCTAGACTCGCTCAGTTTCAGGGCTGATTTCATGTCTTGTGTTTGATCCTCCCCGAACAGTCTCTGAGTGAGGAGTTGACTCACCCGGGCTGTAACCTGCTTCCTGGTCTGGATAAAACGGAACAGATATGACAGGGTGAATACTAGAAACGCAAAAAAAACAACCGGAAACAGATTCTGACCAGAGAGGCAGAAGCATATCTATTGAAATGGAAGCATATTTCATATGAGAAAAGGAGTAATGCAACTGAGGGGGTTATATGAACACATTACACATAACATAAATATCATTACCGTACAGGAGTAATGCAACTGAGGGGGATATATGAACACATTACACGTAACATAAACATCATTACCGTACAGGAGTAATGCAACTGAGGGGGTTATATGAACACATTACACATAACATAAACATCATTACCGTACAGGAGTAATGCAACTGAGGGGGTTATATGAACACATTACACATAACATAAACATCATTACCGTACAGGAGTAATGCAACTGAGGGGGTTATATGAACACGTTACACATAACATAAACATCATTACCGTACAGGAGTAATGCAACTGAGGGGGTTATATGAACACATTACACATAACATAAGCATCATTGCCGTACCGGAGTAATGCAACTGAGGGGGTTATATGAACACGTTGCAGAAAACACAACATCGAACAACGTCGATGTAAACGGGTACATTGCAATCGTTGGTTTGTATGAATGAGAACAGGAATGCAATTAAAATTTACACTCATAGAGTCCTTTATCTACTATGAAGATGTGTCAGTTAGAACTATCAAATTATTGGATTCACGCAAAATTGGAGGTATTACCTATGCAACGAATCACTCGATTACTCTCCCGTTTGGGTTACTACTTGACCACTAAACTCAATGGTTAAATAATAATGTGATCCTAAAATATTGACTGTACTATTTCGCGTTATCTTTTTATGCACGTGCTTGGTACCCCGCGGATGGTTGCTGATGATTTCAACCATATTGCTGATGAAAGCCGTGCATACACGTGTGTAATGCCGACTTCATACTGCAGACCCACAGAGATACCATTCAGAAGTAACATGAATACTCCACTCAGACACAGTATACTGACTCCGAGACGACCAGTTCTTATTTTAGCCCCTTAGTGTAGGTGTCCAGACAGTGTAATAACAAGTACCATCTTTAACGTCGGAGCTCTACCACTAGACCACGCAGGCCGTCCATGATTATTTGAGGACTTAGTACATGTACATTACCTTGTCATCATCGTGCTGTTTGTCGTACTCTGATTTAGATATCCCGTCGTCGTCCTTAAACTTCACCGATGCTTCATCCTTGCCCTAATGACAAACAAAGACACAGTGTATGAATAATCCTCAATAGACATGAGTATCCCAGGTCATTTTATAGTACTGTAACCTCCCTGTGCAATGGCATTACTTTTATGAGCTACATTGTTTCTAACATGTACCTTCTGACGGACCTTGTCTTTGAGCCGGTTTATGGAATTCTTTTTCTCTGTTTCATCTTCAACAGTCACTTCCTGGGTTGATGTTTCCATAGCTGATGACTGCTGTAATAAGTGGATAGTGTCGACACACCGAACATGTTTACAGTGTTAAAGATACATGTTAAACAATCCCCTGTTTTAGGCATATGCGCTAAATGCTTAATGGTAAAATGCATGTTTACCCTTTTGTGAGAATGCTTGGGCCATCCCTGAACACCCGTGTTCCATTCATACTATTTTTACCACTACTTTATTACTCGTGCTCAATGGAATCTGCTTTGGGGGACAATCGAGGGGTTATTCTTCAGCTTTTGGTTTCATATTTACGAACAGCATACTGCCTCTGCCTGTCACCTCTTTATCATGATCTAGTATTGTTTTTCAGGATGAAGATGTATTTGTGTGAACATGTCGACATACCTGTTCATCGCCGGCAGTCTCACTAACAAACTCAATGTCCGGGTATGCTGTTTTGCCGTCTATTTCGGCATCAAGTCGTTCGAATTCCTTTAAAGAGACACGGAGAGGTCATCATTCAAGCATTGTAATTTGGAAATGTATATATACAATCAACTGTCTGTAGACATCAAGGAATGCAATCATAATATTAAGCATATAATTTTTTATCTCTTGATCCCTTAAAAGTCTTCCCCCGTGTGGATGCCGATTTATAATAGCTCTTCAGAAAACTATGGTCTCAGAGGAGACGTATAAAATGAACAGGGGGTGAGGCTCGGCGACCTGGTGTGCCATCGTACCCCAATGGCATGAATCATAGCTCATAATATAATCCCTTTGATTGTTTGGACCATATACGATCATGTATTGGATATTAGTACTGAATTACCATATTATACTGGATATTATACTGAAATATTCCTATGCGCGGCGTTCGTAAAGGCGCAAAAAATATTGTTACAAGACACACAGCATTATACTAACAACAAGTCAACTAAATCAAACTTACAAATATTTCTCTAGCTGTCTGTTTCGCCCTCTCCTCGTCCCAGAATCCCTCGTCCTCTAGCACGCCCTCTAGCCGCTTCTTCTTCATGTACTGCGCCATGAACTGATCCCTCTCCGGGCCGTCCACATCTTTTCCCTCCTCCCCCTCCTCCTCTTCCGTAGGCTCCTGCACCTTCTTCTGCTTGAGTCGGGCCAGTCTCTTGAAGTTGCCAGGTTTCTTGCTGCCCCGATGTTCATCTCTTCCCGTCTTCTTTTCATACATGAGTCTGGTGACCATAGGGCCTTGGCGGGGTTGTGCCAGTTCAAGCTGCAGCGAAAGTCAGCAGAGCGATACATATAGTTGTAAAAGGACTTTTGGTCAAAGGATAAAAACTTATTGCGGGTCTCAGTCGTTTAAGGAGCTGTAATTAGCAAATCCTGACGTCTCAGAAACCTTTCGTCGTGGTTTGAATACCAGATTCGCCCTGATTATATGTCCAGGTTAGTCAGCAACATAGCTGCGTTCGTGGTTTCAAAGTGGTAAACGTTCAAGACATAAATCACCTCGGGCTTACTTAAACGGATCTGTAACCACTCACGAAAACATAATTGTACTATGGGACCGAGGCCTTTGAGTATGGAATAAAATTCATCCTTATTCAATCTCCGAGAACGATACTGTTAGTTATACCGACCATCATGTCATCCCTCTCCTTCTTCCGACGAAGCCTCGCGAGATGAATCTCTGCTCTGACCGGATCGACCTCCCATGATTCAATGCTCTCTTCAGAGCATGTGGACCAATAGTCACTCTCAACCAACTCCTTCACCTGGCCATAGAGAGGCATACAAATAGAATTAAGATGAAAATAATATTATGATAATACATATGTTATAAACATGTTAATATAACCACTTACAGGTCTGCACAAGCTTTATTAAAGTATAACTTTAATAAATATTTTCATCCCCTCTTGTAGTGGTGGTGTACCTTCTTTCCATTTGGAAGCTTCCTCTCTTTGATGTACTTCCTCGTCTTCTTCCCTCGTCTCTTCTTCACCTGTCGGCCGTCCTCAGTTACTGTGTAAATCTGGAAAAGGCATGTATATAGAACATTAACTGTTGGCGAGGAAACATTCTTTCTATTTAAAGGTGTAGCAAATATAACTGATCATCTCATTTTGTCAAATAGAGGCACAACTCAACACGACCCGTGAAGATCCGAGTTACAAATGGTCTTCAGCAAGTCATGCTTGTCATAGGAGGCGATAACCTTGTCCGGGTGGTCAGGCTTGCTGATGTGGTTTATGCATGTCGTCGTATCTCATTTACCTAGATGGACGCTCATGATGTCAATCACTAACTTATCTGGTCCAGACTCGATTATTTACTTACCGCATTCGTATAGCTGGAATATGACTGAATGCGGCTTCCACACACAACCGCATCTCATTTAAAACCTAAAACAAATACCTGCGTTTACGTACCGTTTCGTCACCAGAATCATCTGAGTCCAGAGGTATCTCTTCCTGAAAGATGCAATGAAAGCACACCTTACCACAATGTCCTACGTCCACATGTGTACAGCTGTGTGTGGCTGCTTGTACCAGCCGATTTATAGTGCTAGCTCACTGAGATACCATGCCGCAGTTTAACATGATACCCCACTCAGACACAGTCCTTGTTATAGCCCCTTAATGCCAAGCGCCAGACAGGGTAACAACAAGTACCATCTTTTAACGTCTTTTGGTATGACGCGGCCGGTAATCGAATTCCAGACCTTCAGCTCTCCGGGCGGACGCTCTACCACAAGACCACGGAGGCGGTCTTATTGTTTTCAGGAGATCCAGCATTGCCAACAACTATATTTTGGGATTAAACCTGAGGTAAATTGTTTACCAGTACATCCTCGTACTTAAAATATCAAATGATCAACCCCTAAGCTAACGATCCAATGGATTTCACTGAGCAGATCAGGTCCCACATGGTTGCGTCTAAAGTAAACAGAAATGGCGATCCTGTCAAGATGTGCTGCCTAATTGTATGTCATCGAACCATGATGTTGTTCATGCTACGAAGCACTGGTTTGTCTGGTCCAGACTTGATTCTCCAATGCCATTATATAAACCTGATATGTCTGACCGAGTTGTGACACTACCCTCCCTTCCTCGTCTGCGCTTAAATGAAACTCAACATGTGAGCAGTGTTACATTGGGTTGTACCTCTCGAATAAGGTTGCCCTTTTCGTCGTAGATCTTCCTGAATTTCTTTCCTAATTTCTTGGGTGTGGAGGGTCTCATCTTCCTCTTGAAGATGGGATTGTCATCTGTTTCCTCCAAGGTGGTGTTGGACTGTGTGCTGTAGCAGGAGTCCGAGTCGCTGTCCAGGTCGCTGACAGGGAGGCCTCCTGTAACACCACATGTGTCTCGGGCAATACAATCAGTGAAGGCTTGCCGTCACTCAACGAAGAAGTTTCATACATTATCAGACCATAAACTCAAGCCTATAACAAATGTACATTTTACAATATATTTTCACGTCAATACTTGGAAACAGAACAAAATACTATTATCCCTTTAGATTATTATATGAATCTGGACAGAGTAGACAAATAATTGTTGTGAATATGTGAGAATCTAGAGAGTAGTGACATATTTGTAGTTCTTAGGTGAGAATATTGACACAGTACATTACTTGTGCTGGTTAGATGATTTGTTTATTTGATTCTTTGTTTGTTTAACACCGCAATATTCCTTCTATATGACGTCGGTATGTAAATGATCCGATCACAATACACTGAATGACATCATGAGCATCCATCTACGCAATTTCGATACGATGACATGCTGGACCAAGTCTGACCACCCGATCCTGTAAGGCGCTTCATACGACAAGCATGGGTTGCTGAAGATCAATTCTAACCCGGAATTTCACGGGAGGTGAGAATCTAGAGTGTGACGACATATACGTTTTTGGTCATGTGGGAACATAGACACAATAGACCTTGTATTGGCAATCTAGACAGAGTAAACATCTCATTGTGTTGGTTCGGTGAGAACCTACACAGTGTACCAGACACATACTTCGTATTCTATCCTGTCTCTCAAGTCTCCGTCTTCTTCTCTCTTCTCTCCTCATAGCTCGTCTCTCCAATCTTTTCTTCTCTTCTTCCTTCTTCTTTCTCCTCTTGCAGATGATGAATATGACGATGGCAGTGATGATGATAATGATGATCATAATGGCCACAACAGCCCCGATGATGGATAAAGCTGTGGCACTAAGTGTGCCATCACCAGGCACTGGAGCTGCAACATAACACAATATGCTATAACAGTGCTACATTATTACTTAATTACACATGTCACATATTTTAGTTTGACATTAACGCTTATACTCTGAATATTTTTGACGAAGCGTTCAAATGTTTACGAGTTAGAGTTGAGACAAATGGATTTAGAACACATTGAGATATCACTCACCTGAGACATATGGTGCTTAATAAATGAAAACGTCTCAACAAATCCTTACCTTAAAATATACGTTACATCTACCTCTAAAAAAGCCACAGAGATAACACCTGATCTATATGGGCAGTAATGGTGATACCATCAAGACTGCAAGCGTGGTTGTCATGATCGACGTGAGTCTACTTACGACAGGTTTCTGAAAAGGAAACAATACGGTGATAAGACAGTATAACATTTATATGTATAATAAAATATATAAAAATAGACTTGACTGGGTACTCGTATCTACAACATTTCGTAGCCCGTAACACTGTCGAAGTGCAGATGTTAATACCACCAAGCCATCACTGTTTTTCTCAGGTAAGCCTGTCTGATGTGTATTCATTTGATGAAAAAATTACTACAACCGAGATGCGGGGGGCACGGGTGGCCCAGTCGTCTTAGGCGCCGCGATTCGCCGTGCAGTGTTGCGTCCCTTGGGCAGGCCAGAAACCTATGATTGTGGGTTCGAATCCCGGTTCGCCCCGATTGTGTTTCTAGGTTTGCAGGCACCATACCCGTGCTCGTGGGTTTCACCGAAGTGGTAAACGTCTGAGACCTGCATCACTTCGGTCTTTCCTCCCACATTAAGCTGACACGCCGTGATATAACTAGGATTACTGTAAAAAGCGGCGTTAAACCCAAATCACTCACTCACTCAACCGAGCTGCACATACAGTAAGTGTGTGAGTTGGGTTTACACCACTGTGAACAGTATTTCAGTTATATCGCGGCGTGTCATCTTAATGTGGGAGGAAAACCCTAACTGATGCAGGTATCAGGCGTCTTCCACTTTGGTGAAATGCCCAAGCACGGGTATGGTGCTGACAAACCTAGAAACATGAACGGGGCGATCCGGGATTCGATCCTACGATCATAGGTTTCTGGAAACGCAAGGCAAATTGCGGCTTTAGGTGATTGGGCCACCCGGGCCCCCATGTATATAAAGTTGTGAAATCAAAAATATATAATGTTTAAAAAATACCATGTTGTTATATATCCTTTGTGAAACGTGTCGGCATTCGTCTGGCTAGTTATTTAAGGTCATGACACTAATACTTCACCTTTTCCAAATGTGAAAGCTTCACCCCCTGTTGCAGTGGTGGAGGATTGACTCTCGTCGCATTGCAGAGGTCGTTGTGAGAAGCTGACGGTCGATACAGATGTAGATTCCTTCACAACCTGAAAATATACAATTTGCATTAATGGGTTGTTATCAACAAATACAGGTTTAATCCTCATATTAACGGATATAAAACCTAAAAACACCAAACTTTAATATTTTGCATTGAACTATAGTAACGCGGAGAGTAGTTTTTGTCGTCATCCGTCCAAAACAGTCCATGGGAGTTACGTCCCTTGGTTTTTAAAAAAGTCATAAAATGGCGGCTTCGTCAATGTCATTCATTTGAAATAGAAGTTGCACCCAGAAAAGCTAGAATTGGAAAGAATTCCAGACCCGGTTGATACTGAAAATGTATTAATATAAATGTTGTGTGTACTTTGGGTGCGTGTTTGAGTCATACTAAGGCTAGATCAGCTGCTGAAGACGGGGAGTACAGCTTGAGGCGGTGCGGTTTGAATTCCCGATACATGTTGGCCTACAAGACGCTGTGGAGCTGAATGATTTCTTTTGGCAGGTAGAGCAGTCTCAAGATTAGTTGTGGCTGATTTCGGTGATCAGACATATAATGATCTGTCTGCCTTCAAAGTCTGCATCATTCATAGCCTGAATCGTATGGTGATACCGTCCCTATTTGACGTTATTTGTCGACACTGAGGAATTTCTCTAAAGAAGTTCTGTATGTCTCCGCTCGATCGACAACGTAAAACAATCACGCGACATACTGACGTTCATCGGGAAGACGAATCGGATGTATTAATTCTCAAATTCGTCCTCATTCAACATTATATTGTCACTGTGAGTGAGTGAGTTTTGTTTAAAGCCGTTTCAAGCCGGTGAGCTTGATGTTGGAAAAACCCCGAGATGATGCAAATTTGAGATAAAATAATCATAAATAGGGAAAACCGGGATTCGAACCTTCGAACACAGGTTTCTGTCAGTTGTAAGAGACGCAACCCAGCAGTGGCATCCTAGACGAATGTTTCACCGTTACCCTTTCAGCGGGGTCTCAGATTTGAATTTATTACATCAGCGAATCGTCATTCATTCTCAACAAGCATGGTTTAGTGATTACGTAATGTGCAATGTGAATGAAGCGGTTTGCTATATCTGTTTCAATTGTACGTGATGTGCACAAAGGTTTGGTATAACGTGGCACTTACAATACAAATAAAGCGCTGTGTTAAGTCCGGGTTGATGAGCGTGACGTAGGATCGGCTGTTGGTTGTATCTGTTCTGTTCATCAAACATCTCACCGGGTTTGTTGCTGGGACAAAAATGAAACGTTAAGCTTATTCGCATGAAGCAATTCTCTAATGTATTGATTTAACAAACAACCTGGCAGCTGAATAACTTTAACACTGTTAACTTCACGTGGACAAATAACGCGCACCAAAATGGTACCAATCAAGTACACCTAACTTAGTCCAGTATATATATATATATATATATACAATATACATGTGGCTTAAGATTATGCCTTGGCACAATGATAGTTTATTATGTGAGCAATGTCTTCAGTGGTGGAGCCACTTTATTTTCTTTTTCCGTCGGCCATGGCGGCCATTTTCCAATATTTCTGTCCTTTACAGTCAAAGGTATCCTTGATATACTAGTATCTCAACAACTATATCTATACCTACCATAGTATAACGGTGCAGAGCAACCGGTGCAGCTACATGTGGTGCTGTCGCCCTTCTGCAAAGACGTGGAGCTACTGCAGCCGGTCAGTGACGCTGGACATGCATTGGTCGGGCTTGTGACCGTCAGGAGACCCTGCAGCTCCCCCGGGCAGGCCACGCCCACGCTGCCGAGAGCAGCTGTAGATGGGAATCAAGTTAGGGAACGCAGCGTGTTTGTGTACCATCGTTACACTAATAATAAATAGTACCTGCCCTTGTACAGATACTGAAAATGTGAGACACTCTACTGTAAAACCTGACATTGTACCAACACTGATATATTAAGGTGTTATTTTGTTCTTTTCTTACAACGTTTCTATTGGAGGAAATGCGAAAAAGATCAATCCACGTTCCGTTGAGTTTCGATTCACATACAGTAAACTACGGCTACAACGAACAGGCTTATAACGAACTGACGGATATAACGAACTGTATATTCTGGTCCCGCCCATTTGTTGTATATGCGTTGTATATACGCTTATAACGAACTACGGTTATTACGAACTAAGAAAAGGGGTCCCTTTGAGTTCGTTATAACCGTAGTTTACTGTAACTGTAACAGCTATTTTGCCTTCTATACCAATGGAATCTGTTTCTGTGGCTTATTGAGACTTATTATTCTCTGGCGTTGACGTGTTTTGTATTGCTAATGAAAATCACTTTTCGAAATTGAGAAATATTTTCAAGTATCTCAAGCTACAAATTTTATGTAGATAGATTCGATGAAGTCCAATACTTCTTTCCCTCATACAGTTTATTTAGAAGAGTTTATCCTTCTGAATACTTGTCTGTCTAACGGGTTATCTTTTAAAAGGAAGGAGGTTCCGGCAAATTTGTAGTCCTCGGAAATGTGAATCTAGTCCTCAAACATGACCGTGTGTGCCTGCTGGTTTAACACCTATGATGTGTATCAGTTTAACGATAACCGAATGATAACCGAAATTAGACACAATGTCTTAATTCGATTCGGCCATTAATTACAAACACAAGACCAAGGCAAAAATGGACACCAGACCTCAGAGCAAAATCCTTCATCATGTAAATAGCCATGCAACGTTTGAAACAATAGGAATAATCGACAGCTACCTTCTCTGACGAAGACGTGGTATCTGTGTACAGGGTAGGGCGTGGCGAGGTCACACACGTTGGTGAGGTAATCAGCACTTAAAGCCGTCGCGGTGATGTACTTCATCAGGAATGGAGCTGTCGCCGGGCCTTGAAGAAATCATTGAATAGTTCATATTTGTTTGTTGTTTATCATCCAAAACGGAGACATCGCTTGGATGAGATCAATCAATTTCTACAGTGTAGATATCGCTGCAATGAAAAGTCATCACAATGCTTTGCAGACCATTGTGACGTCATCGGTTACCATGACGTCACAATCAAACACTCGTTGATAAAAGTGGAAAAAACTCCTCGGCAATCCTCAGAGTTTTTTCACTTTTATCAACTCGTGTTGATATATTTGATATCAAAAGACACTCGGGTGAGATTTTCTATTTAACGGTAAACTCAACAAGATTCCACCTATATATGACGATAACCTCTAAATACCCGTGCATGTAGCAGACAAATCGGAAATATTTTGAGCAACGAACCACCGGGGCTATATGACGATAGCCTTTAAGTGAGCTAAACCAGAAATATAATGAGCATCGCTCCCCATCGATACGTAGAATAGGGTACGTACTTGCTATAGGGGGTAACCTAGGCACTGAGTAATGCATAGCTGGTTGTGAAGACTAGAGTGGGCAAACTGCCTTACACTAAATGTGTATGTATCACCAATTTACACCTCTTAGAATCATCTGCGGATGTCTGAATAATGTGAGTGACAGAGAGTAACTTCGATACATTCCATCATACTATAAATTCGTTGAGAAAAAAAATATTGGTGAATATTTATAAATATCTTCAAATCATTTCTGGTAGGAACAGAAATTGTTATTGTGACACAAACTAATCCTTATGCTGAAATATTGTTTTTGTATGTGATAAAAGATATACAAAGTCATGTATTTTACACATATTGATTATAGTGCTCATGGTTAATAGATACGTATTTCATTTCATATTACCTTTGCATGCAAACATGTCATACTTTTGAACAGATGTCATGAGTATTACCTGTGACTGTGGCTTGAACGAATGTGGCGATGTTTCCTGTTGTTTCCCCGGAAATGAAGTGAAGGCAGGTGAAGGCGTGTTGGACACCGCCAGCCTCTGCCGAGCCTTGGCTGCTCCTGTTTTAGACACAAACCGCACATACTGACTGGATTTCATTACTTTAAACATGGTAAGACATACGTGATGATGCTTGCTTGGATGATCATTATCTTTTACCAATTATTTCCTGATGTGATAATGAAGAAGTAGCATATGCGCGAAGTGAGTTAGGAAATCAGGTTTTATACCACTGCCAGCAGTGTCATAGCTTTGTCACACCTTACGTTAAGTCCTGTCTAGTGGTTGGTGACAAGAGTAAGTGAGTGAAGGAGTTGGGTTTAACGCATCTTAGAATAGTATTCCAGGCATATCATGGCGAGTCAGCTTAATGTTGGAGGAATGCCCGAAGTGATGCAGGTCTCAAAAACCCTATGGGGGTATGGTCCTGACAAATCTAGGAACATAATAGCTGCGAACTGGAATTCAAACCAATAATCATAGGCTTCTGATTTCAGGCTTCCCAAGGGACGCAACTCTTCAAAGCGAATTGCGGCGCCTTAAACGACTAAAACAACAGCGCACATGTTGATAACAATCAATGCGATATAATAGCAGACATTATTTATTCCACAAGATCTCAGACTGGGGATGTGACTGTAGTGTAGCAGTCAACGTCACCATCTGCATGGGAGTAAATTAGATATCGTGATTATTCGGAATAGAATTGGCCTTCAGCAACCCATGCTTGCCGCAAAAGGCGACTATGCTTGTCGTAAGCGGCGACTAACGGGATCGTGTAGTCAGGGTCGCTGAGTTGGTTGATACATGTCATCGTATCCCAATTGCGTTGATCGATGCTCATGATGTCGATCATTGGATTGTCTGGTCCAGACTCGATTATTTACAGACTGCCGTCATATAGCTGGAATATTGCTGTGTGTGGCGTTAAACAACAAACAAACAAAACATAGATATCAACAACAGGAGGTAGCAAGGCAGTAGTGCTTACTGTATAACATATCTGTTGCCGTCGGTAGCAATGCAGTTGTAACTTGTTGTCAGGACGATCTGAAGTAGAGGACCTCCTTCAAATGTAAAACCTAGGACACTTGAGCCTTGAAAACTCAGCTTCTCGTTACTTCTGGACATGTACCAGTTACCTTGTATAGGGAAGTCACACTGACAATCTGTAAAAAGAGGCATCAACTATGTCAATTTCCAGGATCGTGCAAGTTACATGGCTGCTTCGAAATACTAGTAAAAATGAATTAGTGAGTGAGTTTGGCTCAACAGTTTTGAGCAGTATGTAATGTCACGGTGTGTTAATGTGAAAGGAAAACGCAAACTGTAGACGTCTACCAGTTGTTGAAGCCAACGAGCACTGGTATGTTGCTGACAAGCCAGAATGCAGATGTCTTGATGAAAACATTCATGAATTGAAACATCACATCCTAGGACAGTCTCTTCAAAATCTATTTGCGGTTGCAATATAATGTTTCCTAGGATGGATATATTTGCATCTTTGTTTATCAAGAAATTGAGTGTAAATAGTGTGATATATATTTCAATATGCTCGTCTGAAAGGGTTAAAGATTGGAGTCATATTTTTGTCCAGAAAATGATTATATAACGCTTTGAATGTCTTTGTGACAGTTTATAAATCAGAGAAAACAATTCTTCTCGGTTTTTGTTGAGAATGTAGACTCTACGGCTCCCTCCCCCGAGGAAGTCCAACCGAAAAATACACATGAAACACAAATACCAGACATCTTGTGCCAAGAAAAGTGTTGACATCACCTACCTGATTCCAGAACAAAGAGGAGAATGCTCCACAAGACTCCAAGACACGTTTGCATCTTCATCTTCAGTATCCTGTCATGTTCAGAAGAACATGTTAATGGCCCTCCAGGATCAGCCACAATTAAGAGGCTACACACCTACGACAAACTTCCCTTCTAGGTTAAAAGTCACAACACCCCTCTATCACATAATGTATCTCCGACAACGACCTATAACATTGTACTAACCCCACGTTTAACGTTGTGTATGACTGTGAACTGTGTATCACCAATAGAGAGACATATGCATGCGAGGTGTTTGTGAAGAAGACCTTGTGTGTCAAAAGAGAGCCTCACGGGCAGATATGTAAGGAGGCTTAACTGCTATTGACGACCCTATTTCAAATTAATGTTGGTGGTTTATTGTGTGAATGAAAGCATTAGTATTTAGGGTCCGGCATGCTCGTATTGCATAGTGGAAGCAACTCTTGAACCGACATAGAAGGTCATAATGCATTGAGATCTTTTGGTCTTGTTGAAAACATGGTAATATAATCTTTCAACTGGGAAGTACAAACTGATCCACACACGTGTTTAAAGATATTGACTGCAACACGTTTAGTAATATTTCACACTTTTGTTTTGTGAAAAGGTTTATATGTTAATAAGAAAACACGCCTCGCGATTTTGGTTAATATTAGGGAGAGGGAGCCTTTAAATCCTGAGGATCTACATTCTCAACCCAAAGGGAAGAATTATTTTCTTTGGCTTATAAACCGTCACAAAGAAAGTTTAGCTCTTAATTGCAAACTCAAAACACGGCAATTTGGCCGCCACGTTTAACTTAAGCTTCAGGTATACGGATGATCTGGTGTAATTTAATAATGGTCAAATAGCCAGTAAATAAAGGAGACCAGTAAAACCGTCATATCTTTGTCATATGTAGATCTACCCGTTATCTATCCGGGTTAGAGTTGGCCTTCAGCAAGCCATGTTTGCTTTAAGAGGCGGCAAACGGGATCGGGTGGTCAGGCTCGCTGACTTGGTTGATGCATGTCATCCTATCCCAATTGCGTAGATCGATGTTCATGATGTCAATAACTGGATTGTCTGGTCCAGATTCGATTATTTACAGTCCACCGTCGTATAGTGTGTTTCAATGGTTTTAATGTTTCAAGGTTTGTCAGCATCATACCCGTGCTCGTGGGTTTCGCCAAACTGGTAGACGTCTGAGTCCTGCATCACTCCGGGCTTTCCTCTCTCATGAAGCTGACACGCCGTGACATAACCGGAATACTGCTCAAAGCGGCGTTAAACCCAACTCACTCACTTTCACTCTGACAGTAGGAGGCGTACAATAGTTTTTTTTATACCCACAACATAATTATTTGTAGAACATCCAGCATGTTCAGCGAAGGATTATATTTATTAATATCTGAGGATATGTTTGTCCCCCGTTTGCTTTGTTACTTCCAGTCCATAACCTCCCTCATCTACCGACCCGTGAAGACTCCGGGGGAAAATAGGTCTTCAGCAACCCATGCTTGCCGTAAAAGGCGACTAACGGGATCCGGTGGTCAGGCTCGCTGACTTGGTTGATGCATGTCATCGATCCCAATTGCGTGGCTCGATGCTCATGATACGTCGGCCCATCGACATCATAGACAGTGACGACGTGCCCATTGAAGCAACACACAAGCAGCAGTTAGTGATGTAGATGACTTTCTGCTGAACGTATATGTTACAATACTTCGACTGAGTGAGAATGATTTTACGCTGCTTTTAGCAATATACCAGCAAAATCACGGTAGAAATGGCATTGACACATTGTACCCATGTTGGGAATCGAACCTAATGAATACTTTAACCACTATGCTGTCCTACCGCCCTACTATACTTCGAAAAAGGGATGTATGTGCGCTTTGTGTCTAGAATATAATCTGAAATGTTTTCTTTAAACACGCACACATACAAATGAATTAGGTTAGTGAATGTATAAATGAATAAGACGATAGACGTGTTTAAATACGCATTCTCGAATAAACGTTGCTCTAGAATACATTACTTATGCACTGAACGCGTAGTTTATCTGAGTCAACAGTGCGACCAACATGTCTCTAACATATGTCAGTGGCAGGAGTGAGTCAGTTGTCTCAGGCGCCACAGTTTGCTTTGCGGAGTTACATCCCTTGTATATCGACTGTCAGGATCGGCCAGTCTCACAATTGTGATCTTTGATCAGTCAGCAACGTACAAGTTCTGTTGGGTCTACTTCAAGATGGACATGCTTCAAGATGGATATATGGCACAATTTGACAACGAAAACACACATGCGGTATGTCGCCAAAATGTCACTGAAATGGTTAAGTAACATTAAAACAATTACTTACTGTAATAACGTATTATAGTAGGTATAACAGAGTTATAGACTTTACAGATTGAACGTGGCATCTAACAAAGAAATCAGGTATGATGAAGTGAGTGAGTGACTTTGGTTTAACGCCGCTATGAATAGTACATTAGTTTCATCAGTCCTTGTCAGTTTGATGTGGAAGGAAAGCTCAAATAGGTACCCGTCCTTTATCACTTTGGTGAACGAGCTTTGGTTTGGTGGTATCAAACCTAGAATTATAGTCAGGGCGAATCTGGGATTCGACGCACGTTCATAGGTTTATTGGTACGCGTAAGGGAAGAAACTCTGCACAATGAATTACGACGTCCTAGACGTCTGGGCCACCAGTGCCGTCTTTTATAGTTACGAGATAACGGTGATACCAGTTTTTTAATGCATCATCGGGTAGTGCCTAGCATACTAATATATAAATACCGAATATATACCGGATTCTTAAGAATAGGACTTCAAACAATTTGAACAATTATAATTAGCAGCATGAAACCATGCAATGTGAAAAAGCGACAAAACCCTTTCCGTATTCATACTAAATCTCAACTAAAAGCAGAGTCGATCATCCGATTTCGACTATATCATCAACGTGTGTCAATCGTTCATCTGAAAAGACAGCCACGGCACAAGTCCAAATAGGGAATTGCATCGGAGATTTTTTTTGGTCACTGATGCGCCAAATTTGGAAATGTCCTCCATATGTTTACCAAAAAGCTTTTTGAAAGCCTTACTGAGACCGTGCATGTTGTAACCCTGATCAAGCGCCTTCTGAGCAAGAGTCGTATGAATCTGTTTGAAATCTTGGAAGAAAGGGCATGCTCGATTGTACCACAAAAGTTGTCACATGCAGATAACAAAGACTGAAGCTGCTAGAAAAGGGAAAGTATACTACTGGAAAATCTTGTGGAGAGTGTTTTGTCACTCTGAGTTTTCATGCATAGATCTAAATGTGAAACAGATTGGGCGGTCTATCTGGTCTCCTTTATTTCTAGTTCAGGTGGGTAAATCAGTGGACGGGAATTGGCTATTTGATGGTTAGTGAACGAAATCAGATCATCCATATCCCTCAAGCTGAAGTTGAACTTCTTGGCAACAAAATACCTTGTTTTGAGCAGAAATTCCAATATGCATAAAAACAGATCAACAAGAAGGGGGGCACAATTGGTGCCCACGGGGATGCCTTCTTGCCTAAATGTCCTACCCCACAACTTTACATGGATGTTATCAATGAGGAGGTCCAGCATTTCACATATTGTTTTCTCAGTAAACTTCAGATATCATTTTGCTTTCACTTTTAACAAATTGACCAGAGCCTCTGAAGAAGGATGTGTAACTATGTATGTGGTCACCACATTTTGTAAGAAATTCCCGAAAGAATGAAGTTTTCCCCAAAGTTTGTCATGTGAGAAAGTGGTGTGCAAAGTTGGAAAAGTAAATGTTTTCACAGGATTGAACGTGGTTCTTTTTTGAGATTATAAAAAGTCAAGCAAATCCTTTGAAAGTTTGAGAATCCACATGGTAATAATCCCAGTTGTCTCAAAATCTTTTTGAATATAACGAAACTCCTTCTTTGATTGTATGAGGAAATGGTTAATCGTTGAGACCGGGATTTGAAGGTGCATTGGTGGACAGCAATATATCTCTCATTGTACGGATTGTTATGGAGCTTTGGAATTCAGCACGAAAGAGGAATGAAGATGTCCTCAGGTTTTAGAGTCAATTGATTGAACTGATGCAGGTTGTGGCAGATTTCTTTCTTAGTTATAATTATCGCATTATTTTATATGTCACTTATACCAAGTTATTTGATAAAATAATTAATGTAGCGATGCATACATATTATGGTTATGTTCTAAGGCCTTGTTAGTGGCAACAACTAGAGACTTTTCATGAAGGATAGCCAGACTTTGGATGACAGCTTGGTGGGACAGAATGGGTTTGTTCCATTTCTGTTTCCTCTTCTTCAGTTTGTGCATTCTTCCAATGACAACATCCCGCACAGATTTAACCTACACTATACCATGATGAACAATTTCCTGTGATTGAACAATCTGGATGAATGGTGTTCATATAGGAAATTAAATTGTTGGTGGTTCCTGAAATTTGAAATATTGTGCCACATTTAGGGAAAATGAAAATGGAAATGTCTGCAATTGTTACTGTAACTATTCAGAATGTTACTGTCGGAGAAGAGTAAATGTAAGGCATCAATTCCAATACGTCCTTGGGATAATTTATATGTATTAGTTATTATCGTTTTAATACAAATCGATAATCCATGATTATCTAAAATTAAAAGCAGAAAGGAAAAATATGCGCATTATTATTTGATCGACTGTTACTGTTCTTTCAAAGGTATTTTTAAGTACATGTGAGTTCACTTTGTATTCGAATTTTATTGTCTCAAAGCACATGTTAGTATCACAGCAGACTGTTCCTAATTCATGAAGTAAAAAAAGAACAAAATATACACTCTTGCACGTATATAAAATGCCGGGCAAAAGAAAGCTTACACTTGAAAATTGGATTTGACCAAACATAACAAACGTTACAAAGGTGTTATGAGGCTGACCTGTTGGGAGATAAACATTGATGTGATGCATGTAATATCGCCGAGGATACCCGTATCAAATACATCGAATAACCATTTCTCATTTGTTTCATTTTTTAGTCACCACTAAACATGGGTGTATATTTTCAGCAGTGATATAAATACATCACAAAAGTTACCACGAGCAAACACATGCTTTTGTCACTTTTTATTACAGTTTTTGTGACAGTAAATGTCAACTGTGTACATGTAATTAACAGATACAGATAACGCCGATGGTGAATACCTTTTGTCACACTGATCATGAGTGAGTGAGGGAGTGAGTTGGGTTTAACGCCGCTTTTAACAATATTCCAGTTATATCGCGGCGTGTCAGCTTAATGTGGAGGAAAGACCGAAGTGATGCAGGTCTCAGAAGTTTACCACTTCGGTGAAACCCACGAGCACGGGTATGGTGCTGACAAACCTAGAAACAATCGGGGCGAACCGGGATTCGAACCCACAATCATAGGTTTCTGGCGTGCCCAAGGGACGCAACACTGCACAGCGAATCGCGGGGCCTTAGACGACTGGGCCACCCGTGCCCCCTTTTCTCACACTGATGTCAGAGGATACTCACATGAAGGAAACCCTTTTTACGTGTTTCTTGTTCCTGAATTATGGATATGAATAAACATTATACCTCACATGTTTACATATACCTCGGTTATGGACGTTTGGTGTTGTACTGTACTGATATGTACATGACTATATATGATACATGTGTTGCTGTTAGATAGCTGATGTACCGTTAAACAATAATCACCTACACTGTTGTAACATTGTACGGCTTGGCCATGGAGTTATCCAAATTGCGTGGATCGATGCTCATAATGTCGATCGCTGGATTGTCTGGTCCAGACTCGATTATATACAGACCGCCCTCATATAGCTGGAATATTGCTGAATGTGGCGTTAAACAACAAATCAACCAACGAACATCAACCAATTTCAACCTTTTAATTTCTTTATGCATATATGCAACAACACCTCAGTAACGGAGAAAGCAGACGATTGTGACGCGAATTATTCTATTCATCAGATACATGTAGGTTGAAACTATTATGGCCACATGTACAAACGTGATAATTCACTTTTCACAGGATATACCGTCATGCATGTTTTCAGCACCAGACATTATATCCTTACAGTATGAAATAATGATGATAAACGATAGTACCCGTTTGAAAAAAAATACATGTACGCTTAATTATCTAAGCACTTTTACAGTTGAATCAAAATTGAATGTGCTTACTAATTAGCTTCAAACATTCATACAACCCCAACATGAATGTATTTATCAAGATAAACATCACGGCAACATGCGTTAGGCAATATTCTTTAATACACACACATATAAAATCGACGTAGGTTCCGAAGAAGCAACCGATATTTATGTGTACATATATGCCAGATCACAACAGGATTACTCCCAACACCGAGAAGGGGACACTCCATATACAAATGCTCAATGGCGACAGTCACACACTGACTTATTGTTACCTCCAGAGATCTCTACTTCTATCGCCATTGCTCCATGAAAGACGTATTCATTCGTGGCTTAACATTCACCACAAAGCTTTCTCTGATGGCCAAGGCGTCAATCTCTGGTTGTATACAGCTATGCCACCTTCACCGTGTAAGTGAGACACCATAAAGGCGAGAAGTTCTTCTTTTTCATGACTATGAGGTCGCAAGGTGACGGTATATGACACTTAAACATTCGCTGAAAGGAGTCATCTTTTAATCGCTACAGGTGTATGACTACAATGGCGGAGAACTGAATGTTAATTATGAAGATTGACGTTAGTTGGAGTTTACTCCTAATTCTGCTCGAAGTTGCAGGTGAGTAGTCAGTTATGTTAGGGAATAACAGAATTTACCTGAAAAGAATATGAAATAAGAAACATTTGCTTGTGAGTAATGAGATGCACGTAACATCCAGCTGAGACGAGTTCTCTCGAAAGATTTCTTTTTGTTTTGTGAGAAACATATCGATGAGATTATGCTGGTCTCAGTTTACATATGAAATAAGAATAGCACCTTATTTACACGTATCATACGTGACTACACTTGAATGTTATGAAACTGTAAGCCCCAAATGTCTGTACCAATATGTTACAAGTATATAAACTGCCGGAAAGACACGTATGCACGTAAAAACTGGATTTGACAAGAAAACTACAAAAGCTATCAAAACGTTGATTTGCTGAAAGTGTCGTCGAAACACTGCAAACTTAAGGTCCAAAACATAACTATAATATCTATATCACATACATCACAATTGAATGACCATTTCTTGTTTTATTTTTACCACCCATCAAACATGGGTGTATACTTTCGTTTGCCCGGCAGTATATTTTTACGATGCCTGATTAGCGGACGGGAGGGTTTCACATAAGCCTTATAATAGCGAGTAAATGCAACATCATTTCGTTATAAAGTACAAAACAGTACCAGTATGTATCTAACATAAGTACATGCTAAGCGTTACTGTCCTCCAGGAACACAAAGCCTTTGTGAGTTTCCGAGTACTTTCCAAGGATCCTACATGCTGTCCAAATACAACTCCGTTGTTAACGTGAACGTGTCGCACATCGACGGACTGGGTCTTATCGACGCACCACTGCTGGAGGGAGATATTGGCAAACAATATGACTGCTTAGCAAATAATGGATCTAAATATGTCATCCGGTAAGGACAATAAACAAAAATATATTTAATGAAATTTTTGGTTTATTTGGACAATTGTCGGAACACAAAGAACAAATAACGTTATTGCGAAGATGATGATGGCCATCAGTACGCTGTACTATTTCATGCATAACATCGTCTACGTCCCCGATAGCAGGTTTTATGAACATTATTGGAACGTCGAAAACAGATTTATTTGTCTCAAAATCGCACTTGGTGAAATTAAGTCTGTGCAATCTTTCAATAATTCATGTTGATTATCTTACCTTTGGTTTTAAGTGGTTCAAAATGCAGCGTCTACATGTTTCGTGCAACCAAACTTCAGTGTGAATTACTTTTCCAGGTCATGGTTTTATTCATAATTGAGAGTGTATTAAGAAATGAATTCTGAAAAGCATAATCATAAACCGCTTTTCCCGACAACATCGTGAGAGTGACGTCTCAATGTTAAATTGTCTGTTGACATGGCTAGATTCGTGTTTGCAGCTCCATCCTCGGTGACAAGCTGCCAAGTGAGGCTGAGTTCCGCTACATCTTCCTGTGTATGGACCTGACTGTGGTGTCCGACATCAAGGCTACCTTTGTCCAAGCTACCAAAACAGGTGGGAGTTACACATACACTAGTATCTCATTCCAGGGTCGTATGTCCTTATGTTAACTCACCTTTCATTCTGGATGCATGATCAGTGTTAACCTGAAATTGTGACGTCAAAGCCACTATATTCACTTTAAGGGGTTATTATTCAAACGTAATTTAAACAGAGTAATATAATAGACAGAATATCATTAACTCCTCGAACATCATAAGTTATTCTCTAAGAGTACAAATGTAGATAAACATTATTTGCTAAAAAGACATGTATTTATTTGGCTTGTGGTAATATTGAGTGATTTTTTTACAACACATTGAACGACATGGAGTCAACATTTATGTCAACATTTTTGGCGAATAGGCAACACATTTAGCGACTCGGTAGCTTTCTGTATGTCAACGCATTGGGGAATATGACCCGAGACCCATTTTCAAAAGCGATGAATCTTCTATATTTCACCTTGACTTAAGACAATAGCAGCACTAAGATCGCTTTGGGGGACAGTTTTCTGGGTCTTTGTCGTGACAAGGCTAACTCAGATACGTCAATGGCTATAATGATGCTACACAGCAGTCTGTGAGGTTTGTGTCAATGTGTGATGGCTTTAAAAAACCAACGAGAAGGTGAAGAAACACGTAATGTTTCGAGAGCCATAAGTTGCCTTATTTTTGTCTTGAATTACATCTTTTTTCATTTTTCTTGTTCACTGCAGATAGATATGCAAATATGAACATAGGCATTTCACGTTTTTGTGCAGGCCCCGGAACGAAACCGTATGACGTTAAGTTTCTCAAGCTGTCTGAAGTGGGTTCGGATCCTGTGTCCCGTATCTGTGACATCCCCGAGTCCTCCTACCTCACCACTATGTACAGCGTCTTCCTGAAAACAAGTCAGTAACAATCCCACCCAAAGCGACTCGTGAAGATTCGGGGTAGAGTAGGTCTTCAGCAACCCATGCTTGCCGTAAAAGGCGCCTATGCTTGTCGTAAGAGGCGACTAACAGGATCGGGGGGATGGCTCGCTGACTTGGTTGATGCAAGTCATCGTATCCCAATTGCGTGGATCGATGCTCATGACGTCAGTCACTGGATTGTCTGGTCTAGACTCGATTATTTACAGTCCACAGTCATATAGTGCGGCGTTAAACAACAAACAAACAAGCAAAATATATTTAGATGTATGCATACAGAATGACAAATTTGTACCACAAATTCGTATGACAAGAGGGATAATTTCAACTTCCCAAAAGTCAACATTCCCCAGGTACAGTCGAGCATGGTTCTTCAACAAAGAGAGTCATTCAACTCGCCGTCATATAGCTGGAATATTGCTGAGTGTGGCATTAAACAATAAGCCAACAACCCCACCCTAAGCTGCGATGACCGTACCCCCTCATCCATGCATCGTCTAATGAGTTTTGTCTGTATGTTACTGATCGGGGTTAGGGATCGTCCCGTTAGAAAAGTCTGGTAATGATCTCTGTGGGTTATAAGGATTCCAGATCGAAAACATAAACCGGTGGAGTATTCGTCCGGTCGCCATCTTGTTTTCCCAAACCAGTACCGGTTTTATTTACGATCTGATAAGATGACGGATGATTGGATAAAGCAGCCGCAGCTGCCCTGCACTCATCACTAATGATAACTGGTTTTTGTGAAGAGTGGAATGTGGCAGTGCATTGAGGTTATTAGCATTAAAACCGTGAGAACATCAGTAATGTTCTTCATGCATGGTGCCAATATGGACCTTAAGTTTACAGTGTTTCGGAGAATGTTTTCAGCACAGTCAAATACATTTTCCAAGTGTCTACTTTCTTTCGCCTTGCTGTTTATGTTCCCTATTAACATACACTTGTCGTAAACGTAATATTCTAGCTAGTTTTTTACTTATTATTCTATATGTGTATTCCGTGATATACCACCAACAAACACATGAAATAACCAATCTAAATAAATATATTCCTTATAACTCTCCGTTGAGGTGACTCTAGAAAATTATATATAGCTATATTTCCTATTCCATGTTGAACCAGGTTACCAGTCGTCGTGGCCTCAGACGTGCCCCACGGAGCTACTGGGCGTGTACAGCACCCAGGACCCCTCCTGCCCCGCCTCCTTGGACGCCTGTGTGGATAACTCATACATCCAGATGGACAACACCTCCTCCTGCACTACCCTTCCCTTGTTCAGTGGTGAGTGGAATGGCATGTCCTGACCAGCAAGTGTTTTGTTTGTTTCTTGCTTAACGGCGCACTCAGCAATATTCCAGCTATGTGATGGCGGCCAGAAGGTTCGAAAACAACAAATTTCCTATCCTGTCTGAAAGATTGCTCTCCATTCCTAAAAAAAAACAATAGGGGCGGTTGGGTAGCCTAGTGGTTAAAGCGTTCGCTCGTCACGCTGAAGACCCGGGTTCGATTCCAGACATGGGTGCAATGTGTGGAGCCCATTTCTGGTGTCCCCCGCCGTGATATTGCTGGAATATTGCTAAAAGCGGCGTTAAACCATACTTACTCACTAAAAAAACAATAGACGCGAGGCCCCCGTATAATCCTTAAAGGTAAATCAATAAGTTTGTATATCAGGTTACAATAACAATGTTCGTATTTAAAGCAATTTGATTAACCTTTGGCGAGATCCGGTACACATATAACTCCTTGTTCCGGTCTCTATATTACCTATAATCCCCGTCAGCATGTATTTACAACGTGCAAGCGGTTGATAAAATGCTACTTTAGGGCCCCACAAAATAATAAAGAGCCGTGTGCCATGCATAGTAAATGTCACCTCGCGACGGAGCTGGATACACGTGCAACAGCGACCGAGAACGTATTCCTCGTGCATCACACAAGGGCGACTCACACAGTATACATACAGACAACAAAGAGTTCTGTTTTATTTTTCCAATATTTTCCACAAGACAATGTTTCATCAAAGTGTAAAAGAAGGGATGTGTTTTAAGTAAGTGAATATCCTCCTAACTTTCCATTATCCACGGATCCATAATTTTTTAAGGAATGGAGAGATTGACGACACATATGTGTTTTAATTCAGTTTCGGCGTCAAGACCACGTGACATTTGTCACTTCCGCCTTGGTCAGTGTCAGGCTCGCCATTTTGAGACTAAAAGTAGATGATTATGAGTTAGAGTGTCAGGTAGATATTAGCCTTTTAACATTGACTGACAGAATTTAGACCTTTTTTGCAAGTACCAAATGAAGAAGGGAGGTTTGTTTAGTTTGCCAGTATAAAACAATATATTTTAAATTTTATTTACCTGTCAAAAGGTGTTTCGTAGTATTGTGTTAATAAACTTAAACTGCCACTGTGAATCATAATATGTTATCTTTCACCAGTGTTGTTTATGTTATTTACTTTTTTTGCAAATTGTATTCAGCAGCTGTCAACAGGAATCGCAAAATGACCAAGAAAAGACCTTTTATTAAAGTGTAGCAAAACCTACTTCAAGCTAGCAAATATACTATTGCAGTAAGTAAACTATGAGAAGAAGTTTCTTTGAAAGATGGATATAGTAATCTCTACTAACTTATTAGTAAATTGTACCAGTCTACGATAGGTCACCTATACCAGTCTAATAAGTAAATACTGGTTTGTAAAATCTCTTTTTTTATCTGACTGGACTGGACTGTGAAATTCACTAAGTAAGTAAGTAGACTAACTATTTCTGTCAGTGAACCAAGTCACCGAGCCTGACACCCTATCCCGTTAGTCGCCTCTTACAACACGCGTAAGTCGGTGAAGACAGTTGGCGGCACTGGATCGTCACGAGGCATTCCATCAGGTCTCTGGCACTGGATCTTCACGAGGCTCCATCAGGTCACTGGCACTGGATCGTCACGAGGGTCCATCAGGTCACTGGCACTGGATCGTCACGAGGCTCCATCAGGTCACTGGCACTGGATCGTCACGAGGCTCCATCAGGTCACTGGCACTGGATCATCACGAGGCATTCCATCAGGTCTCTGGCACTGGATCTTCACGAGGCTCCATCAGGTCACTGGCACTGGATCGTCACGAGGGTCCATCAGGTCACTGGCACTGGATCGTCACGAGGCTCCATCAGGTCACTGGCACTGGATCGTCACGAGGCTCAATCAGGTCACTGGCACTGGATCGTCACGAGGCTCCATCAGGTCACTGGCACTGGATCATCACGAGGCTCCATCAGGTCACTGGCACTGGATCGTCACGAGGATCCACCAGGTCACTGGCACTGGATCGTCACGAGGGTCCATCAGGTCACTGGCACTGGATCGTCACGAGGCTCCATCAGGTCACTGGCACTGGATCGTCACGAGGGTCCATCAGGTCCCTGACACTGGATCGTCACGAGGGTCCATCAGGTCAGTGGCACTGGATCGTCACGAGGCTCCATCAGGTCACTGGCACTGGATCGTCACGAGGGTCCATCAGGTCAAGGGCACTGGATCGTCGCGAGGATCCACCAGGTCCCTGTCACTGGATCGTAAAGAGGGTCCATCAGGTCCCTGACACTGGATCGTCACAAGGGTCCATCAGGTCCCTGGCACTGGATCGTCACAAGGGTCCATCAGGTCCCTGGCACTATATTGCCTGCCGCTGCATCAACTACAGTTGTTGTATGACCCTGTGTTTCTGTATCTGCCTGATTGGGCACTGGATACCGCCAGTCAGTCTGTGCTCCTTGTGCGCATACAGTGCTTACAGGTTTTAAAGTACTTGTTAAGTTGTAAAATGAGAATTCATTAGGGATACATTTGCATTCGATTCCCAAGAATACATTACTCAGGATCAAGAATATATTATTTAGTTTATGGTTGTGCATAATGCAAATTATACTAAGTAATATATAGCTTTGGAAAAAGAGTATGTTACTTAACACAACTTAACACAACTTAGCACAACGAATTCCGGCGGCGTAGATGACCGTGCCACCACCCATGCCGCTCTTATCTCAACATATGATTGGAAAACCATCATCCTTATCTAGTATCGATGTCAATATTCAAGGGCAAAACGATGGTGTCATACTACAGTAGGCAGTGAGTGTGGGAATATTCGGAGACTCATCAATATGCCAGCATTATCAGGGAGGGCGGCATCAATCACAGACTTTATCAAACCAAAGGTGCATCATTTACTTCCCAGCTGATGCGGCGGTTAGGACCATCCACTAACTGGTGCACAAGCTAACACAAGTTGCACATGTATTTTGTCTCCACCAGTTAACGGCAGTGTGATCTGTGTGCATGAGGTTCGCAACGGCAACATCACCTTCCTCCACGTCTACAACAACGATAACGAAGTCAACGACACCAACACATTCAGATACACATGTATAGTAAGTAGTAATATCTCTTCTCAACCATTGCTGGTATAATACTAGTGAAGGAATCGCTACAAATAACGCCTCATTCACTGTAGCACTACTGCTAAACGTTACAATACAGTAGGGGTATTTTTTATAGGGGTAGTCCGAAACGTCATGGAGAGAGAACCAAACTGTATAAACATCACAGTTTGTGACACATAATGCTTTGTATAGTGTTAACTATTTCACATTTTCAAGAAGAAATTATATTGGACATCTGTCTCTTTGTATTACGTACCATCATAGAGTGATGGCTAAACTATAGGAAGGCGGTTGGTTGGTTGGTTGGCTGGTTGTTGAACGCCACACTCAGCAATATTCCAGCTATATGACGGCGGTCTGTAAATAATCGAGTCTTGACCAGACAATCCAGTGATTAATATCATGATCATCGATCCACGCAATTGGAATCGATGACATGCATCAACCAAGTCAGCGAGCCTGATCCCGTTAGTCGCCTTTTACGACAAGCATAGTCACCTTTTACGAAAAGCATGCATGGGTTGCTGAAGACCTATTCTACCCCGGAATCTTCACGGGTCATATGAAGGCGGAGTTTGCAGGCATATTTCTTGTACTTGTATATAAAGTGCGTGTCACGTCAACCAAAATAATTTCCACTTAAAAGAGAATTAACCTGATATGTATAACACTCACACTTAACTTTACTTAACAAGCTGTATGTGGCACCACACATACATGTACATCCCCGAGCTTTACCTAGTCTCAAATACAAGTATACATTCACAGCTTATAGCCATGGTTAGGTTATTTGCTCTTGATATCGGTATGATACTGTCAATTTGTAAAATGTGATTCAAATAGGAAATGTAATAAATGCCTAAATATTTCAGCCATTTTACAAAATGGCTTAACATTTGGTCCATTTATTTGGCGGACTGACTTAAAATCACTAAGAAGTTTAATATGGCTTACAAACATCACAATAGACTAACTATGCTAGGATTAGAAGCCCCAAAAAATATACATTGACTTTCTTTTTCTTTTGATGCTATCATTTTAAGTAACTGGGCGATGAAATTAAACATCAAATTGGTTGGAATTCGTTATCATGATTTTTCAGTCAATTTAAAACATTACTGAAATAATAAAGCGTTTTGTAAGAAAATAATTCAGTCATTTTACACTTTCATATTTACACATTGACTGTAACAGATATAACATCATGATGAGGATCATGCAATCATCTCTTTATATGGGAGCAGGCGTCAAAGGCGCCAAGATTCGCTGTGCAGCGTTGTGTCACAGAGCGTGCTAGAATTATGGGGTCATGAGTTCAAATCCCGTTCACGCTGATGAAGTGTCCGGCTTTGTCAGCATCATACCCGTGCTTCTGGGTTTCGTTATCTCTTCGGCTTCCCTCCCACATTAAGTTGACTCGACCGGAATGCTGTTGAAAGCGGCGTCAAAACCACTCTCACTCTTTCTCAAGATAACAGGGAGCACGGGTGGTCCAGTCGTCTAAGGCGCCGCGATTCGCTGTGCAGAGTTGCGCCCCTTGAACTCGACAGAAACCTTTGATTGTGGGTTCGAATCCCGGTTCGCCCCAATTATGTTTCTAGGTTTGTCAGCACCATACCCGTGCTCGTGGGTTTCACCGAAGTTGTAAACGTCTGAGACCTGCATCACTTCGGGCTTTCCTTCCACATTAAGCTGACACGCCACCATATATCTGGAATAATGTTAAAAGTGGCGTTAAACCCAACTCACTCACTCTCTCAAGATAGCATATAAGCGATAACGTGATTTGAATAGATTTGTTATGACTGCACTTACCATGCATTATGTTCTTGAACACTTGACACATACAATAAGTATCATGTAAGAAACTCGTTTCGTTCCTACAGGCTTTACAGAAGGAGGGCGACACTATACAGCTGTCTCAGAACCCGGGGGACTGTGTGGCCAATCAGAGACCAGATACAGCTACTACTTTGGGGAAAACTACCTTTAGCTTCACTCAACCAGACCCAACCAGTAAGTGGCATCACACGTACTTCACCCTGAACTGTACCTTGTCTCAAATACACTACTGATTACAAGAAAGTATCGACATGGACTGCTTATAAAAAAAAAAAAACGACGAAATGTACGCATTTTATTTGAAATGCATTTTGAAGTTTCATCACTATTTATACAACGAACCAAACGGCAATTCCATGGCACTAATAGCCCTGTGATGAATTAAAATCAAATACACCTGTTGTCATTAATGTAACCTTTCACAGAAAGTGTGATAACAAAAGTCTGAACACTTTCATAGAACGTTGGTAATGACATCCTTATTGAGTGTGATCTCCTCGGGAAGCCTTGGACATGTCGCCTCATCAATAACGTATGCCACCTAATGACATCTTTGGGTATGCGGTCCCACTCCAATAACGCACGTTAAAGTTCCTGTACGTTGTTGTTTAACCTGCCTCACAATTCCTGTACCATTTTATTTTGTCCAGCCCTTTCTGTAATGCCAAAGCGTCAAATGAGGCAAGTCTAGATTTCCCTCAATTTCCCACATTATTGGTGCTCCTTTTCAATTAAGAATTGAACGTCAGTTTGGATGGGTTCATTTAGGAGATAAACATACTGTGTTTTCAATGTAGAGCTAGGTTACCTGTAGATTTAACCCCGCTAAATTGAATTTGGAACCGAACGCGCAGCGTGAGGTTTCAAATGTTAAATTTAGCGCGGTTAAATCAACAGGTAACCTAGCTCTACTTTGAAAACACAGTATGTTTATCTCCATTTTATCATGACTAAACAAAACGCAAACTCTTTGGTGTTAGCAAATATACTGAGTGAAGCGGCACGGGTTAAGTTCAGTGTTTTGAGTGGGTTATCGATCTGAATTACGGAATCGCCGAACAAAATATGGTGCTGTATATACTCAAGCAGTTTGTTTACACCGTAATACTTCACTCGAACATATGACAAGGCATTTAAAGCATATAAGCACGGCAACTTGGTAAGCTAACATGAGGTGGGCATCCCTAAAGAAAACAAAGCAAGCTTTGCAAGGCTTTCGCACCACATCGAACGTCACCATTATGACGTCATATCGCTCATTGTGACGCCAAAGATATGACATCACAGTCGTATATAGAAAAGCGCCAAAATTCCAAGGTCTCTGTTGTCTCCAAAATGTAAATACATTCCCTTTGTTGATTTCTGTCGTGTTTTTCTGCACGAAATATATTGCCACACATCCTTTGAATATTATAGTAACCACATCTGTGCATTTTGTAACCTGTAATTGTAGATATAATTATTTAAATATGCCTACCGACAATGACTGAAAATAGTACTATTCTATGAATATTAGCTTCCGCGGTGATGTGGCTGTCAAACCAGCTGTTTAAATCAGAGGGGGTTTATTGTGATTTTATAGACTCTGATTGACCAATCAGAATCGAGTAAATTCCAAATTCATGGTAGAATGAAGGATGAACGATTTTAAAGGGCTGGTTAAACTGTGTGAACCTCCGAGCTAGTCACGTGACTACCCATTCAGCCAATCAGCATGAAAGAAACAGTGCAAACTTTAATGTATGAAATTATTTTTGAATGGAATCACTTGTTTCTATCAATAAAATATATTTTCAGAAACAATTTGTTTTCTCAAAATTTGCTGACTTCTTACAGTAAGATGATTTTGGGTGTGCATAGGCAATCGTTTTTAACCTGAATTCAGTTTCCTGAAGCCAAGTTTTAAAATTTATTCACAATCTAACGATGTTTCCTTTAATTTTAGTTTATGTTTAAATATAAGCGATAAAGCCCTTTCCGTATTCATAAAAAAATCGAGTTCGTTGTACGATTCCGACCATGTACATGTGTTTATGAATCACTATCAAATAGTGAGGGGCACGGGTAGCCCGGTCGTCTAAGGCACCGCGTTTTGCTGTGCAGAGTTGCGTCCCTTAGGCACGCCAGAAACCTATGATTGTGGATTCAAATCCCGGTTCGCCCCGATTATGTTTCTAGGTTTGTCAGCACCATACCCGTGCTCGTGTGTTTCACCGAAGTGGTAAACGTCTGAGACCTGCATCACTTCGAGCTTTCCTCCCACATTAAGCTGACACGCCGTGATATGACTGGAATACTGTTAAAAGCGGCGTTAAACCCGACTCACTCACTCACTCACTCAAATAGTGATGAGACCAGGTAATCGTGAAAAGGGATGTTATGTTCGCGGATGCAACCACAATGGAATGGAATGCTTATGTTGCTAAAATGGGCCGGTCGGGTAGCCTAGTGGTTAAAGCGTTCGCTCGTCACGCCGAAGACCCGGGTTCGATTCCCGACATGGGTACAATGTGTGAAGCCCATTTCTGGTGTCCCCCGCCGTGATATTCTGGAATATTGCTAAAAGCGGCGTTAAACCATACTCACTCACTTATGTTGCTAAAGTGTAATTAATTTGTTAAACACATATCATGCATCGTTATTTAATAAACTCAAATAATTTATTTAGAAAAAAATAAATATTGAACATTTCTTATGTTTCAGAATTATGCCGTGAGTACATTATTTGAACATTACTTCATTGAACTGCAATACTCCCTGAAGACAACATGGCGTGAGTGGTATAAGAGAGGTAACTCCGTCTTGCCTAATGTTGCACTGACAACTCAAGATGACATTCTTGTTTGTTTACCACCAGAGGGTTCACACCTGCGTGCTGGTAGTGGCAACCAGATTGTGAGGCTACGGTATGAGAGTACTCTCATGATATGGGGAGTAAGTGGGATTTTACAGCATCATCAAGATATTTACTCATACACCACCACAGTTGAGATGAGATGAGATTTAACGTCAGTGTGTTTTTCGCCGTTTGTACCAGTCTGGTCTTGTGCCGGTTTTGTAGTGCTAGCCCGCTGACATACCATTCCGCACTTTAACATGAATACCCCACTCAGACAGCGTATACTGACTCCGAGCCCTTGTTTTATCGCCATTGGATCATATTATGACAGAGTGAGACTAAATTGGGTTTAACGTCGCGTCCAAGATTATTGCACTTATACAGCGACGTGCATGCACGATTGTGTGTGTACATGTGTATGTGTGTGTGCTTGCGTGGGCGTGTGTGTGTGTGTGTGTGTGTGTGTGTGTGCTTGTACTAGTCCGGACTAATGCCGATGTTATAGTGCTAGTCCATTGAGATAACATCCCGCAGTTTAACATGAATACCCTATTTAGACACATTATACTGACTCCGAGTCGTCTAGTCCTTGTTTCAGCCTTTAATGCTGAGCGCCAGGCAGGATAAGAACAAGTACCATCTTTTAACGTCTTTAGGTATGACGTGGCCAGGGATCGAATCCCCGATTTTCGCTCATGATAGGAATAGAGTGTGATGGAATGTGACGCTGCTTTAGTACAACGACTAACTACTACTATTACATGACCGTGAACTTCGTCAGCGGGCCCCGTGAAGATCCGGGGTAGAATAGTCCTTCAGCAACACACGTCATGCATGCTGTAAAGGCGACTATGCTTGTCGTAAGAAGCGACTAACGAGATCGGGTGATCAAGCTTGCTGACTTTCTTGATGCATGTCATCGTATCCCAATTACTTGGGTCGATGCTCACAACATCAATCACTGGATAACAGACCGCCTTCATATAGCTTGAATATTGGTGACAGCGGCAACAAACAAACAAACAAACTTCGTGACTGAGGTTATTGGGCCACCCACGTCCGTGTATACGGCTCGATAATAACTACTGGTAAACGAAACCCCTTCTGAAGTTTAATAGCATTTCCGACCTACGCGTTCGTTACACATTGAATATATATTAGGTGATATGTTTGGGGAGGTGGGGTGGCATGTGGCTAATTTTTTCACTCGTCACGCCAAAGATCTGTGTTCGATTGTTTGAAGTCTTTCCTGGTGTTGTGAAGCCCATTTCTGGTGTCCCCAGCCGTGATATTGCTGGAATATTGCTAAATGTGTCGTACGACCATACTCACTCACTCACTTTTCTGGTGTTACCAACGGGGTACCATGGGGTATAAAACGTTTACCACTTTGATGTAAGCCGTGAGCGCAAGCATGGTGCGGATCAACCAAGGATTATGATCAGGGGTAATCTGGGTTTCGAACCCACGGCCATTGCATCCTGGCACGAGTAAGGGGCACAACTCTGACCAGCCACGACTAAGCTATCATGCCCTATTAATGTACGAAATATAGAAATATAGAGACAGAAGAGTTAACATCAACAACTGTGATTGTGACCTACATGTTTACAACAACTTGGGTAATATCACACTCAAACTCGTGTATTGGACACGAGAGAAACACGTTTATTATTCAACACGCATAGTCACTGTAACTATCAGTTTTGAGAATTCAATCACAACATTTGACAACGCATTTCAATACCCATGTAGATATCACTGGGACCAGGCAATTACAGTACAGAACGTAGTTCTTGACAGTTAAGTTCAGTATTCACAACAGCTTGAAAAGAGGAATTACCGAAGTGATATTGACTGTAAACGTGTTTTCCTTTCAATAGTTAAAGTAGAGCCCCCCTTCTATCATAGCGAATTGACTCATAAAGCGTCGCTGCATACAAATTGTGGAATATATGTATCATGTTGTTGGCTATCCTGGCAACTAGGCCTGTCTTTGTCATTCTATTTATGTTCCTTTCAAGCCGTGCGTTAACCTGCAGCTTTCTTATTGCATATTCGACTTTACTTTCAAGGGACATATTTCTATTGATATTTGCAAAATATCATTAAAAAGATTGGAAATTACTTTGCTTTTGGCCAAGATACAGTGTTACCAGATTGCCCGAGCATGGTGTGGGGCAGGGTGATTGCATCTGTGTATGTTTGTTGTGTTATCTGAGCTGGTGAAGGACTAACCCGTCGTAATGGACGATGTTTCGTCGTATCGGATCAATGGAGGTTAAGGAACCAGTGAAAGACCAGGTAATCAAAGCTCCCATTAACTTACCTGTTCGAAATAGTCTACACGTATTATATACAGACAGTTGTCATTTTACTGTAGTACGTTTACTGTGAATCGAAACAAAAGGGAAAGTTATATCTACTATGTCTCTAATTTAAAAAAAATGTTATTATTAGAACCATGTATATTAACATGTCAATAATCGTAAATATTGACGTTATTAGGTTTTTAAGAGAATGCTATTATCAAGTCTTTAAAATGTTGTCAAATAATTATACAAACTGTACTGGGTAAATAGTAAACATACATGTACATTGTATCTTATCTTACGTGAATGTCACCCATGATATATGTACTAAACCTATACAATGTAACATATATTGAGATGAAACATTAATTAATCGAAAAGGTCCTGAGTTACTCAAGCGTAAATGACAGCTGGGGATTGTTTACCATTGTACCATATACCATAATAACGTACACTAACCTATTGACATTTGATTAGACGGCCTATTCCTAATATGATCTAGAAATAGTTTGCAACAACAACAACGACAATACACCCGAGTGAAGACTGATGAATCATGAAATTGTTTTTCACCGTGCTTTCTTGAGCGAATTTTCATTCATTCATTATACAGCGATAGCTGCATATATTTGTGTCAGTACACCCTTTCCTGTTGATTTGTTCACGTGGTATGTCGGTGATATCATGAGCATCGATTCACGCAATTGGGATACGATGACATGCCAAGTCAACGAGTCTGACCACCCGATCCCGTTAGTCGTCTCACACGACAAGTATAGTCGCCTCTTACGACAAGCATGGGTTGCTGAAGGCATATTCTATTCCAGATCTTCACAGGTCAATTAATGCCCAAGAACATTGGGTGTACCCATACCCTAAGATGTGACCTGGGTGATTATCCTTGGGAAAGGTTGAGGGATGAAGTGATGGTTGTATCATATATATCGTTGTAGCTGTCACATCTTCAAGTTCCCCAACAACAGCAGTTGCACCTACACCTATATCTACATATACAACAGTTAGTCCTGGCCTATCCACAGCAGCAACTGTAGGTCTAGTTCTAGGTCTTCTAGTACTGCTCTGTCTCGTGCTCCTGGTGGTGGTCTGTCTCGTCCTCTGGAGGAGGAAAAAGAGGATGGAGGTGGTGGATATCAAGAGGAGATCGGAGGGGAGGGAGGAGAGGAGGAGAAGAAGGAGAGAGCGACGGCTCAGACGCATGCAAGGTATTCTTTGTCACGTACTAAATAGGCTACAAATGCAGTATCATATACATAGGTATAATTTTTGTTTGTTTGTTGTTAACGCCGAATGCAGCAATAGTCCAGGTAAACGACTGCGTGTGAAGTGAGTGAGTGAGTGAGTTGGGTTTAACGCCGCTTTTAACAGTATACCAGTTTATCTCTTGGCGTGTCAGCTTCATGTGGGAGGAAAGCCCGAAGTGATGCAGATCTCAGACGTTTAACACTTCGGTGAAACCCACGAGCACGGGTATGGTGCTGACAAACCTAGAAACATAATCGGGGCGAACCGGGATTCGAACCCACAATCATTGGTTTCTGGCGTGCACAAGGGGCGAAACTCTGCACAGCGAATCGCGGCTCCTTAGATGACTGGGCCACCCGTGCCCCTTACGGCGTCTGTAAATAAAACAGTCTGTACCAGACAATCCAGTAATATACATCATAAACATTGATCTTTGTAATTGGGATACGACTTGAATGAACCTAGCCTGACCACCCGATCACGTTAGTCGCTTCTCACGACTAACATGGGTTGCTCATCTACCCGGATCTACATGCATATGAAGTACGACTACCCATGTATCATTTCATTGTATTAGGGGAGAATCTTTTAAAAGAAATTAACGATGATATTTGTCAAATATAATTGATATTACCTCGGTGAAAACAGACATATTATGGAGCCAGATGTACAATTACATTCGGCGTCTCTACAGAGGGACTTCAGCCTAACGGCTCCGACAGTGACTCGAGTGACTCCGGCTACAGTGGACGGTCGACGACGTCGTTGTTCAGACCCGAGGACAGTCATGGAGAGCATGAAGACGAGGCGAGGAAGAGCCCAGAGAAGAAAACGAGACGAGTCTTCGATGATGAAGGGAACCTTCTATATGAGGTTGGTACCCAGTAATTATGGCCTCACATACATCATGAGACAGCTTAAATATAATCGGCAAAGACATTTTAACTGTAAAATGAATACGAGTATGAGTGAATTTTACTGAAGAATATTTATCATTATTTTGACTCCATTTGAATTTTTTTTTTTAGTTTATAGTTGTTTAACGCCGCAATAGCTATACATTTATAATGACTGTCTGAAAATAATCGGGTCTTTCGCAGACAATCCAGTTATTGATCATATTGGCGACAATTGACCCCGGAGGTTTCCCAGGTCACCGTGTTTGACACCCGATCTATTAAGTCGCCCCTTACCACCAGCATAGGTTCCTGGAGAAGGATGTTATAAGTCGGGGGGCACGGGTGGCCCAGTCGTCTAAGGCGCCGCGATTTGCTGTGCAGAGTTGCGTCCCTTAGGCACACCAGAAACCTGGTTGTGGGTTCGAATCCCGGTTCGCCCCGATTATGTTTCTAGGTTTATCAGCACCATACCCGTGCTCGTGGGTTTCACCGAAGTGGTAAACGTCTGAGACTTGCATCACTTCGGGCATTCCTCCCACATGAAGCTGACACGCCGTGATATGACTGGAATACTGTTAAAAGCGGCGTTAAACCCGACTCACTCACTCATAAGACGAGCAATGACATGAAGAGTGTAGTATTGCTGATAATGAAGTATTGTTTCCAGCAGGAAATACCACGCTCAAGTGATCAAGAAGAGGAAGAGGTATGACTATTTTCAAGGGTACATACATACTGATAAACACGTTATTACCTAATTGTCCAGCAGAAGCCCCGGGTTGGATTCCCTACATGGGTAAATTGTGTGAAGCCCATTTCTGGTGTTCCCCGCCAGGCGTAAAACCATACTCACCCAGTCCTTTTCATTTCATAAGATATTGACATAAACAAAATAGTTGTTATCTATATGCTTTGTGACAAATAGTGGAGAGTTGTACAATTGTTTGACCATTACAGGATGGCGAAGGAGGCAAAAGGGTTAAACAGAAGACGAAAAAGAAAACCAGGAAGTATACCAAGATGAAGACTTTGCCAGATGGAAGGGAGGTAGGACCCTGACTTGGTATAGTTACATATAGTATCTTAAGTCCATGTGCTCCATGGCATCATAACCATATGTTTCCAAAAGAGCTAAGTGATATTATAATGTCTTTCCTCGGTGCAAGAACACACCTGAGTGTGTCAAACAAATATTGGTCAATGAAAACGTAAGGTCAACGGATTATACATAGTTATATGTTTGTTTGTTGTTTAACGCTGCACTCAGCAATATTCGAGCTATATGACGGTGGTCTGTAAATAATCGAGTCTGGACCAGACAATCCAGTGATTGATATCATGAGCATCGGTCCATGCAATTGGGATCGATGACATGCATCAACCAAGTCAGCGAGCCTGACCACCCTATCCCGTTAGTCGCCTCGTACGACAAGCACAGTCGCCTTTTACGACAAGCATGGGTTGCTGAAGACCTCTCTTCTACCCCGGGTCTCGGGTCTCACATAGCTAGATGGAAATTAAATGTAAAGAAACAAAACATTAAATGACAGTACCAAATTGTGATATACAAGGGCATATCGCCCTTATCGTCACATTAAAACACATTTGTGATGCCACTCTATTGGTCAAACGATCTATTGCTTTTAACGAATAGACAGTTATTTTGTTTATGCCTATATCATGTTGAACCTGCATTTTAATTAAGTCTTGAATTATTAGAACTATTGATTGTTGTTACACTGAAGTGAATGATTTAATGCTTTGTCGGAAAACACGTGTCTCCAGCTGGCGTGATCCCGCCTCCTATGATCTGAAGACATGTAATAGTTATTCTCGGCCACGGCAACACATGGCGGAAAGATGTGAATTTAACCATTAAATATGTTTTCAAATTATGTAATCCTTAAGAGCTGAGAAAGTAGTATGTATGGTGGCGTGTTACATTATATAACAAATTATGATATTCATTTTAAAGTAATTGGACAACCCTTTGATGAGAAAAGCTAAGAAACTTGAGAAACATGTGTATCCCGTTCAGGGGCCTCTATTTCCCATATCCCCCGCCATCATGTTTCGAAAATATGCAACGATTGAGAAACCACTAGAAATTATAATGGGCGATGTACATTCATTGTAAAGATCAACTTGCTGCGACGGAGTTTGGCGCATATAAAAAAACGTATTTAAAGTGCATTACGCGAGGGGGAATCACACAGTATTAACACAAGCTACTGAGGCTTCTTGTTTATTTTTCAACTATTTTGCCACAAAAAAAATGCTTTGTTGAGTCCAAATACGGATGTTCTAGAAGTTTTAGAAACCTACTCGCGTGTACAGGAAAGGGACTGTATGATTGCAGTGCCAGAAATCAGTTATCTATTAAATGTTCAATCCGTAGGTCAAGGAGATAATTGAGAGTGACCATTGGTCAACTGATAGCGAGAAATCTCCCCATTCCTGGACGCAGGATCACGTGGACCTGCACCTGGCTAAACAGAGACGAGAGAAGGAGCACCAGTCCATGGTGGTAAGGAGTTGAGTCATTACTCGTTAAAGAATCTCGCTGTCTGATTGGTGGGGTCTTGTAAAATAGAATATATATATCATGATGTCATAGGTTAGATGTGACGTCATTTGCTTGTCACGTCACAGCTGACCTTGTTCGCACCTAGACCTCCCACACTGACAGTCTGACAGCGTTCACAAGATTGATCTATTAGTCTCACACAAATATTCCATCGAAATAATCCTTTGTAACTCGTGAACTCGCAATAAGTTCGTTACATACGTCAATAGCAGTTGTTGTTTTTTATCTTACCAGCTACATGTCCGTGAACAAACACATTCTTTTCTGACCCGTAATGTCCGCTCGGCTCGTAAACACACCGCTATGGACACATGCAACTCATAATATAACCAAGTTTGGTCACACCTCTACCTCAGTCTAAACCGCCCGGCAATAGAATGTATACACCAGTGTTTGATGGTAGCTAAACTGAAACAATAAGTTATTAATCTATGGTTATGTATTTGATACAGGTATCATAGATGTGTTTTGGACATTAGGTTTGTAGTGTTTCGGCAACTGTTTTCGGCCTAGATAACGTTTGTAATTTGTTTTTGTAATTTGCTAGTGTATACGTTTTTTGTCCGGAAGTTTAGTTTATATGATGTTGATATCACTATATTCAAAACCATGCATTCTATCAGCTACAGTTCTGTTTGGTGAGCTAACAGGTCCACGAGTGCAAAGATTGAAATATGAAAATGTCATACTAAGCTTACACGTCATCAATACTAATACAATTCTGGCTGGTCTTATTTTCAGGAACGATCAACTGGAAGTAACACAAAAGCCTTGGTAACCCGGCCCAGCCACGAGAAGAGTAAGCTGAATGCCACCCTCCCGTTTTCTCTGCCTGGTATCTTCAAATATCTGGCCAAGGGGAAGAGGAAGCTCCCTGAAGCGCCACCTGGGGAGGAGGAGACCCCACGGGAGGCTGACCGCTACATGGAGCAGTACCAAGATAAGAAGGACACCGAGAAGAGGCTAGACGATGAAGGCTTCTGGGAGGACCCTAGGTCCAAGAAGACAGCGCTTGAGATATTTGTGAGTGCATGTTTGGTCGGCGTGGTCAAATCGCTGCTTATAGTAAGGGATCTATTTAAAGATGGGATAGAGGTCTGAAGGAGTTCTGCATGAAGTAATTAACATGGCACTTAATACTCCTTTATTAATCTAGCCATAACAATTTACACAACACTGACTATTTACAATGCATTGAATAGTCACTCTTAGTAAGATTAGTTGAACAATGTAAGACATTTTGCTATAAATGTGTTGTTTTGTCTAATCTGTGTTCGACAATAATGGATAACGTATGTTTTGCAGTGTAAGAATGATTTGATAGGTAATCAGTGAGTGAGTGAGTTGGGTTTAACGCCGCTTTTAACGGTATTCAAGTTACATCACGGTGTGTCAGCTTAATGTGGGAGGCAAGCCCGAAGTGATGCAAGTCTCAGACGTTTACCACTTCGGGGAAACACACGAGCACGGATATGGTGCTGACAAACCTAGAAACATAATCGGGGGGAAACGGGATTCGAACCCACAATCAAAGGTTTCTGGCGTGCTCAAGGGACACAACTCTGCACAGCCTGGGCCACCCGTGCCCCCTGATGGATAATCAAGTAAACTGCATAAAGAAGCGCATGCTTGATGTTGTTGTCGTGTTGGTGCTGATAAAACCACACATATATTCTGGTAATGCCGAAACGCTTACTTCTGCAATACGAAGCAGCAGTGCAGCCGTGCCCAGAATCAATTGAATCATATTGAGTGAAAATATATTTTACTGCTTTGTGTTAACTGTTTCAGGATTTTGATAATTTAGACAGCCAGTTGGACGAGTCTCCGTCACGATTCCACACGGACCTCGACAACACAGCAGGGAGGGACCAACACCAGGTCACATAGACATTATCTCGTACATAGGAACCTCGCTAGTCAGGACCTCGTTAATACGGAAGGCCATATATCCGTACTATTGTTATATTATTATGTAAAAGTCAATATATAATCGACAGGGTATTGGTGTACGCTATCACCTACTCATGATTCATTATACCGGGCAATACCGCTTTGCTGGGTACCACATAGAATAAATGCATGTTTAACGTTATAGCAATTACATAAAAATAAAAAACTACAAGACTTCTAAATGCCTATCAAAGAAGACTCACATATATAACCCTTAAGGTAATGGTACAAGGTACTCGTACATATCAATATATTGAATACTAGTATTTAAAGTCGAGTGTTACTGTGTCAGCTGTTTGTAACTGTTTTTCATTCTGTCAGACTGTTTGTATTGGTAATAGTGACAATGATCTGTCTGTTCTGTCTTCAGGATGGTGTGTGTTCTCGTTTGAGCCGCCACACTGCCCAGAGCACAGAGTCTAAGAATCAAACACTTCCGGACATTGAGGTTTGTTCTTTTATGCTGGTTTCGTGATATGATTACTTCTGTTATGTGCAAAAATGTATCCGATATAAATAGATCCATAGGCAGGGTAACAACAAATACCATCTTTAACGTCTTTGTTGGTATGACGCGGCCGGGGATCGAACCCCTAACCTTCCGTACTCCGGGCTATGGGTTTCGTAAACATTCTACAACAGATAGTGTCTAATGGCTTGTTATTATGAGCCAGTACCAGTGACAATCCGTTACATATCTGTCTCCTACACTGCCAGTTATCATGTAGGTTGTATACTTTGCTGTATTTTTGTTTTGTTTTGTTTATCAGCGACCATCAAGTCTTGTGGCCGGCTCCCATGACGACACCAGTGACGAAATGTCTGTCAAAAGTTCAGACACAGAGAGGCGGGCACACGTATGTGACATACTCTGAGCTGTACACCATATGATATTAATAATGAGTTTATCCATATTTACTAAACACAATTACTTATATCTCTTTTGCGCATATTTTAATCATATAATGTCCAGACAATTCAGATACCCTGTTATGGTCACACAATGAATTAGTCATGTAAACTTATCATTTAACGTAATATACATGATAAAGATACGTGTCTTTATCGAAATTGATACGGCGATGCACTTCATATACATCTTTAACCATTTAACCATACCAATGTGCAGGTGCTAATGTAACCCCAGTATCCTTGGATCGTGGCTGATATATCAATCACTAGTGTATCTGCGCTTGGCTCGAGGCTTTACAGACCGCCGTCATATTGTTTGGTTGGCTGGTTGGAGCTGAACGCCGCACTCAGCAATATTCCAGCTATATGACGACGGTCTGTAAATCCAGCGGTTGATAGTATGGGCATTGATCTACGCAATTGAGATACGATGACATGCATCAACCAAGTCAGCGAGCCTGACCACCCGATCCCGTTAGTCGCCTCTTACAACAAGCTTAGTCGCTCTTGCGGTAAGCATGGGTTGTTGAAGACCCATTCCAGCCCGGATCTTCATGGGTCCCGCCGTCATATATCCTGACTAAAGTTGAGTGTGGGGTTACACAACAGACAAACAGCTAATGCTGTTGGGGTAAGTTAGGCGTAACTGCACGTTGGTACAGCTATGTGTTTGGTCGGGGTTCGAGTCCCTGATCGCCTTGATTATGTTTCTAGGTTTGTCAGCACCATACCCGCGCTCGTGGGTTTCATCAAAGTGGTAAAGGTCTGAGACCTACATCACGTTGGGCTTTCTTCCCAAAAATAAACTGACACTCCGTGATATACCTGGGATATTGTTAAAAGCGTCTTAAACCCAACTCACTCACTCACTCACTCGCTATAGGTATGTGCTTGTGTTGTTAGGTTTCTGACATATAGATACATGTTTCAGGAGAAGACTCGTGTGCTGGCATCGCTCAGTAGGCTTCTTACGGAGAGACTGTTTTATGATGATGAAGCAGACAGAAAGTCAACGAGAGCTCAGGTTTTATTTACAACAAATTCAGCAACAAGATATTTCAGTTGGATATTGTTCTATGTTTCAGTATTTCATTTTAATCATGAAAGTATAGTTTGAATGATTGTAATACTTTCATGGTATAGAAATAATACTCATTGTTGCGTTTTAAACTCTTATGTAAATTATGCGGCGTTTAACAATGAACAAAATATAGAAGTTGATCATCCAAACTACCTTGCCATTAGTTAAATATGTTATTTAGCTTTTTGCATTCTACAGTGTGAAAGTTTGGAATGGAATTTCTCTAAATGTTTGACAGCGTTTCCTTTACTGCTCGCCTATTTTGCAGTCAGGAAAGGTCATATTTGTGGACGAATACCGGACTCAAACTCCAGCTTCACAGCTACCCAGCAGATCGAAGTCACGTGGGTCGCAATCGCTGTTACGTCATTCCCATCATGCCTTTGGGGAAACTAGCAGCGACAATATGAACGAACCAGATGGCAACCTGAGACCCGGTTCACAAGGTGTGGAGTTACCTCCCCTGAAACGATCAGGGTATTCCACCCCACGGCACACCCCAAGATACACCCCTAGGTTCACCCCTCATGGCAAGCGGCGGCTGGGACCAGACAAAGCCGCGGCACTGAAATATGGCCTGCAACAAGATAGAGGATACCTCATGTATCTTCTTAGGGGCCCATGTAAGTATCCTCACATCATTGTGGCATTGTTAGTTACATTATCATTTGTTGAAATCAGAGACCATATAATAGATATTATACGGTCTCTGTTGAAATGTCCTTCGATGTATATGTTGGGATGAACCCTATGTGCTAGCCGATGTACAAAGTAGTTATCTTATCGGCATAATGTTTGCCCGTTTTTCTAACATATCTTGCTCCGTGTGGCTAGCGACCAATTTCGCTGACAACCTGAAAGCGGGATCGGACGGTCAGGCTCGCTTACTTGGTTGATGCATGTCATCGATTCCAGTTGCATGAATCGATGCTCATGATATCACCGACATAATGAATAAGTCTCCAGCAACACATGCCGTAAAAGGCGACTATGTTTGTCGCAAGAGGCGACTAACGGGATCGGGTGGGCAGACTCGCTGACTCGCTGTATCCCAATTGCTTGGACCGATGTTCATGACATCAATACTGCATTGTCTGGTCCAGACTCGATTATTTACAGACCGCCGTCATATAGCTGGAACATTGCTGAGTGCGGCGTAAGACAACAAACCAAACCAAACCAAACCTGAACAACAAACAAACAAATAAACAAACATCCTGATAACCAGCAGACGTCGAAGACACATCCAGTTATATTTCTCGCAGAGGGTTATCGCCCTTTCATCTTTCATTACAATCGGTATGCTCGGTGCAGTTTCTGACTGAATGAATGATTCACAACATGTATTCAAGAGGATAAATTGCTTGTTATTATAAGCCTGTACCAGTGACAATCCGTTACATAGAGAAAATTAACCGAGTGTCTTTTGATATCAAATATATCAACACAAGTTGATAAAAGTGGAAAAACTCCGAGATTTTATATATTATCCAAAATCTTTCTTCAAGCTCTGTCCCGACTGGATGAATGATTCACAACATGTATTCACGAGGCATACTCCGGCGCAGTGGCATAACACCACTTCCATAGGCTAATTTGCATATCACGTGACCGGACTTTTCTCTTGCTTGTAAACATACACGATTATTCTGAAATCAGAATAGACTGGCCTAATGCAAGCCTTTTGGAGAGCCTTACATTTTTTTAGCATTACTATATTGATATGCTACTACAGCTTCGACAGTGAGGAGCATGACAATCTAGTCCTATACCGTATAGTCCTAGTGGCCGTATCTCTACTTATCCGTTCGGCTCCGATGACAGCACGTGGATAAATACGTAAATGGAAATAGTTTTTCACGTTTTATGGTATTTTCTGAATGAAAGGTAACCATTCAATGACTTATGTTTATCTAAATATGTAGACTCGTCCAAAATGAAACAGAATAAGAACATATGCAATGTCTTGAATGGACTGTGTAAATGTAACGAATCGTCACATTGGCGCTGACCTGTGGCAGAGGTGGCCGCAGAGGTGGCGGTATAGTCTTCACGAGGGAAATCTAATCCTTAATTCTGAGTTTCGAGTAGGTTATTCTGCATATTACTCGTTGACATTTTAGGATAGAAAATGAAGACAAAACATATGAATGTCAACCCTTCAGAGACACAGCCTATTGTTCTAATGACGTAATGTAATCAATTGGTGACGTCATAAGCAATGGATGACATCATATCGTATTTGTTTAACAATGAAACACTGGAACAACATATCGTTTCAATTGAACATCACGACTGAGAATTGCTAAAATTCACATTTGCAAATCTGTTATTACACAAGATTTTCTAGGAGATAAATATTCGTTTTGTAAGGTTTGCGTGATGTTACAGTGAGTGAATGGATCTAGATAAGTTTCATCTGAACACGACGCCGTAAGGTGTCAAGCGCTGGGAAGGACCTTGATTGTTAACCCCTAACACCCAGTTATTGACACTTTTCATATTATCAGATTCTGTTACAAGTAGTAACAATATCAATGTTGAAGTTTAACGTCAATATAGCTTTAACTACACGTTAACAAACACACCATATATTACATTTGTTTGTATGTTTGTTGATTAACGCCACACTCAGCAATGGTCTAGTGGAATATAATAAACCGAGTTTGGACCAGACAATCCAGTGATTGATGTCATGAGCATCGATCCACGCAACTGGGATACGATGACATGCATCAACGAAGTCAGCGAGCTTCACCACCCGATCCGGTTAGTTGCCTATTAAGACAATCATGGGTTGCTGAAGACCTATTCTAACCCGGGTCATCACGGAGGCCATATATAACACATAGAAGATATCGCCATATCGATATCACCATATGAGGTATATAACGTGTCAGATTGTATCACCAATCCCATATCTATAATGCTTACTGTGTAGAGCCCACGGCAGCATCACCTATTTATTGTAGCTAACATAATTTGCTATGTTGAATCAGCCTTTGTTTTTTTATGATATAATAAAACAATCATATACTATATATGAGGCCACTACCTGTTTTTATGGACCCGGCAAAAAGTAAAATCGACCTCAGACTTCGTCCTCAAGATCCATACCAACAGGCATTGACCTATATGTCGATATAGGTAAGTCTTTTCAGATTTGCGGTTTTATTGTGTATTCGATCCCGGAAATTATAGCGCCGTCGCCATCAAATGAAATTTACGGGTATTGAATACCCAATGAACCCTACAAATCTGAAAACACATAATGTTCGTCTTCTAAATATATTCCACTGGTTACACAGAACATATCAGGAATGTTGCGACAGGTAGACTGATTCCAACCCATCGATTCACGAGGTTACAACACGTTACTTTCATTAAATACATTATAACGAAATACATCATTTACATTACGTATGTCGATCATTATATTACAACATACATTACTTACATTACGTACTTCGATCATAACAACGTACATTACTTACATTACGTACATCGATCATTATATTACAACATACATTACTTAAATTACGTACGTCGATTATTACAACATACATTACTTACATTACGTACATCGATCATTACAACGTCCATTACTTACATTACGTACATCGATCATTATATTACAACATACATTACTTAAATTACGTACGTCGATTATTACAACATACATTACTTACATTACGTACTTCGATCATAACAACGTACATTACTTACATTACGTACATCGATCATTATATTACAACATACATTACTTAAATTACGTACGTCGATTATTACAACATACATTACTTACATTACGTACATCGATCATTACAACGTGCATTACTAACATTACGTACATCGATCATTATATTACAACATACATTACATATATTACGTACGTCGATTATTACAACATACATTACATACATTACGTACATCGATCATTATATTACAACATAAATTACTTACATTACGTACATCGATCATTATATTACAACATACATTACTTACATTACGTACATCGATCATTATATTACAACATACATTACTTAAATTACGTACGTCGATTATTACAACATACATTACTTACATTACGTACATCGATCATTACAACGTGCATTACTAACAATACGTACATCGATCATTATATTACAACATACATTACACATATTACGTACGTCGATTATTACAACATACATTACATACATTATGAACGTCGATTATTACAACATACATTACTTACATTATGTACATCGATCATTATATTACAACATACATTACTTACATTACTTACTTCGATCATGACAACGTACATTACTAACATTACGTACATCGATCATTATATTACAACATACATTACATACATTACGTACGTCGATCATTACAACATACATTACTTACATTACGTACTTCGATCATAACAACGTACATTACTAACATTACGTACATCGATCATTATATTACAACAAACATTACTTACATTACGTACAACGATCATTATATTACAACATACATTACTTACATTATGTACAACGATCATTATATTACAACATACATTACTTACATTACGTACATCGATCATTATATTACAACATACATTACATACATTATGAACGTCGATTATTACAACATACATTACTAACATTATGTACATCGATCATTATATTACAACATACATTACTTACATTACGTACTTCGATCATGACAACGTACATTACTAACATTACGTACATCGATCATTATATTACAACATACATTACATACATTACGTACGTCGATTATTACAACATACATTACTTACATTATGTACAACGATCATTATATTACAACATACATTACTTACATTACGTACATCGATCATTATATTACAACATACATTACATACATTACGTACGTCGATTATTACAACATACATTACTTACATTATGCACAACGATCATTTCAATATACATTACTTACATAACGTACATCGATCATTACAGCATACATTACTTACACTACGTACATTATTACAACACACATTATGTACATTACGTACATCGATCATTACAACATACATTACTTACATTGCGTAGATTATTGAAACAAAAGTTACTTTCATGTAATAAAGAAGGCATTGGTGACATATTATTCTAAAACAACTGTGTGGAGTTGCGCCCGTGCACTGGGTGAGGTACGCCGCTTTTAGCAATATTTAGCAGTGTTTAGCAATATCTCAGCGATGGACACGAGAAGTGGGCGTCACATATTACACTCACTCACTCACTCTCACTCACTCACTCACTCACTCACTCACTCACTCACTCACCCACTCACTCACTCACTCACTCACTCACTCACTCACTCACTCACTCTATGTGTTTCTACTTCTTCAGGGCCGACGAGAGAAGCCTGGACTGGCCAACCACCGGACAGAATTGGCAGACCGTGGACAGTACAGGTAGCTTATACTTAAGTAGCAATTATGAAACCCAAAGTCAAAAGACCAGATATTCCGAACCGTACTGTTCCCGGTGAAATAGTCCGGATTAAGAGATACCCGGATTAACAAATCTGGTTTACGGAATAATGTTCCTTTGGATTTGTACCCGTCAGTTCTCAACAAGATCTCCACAAGGACATGTTTCCGGACGATAAGGATCAGGACAAACGATGTTACACACGCTTAGATCTAAAGATGTTTAGGATCTAACTGTGGATAAGACCCGTATTTTGTAAATACGTTTGACCGAGACTGGCCACAGGATGGGTTTCCAGAATGAAATAGGACCTGTTTTTTATTACATGTTTAGACGACTTTATATTCGTTTAGATTATGGGGATCTTTACGTGGTGTTTAGACTGAGACGATAGCTCATTTCATGTGTTCAGACGCTAAATGTGTTCAGATATAACACACCAAATATATTCCGCTTGGGATTTAAGCACATTCCAAAGCGTTTTCAGATCTAAACATGTCTTGAATTGTATGCGTTTACATTTTTAAAACTTTTTTTCAATACATGGTGTGTCGAACCTTTAGTCTTCGGCGTGACTTGCAAATGCTTTCACTTCTAGGCCGTTCCCATCGGCCCGTTTTAAATAAGGAAATCCATACAGCTGTGCGATTCTATGTAAAAACGGGTCGTCCTTTTAAGCCAAAGTTAGCAACTACAGTATCAACTCGGGATCCTACGACACGCAATCAAGCACACCACCGACGCGGTAGAGTGTTGTACAGCTATTTTACCCTGGAATACACACATAAGGCATTATAGTGAGTGAGTGAGTGAGTGAGTGAGTGCGGTTTAATGCCGCTTCGAATAGTACTGCAGTTATATAACGGCGTGTCAGCTTGAAGTGGGAGATAAACCCGAAGTGATGCAGGTAACCTTAACCACTTTGGCGGGGCCTAGTAGCCTAGTGGTTAAAGCGATCGCTCGTCACGCCAAAGACCCGGGTTCGATTCTCGACATAGGTACAATGTGTGAAGCCCATTTCTGGTGTCCCCCGCAATGATATTGCTGGAATATTGCTAAAAGCGGCGTAAAACCATACTCACTGACTCACTCACTCACTCGTTCACTGACTCACTCACTCACTCACTACTTTGGTCAAACCCTCGAGAACGGGTTTGGTGCTGACCAACGTAGAAACCTGCACAGCGAATTCCTGCGCCTTAGGGACTGAAGCTTCCGCGTCCCCGAACACAGTAGAGATTAACGTCGCTTCGAACAGTATTCCAGTTATAAAGCGGCGTGTCAGCTTGATGCGGGAGGAAAATCCGAAGTGATGCAGGTTCTAGATGTTTACCACTTTGGTGAAATCCACGAGCACGGGTTTGGTGCTGGCAGCGGAGTAACATACTCAGATGTGCCTGTATTCTGTCACACCTGAGGACATTACTTAAACACCCAAGCAACTTGTACCACCACCCTTAACACACACACAATAGTTGCGAGGCAAATACATGTAGGTGGATACGATGCATTATTGATGTCATTTCAGCGTGGTGCGGGCGGCAACAACATACGTGACACCAACGGCATTGATTACACCACGGCATCTGGCGACATCGGCTACCTCGACATTGATGATGCGAGACTCAAACGTTTACTGGAAGAACTTTACGGAGACAAAAAGTACATGGATGCTCTCCTTGCTGCAGAAGGTGGTTACTACTGTACTGGCATACATAAAAGTTAACAACAGATCAACACGATTGTCGGAAAACCTTAAAACGATTTCATTTCCTAATCAATGATGAATTTATACCATTTGTGTGTTCGCGAAAGTAGTATTTAGACAACTCGCATGAAAGGGCCTGTTTTAATATGACATGATATTGTGTGATATGATAGCAATAAAATATATTAAAAGATTCAGCTGTGAATAGTTACTAAGTTCCCGATTTTATATGACTGAGCACATAAGTAATATATAGCTATATATAAATTGCATAAATTTAATTCGTTAAGTAATTATTTTTGTGCGTTTTTGTTTCCATAAAAACACACAAGTTGATTTCATTGTGTGGCCTATCTGTAATTATGATGAATATTACAGAGACGTCCTCCAACGAAGAAGTTAAGGCTCTTGCGGAACATGGACGGGATTACCTGGTGCAGATGGCGCTGTACTGGGAAGAGAAAGGCCCTCTTCCTCCACGTCCTTCTGTCACTGCTCTCGGCTTCAGGATGGAGAGAGCGAAGACAGCTTGCCTACAAAGTTCAAAAGAGGCCAAAATACCGACTTTACAGAGAAATAAAACGATGGATTGAATGAAAGGCAGCATGAACTTACTTCACCGATGTTAATGTTGAAACAATGAAGCGTAACATCCTTTCAATTCTTATATTGATGTTAATGATCATTGTAAATATTTATGTATTCTTTGTATTTATTCAATAAAATATAACAATGACCTCAAAGAAATTGCATTTGCTTTGAAAATCGGACACACACACGATATCCTATTATACCTAAAAGAAAAGAACTTGGCATACGTACTTGCACGTACGCACACATACATACATGGGACATTAGACTACCCGTTGAGGCTAAGGGGTTAGAATATAGGTCCCCAGCAACATATGCTTGTTTGAGGCGACTAGATTGATCAGGGGGGCGGAATTGATGTCTTGGTTGACTACATGTTATCGTGTCTCAATTGCGTGGATCGATACTCGTAATGTCGATCAATGGATTGACTGGTGAAGGCTTGAATACCTACAGACGTAACAACGGATTTCCACAGAGTGCACATCAGGTCTTACGTTTTTACCTCCATAAACATAAAAGCTCAGACATATCGAGGTTAGTTCTTTTAAATAAATATGTCAACAATAACGACATCATAGCTGCTTATTTCAACGTTAACCTCGTTCAGAGTAATAATGCAAGTCAAACCCTGCCTATTCTGTAATCAACCAATCAGGAAATAGTAGTCTCCTAGAGGGCGTGGCGTAATGGGTTTTTGTCGTTTATAGAAACATTAACAAACACATTGCTTGGTGAGCCAATGAAATGCCACGAAATTACTTTCAATTTATTTAGGATGTCACTACCCCAGGTGCTCGCGAAAAGGTAAGCCGGTTGCACCCGTCACAAACACATGCAAAAGCAAGTCAAGTGTTCACCCAAAAATACAATGGGAATATATGGTACAAGTCAAAATAGCGAATTGCATCGGGCATTTTATCCGTCATTGATGCGTCATAGTTGGAAGTGTCCACACAACAATGCGCTGTTATGAGTTGCTGCGAGTCAACTGAAATACTGTTCAAACTCACGGACTCACTCACTCATAGACAGCTGATTGCGGGTTAGTTTCAGGAACGCCTGCTGTAATCACGGAGAGAGAGAGAGTAGCAGAGAGAGAGAGAGAGAGAGAGAGAGTAGCAGAGAAAGAGAGAGAGAGAGAGAGAGAGAGAGAGAGAGAGAGTCTCCCATATGAAATCTATGAGTTGATGGTGTTTGTATTACGTTGTATAGCCTTGTCATTATAGTCACGTGTGAGATTCGCTGCCTCAAATATTTTCCTTCTTAATAACGCCGAGTTAGAGTGAATAATGAATGTAAATGTATTTCTTGGCGATATTGTTCAATGGAATCCGTAAATGTGATTTTCATGTTTCACAATTCAACGCAGCTACAAGTGATTTTAGTTGTAATCGATTAATCATGTTATGGCCTTGTATGTACTTCTGAGAATATGTCATTGGCAATTATTTACAGACATTTAAACTTAAAAAGGTTTCATAATGTCTAAGATGCATTAGAACCAGATTGTATAAAACTATAAAACTATGACATTGACGAATGCTTGATTCTGATTGGTCAAAAAGAGGCTTCCTTTTTGCTACGGAAACCCCATTTAAATATATTAAGCCTTTTCACAAAACAAATGTGCGCATGAATACATCAATAGCCTACATATCGATTAATAAAAGAATGGCTGCAGATCGATCACCAATAGGAACTGTAAAACGTATCGATATTTCCTCTATTACACGTTTGGTTTATACAAGCCAGGTCTCTAAAATTTGCCCAACCAATGTCTCTCGCGAAATTAATAGACGGCCTAGCGTCTAAGAGAGGAAATACGGTAGTTATATATTGGATGCATTAACGACGATATGTTGTTCTGTGATGAGATTACAGGACTTTACAAAGGCATATTTTGCATACAAATGAAATGTTTATTAACATGGAATAGACTCGGAATATGCAATTTCGATCGTCAATGATAGTAAAATATGGCATTATAAAAACATGTATTAAGAAACTTTATTTATGACGATATGTTGTTTACAAACCTTTTTTCTGTTTAATATTCATTGCCATCTCCGTCAACCTACACCGTAAGGATTTGGCAGGAGGGGATTTGAAAATTCATCAGAAAACAGTCGTCTCTTTGCAAACACAATGTCCCGACATCACTGAAGACACAACTGATCAAACTTGATGAAATTCATTTCAGAACTAAGAAAATCATACTCGAACCACTATTTCTGAGCCACAACTGCCTCACTGCTTTCACCGGCTGGTTTTGACTCCGTGAAATCTTGATATTGACAGGTCAAACCATGCAGATTCCTCGTGTCAACAAAGCCGGCTCGTCTGCAGTCTCAACAACGGCTGTTCAGTCATACCTAGTTCCATTGGTAATCACATGGTACCAGCAGATTCACTCCTAGTAAATCTACAGGTTAATGTTGAACCACATCATAGATCAGTGTTGTCATTTTGCTTCGTGTAGGGTTAGGTAAATAACAGCATTGGCAGCCATTGACAGTTGTGAGGTGTGAGTAACCCTGATGTAGGTCAAGTTCTGTCTCATCCAATTTAGAGGTGGAGAGGCATTCATTTTATTTTTTAAATTATGTACTGGGGGTAATTGCTAACCAACTAATAATTTATTTTTTTATTTTTTTTGTATCGTGAAACTGATCCAAATATAACTCAAACCAATGATTCCTCCTGGTCTGTAATATACCGATTGAATGTAAATATAAATGGTCAATGTAAGAGAATATCTGCCGAAAATGATTTTATTTGGCGTAAAAGGTAAAATAGGTGAGAATGGACCACTGAAAATCAGTAATGACACACGGTGTTCGCGAAAAGGTTAAGCATGTCCTGCCCTACTGGTAGTACCCGCCATCCACACAATTTGCACAGAAAAGTACTAAGTTTTTATTTCCTGACGCCACACAGCAGTACTCATGCGTTGCAACGGAGGCCTGTAAACAAACCTGACAATCAAGTGATTGATGAACCAGGAAGTGCATAGCGCATTTACTAATTAAAAATAAATAAATTATTTGGTATTTTATTCCTGGTATACATAAACGTACAAATGACATTGTTCAAAAGAAGGCTAAATTCATATTGAAGTAAGTATGATAGATAATAGAGACAAAATGTTACAAAAATAGTTACAATATGTGTAGACTTTGTAAGTACACAGCAAGAGATGAGTCAATGGATGTATTCAATAGTCACTTTCATTGGTGTCACAGAAGAGGCGTAACATATACCTTCGTATAACGTATACCACAAATAGTTATTAGAAGATGATATAAAAACCAGAATTTCATGAACGTGTTTATTTTTACAGCATCGAATTTATTAGCGTTATAAACAACAAACAAACAAACATACTTTAGCTTCTTTGACGTTAGTACCTGCCATTGTCGTAAAAATTCCCAATGCTCGAATTACGTCTTTCTGTAAGTTGTTTGTTGTCGAACATATTACATAAGTTTAAATAAAGGTTTTCCCTTTAAGAAGAAAAGCGTTATTCTTTGAAGATATATCAGCGTTAAACAGTACTTTCAATTTAAAATTTATTTTAATATTCTTTTATTCCATGCAATTTTTTTCATTTTCCCTATATCTCTTTTAGATTTATCCGGTTCATTATGCCATATAAACAAATATATAAACAAATCTAAAAGCATTTGCTGCTTTCGTTGAAACTAATATAAACGAAATCCTAATCTGGGTATACCAGCTGTTGATAGCATGATCCACCCGATCCTCATTTTGGTCTGTTTGTACGAAAGTAAGAAAACATAGTTGATTACAAATATGATTTTGAAATGATAGTGAAGTCCCGGCTCACCAAGGATTGTCTCATACGTACAGATTCGGGTTAGCATTAATCTTCAACAACCTAGGCTTGTCGTAAGAGGCGACTAATATGATCGGGTGGTCGGGCTTGCTGACTTGGTTGATCCATGTCATCGTGTCCCAATCGCGTAGATCGATGCTCATGCTGTCAATCACTAGATTTCCGTATCCAGACACGACCACCGACATGTAGCTGTAATATTGCTGAATGCTGCGTTACAAAAACAAAAGAAGCAGGATTGCCTCATTAATTTAGACAAGACCGAACACACCATAATGCGCGGAAAATGTGCACAGCAATCAGTGTATTTTTTAACACAGGTATAACAAGGTTAAACAGCTGAGTGAAGTGGGTGATTGAATGTTGTGTAACGATGTTGCTGTTCTTGCTGTAACACGGCGACATTCAAATAAGAGAATCTTGAAGAGCGGCTAATCGATCATCTATACGGCAGTGGGGAACGATGACATGCAATCAGCCATGAGGCAGAGTGTCAAGCCCATACCTCATACTCTGAACACAGAATGTCTAATTCTTCACTCTAAGTATCATTGTCCATCCCTTAATCTGGCATTATACAAATCTGAAATGTTTTGACTAAAAGGTGAGTTTAGTGTTTATCTTCAGCTAAAATGTTCGAAAAAATAATACATATCAAGACCAGTTTAAACTATTGTTTTGTAATATTGAATCAGTACCAAATGCGATTATATTTGCACCCCCCGAATCAGTCCCAAATACCTACTAAACAGACCCCCGAAATCCTGAGTATCCCGAGGATGACCACCCGATTCTCTTTACCCCGCGAATTCCTATGAACAGCAGATAAAATGATTATGGTGTTGGTGGGAAATAAATTACATATATTAAGAAGTTATATCAACAAGTTCGCAAACATTATTCCGATCAACTACAACAATGGATGAGTTAACTACAACACAATAGAACACTTAGGCTGAAGGTCTCACACCGCGACTCAGTCGATGGCTGCCTCGTTCGTGTACTACATTCAGAAAACACCGAGTATCGTACATACATGAATGTTAGACCCGATTGATCGGCTCGCCTTGAAGGATTGATCTATAGCGTCAGTCACATGAGAGAGGACGAGAGGGCTTACTTTTTTGTTTACTCAACAATTTTCAGGTTTCATTTTTCTATCGAAGCTTTACGCTACTGGTTTAAACAGAAAATGTGGACGTATTTTCTAATACCTTACCTGATGTTGTTTTACTTCAGTAGAGGTAAGTAAATACTATAACGATATTGTTACGTATTTCAAAATCAACGAGATACTATCAAAAGAATGTACGTGGCAAAACCTCTTGCAAGGAATTGGTTTTGTTGCACTTTTCACACTGAAAGTATGAACTCTTAACGATGCTTCATGGATGACCACCCGATCCAAGAAACATATTCAACACGTCCTTGTTTTTGTGATAACATTTCATGTCGTAGCTTGTAGTGATTTGTGAGTGAAAGCTCTTGAATGTATCCCCCTCGGGAGACATGTCAGTTTCATCAACTGCTTCACAAAGGACTATTAATTTCTCTGACAGGTGGTGCAGGACACTTTATAGTTTTTTGACAGCATGTCAAGCGACCACCTACTACTTGCAAGACAGTCTTATCTAGAACAAATTAATTTGTTTGAAAGAATCCAAACCACCATCACCCTATATAAGGGTAAATATGAAATGAATATACAGTGATGATACCTGGTGTTCGCGAAAAGGTGAGTTTAACAGTTTAACATGGGTATACTGACTCCGAGCCGACCAGTCCTTCCTTTTCCCCTAAATGCCGAGCGCCAGGTAGAATATAAAGTACCATCTTTTAACGTCGTTTGGTCAGACTTTTTGGATCGCACCCACGACCCTCCGTACTCCGGGTAGACGCTCTACCACTAGACCACGGAGGCGGTCCCATGCAAAGTCGAGTCAGTTGTTAACCTGAAAAAGCACATGGTATACATGTGTCAAACAAAATCGGGAATAACATTGAACATAATTTTTGTCACTAATGTTTGAGATTTGGAAATATCCTCCACATGTCTACCATAAAACTTCTCGAGAGCTTTAATGTGGTCTTGACACGATTGGAAAGTTGAAGTCATCCCCCTTGTCATACAGTCTTGTGGAGAGTGTTTTGTCACTCTGAATCTTCATGCACATATATAAAATTTAATATGAAACAGGTGAGGCGTCCACACTTATCTCTCTTTTCGTGTTGAGGTGTGTAAATCAGTGGAAGGGAATTGACTTTTTGATGGTTATTGAACGATATCAGATCATCGCTATACCTGACGCTTAATTAAACAACTTAGCCAAAATACCTTATTTTGACTTTGCCAATCTGAGCAGAAATTCAGATTCATATGCATATGGTCAACGGTTTAAACAAGAAGGGGAGCACAATTGGTGCCCATGGGGATGTCTTCTTCTTGCCTAAATGTCTTACCCCAAACGTCTACACAGACTTTCAATGAGTCCAACATTTCACATACTGTTTCCTCAGTAAACCTCAGATGGCATTTACTTTCATTTTTGACAAATTGTCCTGAACCTCTGAACAGAGTTATGTAACTATATCTCTGGTCACCACGTTTTGTAATAGATCAAGGAATGAAGTTTTTCCTTAAGTTTGTCATGCGGAATTGTGGTGTACAAAGTTTAAAAATCAAACGTTTTGACAGAATTGAACTTGGTTCTTTTCTGAGATTGCAAAATGTCAAGCAAATCATTTGGGTTTCTTAGAATCCTCATGGTATTAATTGCACTCTATGGTATTAATTGCACTCTAAAACTTTCTGTGAATGTAAAAAGCCTTTCCGTGTTTGTATTAAGGATTATGATTAATCTCTTAAACAGGGGTTCGGTGGTACAGTCTTTGTTCCGATATTTATTTGATCTTTGGAATCCATTACAAAAGAGGAAAAGGCAAAAGTTGATACTTCTGGTACATGGTTTTGGAAGATTTCTTCCTCAGTTAGTATGCCGGCCTTATATGTGGCATTATTTGACATGCCACTTCTACCACGTTCCTAGTTCAACGAGAAACATGTCACCTGTGATAATATGACCTTCAGGTTGGAAGCAGAATGATGAGCCGATAAACATCATACAACAACAGCAACAAAAATATACATGGCCAGTCACATTGTTTTTATGTATGACTTTCATACGAATATGAATACAAATAAGATTTTGATTCTTTGTGTTGCAGATGTTGAAGGGGTGTGTCAGAATGACGAATCTGACGCTCTGTGCAATCAGCGTGCATCTGATGGAGAGTGCTACTTCAGCAGTGTGTTCATGGGATGTCGATGCGCTCTTGCTTGTCAGAGTCTCTCATCCTGTCCAAGTAAGATATACACCACTTGCCGTATTGTGTAATTATCATGAATTACTTTATCAAAATATCTAAATATTACATATTACATATAATTAACGTATATCATCGTACTATGGTATAGTTAATAATAAACTATTTTCATTAGTTTTCAATGTGGTTTCTAATCAACTATCAATCATGTTGAACATTTATAGATGTAGATGGTAAGACAGACATGGACCATGTAAATTACGGAGTATTAGAAACTGGTTTAATGAATTGAATATATTATATTATTTGGTGCGAAAGGATTCATAAATTGTGATGACCCATCTGGCAAACTTACGTTTGTGTCTAGATCTGGTCATTGCGTCTGAATTTCTACTGCAAATGTAGTACATGTGTGTGTGTTTTGTTTGTTTGTTTGTTGTTTAACGCCGCCCTCAGCAATATCCCAGCTATATGCCTGCGGTCTGCAAATAATCGACTCTGGCCCGTAGACAATTCAGTGATTGACATCATGAGCATCGATACGATGGGATACGATGACTTGCATCAACCAAGTCAGCGAGCCTGACCACCCGATCCCGATAGTCGCCTCTTACGACAAGCATAGTCGCGATTTACGCCAAGACACAAGAATGGTGTGTGTGTGTGTGTGTGTGTGTGTGTGTGTGTGTGTGTGTACTAGTCCGGCCAGGTGCCGTTTTTTAGTGCTAGTACACTGAAATACAGCATGAATACCCTACTCAGACACAGTATACTGCAACGAGCCGACCAGACCTTGATCCCCTTAATGCCGAGCACCAGGCAGGTACTTTCTTTCATCATCTTTCGCCAGACAGACGCTCTATCCGCTAGACCACGGAGGAACCATTGTGAAGCTCTGGAAGTTTCTTTGTGTGGGGTGCATAGTGACACATTTTAACAATTCAATCAACTGGGAATGGTTGCCTTTTACGTTGAAGTTTGTATGTTTTGCCACAATTGTTTTTCGACATCTTCAGTAAATATATCTAACGTTCCAGATCATCCATCTGATGGCGACACCGACTGCTCGTGTAGAATTGCACATATTGTCGGCGAATGTGGCGTGAACAAGACCAAGTGTCCACACACGTGTCACCTCAGAGACGGTCAGGCTCCAATTTGTTTATTCAAATCTTTGTTTGTTCAGTATCATGATTTCTTTGTTTGTTGTTTAACGCCGCACCCAGCATATTCCAGCTATATGACGGCGGTCTGTAAATAATCGAGTCTTGATCAGACAATGCAGCGTTGATGTCATGAGCATCGATCCACAGCGAGTCAGCGAATCTGCCCACCCGATCCCGTTAGTCGCCTCTTACGGCAAACATAGTCGCCTTTTACGGTAAGCATGGTTGCTGTCAACTTGCTGAAGACGTATCCTAACCCGGATCTTCACGGGTCTTTTCATTAACACATATCGATTGATTGATATCGTCATAAAAAAATATGACATCCGTTTGTAACGGTAGATCGAAATCCATATCAATTACAAAGTACAGGTCAATATCAAATCCTGAGTTTGGTTGTACGCAGCGTTTGGCAGTAACTCAGTCGTAACACTGTAGGGAACACAAGAATAGGTTTCTTGCAAGTTAATGAATCATAAAGCACATCGGTCTGAACAACGGACGTTTTTGTCACTAGATTTGAAAGAACGCAAGGAGATAAAATATTCAAATTAATATAAACGAATATACTTCATCGATTTGTACAGTGCATTGTAATTACATTCGTGACCCGCGAATGGTCGATAAATTACCGTATTGTGTCTAACACAGGGCCTGTTTTTTAATTTAAATATAGGTTAAAGGTTTTATTAAAAGTCTTGTATTTTACGAGTTTATTGTGCCTTTCACAATCTGGAATGGATAGGGTTATTGTGTGAGTAGTGAGTGCAGCTGTCGAGTAAGACACGCGGACCGTTTTCGCGAATACCTGGTGTTATTACTGATTAATAGTGTTCCTTCATATCATTTTCATGCCTACATGTATTTTGCCTTTTGGGCCCTGTGGAATCTGTTTCGGCGCATATTCATTTAAGTTCCTCAGTATATGTGTGTCGTTATTTAAACCGGTAAGGGGGACACGGGTGGCCCAGTCGTCTAAGGCGCCGCGATTTGCTGTGCAGAGTTGCGTCCCTTGAGCACGCCAGAAACCTATGATTGTGGGTTCGAATCCCGGTCCGCCCGGATTATGTCTCTAGGTTGGTCAGCACCATACCCGTGCTCGTGGGTTTCACCGAAGTGGTACACGTCTGAGACCTGCATCACTTCGGACTTTCCTCACACATTAAGCTAACACGCCGTGATAAAAATGGAATACTGTTAAAAACGGCTTTAAACCCTACTCAACAACTCACTCGCTCAATTAAACAGGTAAGGTGAGGTGTCCAATACATACACTGTTCAATTGATTATTTTAATGTCTCAATTCGCCTGAGCTCGTAAAATCAGCTTGTCGTACATGTACATGGCAACTGTATCCTGGTAATAAAATTTACACTGTTGCTATGTAATGTAAGGTCTGCAGGGTTCCATTTTATAACGAGCGTACAAATTGTTTCATTTCATTTTATACTGCGACGAACCGTTGTGGATGGTTAACCGGAAACTGGTATATTGTGTCCAGATGATATATATCATTCTATTGCATTCCTCCACAAGCGTGTGTTTAAATAGAAAATAAATCGCAAAGAACAATGACGAACGAAGTGTGGTTTATTTCACGAGAAAACATTGATCTTTCATGATGTCAAGTCAGGAGATCCGAACATGCTCTTGCAACTTGGTGACGTCGAATATTGGATGACGTTATTATTGAGAGGGGGGATTTAGTGGGTTGTTCCCCATAGATGTAGCTGGACAACGCAGATATACGCGATGGCCGAACGATCGCATCCAAACGCGGGAGATATATGACAGTCGGTATCGGGAGAAAAGGTACCGACTTGAGGATTGTGAGAATATGGTGCAAATACACGCCTGTGCATAAAATGGACTTTCTTAAATAACTGCCAGCAAAGAGAAAATAACACGAAAGCCAATCTTTCTTTAACGATAGATCGAGTAGAAGGCGATATTGACAAGGAAATACACAATGATGTTGGGCGTACAATGGTAGATAAAACTGTGACGAGGGTTGAAAGATAAGTTCTGAGCCTCATAGGAGGAGTAGATATGTAAACATGGCTGTCTTCTTTGAAAAATCCACAACGAAATATGTAATGGAATTCGTCGGCAATAGCTAGTGATTTACATAATGAACCAGTTCCGTGTTCTATCGTCGATATATTGATGACATAATACCGATGCGACGTTAAACGTTTAACTCATTCACTCTAAGCAGTTCCAACGGACTGCTCCAACAGGTACATAATGAATTGTAATTATGTAAAATAGGTTAAGAAATCGCTCTTTTAATTTAGTAAATATTTGTTTGGGGATGGAAGTTGTTTAACAAATTGTTAGCGGGTACCTGTCGAACCAGCTAAAAAGTCGCTTCTCCGTTTTTGATAAAATATAATCCTTTATCACTCTTTTGACAGTTATGGCAATCCAATCGTTATGAAAATATTGAGGTTTTTACGAGAAATTCTTCGGTCATGCCGCAGTAATTATTTAACTGCTCTGTACAGGTTAGCCAAGGGTAAACAGTCGAGTTTGCACCACGATCAACTATCATTAAGTTGTATAATACGATTTGTCGAGTAACTTTCTATTGAAAGGTAAGGTTATCTAAAAAACCTGTATCAATTACATTCAAGAGAAGTAACAGCAGTTAACCGTCCTCATTGGAACATTGTACATTAATTCCGCTGCATTGAGTGTTGTGCATGAGTCCTTATCATTGAGAAAAATCGAGAAATTCGTTCCTTGCCTTGTCAAGATGGCCGAATCGATGAACTAGGCGGGAGATATTTTAAAAAAATGTTTTATTGAACGTATCACGATATATCATCATTGTTGATCATTGAATGGTGACAATAAAGGTAAATCGAATAGACATGGGCGTAAATAATTGAAGAATGTTCAATCAATAACAAAAATGTATTTCTGTATTTAGGTCCATTGGGTTCATATACATACAAATAAAACACGGTTAAATTCACACATTCATACATGTATACAGTACTGCAGTCACGAATTATGGATTTATGACTATTGTTCACTTAGGCCTTTACATCTCTTTTCATAAGCATGGTAAATACATTGGCACAACATTTTTAACTTATAGGTATTATATGTGAGAAGAAGTTTCCTTCTATACCGAATTTAGATCATGATCATTCTCCCAGTGTAATATAGATTCTTTGACAATTACCTTCGTTTATTTTGAAAGGTAGCAGCCCTGCTCTGAATTTAACTAATGTTTTTTTTCTGAAGTTTGAAGTCAACAATAGCATTAGAGTATTTCTCGGGTGCAAGCAAAGTTTTAAATTTCCTATTTTAACTAATCCTTGGACTACCTTCACGGATCGATCTCTAAGTAATAAATGTCTAGTGGACGTTTCTCAAATATATTTATGAAATATGCTGGATTTCCAACAGTCTGTGACAGCCGAATAAACCCAAATATTGTTAAATGTAAGTCTTGACGCCGGTCGGGGACGATCGTGTCCTTCGTTTTGTTCATTAGGATGGATAACAGGGAAAATGTTCTGTCATATTCAGTCAAAACACCATTTTTTTCAAAGTTTGCCAAAACTCTGAGAAAATCTTTAGTGTGTTTAGTGATATGAAGTTTTTATTAACAAAGATTCAATCTGTAATTATTGACGATAGGCAATTCCCCGCGTTTTCCCTGGGGATGTGGACATATTTCGGCAGTGTTGACGTCTAGCAGACGTCGCGACAAAAAACGCATGGAAAAACGTTCTAATGGGCATACCAGGTGTCCTGAATAAAAACATATTTTCGGCTACTCCTCTCTGAGAATTTTTGTGTGTGTGGTCATATTCTCTTCCTTGCAAAAGAATTGATTTAGCGCCATTCTCATATATTATCAACCACCCAATGTAGGTGTTTTGAAGGGAATATAAATTCATGTGTAATAGGTTATATTATTACTCTACATTCACTCAGTTTTAGGAGACGACAGAATATATTTTGTAATCGCACGGGGTAGCCCAGTGGCTTTTGCCTTCGCCCGTCACGGGTTCGATTCCCGAGTGTTCACCACCGTGATATTGCTGGAATATTGCAACAAGCGGTCTAATGCCACACCATATATATTCCTTCATTCTGAAAATCTGTGCGGACTTTTAGGTGGCCCCACATAATTAGTTTCGTTCTCTTATCACATATTGCGCACCTTTTCACCAAATGGCTGTATAAAATCATAACACGTGGTTACATATATCCAACAAACATCTAGTTTCCCATCTGTCGGTTTCAGCACAACGAACACGCAATTGTAAATGGAGATATCATGTTATTGACGGGGGGTGGATGTGTACATGGGATGGCTACATTGACGAGTAATTCCAGTGTAGTGGGATTGATTGTTTGTCAATAACAAGGGACCTATTCACTTTGTTTGATAAAAACAAATCACAGAATTAATTTCAAAATCCACTTACTCAAGTTCAAGCGTCAGCGATTTTCGACGGATGCCATGCAGAACCCGCAAGCATTCTTTCCATTCGGGCCATTTAGCTTATATTTACGCCCTGTGGTTTGAACACTGACAACACGTGGTACGGTGATACCCTTGTTAGATAATTACAATTCAGCAGGATCGAGATGGCGAAAAACACAGTTCTGTTCAATGGTCCATGATAATTCCTGGTGTTTCTTCTTCACTGTAAAGGCAGCTTCACGGTGGTCCAAATGTGTCTTGAGTGTAATATTCACTTTTCAATGTTTATTCAAACTCTTTTTTTCACGTTATATAATTACGTGTTTAACAAATACGTCGATAATGGAGTACGGCTGGGGTGCCCGACATGGTTCATTCATTAACACGGTAACACAGGGCAGTGGATATGTAGAAGCGTGTCATTGTATACCAGTTGCGTAGGTTGATGCTTACTTATGAGGTCAATCACTGGATTATCTGGTCCAGATTTTGATTTTTGTTGGTTTGTTGTTTAACGCCGCACTCAGCAATATTCCAGCTGTATGATGGCGGTCTGTAAATAATCGACCAGACAATCCAGTGATTGATATCATGAGCATCGATCCACGCAACTGGGATCGATGACATGCATCAACCAAGTCCGGAATCCTGACCACCTGATCCCGTTTGTTGCCTATTATGACAAGCATATAAAAAGACCGCCGTTATATAGTTGTAATATGGTTGAATGCGTCGCTTAACGGAACAAAATTTACGCAATAAAATATGAAGCCCATATTTGGTGTGTTGTCATTACAAAAAAGAATCATCGGTAGTGTAGGACTATAAATATAAAATTCATATAATTCATCTACAGCAAGATAGCATTAGACTATGACAATTGATTACTAATTAATGTACCATAGGAACCGCGATAGATTTCTAAGGGCTGCAACTGTAAATTGTGCAAAATGGTAATTATACATTCACACAGTGTTAAATATCGTATTCCATTACCAGTAAACAAGGGATGTATAACACGCTGGGAAACATATGGTAAATATAAGATTTAAAATGTTTCAGTTGTCACATGTGACGGTCTGGAGGTGGTGTCTGGTGCGGCCGCTTCCAAAACCAACCCCCGGTATCTTGACATCGTCACCTACAACTGCCTCCCTGGATACGACTTCGTCAACGGAAGCAGCGGGAAGAGAGTATGCACTGAAGATGGGAGCTGGTTTAAACACGTGGTTGATGGGACGGCGCCATATTGTAAAAGTAATATCACGGGAAATTGCAAACTTATTTTCTTTACTGACTAAACGAGTGTATTACAACACCGAAATCACTTGCATATGACTAATTACTGATCGTCAGATATGAAGTATATACACCTTATTTTGTAAAAAGGATGAATTTATATATTTATCTGTGAATCGATATTTTACTAGACCAAGTTGCTATTTCAATGGTGTGAAATGACAGTTTATGACGGAACTACTTTCCATCTGACTCCATGACACGTTAGTTTCCGGAGTAGGTTCTTAAATATCACATTGAAAAGAGCAAATAAAAATAACGTTTTGGTCTTTTCTAGCCAAAATACATTTCTTTACCCCATCTCGTGACCTGCGACACTGCATAACACCATATAACGGTATTTAAGGGAACACCTTTGCACATTGCACATGACAATATTGTCCACGGCCCTGGTTACTTGCATGCGCCAACCGCCGTCATATGGCTTGAATATTGCTGAGTGCGGCGTTAAACAACAAAAATTTTAAAAAAACTTGCATGCGCCAATAAACGTTACATGGTTCACTGAGCTGGTAACGCTAAGGCAAATGCCTTCAAAAGTGTACAAAATAGACGAATGCCGCGCTACATGCATTTACTAAATTCATAAAAGTCCATAGCATCGCTCAGCGTCATTTTTAACAGAACATATGCAATGTCTAATGGCAATTCGCTTTGGTCTGAATGAATGTGGTATAACACCAATCAAACTATATGCATATTGTGTATCACATGATGTTTTTTTAACCTGAAGAGGTATCTTGCGGTTTGAGCCCATCATTCGAGAACGTGACAGCGTCCCATGGTGATGGCGTGTTTGGCGACGTCATTTCATACTCTTGCAACACGCACTACCTACAAGTGGGCGGCAGTAACGGCAGTATGCGGTGCAACGAGACGGGAAGTTGGGACCCTGACCTGGTGTATGGGGACCTACCATTATGTGAAGGTAGGATCTTGTTTAGTGTTGGATTCTAATCGTTCATAGATCCCATGGGGCGGTCGGGTAGCCTAGTGGTTAAAGCGTTCGCTCGTCACGCCGAAGATCCGGGTTCGATTCCTGACATGGGTACAATGTGTGAAGCCCATTTCTGGTGTTCCCCGCCGTGATATTGCTGGAATATTGCTAAAAGCGGTGTAAAACAATACTCACTCACTCATAGATCCCATCATGTCACCCGTGGTCATCCGGGTTAGATCAATGCGTCCTTTTAGAGAAATGATATTTGTAATGATAGCACAAGGATCATACACTAAATTAATTATATTCCATGGCACCGCGAAGCGTCATTTTTAACAAAACATGTGCAATGCAAAATGCCTTGTCAATTCGCCTTGGTCTGAATGAATGTCTCATAATACCAATCAAAGTATATGCCTATTGTGTATCACATGCTTTTTTGTTTATCTAAAGAGTTATCTTGCGGTTTGAGCCCATCATTCGAGAACGTGACAGCATCCCATGGTGATGGCGTGTTTGGCGACGTCATTTCATACTCTTGCAACACGCACTACCTACAAGTGGGCGGCAGTAACGGCAGTATGCGGTGCAACGAGACGGGAAGTTGGGACCCTGACCTGGTGTATGGGGACCTACCATTATGTGAAGGTAGGATCTTGTTTAGTGTTGGATTCTAATCGTTCATAGATCCCATGGGGGGGGGGGGGGGGGGTCGGGTAGCCTTGTGGTTAAAGCGTTCGCTCGTTACGCGGGTTCGATTCCTGACATGGAAACAATGTGTGAAGCCCATTTCTAGTGTTCCCTGCCGTGATATTGCTGGAATATTGCTGAAAGCAACGTAACACCATACTCACTCACTCATAGATCCAATCAAGTCACCCGTGGACATCCGGGTTAGATCAATACGTCCTTTTAGAGAAATGATATTTGTAATGATAGCACAAGGATCATATCCTAAATTGATTAAATTCCATGGCACCGCTTAGTGTCATTTGTCACTGATATGTGCAATGCCAAATACCTTGTCAATTCGCCTTGGTCTGAATGAATGTCTCATAATACCAATCAAAGTACATGTATATGCATATTGTGTATCACATGCTTTTTTGTTTATCTAAAGAGGTATCTTGCGGTTTGAGCCCATCATTCGAGAACGTGACAGCGTCCCATGGTGATGGCGTGTTTGGCGACGTCATATCATACTCTTGCAACACGCACTACATACAAGTGGGAGGCAGTAACGGCAGTATGCGGTGCAACGAGACGGGAAGTTGGGATCCGGATCTGGTACATGGTGACCTACCATTATGTGAAGGTAGGATCATTTTTAGCGTTGGATTCTAATCGTTCATAGATCCCATGGGGCGGTCGGGTAGCCTTGTGGTTAAAGCGTTCGCTCGTTACGCGGGTTCGATTCCTGACATGGGTACAATGTGTGAAGCCCATTTCTGGTGTCCCCCGGCGTGATATTGCTGGAATATTGCTCACTCACTCATAGATCCCATCATGTCACCCGTGAACATCCGGGTTAGATTTGGTCTTCAGCAACCATGCTTGTCGTCAGAGGCGTCTAACGGGATTGGATGGTGATGCTCGCTGACTTGGTTGATGCATGGCATCGTATCCGACTTGCGTAGATCGATGTTCATGATGTCAATCACTGGATTGTCTGGTCCAGAATCGATTATTTACAGACCGCCAACATATATCTTGAATCTTGTTCAGTGCGAGGTTAAACAAGAATCAAAAACCCGAACAAATTACGTCCTGTCGTTTTATGCTGCTACAACAACACAACACATTACTTTGGGACAGTTGGGGTTCCGCGTTCAACGTGAGAATAAATTTTCATTTGACTGACGTGGAGTTCATGCATCATGTGAACAGGCGAACGAGCAAATTTTCCAATCTCGCTGTTGTTATGGACTGCACGGATTACACAAGGGCAGATTCGCGGAGTCAAGTATCATGCTGTGGGCTCTCTTTAGTTTGTTTAGGGGCGGTAGAGTAGCCTATTGGTTAAAGTGTTCGCTCATCACGCCACAGGCTCGGGTTCGATTCCCCACATCGGTACAATTTGTTTTACTTTGGGACATCCTTGTCGTAAATGTTTTCTCTTCGTGTGGGAGACAAGGGGTCGACTCCTCGCATGGGTGTTTCTGTTGAGATTTTGCAAAATTATACACTATTGTTGACTTACCCCAACGTTTGTCTTTCAGAAATATCCACGACTAATTACCTGTCAGCGTCTAGTGTCACCGCCGCCCATAACGCCGCGTCAACGTTGACGTCCACAGCCACGTCAGTGACTTCTGAATCTTTTATGGGTGCTTCGTTTAGTATACTCACAGATCACTGGAGCGACTCGGGCAGCATCCCAACATCGTCTACACCAACACCGTACACTGCGATACCGTCAGAGTACACACTTCTGCCACCGACGCTGTCTGAAATGGTTACATCTACTTCAGCCACTGTACCATTGATGACTGCCACTGTATCAACACTCGCTGTATCATTATCAACTTCATATAACATCGACGATGCAACTGTACTTGTTATGCACTGTTTCCCCGTTAATGTGACGCGTTCTTCAGACGCGTATACTGAAAATATTCCAATCACGAAGAAATTTGTTCCTAAACTGAAAGAAGCTAAAGGAGGTAAAGCTCTGGGTTCTGTTGCCATTATAATACTGGTGTCCAGCATGCTGTGTGTTGTGATAGTCGATTTAATGAGCATTAAACGGCATTGCAAATCTTTCAAGACAAATCTGCGGGCAATGAAAATACGATGTCGGGAAGTTTCCAATGATGACGTCGTGCACTTTGAAGAAACCAAACCGACTGGAACGAAAGCAGCTGACGACAGCGACAAGGTCGACTCAGTTGTTGAGATCTCCTGACAAAACCTGTATTTGAGATGAAGTATTTGAGAATGCTGTGATGAGACGCGCTGTAAAATACCCTGTAATACATAACAGTGAAAGTAAAAATATTTCAGCTCTACATACATTTGACGCTATCAACATGTGCTGTGTGGAATGTATGATAAATAAATAAGTTGTTGTTGTTCTTATTATTATCCTTATTATAATTACCAACATTACTTGTGTTGTTGCTGCAAAATGATGATGACAATGTCGACGATTATTATTATTATTATTATTATGGGTGATCCTGGCACAGTGAGGCTGGTTAGGCCCATCAGCTCAGGGACTTGCCCCCTCTACACGCAGCCCAGACAGCGAATGGGACTTCTCCCAGGAAGCGGTGCCTAGTCGAACCCACCCAGAACTTTTCGGAGAATGTGAAGACTCCCCAACACTACAGCCTTCTGCATTAACCAGATTGTCAGAAGGGCTGTATTCCTGGTAGCAAACCCGGGTACTCGCCCAATTTATTATTATTACTAGCAGAAGTAGTAGTAGTAGTAGTAGTAGTAGTAGTAGTAGTAGTATGAACAGATTAAAATAAAATAATGCAGCAACGATGGTTTGGGTGATCCTGGCACAGTGAGGCTGCTTAGGCTCATCATCAGCTCGCGAATGTAACTCCTCCCAGAAAGCGTTGCCTCGTCGAACACACCCAGAACTTTTCGGGGAATGTGAAGACTCCCCATGCCAACACTGCAGCGTTCTGCATTACCCAGATTGTCAGAAGGGTTGTATTCCTGGTAGCAAACCCGGGGACTCTCCCAATATCAACAGATTGGGAGCTTCCAAACCTTAGGCGCCGAGAACAATGGGGAGTCGGACAACTTGGTACTTAGGATGCAAGCGTGACATTTCGAATTATTACTGGTAAATATACACATGCACAAAAGTTAAGCGCCACCATATTCATAGTCTCTTGATTTCACGTGTGGGAATGAGAAATATGATGATGTATGACTGAATTAGGCTTCCATACTTTCATGAACCCAAATTTGTCCAGATACAACAAGGAAAGCGTGCTTTACGTGTGGCTGCAGTTCCCCCACCCTACAAATAGTCAAATTCAAGGTTCAGACACGTGGTTGCGTTTTGCTCCTGTGTGAGATTCTCCTTCCAATAGAGGTTGAAAATCAGCCATGGTTAGGAGAAAGTTAATGAACGCTGAAAGATGGCAAGTGATAGGCATGAAAAATGCTGGCATGTCATGCAGGGCCATTGCAAGACAAATGGGTCGTCATCACAGTGTTATCACTCATTTGATTGTCAAACATGGTCAAACCAATGATATCAATGACAGGCATAGGTCTGGTAGGCTAAGAAAGACCTCTAACAGAGAAGATAGACGTCTTTTCAGGATAGTCAGACGAAATCCATTTGCCACTTCAACAAATTTAAGACTGCAGTGGATTACCCATCAGAGACTCTCGACGATGACCGTAAGGCGTCGCCTCAGAGCGGCTGGTTATAACGCCAGAAGACCAGTAAAACGTCCTCAACTGACTGAGAGGCACATGCGGAATCGTCTGATATGGTGTCGTGCCCGTAGTCGATGGAACTTGGCCAACTGGAGAAGGATCCATTGACGAGTGTCGAATGCTGCTAAGAACTGTTGATGGTCGAATACGTGTTTTGGAGGCAACGTAACACTCGTTTTGCACCAAGGAACATCCAGAAGACCTTGGCATGTGGTGGGGGGTCTGTCGTGATATGGGGTTGTGTTTGGGCTGCAAACTTCCGCTGGTGACAATTCGTGGAAACCTGAATGGCCAACAATACCATGATGCCGTTCTTCGTCCAGTGGTAGTCCCTCATTTTGACAACCATCCTCTTCAGACAAGACCTGTTTACATTGACGACAATGCTAGACCACAGAGATCTCGGGCAGTTTTGGCTTATTTGCGTCAAGAAGCTATTGCCACTCTTCTTTGGCCGGCCTGTAATCCGGATCTTAATCCGACTGAGCATCTCTGGGACATTCTTGGCCGGAAAATCAGACATTGTGATCCCCCATTTCAAAATCTCGCTGGACTTGAAGCCGTACTTCATGAAGAATGGATCCGTTTGCCTCAGAGAAGCATTCAACGACTTGTAATGAGTATGAGGCGTAGGTTTGAAGCTGTGGGCAATGTCCGTGGATCATACACACGTTACTGACGTTTCTGTCTTGCAATAGACTCTGCACTCCCCAGGGTGTCTATGTGACACCTGATATGGTCTGCTGATATCATGACAGTTACATGACAAAAAAGTTTTTCAATGTTTTCTAATCCTTCAATTTCTGGTCTTCTGTAAAATTCCATTCTGCTCATATTCTTTTGGAACACAAGATAAACTTGCTTTGGGACAACTTTTGCATCACATGAGGTTTACATTTACGGCATATAACAATCGTACATCTCGATATAATAGTCATCATTAAGTGCCAAAAGTAACAGCTCACAAATATGGTGGGTGGCGCTTAACTTTTGTGCATGTGTATATCAGCGATTGAGGGAAGAGCGAGGGCGGTGGTATCTATTGTCTGACACGATTCTTCGTGTGAGGGTGTCTGCACCCTGTCTTTCTTGTTTCGTCCATTTTAGAAAGTAATGTTTTGTTACATTGCTGCGAACATGTGTGATCTGCATAGATGATTAGATATATTTACTAATAACAGCAATCAAGTCATGGAAAAATCCCCCTCCGCCATGATCTGAAAACCAATGACAATAAATGTCTCATGATGTGCATTAGGCGTGAATACATTCATGGGGCTTCATTTACAGAGAACGTCGCTATATAAGTGCAATAATCTTGGACGCGACGTTAAACCCCATTTCACCTCACTTCATTTACAGAGAGAGTATAAAATTGATTTTCCATGAGTGAACGCTTGCAGATATTCCGAGAACAGGTTCCCACTGGCTCACGCTTGCCGTAAAAGCGGACTTAAACTGGGGAACGGGTGGTCAGACTCTGTGATATGCCCATTTATGTAGTCCCGGGTACCTTGTTGGGGCCAGTGATCCCCCGTCTGCCCAAATATAGTTTGTTATAACGGCCCCATGGCAGATGACAAGATGATACAGAAATATTTATCGATTGTCTCAGGCGTTGCTATGTTGATAACAGCTCGGTCGTTAAGCTGTGTATTCCATATCAATGTGAGCGTAAATGACGAGTCATTATTTGGACAGCACAAAAGGAACAGTACTTTTAGTATTCTGGAAAATGTTCTTTGGTTTATGTATCCTTCGCCACCAAGGTGGTGGTCACAGGTCTGGTGCAATCAGGGCTTTCTCCAGCTGTTGTCTTTTGGTGCCCTTTAAAGGCATCTTATTGAATCTAAAGCACATCGTCAAAGAAACACCTTTACATGTCAAACATAAATAATTATTTCCCATTATAGGAAAGATCGCTTTCGCCAAACAGTGGATGGGAGTGAAGACGCAACGTTCTTTAAACTATGACGTCACTGTAAACTCGTGAAGCTTGTAATTCTACCATGACAATCGTAGTTTCAGAAGTCGAGGCAGACACCGATATATCATCACTAGCGTTTACTCTAATCCCTTTCGTGGCTATAACGCCCTCCTTCACGTTAAGGCATATTTCAGACCTCAGATCCCGTTTAGCCCACAAGTTGTTGCCAATGGTAATGTCGTTTGTGAGCGAGGATTTCAGTTTGTTCTGTGTGCAATGGACCCTTCTCTGCCCATAAACTGTAAAGTTGCATACGAAATATTACCTTGAGGAGATACATCCATTCCAAAAGCGTCGTTGTTTTCCGGAGACACGACACATCCTGAAAAGAATGCACAGGGTGCAATAAGAATTTATCTGTAGAAGCATGTTTGACAAGGTGACACATTACAAATTATTGCCGATCATGTTTGTTTGTTTATAAAGGTACGTGCATATTGAATCAAATTCTTCATGAAACATTTGTACTTTGATAATGTTGAATATTTCCGTATATTTTTCAATGTCATGGTGGAATTGTAATTAAATATATTTCACTTTAATGAAAAACGGTGGTATCCTTTCTATAAAATCACCCATTGCCTGAAATAAGATGTTTAATAAGTCGATGTAATTGCAGACACGTGGAATAATTACAAATATGTGTATACAGTCTCACGTATCGCCCATATTTGAATGAATAATTTAAAAGAAATTCAATACGATTATCTTAAATATTAATGTGTTTTTACGATTAAGAATATACACTAATGATAACTGTCATTCTTCATCGAGCGTCTTTCAGTCATTTGACCATGATAAACATTATTTGCTGAATGGGTTTTCGTGTATAGAACTCGATATTTCTCAGGCAGACTCAAGCTAAACGCATTCGTCAATCCCCTGGAAATACCCCGTAACACAGTGTATGTCGAAAACTCCTTTTAACTACATAACTCATCTAACTACATACTCTATCTGCAAATTGCAACACCACAATTGCTGTATATATCCTGCTATATATAGTTCGTATTATACTATCATACTTAAATAATACAGAAAAGGGGCAGTCGGGTAGCCTCGTGGTTAAAGCGTTCGCTCGTTACGCCGAAGACCCTGGTTCGATTCCCGACATGGGTACAATGTGTGAAGTCTATGAAACAACACACCAAACCAAAAAAAAGACAAACGTGGTGTCAACGTATGCGGAGCTCTGGCGTTTTGTGAAAAATAGTAGAGTCTATCGGGGGTAGATTATTCGTCTTGAAGCACAGTTGCAAAGGGCTATCGACGAACATTCGAATGACCCACTGATTCAAAATATAGTCCCGTCCGCGCGTAACTGTATTAAACAATGTGTAATAAGATGTATTGTTATTAAATGGGTGATCTCTTAACGGATAAGTATTAAGTATATTTACCAAAGACAGCTGTCCAGATAAGGATGAAATTCATAGTGGCCATAGCTTGAAAAATGAAAACACATCCCAAAAATATCCTGTTGTGTCATAATTAGACTTGACAAGAAATCTTCGCCCGAAATCCCTTCTCGTCACACATGTTGTAAATGAACCTATTCATACTCTAAGCTTGTCGTAAGAGGCGACAAACGGAATTGGCTCAGGCTCGCTGACTTGGTTGATGTAGGTCATCGCTCCCAATTGCGTGGATTGATGCTCACGATGTCAGTCACTGGATTGTCTGGTCCAGACTCGATTATTTACAGACCGCCGTCATATAGCTGGAATGTTGCTGAGTGCGGCGTTAATCAACAAATAAACAAACAAACTAATACTCATACGTATGAATCCAGTATGCTCCTACCTCTGATATTATTGAATACCTATGGCAATAGATTGCATCCTACCTATGTGGATTGGTGAACGTGTATATGATTTTGTTTCAGCCGGCATATTCATCTGATTTTTACATTGGTCAACATATGGTCGTATTAGTCTGGTACTATATTCGCATCTCGTGTATAACGGTGGGATAGAAGCTACATGTTCTGTGAGAAAACATCTCTCGTAATTATAACAATGATATGATAAATCATACAACAAACAGCTTTGGTACAATTGCCTACATACCGCCGTGAGTTGAGTTGAGTTGAGGCTGTCTCGCTGCCGTGACTTAGCCCGTGATCGTAAACAACTGTCCACAACACGCTGTGACGTAAATTAGTCAGATACAGCTGTCTAGAAAACGGTGTGGCGTAGGGGTGTTCTCACTTTGTCGGCTGGTATTTTTCTTATAAAAGAAATCTTCAGACCGAGATAATCCCTGCAACAATAGCGCTTAAGCCTATAGTTAGTTCCAGACTCCTGTGAATAATGAGGCATGCATAGAGAGTTTAATTGTCTTCACATATTCTACCTTCTACATTTTCTGGTGATGAAATAACTCGGCATTTAATTTTTCTCAGCTATAAAGCTATAAATTACATTACGAGGTGAGGTGAATTGGGGTTTAACGTCCAAGATTATTGCACTTATAGAGCGACGTGCATGCACGTGTGTGTGTGGCTGCTTATACTAGTCGTGACTGATGCCGATTTATAGTGCTATCTCACTGAGATACCATGCCGCAGTTTAACATGAATACCCCACTCAGACACAGTATACTGACTCCGAGCCGACCAGTCCATGTCTTAGCCCCTTAATTCCGAGCGCCTGACAGGGTAACAACACAGTACCATCTTTTAACGTCTTTTGGTATGACGCGGCCGGGGATCGAACCCCGGACCTTCCGCTCTCCTGGAGGACGCTCTACCACAAGACCACGGAGGCGGTAAATTACATTACGAATAAACATGTACGTTAAGACACGACATATATTATGAGAGGATAATACGGTTGTATTTAGACTAAGAATCACTAGAATCACTAGAAATTTCAGTGCCAATTATCCCAATTAATCATTAACCAACTTACTTCTGCAACCAAAGGTCCACGTAGCACACATGGCGGGTACGGGCGGTCGAGTAATCTAGTGGTTAAAGCGCTTGTCACGCCGAAGACCCGGGTTCGATTCCCGACATGGGTACAATGTGTGAAGCCCATTTCTGGTGTGCCCCGCCGTGATATTGCTGGAATATTGCTAAAGGCGGTTTAAAACCATACTCACTCACACACATGGCGGGTACAATAGGTCATACCTGTACAGTACTGTTGAAATCTGTAAAATCGATCAAACAATTTGGAACCGCTATTAATAATAAGCAGGTAGGACCATGGACCTATTAATAATTTGTCATGTGGTTCTGATATAAACGGATTACAAAGCTTGAATGGTATATACAATTTCATTTGTAGCAGTTGTTAGTTTTGATATAAATGGTATTTATTCAATTCATTACGACATCGTGACATCTTCTGACGATATATCCGTGTCTACTATGACCATACAAGACCCATCTGACGGAGAGCCATACCTGGTTCTTCCAACGGATCAGTTCGTAACAGAACACTTAACGGTGCCCTGCCCCTCAGCGTTAAAATAAACAAACTCAAAGTAGTAGCAGCTAAAGAGAACATTGACATCACCATAAGAGTGAGGACAAACTTGTCTATGCTTGTAGATACCACGTACACATTGCTGTATTTCAGACTTAATCAGCACACAACAACCGGATATCTTGGTGGCTTTAAAAATGGTTGAGGCAAGTAGACAATTTGACCTGCGTTAATTCAAAACCAGGTTTGTTGTTAAAATTATGAATATATTTTCATTACGAAGTTATAAATGTGAAGTATCCTTTGGACACTTTAAAGTGTTTACAATCTGAAATTACAAATCCATTTGATAATCCTTTGGTCCCAAAACACTATGTTTAATTTGCATCCCAATCTCACTAGAATGATACAGTTGCTGTATCCATTTAATTATTCATCTATAACAGGTCAAGCAGTGACTTCCACAATCAAACACACCACACTCTTCTACGGTCCTCTTTGTCTTACTGCAGTTGTACTACAGCTGTCTGTATTCATTTATGTCTAAGCTGTAGCACGCCAGTCTTTATCCCAGCTGTATCACGTCGGTCTGAAGTCAGATGTATCTCAGCAGCTGTAGCACGCCAGTCTTTATCCCAGCTGTATCACGTCGGTCTGAAGTCAGCTGTATCTCACCAGCTTTAGCACGCCAGTCTTTATCCCAGCTGTATCACGAAATTCTGAAGTCAGCTGTAGCACGCCAGTCTTTATCCCAGCTGTATGACGTCGTTCTGATATCTCAGCAGCTGTAGCACGCCAGTCTTTATCCCAGCTGTATCATGTCGGTCTGAAGTCAGATGTATCTGAGCAGCTGTAGCACGCCAGACTTTATCCCAGCTGTATCACGAAATTCTGAAGTCAGCTGTAGCACGCCAGTCTTTATCCCAGCTGTATGACGTCGTTCTGATATCTCAGCAAATGTAGCACGCCAGTCTTTATCCCAGCTGTATCATGTCGGTCTGAAGTCAGCTGTCTCTCAGCAGCTGTAGCACGCCAGTCTTTATCCCAGTTGTATCACGTCGGTCTGAAGTCAGCTGTATCTCAGCAGCTGTAGCACACCAGTCTTTATCCAGCTGTATGACGTCTGTGTGAAGTCAGCTGTATCTCAGCAGCTGTAGCACGCCAGTCTTTATCCCAGCTGTATCACGACAATCTGAAGTCAGCTCTAGCACGCCAGTCTTTATCCCAGCTGTATCACGTCGGTCTGAAGTCATCTGTATCTCAGCAGCTTTAGCACGCCAGACTTTATCCCAGCTGTATCACGTCGGTATGAAGTCAGCTGTATCTCAGCAGCTGTAGCACGCCAGTCATTATCCCAGCTGTATCACGACAATCTGAAGTCAGCTCTAGCACGCCAGTCTTTATCCCAGCTGTATCATGTCGGTCTGAAGTCAGATGTATCTCAGCAGCTGTAGCACGCCAGTCATTATCCCAGCTGTATCACGACAATCTGAAGTCAGCTCTAGCACGCCAGTCTTTATCCCAGCTGTATCACGTCGGTCTGAAGTCAGCTGTATCTCAGCAGCTGTAGCACGCCAGTCTTTATCCCAGCTGTATCATGTCGGTCTGAAGTCAGATGTATCTCAGCAGCTGTAGCACGCCAGTCTTTATCCCAGCTGTATCACGTCGGTCTGAAGTCAGCTGTACCTCAGCAGCCGTAGCACGCCAGTCTTTCTCCCAGCTGTATCACGTCGGTCTGAAGTCAGCTGTATCTCAGCAGCTGTACCACGCCAGTCTTTATCCCAGCTGTACCACGTCGGTCTGAAGTAAGATGTATCTCAGCAGCTGTAGCACGCCAGTCTTTATCCCAGCTGTACCACGTCGGTCTGAAGTCAGCTGTATCTGAGCAGCTGTAGCACGCCAGTCTTTATCCCAGCTGTACCACGTCGGTTTAAAGTCAGCTGTATCTCTGCAGCTGTAGCATGCCAGTTTTTATCCCAGCTGTACCACGTGGGTATCACTAAACATCAACACATTTTGCTGAAAGATCATCAAAACATTCATCGACGCGAATGCAGTCGTAGACTTTGTGTTGTAAACAAGAGTAGCGCACTCAAAAAAATGTATGTAATACATGTGGCTGACGTTTCCAAATTTGACGCATCAGTAACCAATATGGTGTCTGGTGCTATTACCTATTTTGACTTGTGCCATATGTTTCCATGATGTTGCAGGTGAACAATTGGCCTGCCTATTCATGTGTTTGTGACGAGTACTGCTTGTGGGGAAGGATACACTCGACTTTAAGTAACACCTGGTATCTCGACTGTCTTACCTATTTGAGAGTGATTAATAAACACATGCTTATGCTATAGTCGAAATTGTACAATGGACACTGATTTTGGGAGAGATTTGTTTTGATTATGGAAATAGTTTTGTCGCATTTATTCACATAAACCAAGTCGATGTATGTGCGGGTGGCCATTTTGACCCCGAGACATGTCATTAACTTGGTGGCATTTACAAATAATGTTAAACAGAACGAAGAGAAACTGGTCCCTAACATATTGCAGTCGGGACTGTCGCGACATATGGTTTCGATTGCCTAAACCTGGCTAGTCCTTCGAGATATCATGAACGCTGTTTAACATAAAGGTTACTTCTATTTTAAAAACAAAGATTATTTTACTTACACCCTACATATGTTCAGTAAAGTAAAGCTTTTGTCCGAATCATACAACTTACTCTGCTTTGAGCGGAGATTTCTTAGGTACTGGCTTTGTCGCTTTTATTAGCAGGAGTTGGCAATCAAAACTTGATTGTGAATGTCAAGAGATAGTTTATTAAAAACACAGGCATCACATCGATGTATCGAATTTCATAAAGTTCAGCAGTTCCTGCTTGATAATATCATTTAAATATTTATTGGAACAAACTCACGACTCAGCAATTTAGATGAATCTGGTATTGATTACAGCAGAAAACATGAAGTCATGAAAAGGGCAAATAAATAATAAAACAAATATGTGTTTCGAGGCAAGTCTAAAACCTTTCCAATAGGTTGTAAATATTGTTAACAAAAACGAAAATCCAGGTGTATTCCTTGTTTTGTTGAGAAGTCTAATTTCCTAAATTTGTCATCAGCCAGATTTCACGCCTGTTTTTGTAACATGTAAACATTGAAAACTTCACACTTCAGTCTATGGCTTCGTCGGGTTACTTCTCTGTTGGATCTCTGTTACGTCCTCTGTTGTTAGGTGTTTAACGCCCTACAGTGGCATATTCCACCGATAGGAAGAGGCCTGTAAATAGTCTTGTCAAACCAGTGATTGATATTATGAGCAATTATCCATGCCGTCGTGGGGTACGATGGCACGCAATCGTAAGGCCAATGATCCCTGACCTCCTTATGCAATCTAAGTTAAACGTTAACGCCAGATAATACTCGATATCCGAAACAAATTTCATTGGGCGGAAAAGGCAAAATAGTGAATGTTATGAATGTATCACTAAAAATGACTGATGAAACCAGGTGTTCGCGAAAAGTGTAAACACCCCCTGCTCTACCGTCAGCACCCGCGAATCTCTCAATTTGCATAAAAGTGTTCGTTCGCAAACATAAATGGATAGCCTTTGTAAAACAAATCTTCGAAGATCTTGGTTTCTAAGTTTGATTTGGCAATCATCTATAAAAATTGGTTAAGAACAAATTAAATGATATCAATTTACAATGCTGGAAAGCATCACGAGATAAATCTTCCAAAGGAGCCGTGTATCCCGTAATTTAAAATGATTATTCTAATATGAAAGTAAGTATTTGGCGAGACTTATTAAAATTTAGAACATTATCACAATCTCCCAACTGAAACTGGAAGATGGAAAAGAATACCTTTAACTGAAAGAAAATGTCCATTTTGTAAATCATTTGATTTATGTAATGAGTTCCACTATCTATTTATCTGTGCACTATTTCAAAGTGAAAGAAAACAGCTAATGAGAAAATATTTTTTACATTTATAAAATATGTATGAAATGAATTTACTTTTTAATGGTAAACGATTAGGAACACATAGAAAATTATCCCTATCAATATGCTGTATAATATCAATAATTGCTGATGAAGCAATTCCAAAGTCCTCTGCAAGTCCACATATTCGTAAACCATGGTTTAACAACAAATGCAAACAAGCACGAAAATATAGGAAGAAAGCGGAAAAAATATTTCCGCCGACATCCTACAGTCCATAATTTAGATAAGGGTAAAATTACAAATGCCAAGGTACGACGTGCTTTTAAACAAAATAAGCGTCTGTCTTGGAGGAACTATGTCTCCAAAATAAATTCCCGCACGCCCATATCCAAGGTGTGGAATATGCTACAAAAAATAAAAGGCAAAGGTTTCAAAATCATCTGTTCACCATCTTAAGGAAGGTGACACGTTATTAACGGATAAAACTGATATTGCAAATAAGCTTGGAGAAACGTTAGCAAAACATTCTCCAACGTCAAATTATGTTCCGGAGTTCGAGAAATTCCAGAAACAACAGGAAAAGAAAAAGGTAAATTTTACTTCTGTTAATGGTGAAGACTATAATGAAGTCTTTTCATTACATAAGCTACATACCGCCCTTGGGCAAGCTCACGACACAGCAACGGGAGCTGATAATATACACTACCAGCTTTTAAAACATTTACCTGAATCATGTCTGGAGACATTTTTTGATATATTTGATCAAATATAGACATCAAGGAATCTAACAAAGCCTGGCCGGGATCATACAGATCCCTCTAACTATCGACCTATAGCCTTAACAAGTTGCGTGTGTAAAACCATGGAACGAATGGTGAATAATAGATAGAAACCAATAATCTAATTACAATTATTCAATGTGGTTTCCGAAAAAATCGAAGTACTATCGACCATTTAGTACGATTAGAATCCTTTGTTAAAAATGCTATTGTAAATAAACAACATGTAGTGTCAGTCTTTTTCGATCTTGAAAAAGCCTATGATACTACTTGGAAGCATGGCATTCTAAAGGATTTACATGATTTTGGTTTGAGAGGCCGTTTGCCTCATTTCGTATCACAGTTTTGAAGTCCGAGTGGCTTCAACCCTGTCTTACCATTATAATCAGGATCAGGGTGTCCCACAAAGCAGTATTTTGTCACTAACATTATTTAGTATCAAGATAAATAGTCTCTCAAAGGTTCTGAATGATTCAGTTGATGGGTCGTTATTTGTGGACGATTTTAACATTTCTTCTCGCAGGAACAACATGATCACTATTGAGAGTTGCAGTTGTGTCTCAGTATAATCCACAAATGGTCGCTTGCTAACGGCTTCAAATTTTCTAAAACAAAAACTAAGTGTATGCATTTCTGCAGAAAATATAGACAGCACAAAGACCCAGAGCTATTTCTATCTGACACACCCATAAAGGTAGTTGAGGAGACCAAGTTCTTGGGACTTATTTTTGACCGTCACCTGACACCGTCACCTAATTCTCAATTTTTTAAAAGAAATGGAATTATTTGATAAATTTTGAATTTTGAATTGTTTTAAATTTGTGTGATATTATTAACAACTGCGATTATTGAAGGCTGTGCCACTCAGGGGGTTAATGTAGTATAAAATTATTGTTCCCCCTGATAGTGGCACGTAAGTCCATCTTTGTTGAAGTGTTTAATATCAACTAGTGTTTCAATGTATTGATTGTGCTTATATGTTTTAATATTGGTTAGCAATTCATACAACCACTGGTGACCAAAGAGATGGCATAAATCCTGCCGGGAATCATGCAGGAAGCTAAAGCACTGTAAGTCCCCATGACCACCTAGGTAGGTGGTCTAGGTTTGGTTCCTAGTGGTCTGTCTATAGCCTGGTTTTAATTTATAGGAAATAATCTGCTTAACATTCTTTGTTTAATTATTGCTTACGTTTGTTCTATATCTAAACTGTGATATTTACCTTACTGTTTTACTGTCCTTCGTCGGCAGGTCTTTAATTATAGTAACTACCTTGTTCTTATCGCGATATGGCTGCAATATTGCCGATGCGGTGTAAAATATTAACTCACTCACTCACTTTCCTGTGTCTGTATTTACTGAAACCACTGTTCGGTTATATTGCATATTTGTATATAGTGATGTATATGTTGATCAATGCTGTACCTCTTATGCCGCTGATAGCGGCCTGAGTGTAATAAAGTTCAGTTCGGTTCAGGTATAGCTTTGGTATAGCTATGTGTATATGTTTATTCGTATGTGTGGCCAAAAGACATAGTATATTATGTTCAAATTAAGGAGTAAATGTTACAATGCGGGTACCTTATTATATGCGGTACAAGTAGCAAACACATAATAACAGTTCACAAACAAACTGTTCTCTTGCAAACTATATGACACAATTATATGTGATAGCTTCAATAGGAGATTGTCATCATCAGCCACATCTAAATGTTTGTGGTACGAGATTATTACCTCTACGGCAATCTTCTCAGTTCTTGATATTTCCGGGGCGGTCGGGTAGCCTGGTGGTTAAAGCGGTCGCTCGTCACGCCGAAGACCCGGGTTCGATTCCCGACATGAGTACAATGTGTGAAGCCCATTTCTGGTGTCCCCCGTGATATTGCTGGAATATTGCTAAAAGCGGCGGAAAACCATACTCACTCACTCACTCTTGATATTTTCCCACTGTTTTTTAACCCTTTCCCTGTTGGGAGCAATATTCTCTTAGGACATCAAGTTTCTTCTGCAATAATAATTGCAGGATTGCACTTATTCACTTGAGATGATTGCAATCGATTTGATAAAGGGATCAACTTAAAGAAACACGTCTGTATTAAGATGTTTCAGTTAACAAAGCATATTTAATGTTTTGCATGTGATGTTTTGATTGATAAAGCGATATAATACTTTCAGGTAATAAACATAATCTAGCAGTTTGGTTCCTAAACAAATCAGAACTTCAATGCTTTAGTAGTAGCCAAACACGGTTCTCGTCTATTATGTTAAGTAGTCATAAAAATCAATATCTATGCAAGAGTATGACACACGTGTGACGGAACCCTCGCTTGGCATTCTGTAATACATCTTCATTCATTCCTTCACTGTATTTGCTGAAACAGCGGGGACTTCGCAAAACTAAACGTTATATTTGAAAATATTACCATGAAGCTAATATTCGGGGTGAGTATAACATTATTTGTTTTCACTTTTATCATGTGTGTTCTGTTTCTGATAGAAGTATGTTCTAAACATATGTGGATGCAGTGTTGTGTCCCTTGTCGTTGACGAATACGCGTCAATAACACCTTTTGGTTCTTGGTCACACTAAACAACACAAACATGAATTGAAAGAAACAAATTCAATAGCCTGCATCCACTGTTAAGGCTGCTGCAACCAGTTGAGGGAGTAACATTTCCTGTGATAGTGATTTTAAACGATGTTTCTGAGTGACTGAGGGGATACATTTAGAACATCATTGTCCTACGTGTTTCAACTCAAATATTTTTGAACGGTCTCCTTTATTCTGTAGTGAACTCCTAGTCTTAGAAACCCCAGGCACCCCAAGTATTTGGAGTCAGGAGCAAAGCTTTCAAATTCATATTACTGACTTAGTAATGTTTATTAGAAGGAAACGACAGTCATGAAAATCAATTTCACTGCATTGGTAACAAAGAAATGTTCAGGATGATAACAAGCATTTCGGTATGAGTTGTTATCATGAGCCTAAACTCACATTTCGTTGACTTGATGTAAGAGGTAAAACTTATATATTATATGTATACTGAGAGGCATTAGAAACGCATACTCAATTTTAAGATATATTTTTTTAAGAACATATGAGGTCCGTTTACATTTTACCTTGTTGACATTGTGCATTGTTGGTTATGACTGTAAACATGTCATATGGGTTGCAAACATACTGTATCTGGAAACGAAGCCAATCACCAAAACGCAACACACCACTGGGAATGCTGCTATCGCTGCACATTTTGTGAAAGTAATGATGCACGTGCAAACCTGAAAGGTAGGCCCTATAAATGCACACCATGACATTTTGCCATCACTTGCCTACACAATGCCAGGGTTAACGCAAGATCAGCGTAATGAAGCAATGGGGATGTTAAATGCTGGTCGTACCCAAGAACAAGTTGCTGCTCATTTGCATTGCCATCAAACGACAATATCGAGATTACATGAGCGGTTGAGAACCACAGGCAGCGTAAGGGACCGTCCTCAACCAGGTGCACCGCCTGTGACGTCACAGAGACAAGATCGTCAAATCGTTAACAGGCACCTCAGAAATCGCTTCACGTCTGCCAGGTCAACGGCAAATGCAACCATTGGTCTCCGTGGAAGACACATCAGTGACCGTGCAGTGCGTCGTCGTCTTGCTGCCAGGAATTTGAGGTGTCGACGACACTACCGTGGACAAATCTTAACTCAGGCACACAGGCTAGCACGGCAGCGATGGGCAGCTGGTGGAGGTAATCTCGGTGGTAGAGATTGGAGACAAGTTGTTTTTTCTGATGAATCACGTTTCACTGTCAGCTACCCTGATGGACGTTTACGTGTATACCGACGCCAACATGAACGATGTACACAACCATGTGTTATTGAACGTGATCGGTTTGGAGGTGGAGGTGTTATGGTTTGGGGAGCAATCAATGCAAATGTCCGCTCGGATCTTGTTGTTATTCAGGGGAACCTTAATGCCAGACGTTACATCGACAACGTTCTACAGCCTGTTCTGCTGCCATTACTGACTCAACGTGGTTTACGTCGCCATGTGTTTCAACATGACAATGCAAGGCCTCACACTGCCAGGATAACAAATGCCTTCTTGCAACAGAACAATGTTAATGTGTTGGACTGGCCTTCAAGGTCCCCAGATTTGAACCCTATTGAACATTTGTGGGATGAACTTGGCCGCCGTGTCCGACGTCAACAAAATCCTCCACAGACGGTTCCACAACTGACTCAAGCTCTTCTGCATCATTGGAGACGTATTCCTCAGGCTGCAATTCGTCGACTGTGTCTCTCCATGCCTCGCCGGCTCCAAGCGTGCATTGCTGCACAAGGTGGACACACTCGTTATTGACACCACTCGCCTTTGACGTCATTTTCATAGACATTAATTCTTTGTCACAGAGTAACTGTTCATGAAATTCATCAGTGTAATCTTTAATTAGTCATTTGTATTGATTGTCATTTGTATATTTCATTTCAGTAAAGAATTATTGACACTTAAATTTGAGTATGCGTTATTTGTGCCTCTCAGTACATAATGAACTGATGATATTCGATTGTTCAAAGTTGGCACAAATCTTTGTCATTGTCCCTCGTTCCATCCGACACACACGGAACAGTAGACTTTCAAGGTGAAGGTCATATGTTCTCAATACCATTGGATAAAAAGACTGACTGGCATGGAAACAAAAATATCCCGAATTGCGGCCTGGGGAATGTTCACCCACTCTGCCAGCAGTGCTTGTGCCAACCATCGGAGGTTCTGTGGTTGTTGTGGTTGCTCGCAGTCGTTGAACCAGTGCATCTCATAAATGTTCGATTTGGGGCTAAATCTGGAGACCTGGAGGGCCATGGAAGGACCTGGAGGGCCATGGAAGGACCTGGATGTCGTGGTTCCTGAAAAGGCTGTCTTTACGTGTGAGGTCGGGCATTGTCTTGTTGGAAAATGACGTTCGCTTGTTGCATAATGGGAAGGACATGTGGCCGAAGAATCTCATCCGTGTAATGTTGTGCGTTAAAATCCCCAGAACTTGCACCAAGTCTGTTATACCAGTGTAGGAGATAGCTACCCACATCATCACACTACCACTACCACATCTGATCACTTCAGGTTCTCACGTAGTTGTGTTTGTGCGATTTTTACATTTTTTCCCATGTCTGCAGTACCTCATTCTTTCCACACAAATCAATCGTAATCCATGCAGAAATATTGCTATTAATTTGGTATAGATATTGGCAACACAATGTCAGATATTTACGATTTTACTACTTTTGCGTTGTTGTTTTTTGCAGAGTATATGTAAATACAATTTAGATTTAATAAAAGATTAGGTAGCTATTTAAATGTTTCGAATGGATAGCTGTTTCGACTTGAAGTGATATAAAATAATGTGTACTCACATATATTCTTGTGCACAGGTGACAAGTTATATGTTCCTTGTGACGTCATTCTTGAAAGGTAAGATTTTATAGAAATTTCAGGGCGGGGGTTGGGGGTGGGGGTTGGTGCTGTGTTTGTGAGAGAGAGAGAGAGAGAGAGAGAGAGACTATTAGTAAATAAACTAATATATGTGTGGTTATTTGCATCAACCCATTTTTATTTTACTTTTGACTCCTGAACGTGTATCATTTCAGAATTTCTAACTTGTGGCAACCTCAAGGGGAGGGAGTTTCTATTCTCCTATCCTGGATTTAAATATAATAATAACAAACGGAAGTCCTATGTCTATGTGTCTGGGCAGACAGGGACTAAGGTGTCACTCTTTACACAAAAGGACAACAATTACGAATCCCAAACAATCGGGAACACAAAACGTGTAGTTTTTACCATACCTTGTAGCACAACAGTGCGGGTACATGCCGATAAAGACGTATTCCCGGTTGTATCCGTTTCAAGGATTACAAGTCCAAATGCTGAGGCAATGCCTATACTTCCTGTCACTTATCTGTCCAACAAATATTACATTGTTACATATGGACGGGGAAAATTCAAAAAAGGAAAGTCAGTAATGGCATTAACAACTCACAAACATGTCACACAATTAAAAATAACGCTGAAACTATCACGAAGCTGTCCCAACAGTGATACACTCGTTACACAATTAAACAGTTTTGAGACATATGAACTGTATTGTGAAGGTGACATAACAGGGACGATGATAGAAAGTAGTGCTCCTGTTGCCGTGGTAAGTGGACGTGGGGGCGCCAATGTCCCTTCAAATGCACACAGCCAAGATGACGTTGTGGCGATGATGATGCCTGTCGGTATGTATGGAACTGAGTATGTAATCCATGACATGGGAAAGGCACCAGCACTGTATCGGGTCCTGGCTGCGTCTGATAATACAACCGTGCAATGGAGTACCAAAAGGGAGCTTCTTAATCAAAGTGACTTTTTGGATATAGATACTACAGGTATGGGGGCAGCATGTCTTCATTCAGACACGCCTGTGCTTGTTGTGCTATTTTATAGGAGTGGTTCATCTAAGCCATGGCGACATCATGACCATGGCGACCCTTTTATGGCAGTTATCCCGTCACAAACCATTACAGCAGTTCTTATTTAATTCCTGATATACCACTGCCAACCGGGAAACGTAAGAAGTACAAACGATACATGTCTATTGTATTCAAAGGAGGCCTCTTTCCAGATTGGAATGACATCACTGAACTCGGCACCATAATAACAACACAGAATACATCGTGTTTCTGGTGCAGTATTTCAGTTGTAACTGTCAGGATATCCGCAACAGATATAAAAGTAATTAATCTCAAACATTCATCAGACTTTGGACTCTTTTACTTTGCTCTTGGAAAACGATACGGGCTGGCCTACTCGGGAAATCTGATAAGCAAATGTAAGTATTTGATATACAGAATGTTACCAACATAATGATTAAACTCCCTGTTAACATAATTGTACTGATACTTGTGACAGAAATACCCAATAACACCATGATGAAATCAGGTCATGAAAAAATACATGCCCCATAAATCTGATACAAGGCGGTGGTGCAGCCTTGTGGTTAAAGCGTTCAGTCGTTACGCTCAAGGTCCGGGTTCGATTCCCCACATGGGTTCAATGTGTGAAGCCCATTTCTGGTGTCCCCCACCGTGGTATTGCTGGAATATTACTGAAAGCTGCGTAAAACCACAACCATTCACTGATACTGGCCCAGTACAGGTTAACCGTAACTCTATAACCATAGTGCTTTGAATTCATTCTCTCTGCAATTGTGTTATTATTGGTCCTATTATGGCTATTATACGTGGCCAGCATTGGGTCAGTAGAAAAAAGGATATAACGTCTTTTTGTATTTTTGGCGATTTTTTCAGACTATCTTTTAGAAAGACACGAAGACCGCTGGAGAAATACTACCTTTCCAAAATATATTAACATGTCATCAGACACTGCCACTTAGCGAAAGTTGTCAGCATTTCTATTCAAATATGTTTTCCATAAATACAATAAACACAAAATATTAACTTGTACACATGTAATCAAATCAAATGTTTTTGGATCTTCGTTTGTACAACATTGTTGCAATAATAACATTATTATTAGTTGAAAATATTGATGATTAGAAACACAATATGAACAGCATAATGGGACACGTTAATGCAAAAGTTCAGCTTCCTCTGTCTGACAATTTCAAAGAAGATATTTACAGATCCACAATTGTCCTTTAAGAGCGTTTTTTCATTACATTTTCAGATGAAATAACTGAGCAGCAGACGCGAAAAAGGTTGTCAATATAGCTTTGTTTTGGAAAGAATATGTAGAGTGTCAGCTTTCTGGGTCCATACATTTCATTTTGGAACAGAAGTGACTGAGTTATTGGCTTTGTTTTATCATGAGTGCTGCTATGAATTCGAACCTCTTTTACAAATTTGGGTGGGAACAAACAAATTAAGTTTCAGCTTCTTTTGGTCATACGAATTCTAGAGAGATGATTTTGGGGGCATATATTGTAAGATATTGCATTATAAGAGAATTTACTTGCATGCTCAAAGTACAATGATCAAATAGAGGTCCAAATGTGAAATATCTCGTTGAGGCCAACAACTGACATCACATGTTCCACGTTCCATTACGTTTTCAACAAAATGACTGAACAAAACTATTATTTTTGAAATATGTCTGCCACAGCGGCCATTCAGCACTTTTTCTATGAACAGGGTTCACATGCTTTTCCAAAAAAATAACCTCCATGGTTGATTAAAAATCCTAAAGGGTCAGTAGAGAAAACAGATAATTCATTTTTGGATCAAAGAATGACGACTAAACTGTAGTAACCCTAAATAGGACCAACATTGGACCTGTTTTGGTCCCATTCCAAGTCTGTGTCAAAAGCTGTATAAGGCCAGTACTTATGAAGACTAGTGGGCCAGTATCACTGGGGTCTTCGAGCCGGAATTGGTATATTTATATCAGAATTTACGTTATTTGTCTTTAATGATTTTAATGTGTGTGTGCTTTCATCTCAATTTGAATACCAGTACGTATTTATTAAGAAACTAATTTCCTATGCTTGTTTTTGAATCAAAATAAATGAGTTATATATGAAATTATAATTGAGGATGTAAATTATAGCAGCAGGTGACACCACTTCCAAGATATCATCATGCTCAGCAGAATATCTCGGACTGCCTGATGGGACTGTGTCAAATTTAGACACGTTGCAGACCTCCACAAATGAACGACGAACTGAGAGAAGAACCAGTGACATCATACTAACAACTTCCGGACAGAAGAGAGCACCGTCAGAAGCTTCTACAGATGCCAAAAGAAGATCATGGACAGGAGAAACCACTTATTGGATTCGTTCAAACAAAACACCGCCATCATCATTTGATATAGGAAATGGAGCTTCGTCATCGGTTCATATTTCTTCAAAGTTGACAACCATATCTCCGACAGCAAATTTGACCAGATCAATTATCCAGTCAAAAAAAACATCATTGTCGATGTCACCAGTGATACAAATGTCTTCTGCACCATCAACATTGATCGAAATGTCCGTGATTATGATACCTATATCAACAATTACGCAGTCAACAGGAACGTCGTCCATCAGCACAACATCTGCAATGTTTCCTACAACACTAGAACCCATATCAACAACCAGAGAATCCAACAAGACGATAATCAACGAGCTACTTCCCCGAACTGAACGGCCACTCCGCACTGTGAGCGAAAAGTGCACATGTTTTTGCAAGAACAAACACAGAGTCGACACCCTAGAAAAAAACATACAAATGAAGATGAAAGAAAGGATTCGGTCGAACCTGATAGTCAACACAAGAACGTTAACTAAGGCAATCATTAAAAGAACATGTGCTACAGATGCGAGACCTTCAGCACAGCAAATTGGCTGGTTTGGAATTGTCTTGATGATCATACCTGTGCTAATTGTTCTTGGAACAGACATAATGAACTTTCTGTCTCCAATGTTCAATGCCAGACAGAAGCCAAGATTGTAAATACCTGACTCTGATAAGATATTGAGATACCTCTGGTAATCGTTGGTTTAACACAATATCACTGTCAGAGAGATGTTACGTTCCATCAACGTATCAATGGCAATTTCATTCATATAATTCTACATTTCCTTACACAAAAGTTTGTTGGTTACATACGTATTTAACCCTCTGGATGCCGGTTTTTTTTCTGACGCACATTTTCCTGAGATCGAAAGAGTGGAAGTTGTGCGAAAATTGCACGCGGCACTGGGTCTACCTCTGGCTAAAAAATTACGCAGAGATGGAGAATATTAAATTTCCTATCTGGTGGTGTAAATTTAACTGCAAATATTAAACCGGTGTTAAAAAAGACTCTTCAAAGTGTTGTCCGAGAATTTATTATGCGTTGAAAAACAGGAAATGTCTCCGCTTTTTATCGTACACCGACAAAAGTACTGTGCGACGATTTTTTTTAATTTAGAAGCTTTCTGGAAACTGAGCGAACAAAATACTGCCTAATATATGAACGACATAACTATATATCAATTGAAATATATGCGTATGTATAACGACATGCATTCAATGCCAAAATAGCATGCCGTAAATGACGAAAGCTGATTTTTCTCTATGACGTCAAAAGGCGACAGAGAGGTTACACACGTACAAAGAAATGGGAGCATAACTCCGCTATGCTTAGCACTAGTTTATTGTAACTCAGGTCACTTGGTGAGAATTAGCTATGGGTGAGGACAATATATTTTCGTGGTGTTTGTTCACGAGGAACCAAACTATTCCAACACAAATATCGATATTAAAACTGTATACGTTTAGGTATAAAAGGAAAACCCATAAGAAATGATGAAATCGTACTTCATGAAATAGAGGTAATAGAGAAATGGATGGCCCTATCTAACCTATAACTTAGTCCTTAGATTCCAACACCCTCCTGAATGTGTAAGTGTAATTTGACTATTATTAATTGAATACCAGCCTTATCATCAAATGTAATGAAATACCAATAAATAATAACACCATTCTCGTTGACGCCATGGCTGGTTTTATATCTTTGATAACGTCGGAGAAAGAAGACACTGGTATTTTGATTAAAATACCCTAATTTTCGTTCATGGTATGGGAAATCTTGATGTGCAAAACTAAATTTGACGCTTGTTCGACACAACATAAAATAACTGCTTTCACTAAGTAAACAATGTATTGAATATATAAACAATTAGATGGTTTATCGTGTATCTTAATTGGACAAGACACGCCCCTGTTTGGCAACAACTTACGTAATGAATTACCCAAAAGAATATTTCAAAACAACCAAAATTATATTCAATATGGGACATATATTTGTTCATTATTATGCTATTATTTCTCTTCATTTCGTCTCAGAATTACACAATAAAAGATGCGAAGAAAGTTCTATTGGTATATTAAAAAAGAATGAACCCATTGATTATATAATGCAAAACGAGAGGAATAATTCGTAAGTTGTCTGTGGCTAACACGCACCTGGCGAATCGTTAGATATCACTGTCAAACGACATAAAAAACAATTCCAAGATCAAGAAAATTCTTCAGAAATGTCTGCATATTTTTTAACGAAAAATATTATCCATTTTGTAAAAGTTATATATTCAGTTTTAGTTATAAAAAAATGAAACGGCTTTTCATTGACATTGGTTATATGAACTTATAATATTGACTATTACACATCCCAAGAAATACGAATATGCTGCAGCTACATTTACAAAGTGTCAATTCTTAACAATGTCCAAACAAAAAGGAGATTATCAAAAGTTCATTCATACATGTTGTGGCCTATATTTACATATAATATCATTTTGAACATTGACAAATATCCAAAATGAAATTAACTGTGTGAAAAAATGTACAAATTATATGCAAAATCTACATCATAACTTGTCCAATTAAGATACACGATAAACTATCTAATTGTTGATATATTCAAGACATTATTAATATGGTGAAAGCAGTCATTTTATGTTGTGTCGAAAAAGCGTCAAATTTAGTTTTACACATCGCGATTTTCCATACCATGAACGAAAATACTGTACTGCACAGCGTTCACGTTTCCCTGTATAATCACCAAATCAGTCTTCTGATCTCCACAAATACCGCCCCACACCATGACACCTCCCCCGCCGAATGGGTGGACCTCTCGAATACACGCCGGAGCCAAACGTTCCCTTCTGCGTCGACAAACTCGTTCTCTGCCGTCATTTCGAAACAAGTTAAACCGACTTTCATCAGTAAACAGCACTCGACGCCAATTTCTCACTTTCCAGCGTCGAACCTGCCTTGCCTATCGCAGTCTCAGGCGTCGATGTTGAGCAGTCAGTACCATTCGTCGGAAAGGACGATACGCTCGGATTCCAACAGCACGAAGTCGTCGTAGTACTGTACGTTGGCTAATGGGATGTCCCAACGCTGTTGCTGCCGTCGCCGTTACGAATCTGTTTCGCAGGTGAATGAGCCGTATCTGACCGTCTTCCAGTGGTGTTGTCACTCGGGGTCGTCCGGTTCAAGGCCTGTCCTGTGTCCTCTCTGTCTGCCTGTACCGTTGAATCAGCCTGGCCACTGTCAATGGTGTACAACCAAACCTTCTGGCAATTTGGACCTGTGTTGCCCCCATTTCGGCCATACCGATGGCTCTCTCTCTCGCTGCTCCTGTAACAGTCGTGGCATTTCTTTGGTGTGCTTTCTTCACGTGTGGTTATACCCTGCAGACGAACGCATTTATACAGCTAACATTCACGTGCAGTTTATGCCAGAGGCGGGACACCTGTTTCACCATTTTTTGTCACCGCACGAGCGCCGTCAAAGGTGGCGCGTTCGGGTGAGGCGTTTTTTGGTACCTGTTCCTGGGCAATCATATTCCCAATACCCACTTTCCACTAGTTATCGCTGTTTTTAGGAAAATTACAAATTGCCAACCTATACTTTCTTTTGCCGCTTAGTCTATTATCTACAATGGTGTTTTGTATCACCCTGACTCGATTCCAAACATGGGAACAATGTGTGTGGCCCATCAATGATTCTCACATCGATGGTTCACAACTCCACCCATCCCTCACGTAGCGTAAAATTATTGCCCCCCTAAGAGGGTATGTAAGTCCAATATCATTCAAAGTATTTTTCTGCATGCCAGGTTTTTAATCGTAGAATATTCGTCATTTTAGTTTGGCTTAATTGGTACACTGTCGCCAGTGACTGAAGGGATGATATAAATCCTGCCGGGGTCCATGCAGGAAGCAAAGGTACTGTAAGTCCCCATGAACCCTAGCATGGTGATCTACCTTCAGTTGCTGGCGATCTCTAGCCCATTTTTATATTGTGTTCTCTCATATTTATGACTTTTATATATTCTCAACTAGTTTTAGATAGATTCTGTGATATTCTAGTTATTGTACTGTCCTTCGTTGACAGATTTTAATATTGTATAAATATTTGTATTATTAATGTACTTCTCGTCACGATATGGCTGAAATATTGCCGATGTGACGTTAAATATTAACTCACTCACTCACTCACTCACTCACCCATCCCTCACAACTTGTATAACTGCTACCGTATTCGACGTTATAAGCACCCAGGGTACTTTCAAAATTAGAAATAGGAGGCTCTTATTAGAATAAAAGTTCGTTAAAAAAAAAGAGTTGAAAGATCGTAAATTTCGTGGTTTATGCTGATAGCTTGTAATGATACAAAAGAAAAGTCTGTGTGTATCATACACGACAGATATATATTTTATATTTTCCAAAATTTAATTGCCCATAATTAAGGGTGCATAAAACACACGAGTGGGAATTATACACGAATAAATAAGTCTTGTGTACATTGATCAATTGGAAGGGGTGCTAATTGGGATTGTTCACTAGCCAATCTGTCAGCAAATATCGCCCTGGGCGCTTATTAGAGCGGGGCTCTTATTACGTCGAGTACGGTAATTGTATTATATATACATGGGTTGGTCCGGTCATTCACTATTGTACATATACAGTAAAACAGACATATGTTCCATGCGTGAAACACTTTATTATGACATATGTACAAGTACTATAAAGTTGGAGTTCCACAATTGCTATGGATTTACATGTAGGTGCACAAAGCAGGGACATTATGAAGCCGTGACACTATGTAACAAGTGAGTAACCAGGGGAGATAACTGCGTCTAACAAGTGATACATATAGGGAGGCATTGTGTAGCTGTTGTGTATCTGCTGTCAATTCACTGCTATATTCTATCACATGTTGGAGAGATTCGTGGAATGACAGCAAAAATGTTAATTCTTGACATACAGTAAACTACGGTTATAACGAACTCAAAGGGACTACTAATTTTAGTTCGTTATTACCGTAATTCGTTATAAGCATATATACACTATAACTGCACCAAATAGTCGGGACTTAAAAGTTAGTTCGTTATATCCGTTAGTTCGTTTTAAGCGTGTTCGTTATAACCGTAGTTTACTGTATCTTCAAAATGAGAATTTTGTTATTTCCCCAAAAGGGAATCTCAGTGCAGTATTTAATATGATTTCTGTTTATCAACCATCAATATTATCAAGTGAATGTGGTTAGGCGTCCTTTTTCATGAATTTTGAAGGGTCACTAACCGTTTAAGCTATACTCCTGATGGATGGACGTGCAGTTTGTTATACTAAGTGCAGGTTTATATAAGTGACTATTATGCAAATGCTCTGAGTATTTATTAAAAAAACATATAAAGGTCAACCACTGAATGTCTTATAACGTTATTTGAACATCCCTATACAAAGACGCTTTAACCATGTACAGTTAAGGGGAGACAATCTGCCATGTGCCTACCTGGTAGAGTCAGTAATCTAAACAGATGGGTTTGTTCCTGATAAACTGTTTTTCAATGTCGTATGCGAGTTTACAAAAAAGATTATATAAAAAAGCGCCCTTCCTTCTTGTAATGTGGACTGGAATCTAGGAATCTGTGAGACCGATGACGCCTCTCACATCGATGCTTATTACAATAAAGAATCATCACAAGACACAAAGTCATGCAACGTCTTGCCATATGCCCGTGAAAACAATAGTAAGATGGAGCTTTAAAATGTCATCTTCTGACATAGATACGTGCAGTGTCCTCCTCCTACATGACGGTGTTACGTGATTGATGAGGATTCAGTATTGCAGATCTATCCGCTTCCAGCTGAAATAGAAAATGTCACCGTGTTATGACGTGAAACAAGGACATGCAACGGTTGATAATGCATAGCTACGATACATAGGCCATTTGAACATACCTGATCTGTTTAATAACGTCATCTCAAAGATTTCTGCAAATGCTAATTTGACGTTTTCAGCGGTTCAAAAAAAGGGCCCTTATCCTATTTTGTCCTTTCATCGTATCCCAATTACGTGGATCGATGCTCATGATATCAATCACTGGAATGCCTGGTCCAGACTCGGTTATTTACAGACCGCCGTCATATAGCTGGAATATTGCTGAGTGCGGCGTCAAACAACAAACCAACAACAACAATACACGCTTATTCGTTCAGCTGCCTCTCTGAGTTACGGTAGATGAACATGTTAAATTGGTAGATACGTACATATGGCGTATACAAACGACAAATTGAGTCGGGTATAACAAATTCGAGATCTCTCATGTTATGAATAAACTGTTATTACGATACATGTAGCTCGGAAAATACAAACTGGTTAGGACTATTGACTGTGAGGAATTTCTGTTTATAGATGTGATATGAAAATGAGTTCGTGACAGGCGCATTTCGCTGTGCAGGTTTGCTCCCCTAGGGCGTGAGAGAAATCTATGATCGATCCTAGGTTCGCTATGATAATGTTTTAAGTTTGTCCGCATCATGCCCGTACCCAAGGACTTCACCAACGTGCATCAGCCCGTGAAGATCCGGGAAAGAATAGGTCTTCAGCAACCCATACTTGCCGTAAAAGGCAACTATGCTTGTCGTAAGAGGCGACTAACGGTTGGTCAGGCTCGCCGACTTGGTCATGTCATCCAATTGCGTGGATCGATGCACATGATATTAATCACTGGATTGCCTTGTCCAGATTCTATTATTTACAGACCGCCGTCATAAAGCTGGAATATTGCTGAGTGCGGCGTTAAACAACAACCAAAAAAACGCTTCCGGCTTTATTTCCATTTCAAGCTGACACGCCAAACAAAAATATTGTTCCTTGCAGCCCCAAACCAAACGCAAAATCGCCGATGCATGTCCATCAATCTGTTGTTTATCGTACGGGGCGATTTAATTGAATCGGGTGTTCAAGCTTGGTGACTTGGTTGTTGTGGCAACTGAGATGACCGGGTCACCGTGCCCTTCTTCCCCTGAAATATTTGTTTCTTTTTTGTTTAACGCCGCACTCAGTAACATTCCAGCTATATGACGGCGGTCTGTGAATAATAGAGTCTGAACCAGACAATCCAGTGAGTGACATCATGAGCATCGATCCACGCAATATATATGCGATGACATGTATCAACCAAGTCAGCGAGTCTGACCACCCTATCCCGTTAGTCGCCTCTTACGACAAGCAAAGTCGCCTTTTACAGCAAGCATGGGTTTCTGAAGACCTATTCTACCCCGGATCTTCACGGGACCCCCCTGAAATACATGCATCAGCTTACAAGCTACTCCGTGCATCTGGTAGCCCCTGTTCATTGCCCTCTTCTTCTTGATGCTTGAGCCGCGACACATGGAGTCGTACAGCAACACGGCGACAACGAGGATTAGTAAGATGCCAACAGCAGCGATTGCCCCATAGTTAGCCTCATCACTGATTGCACCACCATTGTCTGCCATAGTCACTGGAACAAGACATAATTATATAAACTTCATGAAAAACGCCACGACATGCTGTTTGCATGTCTTGTTGGTTTGTTTGTTATTTAACGTCACACTCCACAATATTCCAGCTCTATGACGGCGGTCTTTAAATAATCGTTTTAGGACCAGACAATCTAGTGATTGACATCATGAGCATCGATCCATGCAATCAACCAAATTTTAACATTTGAAACATCTGACTATGCCCTTACCATGTCCTAAAATTAACGGTTTAATTAATAATATTTAAAAAACTGCAAGTTCGCACAATATTATCACATGCATCGTTGTATTCTTTGCATATTACTACGCATACAGTTTTACGGTACCAGAAACAAAAAGTGTTTACATAATTATCAACTGATACAATTGTCTGTGGGTGAGTTGGTGTGTGTGGATGGGAGTTGGTGTGTGTGGACGTGAGGGGATGTGTGTGGATTAGAGTTGGTGTGTGGGGACGTGAGGGGATGTGTTTGGAAGAGAGTTGGTGTGTGGGGACGTGAAGGGGATATCTGTGGGTGAGTTGGTGCGTGTGGACGTGAGGTGAGGTGAGGTGTGTGGATGGGAGTTGGTGTGTGTGGACGTGAGTGGGTGGGTGTGGATGGGAGTTGGTGTGTGTGGACGTGAGTGGGTGGGTGTGGATGAGATTGGTGTGTGTGGACGTGAAGGGATGTGTGTGGATGGGAGTTGGTTTGAAGGGATGTGTGTGGATGGGAATTGGTGTGTGTGGACGTGAGGGGATGTGTGTGGATGGGAGTTGGTGTGATGGGATGTGTGTGGATGGGAGTTGGTGTGTGTGGAAATGAAGGGTTGTGTGTGGATGGGAGTTGGTGTGTGTGGACGTGAGGTGAGGTGTGTGGATGAGAGTTGGTGTGTGGGGACGTGAGGGGATGTGTGTGGATTGAGGTGGTGTGTGTGGACGTGAAGGGATCTGTGTGGATGAGAGTTGGTGTGTGGGGACGTGAGTGGGTGTGTGTGGATGTGAATTGGTGTGTTTGGACGTGAGGTGATGTGTGTGGATGGGAGTGGGTGTGTGTGGACGTGAGATGAGTTGGTGTGTGGATGGGAGTTGGTGTGTGTGGATTAGAGTTGGTGTGTGGGGACGTGAGGGGATTTGTGTGGATGGGAGTTGGTGTGTGTGGATGTGAGTTGGTGTGTGGGGACGTGAGTGTGTGTGTGTGGATGTGAGTTGGTGTGTGTGGACGTGAGTGGGTGTGTGTGGACGTGAGTTGGTGTGTGTGGGTGTGTGTGGATGTGAGTGGGTGTGTGTGGACGTGAGTGGGTGTGTGTGGATGTGAGTTGGTCTGTGTGGATGTGAGTTGGTGTGTGTGGATGTGAGTGGGTGTGTGGGGATGTGAGGGGATGTGTGTAGATGTGAGTTGGTGTGTGTGGATGTGAGGTGAGGTGTGTGGATGGGAGTTGGTGTGTGTGGACGTGAGTGGGTGTGTGTGGATGAGAGTTGGTGTGTGTGGATGAGAGTTGGTGTGTGTGGACGTGAGGGGATGTGTGTGGACGTGAGTTGGTGTGTGTGGACGTGTGTGGGTGTGTGTGGATGTGAGTTGGTGTGTGTGGGTGTGTGTGGATGTGAGTGGGTGTGTGTGGACGTGAGTGTGTGTGTGTGGGTGTGTGTGGATGTGAGTTGGTGTGTGTGGACGTGTGTGGGTGTGTGTGGATGTGAGTTGGTGTGTGTGGACGTGAGGGGATGTGTGTGGATGGGAGTGGGTGTGTGGGGATGTGTGTGGATGGGAGTTTATATATTTGGACGAGTGTGGATGTGTTTTGCTGTGTGTGTATATTAAGGGTGAAACGATACACCGATGTTCCGATGCATCGCGATACTTGACCCACGATACGATATACGATACGCGTGGCCCCATTTATCGATACGCCACGATACGGAACGCAAATCTCAAGTAAAGCGTTTCCTCGCTATTGTGCCTTTCAATAAACCGCTAACTTGGTTATAGCGCGGGGTAACGCATGGCTCCCCAAAACGTACTTACATTTTTGATAAGCTCAGGTTTTACACCGACATGTTTTTCCCCATCTCAAAAAACATTATCAGCTGATCCCCGCAAGCACATAACACCGGAAATACCTGTCAGCAAATCCGAACTTAAGTACGCAATTAAATACCATTACTATACTATCTTGTTATTAAAACGTGTTCATTATATATCTGGACTTGTGTTTGTAATATATTTTATTAATTTTATTCAAAATTTCATTTAATATTGTTTTCATTAAGTTATGTGAAATCGTGTGTGAAGAGATACTGCAACCACGGTCAGATTACCGCTTTTGACGTGTTGAAACGAACTTTAGTTGCTAGAGAATGGATACATATATTAAAAATGCCATACTTTGACTCCTTAAAAGTCATGTGTGTGGCAATTTGGCGAATATATGTCAACATAACGTTTTCGCAATCGAAATACATGTAGCACGGGAAGTCCCTAGGGTGACTGATCAAATTGTTCCATACATAAAAATATCCTGCAACAGCAATCACCAGTACCAAAATGCTACACTTGTGGTTCTTATAATTTGAAATATATATATACATATAGTAAAAGCTGCAACTAAGGTAACACGATATTGGAATATATTATTCCTGATAAAATTCTTTGAAGTTGTATCACCGGTGGAGTACATTAATTATTTTCAGGTGTTTGAACTTTGAATTGTTATTAAGGAAAGTTAGAGAAAGTTCCAACTTCAGTAGTCTTGTTATTATAAAATAATTTTGACTGTTCCAAAATCATGAAAGGTTCAATCTTGACATGCTTTAAGTCTTGTTTTATTTATCATTGCGTATCGAGATACGTATCGTATCGTGACCAGAATATCGAGATGCGTATCGTATCGTGACCTTCCTGTATCGTTGCAGCCCTAGTGTATATGAGTTGATGTGTGTGGAAGTGGGCTGATGAATTTGGATGTATGAATGTGTCTCTCGCAGAAATTGACACAGCAACTACGTGTCATCACTCTAAACCTTATCCTAATGTTCTCATATAGAGTTGTAGCTGTGTTTTCACATGCAATAAACACTACTAAGACGCGCCCGGGAGCAGTGAGGCGGATCCAGGTTTAGAGCAGTTCAACGGGAACATGCACAACTTGAGCCATACTATGTGACCTTTTGACGCTTTGAAATATACGAGTCGACTGGGTAATTGTTAAGAAGCAACACAAAGACACTGTATGACTGATATCTTTATCCCAGGTCTACCTTTTCAGCCTTAGAAGTACATGTATGGTAGTGGCTGTGTGACATATAGCAATACAATGGGGGAATGAATAAGTGACACAGTGGTCTGTCATCCCAACCAAACAGCCCTTTTCCAAAACCGTAAAAATGCCTCGGACAGTTCTATCAATATCAAGGCGGTATGTTAGTCTCGGATATGGACCAGACAAACCAGTGACTGAAAACTACCTCCGCCATCGGGACAGGATGACACGATATCCACCAAGTCTCAGACCTTGACTGCCTGAACCTATGTATTCTACTCTTTACCTGAGACCTATTCTAACCCTGGCTCCCCACTGGGAATCACAGTCACACATTGCCTTTCATCACAAAGACATCATTCCAAACATTCAACTCCTACTGACAACCAATTTGACACCCAACTGACAACCAAATTGAATAGTGAGTACATGGTTTAGCTGTTTTACAAACAACTTTTATATAATTGGCACAATTTCACAATTTATATAATTAGCACTGGAAACGGTACATTACTAATATCATTAAATGCTTCCCAGTTTTAACGTGCATTAAGGGCCGTGGGTAGCCTATTGGTTTAAGTGTTCGCTCGTCACGCTGAAGACCGGGGTTCGATTTCTCTCGTGGGTACAATGTATGAAGCCAATTCTTGGTGCCCCGTCCTGCTATTGCTGGAATATTGCTAAACAACCTTCAATCAGCAACACTTAACTTATACATGACAACATATGCACATGTTTATATGGAACGTGCGGACAAGTCTTGCCTATCATCACACCGTAAGAAAAGTCAGATGTTTGTGAAAAGAAATTGTCATTTTAACAAAGGGACTTGCAATGGGATTGCGTTATAGTGTGTGAATATTTCACAACTATAGAAAGCTTCCGCGTAGATGTATCCTGGTACAGAATGCTGAGTGACATGAGTGATTGTGGGGCACGAAAATGTCAGCCTTGTGTGACTAATGGCTTGTATTGACGTAGACGTCGGTTGTCGACAGGCGGATGACCTCAATAGCGCATACGTTTGTTAAGTTGAGACCATTTTCATGTATTTCATGTCTTGTCTTGTTAGATGCATCAACGTATTCGTGTACGAGGTGTACACAGTAGACAAGAACTTAGTTGAAGCAGTTCAAGAATGTTTGTAGCTATGCTAAACAAGTATCAAGGATTTTAAAAACTATAGATTTTAGCTGCACGTGTTTCAAGATATTGTTTAAACATTCGTCGGGTACACCACTGTTTACTTACAAGATGTATGCATGTACATAGATCATTGTGTAATGATGCAGTAAATATATTAATTCGTTACTTCCTTTAACACATATATTGTTACATTGTAGTGTATCAGTATAAGCAAATATGCACAGATCAAGAATAATCGTTCACATATCTCCGTTACAATAGATTTGTAAACGCCCATGGTTAAGCTGTTTTCGAATTTGAGGATGTTGCAATGGCGCATTTGACAGACCCTGTAACGGAAGCCTTACCTCGTCTATATCGTACCTGTCGCAGGTAAGACCATATTAACATACAAGTACAAACACCGATTTACACACAACCTCAACATTTGGTTAAACTCACCTGATAGCGAATAATACGAAAGTCCAAGTAACTTCTGCTGGAAGGAGGTGTGAGGCAAGGTGTGTCTCTCGGACCCGTCCGTTTACTGATCAGGTGTACTTTCAAAACCATTCAAGCGGAAACACCCCGATATAGCATGCCCTCGGCCGTCTTTGCAGTTTAGGCAAACACACAAAGCTTTCCATCCGGGCCTCGTCACATACAGTAAACATAACCCGTCTTACTCGACTGGGGACTGGTTGTATTGTTCGTGTACACCACCTGGATGGGTGTGTGGAAACACGTACTTGTAGCATGTAGCCCATCGCGTTTGACATGTCGGATTCATGATAATAGACACAAGTCATAAAAATATCAGAGACATGTAGTGCACAGATTGAGGTGCAGTTACTATTTTTATACTGTGTGGCTCGCGGAGTCGGTGATAAAGATATGTTTATTTTTCTATTCCTGAATAATGAATGCGCTTGTGGAATGCGTGTTTACCTTGTAACAATGGCGGGGCTCGAGCAGTCGTAGTGTGAGGCGGTGTGTATGCTTGAATGTGTGTACTCGAGATCAGGGGCCGCAATACCCTGTGTGTGAGTATAGGTTTACGCCCAATTTATTCATATTTGAATATTCACGTCGGGGACACAAGAAATGTGCTTCACACATTGTACCTATGTGCGGAACCCGGCCTATTGGATGAGTAAACGATACAACAACCACCACCAAAAAAAACAATATGCAAAGCACATACGTTGTGTTGAAGTAATGTAAATACCAATTTCATTTATACAGTCACAATTAATGACGTAATGTGTAATGATGTCACAACCAATTGTTTCTGAAGCCGGCATGTCCCTGTTAATATCTTGACATGGTTTTCAATATCGAAGAGTTTTATACTGCCTCTCTGGTGATATGTATTCTTTCAACATATTATCATATTTGTCCAACCCATGACAAGCTGATGTCATGCTTTTCCTGTAACAATTGTAGAATTATTAACAACAAAACACAATTAGTATACTTTGCTCTAAAAAAACAAAATAATTTTCTAAAGGATGTTCCAGTTATATATAAACATAAAGTATAGTCACATTTTGTCATCTATCCATGTATGAATATAACACCAATTTTGTGTCTGTACGTGAAGTGCTCTTGTCAAGTAATGCATGACATGTATACTTGTAGAATGGACCGGTGGCCCCTTTACTTGAATAAAAACACAATCAACTGGTTCCGTGAAATAATCTGTATTTTGCACAGTTTGAGTTCTGATGTTTTGTGTCAAGGTGTTGGTTGGAGTGAGTGAGTGATTATAGTTTTACGCCGCTCTTAGCTATATTCCAGAACATCACGGCGGGGGACACCGGAAATGAGCTTCACACATTGTAACGATGTAGCGAATCGAACCCTGGTCTTCGGCGTGACGAGCGAACGCTTTAAGCCCAAGCCTACCCTACCGCCCCGGCTGGAAAATCTGCCTCGTGTCCAACAGAAAATATATTCATCTGCATATGGAAATATGTTGACCGGAGCATCGTTCTTAGCCTCACACCGTTTGGATAAATTAGTAATGTAGGCAGGATTTCAGTTATATCACGGCTTGACTCGGGAGGAAAGCCCGAAGTGATGAAAAGGTCATCTCCCATTCGTTAGACACCCCATTTGTCAGACAGCTAAAAACTAACAACGTTTATGGTTGAGGGTACATCAGGTGTGTCACAACTGGTACAAAAGAAAACAAAATGTATACAAATAATTGTTTATTCTTTGTTTATTATTGCTTTATACTTTGGAACGTATTGCTCAGTTAAATGAGTTTTACATTATATACATGAATTCTAATACATAACATGTACATAATATATAGTGTAATATTATGACCATAGGTCTTGGACGCTTACCACTTTGGTGAAAACCATGAGCACGGGTGTGGTGCTAACAAATCAAATTTCATTACGAGGTCGATTCTTGGATTCGAATACACTATCATCGACTTCTGACACGCTCAATGAGGTGAGGGGAGGTGAGGTGAGGTGAAATGGGGTTTAACGTCGTGTCCAAGATTATTGCACTTATATAGCGACGTGCATGTACGTGTGTGTGTTTGTGTGGCTGCTTGTACTAGTCCGGACTGATGCCGATTTATAGTGCTAGCCCACTGAGCTACCATGCCGCAGTTTAACATGAATACCCGACTCAGACACAGTATACTGACTCCGAGCCGACCAGTCCTTGTTTTAGCCCCTTAATGCCGAGCGCCAGACAGGGTAACAACAAGTACCATCTCAATGAAAAGCAGAACGTACTGTGGCGATTTTGACGGCAGGGCTATTTTGGTCCCCTGTGAGAAATGGTGCTTTTGTGAAAGCGTAAATTTATAAACGAAATGACAGTTAATGGTAGTAAAGCTCTAACAGTGTAGTTTAAATTGCCAAACTGACACACGACTGAACTTTAATTTATTTGTGAAGTTGTAAAACTCTCATAAACAATGTGATGACATGGGTTTAGTCTGGACGAATATCTGGCCCCAAGCATAAGACCGCCTCCGTGGTCTAATGGTGGAGCGTCCGCCCGGAGAACGGAAGGTCTTGGGTTGGATCCCCGGCCGCGTCATACCAAAAGACTTTAAAAGATGTTACTTGTTGTTACCCCGTCGGCGCTCGGCATTAAGGGGCTAAAACAAGCACTGGTCGGCCCGGAATCATTATACTGTGTCACACACACACACACACACACACACGGACACGCACACACACATACACGTGCATGCACGTCGCTATAAAAGTGCAATAATCTTGGACGCGACGTTAAACCCAATTTCACCTCACCTCACCTCACCAAGCATAAGCTTAACCCACGTATGATGTTGACTATTTAGATAAGTGTTTGCCCTGTGGTTTATGTGAGGTTGATTTGCATAAACCCCACCGGCGATGTCTGACACTGGTTAGATCAGACGCAGCACCGGATAGGGTTGAATATGGATAGATAGATACGACAATATAGAGCTGCAACAGACACCCATATTGTCTTACGGCTAAAACAGAGAAGTGGGTGAGTGAATATGGTTTGACGCCGCTTTTAGCAATATTCCAGCAATATCACGGACACCAGAAATGATCTTTACACATTGTACCAATGTGGGAAATCGAACCCGGGTCTTCAGCGTGACGAGCAAACGCTTGAACTACTCGGCTACCACAAAGCCCGGGAAACAGGGGAACACACCATCCCCCATATTATAATTGAAACACACCAATCTTTATAACGTACTTGGCGTTTAAAGTTTGTACATCTTAAAAATTCTGTTATTTGCGTTAGTAACGTAGCGTAAAAATATTGTCCCCCTGTGTGCACGTAATCCTATCATAATCGATGTTACTATCATCAACCAGTGTTTTTTAAGCCAACTCAATACTGAATATTTTTTAATATTGGCTAGTATTATGCACAACCACCAGTAGCCCGTGTTTTAAAACTGTATACATGATATTGGTATGCTCAAATATGTTTCATAAGTTGTTTTAAATATAGTATGCTCAAATATGTTTCATGAATTGTTTTTAAATATAACTTTTGCATAAATGACTCAATTGTGAATAAATTAACTTGGTCTCGTCGCTATATGGCTGAAATTATGCCGATGCACCGTTAAATTGTAACTCACTCACTCTTTGTTATTTGAAGAACCTTGAACTACAATTCCTCAGCCATATAAACATACGAATGTATGTGCTTGCGTGTGCGTGCGTGCGTGCGTGCGTGCGTGCGCGTGCGTGTGCGTGTATGCGTTGTGTGCGCGTGTCACCTGCATTGGTAATTTTACGTGTTTAGTGCGTGAAGCAAAGATTTGAATTGGAGCGAGTGAGTAAGGTTTAACGCCTCTTTTAGCAATATTCCAGCAATATCACGGCGGGGGACACCCGAAAAGGGCTTCACACATTGTACCCATGTTGTCGAACCGGGGTTTTCGGATCTCCTATGTGATGAGCGAACGCTTTAACCACTAGGCCACCCGACCGCCCCTATTTGAATTGGAAACCGGAAGATAGTAAGGCAATCAGCGCTAGGTTTGTCTAGTTAAAATGTCAATATTTCAGCTGCGTTGAAGTGTGATCACATCCCGTATACATACTGTCGTACCCGCCGTACACAATGTCATGTGCCTTGAAAATATCTTGGGCAGAAGAAGGGACAATAGATTTTAGAGCAATTTCGTTTAACGGGACCATTGCACCAACCGTAACGATGATTCACATATTAGAGTTGCTCCCCTTTGATAACGACTGCGCGACACATTACCACTCATTCCATTCGTGACCAACTCGTGTTATTCCGGGACAAGCCGAAAAGCGATCTTCTTGCAGGTTACGGAAAGGGGCGAGTGGTGACGAATGCTTACCACTGTCTGAACTACAATGCTACAGAACATTTTGAGACATTACAATACTACAGTACAACAATGCGAGACATTACAAAACTACGGTACAACAATGCGAGACATAACAGCATTGTTTGTTTGTTGTTTAACGCCGCACTCAGCAATATTCCACCTATATGACATCGGTCTGTAAGTAATATTGTCTGGACCAGACATTCCAGTGATTGATATCATGAACATCAATCCAAGCATTTGGGATCGATGACATGTATCAACTTAATCTGCGAGCCTTACCACCCGATCCCGTTAGTCCCTCTTACGACAAGCATAGTCGCCTTTTACGGCAAGCATGGGTTCCTGAAGACAGATTATACCCCGGATCTTCACGGGCCAACTACAGCATTGAGACATATTATATCACTGAGACAAACTTCAACATACAGCATTGTGAGCAACAACACAGTCCTCATTCTCGCCGTTACTTGCATCTGCCCGAGGCAAGAGAGTTAACTGACTTTAAAAGTCCAGTTTCCATCCTTGCCGAACTAGGCTGAAATTCCTAGGCTCGATCCTAGCGCCACCAGTGGCTATTACGAGTTATGTCCTTTCTATGCCTCTCCTATAGACCAATCAGATTCCACCTCTCGTATCACTTGCATTTGCTTCAACCAAAACGGTGGCGCCCAGTCAAGACGATCTGATCGTCAAAACGAGTCTTACAACGCGAAGTGCATCAAATCACGTGAGCACCTTGACTAAAAACGTGAAAAGATTTAGAAAATATCTGTTGACAACTAGTTAGCGGTGCACATGCTTTGCAAATCCTGCAGTCGACCGAAATCTGCATGACACTTCTCGAACCAGATTTCGATTTCGGTGCGCGATTTTGATTGGACTATGCATAGACTCGTTAGTCCAGTGGATTTTGATTGGACTATGCATAGACTCGTTAGTCCAGCCAAAATGTAACTCCATAATACCAGCCTAGTTCGGCAAGGGTGGAAACTGGACTTTTATAGTCAGTTAACTCACTTGCCTCGGGAAGATGCGTTACTTGCTACTTCCCTTTGGTACAGAATAGATATACATGTGTACTTACGAATATTACATTTTGAAATCGTCCAAGTTCCATCTGTTATTTTTGTCTTTATGTATATAACACATAAGCATGTGAGTTACATGATGACATACACACTGCTAACATACATAAGCAACATTGACACATCGACGTGGTAAGTTATATACATCAATTGAGAAAATTATTTACAGCAATCTTAGAGCCTTATTCAAGATTCAAGATTCAAGATATCATTCAGCATTACAGGCCTCGGGCCTAAAGTACATATGAATATAATTTAATAGATAGATAGCCAACAATAGAAAATACAATACAAGAGTTCCTGTTGAGGATGAATTTCGTGTTTTATCAGTATGTGATAAATATGAACATCTTGGAGGAAAGTATATTCCGATGTTTAACAATGGGCATAAAAACAAGATGTTAATGATCAGTCTTATTAAATCCAACAACTCTGATGTCATACGTTCATTAGCAATATTGTTGAAACATATAATCTCTGTCAGGTTGTTATCACGTGACTAAACTAATGAAACTGAAAATGTCAACTGTACAATGGGTCATGTGGTCTTATATATCCAAAAGAAACATAATATGTATCTGAACAATGACCTATTGCAGAAATTTTAAATACCCATAAACAAAACCGTTTGCTTACAAGCATTGCCATCAAATTGTCAAGCTCCTCACAGCGATAGTTTGTTCGCGGATCTCTCCATACTATCGCGGCCACCAGTCAAAACTCCCCACTGTGGTAAGTGGCCCCAAACCATGCTTGGAGTTGGACTCGCAACCGAATGACCGTTTTGTCTACAAACAAGTGATGACTGTCGTGACGCCGAATACACTTACCGCTGCTAAATTACTTGTTTCTTTGTTTGTCAATTTGAATTTCCGTTTCATAAAAACTATCATGTCATTGATTTAGTAAGAATGTAAGGGAGAAGTTAGTTGATTTTCCCGTTTGTCTGCAATCTTGAACCAATCTGATTATTAAAACAACAAAGTAAATTCATCTGGAAAACATGGTCAGTCGTAAACCATTTCAAAATGAAATATGATGGCATTCCCAAAGACATAAACAAAAGTATGAACGTTACTACATTTGGGGCTAGAGGGCAAATTTCAAGATTCTTATAATGGCCCCGCCCACACTGGTGGCAGCGATGTTACCGAGAGTGTAACGAAGGTGTCACGCGCTGGGAAGGAGCTTGACAAATTGTATAGGCTGGGAGATTTATGAGAGCTTCAAATCTTTCAAGCAAAGAGTTATCTCCCTTCAAATCAAGTTTAAAACATACCAATCTGATTAAAATCAGATCTTAGTTCTCGCTACCGCTAAACAAAGATCTGAGGACATCCCATTACGGGTCACGTCACACCGACGTTGCGCGAACTTTGACCGTCGAATGGAATGACCAATCAGAAGGCAGCTGTCTCGTGCTTTACGGCACTAATTTCAATTTGGCAAATACACTTCGAAACATATTTTGAAAAATTCTCGATTACAAATTTGAAACATGAACAATATAACATTCTGGAATGGCTAATAGATGATCTAGATTGTATAGATTCAGTCGTAAAACCCGTAACTATCGTTAACGTTTTCCAGGTTGCATGATTAGAAATCACATTCCGACTGTCACTTTCATTATCTGGTAAGCGATGCCCTGATTGGTCGGATGAAAGGTCGTTCTGACGTGCTCCTCATGGGATGTCCTCAGATCTTTGTTTAGCGGTAGCGAGAACTGAGGTCTGATTTTAATGAGATTAAAAACATACGTTTGTGAGAGGTACATCAAACAGCTACAACACAAAAAACGTATTTACAAAACCATCATTTACAAAAGTATTTATACACCATGTACCTTCACACATTAGGATGCTTCTTAACTGCATCACAATCCACAACTAAGATACTTTCCAGGAAGGCATTTGCAAAATGCAATTAACCTAGCCGTATGGAAAGGATATTATGGGCGAATGGAAGACGAAGCCCCAACTGGTCCCAGAGATGTTCTATGGGTGACACATCTGGTGATCGAGCTAGCCACGACAGGACAGTCACGTTGTTGGCGTTGAGGAAGTATCTAGTAAAACGGGCTTTATGGGGTGTGGCGTTATCTTGCTGGAACACCGTCCGTTGTTGACGCTGGATGAAAGGAAGAACCACTGGCCGTAAGAGATTGTCAATGTAGCGTTGTGCTGTCAGATTGCCTTCGATGCTGACAAGTTCCGTCTTCTCGTCCCCGCAAATGCCGCCCCAGACCATCACACTTCCGCCCCCGTAAGATTCCACCTCCTGGACACAACAAGGAGCCGTACGTTCACGGCGTCGTCGATAAACTCGCGTCCGCCCATCAGGTTTGAAGAGTTGGAACTTGCTCTCGTCACCAAATAGGACTCGCCGCCATTCCCTTTGTTGCCATCTCTGAGTTTGCCTGCACCACGTCAATCTGGCACGTCGATGTTGACTGGTCAAGGTCATGCCCTTGAAAGGGCGATAAGCCCGGAGACCATAATGTCGTAGTCGTCTGGTCACTGTTTGTCTGCTGACCGGATGTCCTAAGCTGTTGGCAGCTGATGACGTCACAGTAAGAAATCTGTTCGTCAGATGAAGTACCCGTAAAAAACGGTCATCCTTCGGGGTCGTGACCTTTGGTCTGCTACTCCGTGGTCTGTCTGCGGTTCTGCCAGTCTGTCGGAGGCGTGCGACCAGTCTGGTAAAGGCCATCTTGGTGCAGTTCATGTTAATGGCAACCTCTCTCTGTGTCGCTCCCATCTGCAGCATACCTAAGGCTCTCTCCCTCTGGACAGCGGTCAGTCTTGGCATGTTCGTTGGTGTTAATCATCGCAACCAATGATAGGGAACAGATCCGTGCGTAATTTATACCCGGAAATTGCACGATAATTTGGGAAAGAATGTTTTAAAAATTGCTGAAAAACACCAATATCTCCCGATATCCACAAAGCACGTGCAAACATCGACAGAGAACATGAAGGCTGTATTCGTGAGATGTGTTCTTTGCTGTTTTTGAACAGGTTGGCATCTTTGTTTCAAAGTGGCAAATCAGTTAATGTTGGTAACGTTTCTTTTGGCCCTCCGTTTATATGAAGTCTCTTTGATTGGTATTGAGAAGCGATACACATAAGAGAGAGAATGTATGGCTGTCAACTTCTTTATAGTGAGGAACACAACGTTTCGTTCCATATCGTTAAGTCACGTTCCATTTGCTTCACAACGATTCGGAGAATATGCTTAGTCCTGCGTTAGGGGCGGTCGGGTAGCCTAGTGGTTAAAGCGTTTGCTCGTCACGCCGAAGACCCCGGTTCTATCCCCGACATGGGTACATAGTGTGAAGCCCTTTTCTGGAGTTCCCCGCCGGAATATTGCTAAAAGCGGCGTAAAACCATACTCACTCACTCAGTTAGTCCATATTGAATGAAGAAGTAATCATAATTATACCCCGAAACGGTGTGTTCATAATTATAAAACAAAGGTGACATCTATAAATTCTCCCATTTCCTTATTCACAAGGAATACCTGCAAAGAGCAGAGTCGATTGAACAATTCCGCCTATATCACGAGCATTTGCTAATGAATCACAAACACATGCAAAGGCAAGTCTTTACAATATTGCGAACATTGAGCAACAACACGGCCAACACGAAAACAAGAGAACATATGGTACAAGTCAAAATAGGAAATTGTATCGGAAAACACATGCGATAATTATCCACGATCATAAATCATCCACGATCATTTCTTGAATTCGTGTGAGGAATGTAGGGAGAAAGCCCGAAATATGCCGATCTCAGACGTTTAGCACTTTGGTGAAACCCACGAACGAGAGTATGGTGCTGACAAACCTAGAAACATAATCGGTGCGAATCGGATTCGAACTCACAACCATAGGTTTCTTGCGTGCCCAATGAACGAAAGTCTTCACAGCAAAATGTGGCGCCTTATGGCTCAGTCAAACATTCAGGATTTTTACTGCCGTTCTCGATTAAATTTCCCAAAGTCTGATCAAGATCCTGTGATTCGTGGCGGGAAATGCACAAACAATCAGACATTGTTCAGGAAGCGTCCCGATCCAGCCGTTTCCAGTCGAATTCTCCAGTTCTTAATTCGATTCTGATCAGATTCGTATCTTCCGCATGGTAAAAAACGACCGAATCTGTCCCGATAGCGTCCCGATTCACCCGAATGCGACCCGACAGAGATCAGACAGTGAACCGACAAAGACGGTTTCGCATTCGGCAAGATCTGGACGCAATCTGGACTCAATCGACAAGAAACATCAATGAACAATTCATGCCCGTTCATTACGACATTCCCGATCCACAGGACACCGTCCAGACAACACAGGACATTGTTACAATTTTGATCGGATACAGCAGAGTCGGTCACGACTTAGTCAAGATTGTAATCCGACTAGACAAAATCAGCTGAGATCCCCGTACGCACCATACTGTCGGGATGGCCGACCTCTCCGGACCTTCCCCGATCCGTAGGACTCTGTTACAAACGTATACGACTGCGTTCAGAAAATGATAGGACATTCCAGATCATTGAGGATAGTAATCCGACTTTTCCCTTTCCGTGTCGTTGCTCTGTCTGATCTTAAACGGGAGCCATAATCGGCACTGTGTGAACCTGGCTTTATACAACTGGGCCACCAAGCGCCCCCGAACAGCCGTACGACCCTGATGGTTTGGTGTTCACTTATTGGTAGGTCATTCTGATTACTTATAACCTCCTTGTTGCTTATCATGCCCTATGGAATGAAAACCTACTCTGTCTCCAACGTTGACAGGGAGCAGTTTACGCAACACCACGTGACAACATTTATTTTGTGTTCAATACGTCAAGATTTCGAGATCCGAAAAGATAAAGGTCATCAACGGTCCAAACCTCACGACGTTTATCAAACACGAAGAAAAGTTGTCCTAAAGGGTTTTTTTTCTAAAAGTTGTCGACAATGTTCAACCCATCAGTGACTATTATTGTCCTCCTGGCAGTCATGAACGTGGTGTCCTGTGACTGTCCCAGCGGCTTCCTGCACCACGACGACTCCTGCTACAGCCTAATCCGTGTCCAAGCCTCGTGGGCGGAAGCGGCCGTGTACTGTCAGGCTATAGGCTCCCACCTGGCCTACGTGGACACGGATTCCGAACAAACATTCCTGGAAGGTCATCTCAAAAGAGAAGAATCTACTATAACGACTGATGGTGTCTGGATCGGAGGCTTATCGTACCTGACGCAGAACGACTGGCTGTGGGGGTTTCAAGGTGATATCATTGCACCCACCCATTGGGCACCGGGGATGCCGGACAATACCCATCAGGATCAGTTCTGTATCATGATGTATAAGGCTACGTCGTTTCTGTGGGACGATGTGGGCTGTTTCACCAAGCAATATTTCATGTGTGAGCTGGCACAAGCTACCTCGCCTGGAATAGTAGTTGGAAAGTGAGGTCAGCTTCTTCGTTAGTTAAAGAAATAGTAACACTATTTAACACCTTCAACTAACTTTGATTTGACGAACTTATGATTAATAATGTGTAAAACCAATCGATCGTCATGCCGAAGGCCCGGGTTCGATTTCCCACATGGATACAATATGTGAAGCCTATTTCTGGTGTCCCCCGCCGTGATATTGCTGGAATATTACTAAAAGCAGCGTAAAACCATACTCACTGACTCACTCTTCACAGTGTCTCTCGTAACAAGGAATTGCCTGTGGAAAGTTTGATAAGGACAACAAACTGGTTTTTATTCCCCTGAAGTGCATTATTTTAAAATTGGATTGGATTTAAAAGGGTTTTTGGAAGTATACAGGAAATATCACATTAACACACTGCATGTCAGAGAAAACTGAAGCTGATGAACCAGCTGACAGACGCATGTTCTTGTCGTAAAAGGATTATTATGTATTTGTTTGTTTTTTAACGTACAACCGGGATACTACTAAGTACTGATAAACATGTTTCTCAATATGTGAGGATATATATGTCTGTGTCTGTATACGAAACTACCTACTATATATGATAATTCAACACTATCTACCTAGTACAGTATGGTATATTATAAGTAATAAACAATAACTACCTACTACATGGTATATGTTATATCAAATCAACAATACCTCCTAATGTATGGTATACTTTAGCAAATCAACAATATCTACCTGCTATGTCGTATATTAGAGCAACTCAACAATATCTAACAACTATGTGGTATAATTTAACATTACTTACCTTCAATATGGTATATTGATATAACAAATCAACACGTCAAACTTGCCATGCAAAAAAGTCTTTGAACTACAGGAACACGTCTTCATGGTAAACGCGACACATATGTAAATCATGCTTAACATCTTTTTATCAGTAAGCATAGTTTGGGAGAAAAATGTAAAGTGCACTTTTCATTTACCTCTGTATTATTATATGACTTCTTGTCTGACCTTTTGTACATACCAATATATCACCCGTGAAGATCGGGGCTAGCTTTATGCTTAGCAAACCATTCTTGTAGTAAGAGGCGACAAAAAGGATTGGGTGTGGTCAGGCTCGCTGACTAGTTTGATGCATGTCATCGTATCCTAATTGCATGGGTCGATGATCATGATATGAATCACTGGATCGTCGGGTCCAGACTCGATCATATACAGACCGGCTTCATATAGGTGAAATATTTTTCAGTGCGGCGTTAAACAACAAACTGACAAATCATATGAATATAAGCGACAAAACTATTTCCAAAATCATTAGAAATATCGACTAAAAGCAGAGTCCATTGATCGATTCTATATATCATAAGGCGCCGCGATTCGCTGTGCAGAGTTGCGTCCCTTGGGCACGCTAGAAACCTATGATTGTGGGGTTCAAATCCCGGTTCGCTCCGATTGTTTCTAGGTTTGTAAGCACCATACACGTGCTCGTGGGTTTCACCGAAGTGGTAAACGTCTTAGACCTGCATCACTTCGGGCTTTCCTCCAACATTTAGCTGACACGCTGTGATATAACTGGAATAATGTTAAAAGCGGCGTTAAACCCAACTCACTCATTCACTCACTCACTATGAATAGTTTCAAAAGGTGATTATACCAGATGTTCGCGAAAAGATTATCTCGGGAACCTAGTATGGTAAGGCGAAATACGAAATTGAATCCGACATTATTTTTGTTACTAGTGCTTCAAAATTAAAAAATGTCCACCTCGGGTCTAACCTAGAAAATATTAAAAGGTTTGCTAAGGAATGTTGTAATCCTGATCAAACAACCTTTGAGCAAGAGTCGAATGACGCTCTTTGAAATATTCCCAGAAAGAGCGACTCACATTGATCGGATGTTCGGTGATTTGGTCGATCATCGTATCCCGACGAAGTTGCTCATAATATCAACCACTGGTTTGGCGGGTCCAGCCTCGTTTATTAATAGGCCACCACGATATGGATGGAATAGTGCTGCCTGCGGCGTTAAACAACATTCACTTTATTGACTTGTACCTGACACTTTGCAATGAATAAATAAAAATTAAGTCCAAAAGTCCAACTTGTCCATATTTATAATTCAGCTTATTAATGCCACTAAAAACTGTCTTCTGCTTCAGTACTTAAAATAAGAGACGGTATTGTTGTTATTATCAGCATGGTGTTAGACATCTAATTATCTGTTGTTTTATCTGCTCGAGAGCAAAAAGCTCCTGAATGATTCAAAAACTTTGGCCTCAAGTACAAACATTTATCATATAATGGATAGGTTTCTCGGCAGGATAAAGCCAACGGATAAAAACGATATCCGTTTGGGTCATATGCGGATAGAGATGCAAATATCAAAGGTCAAGCAGGACTACTTTCACTGTTTATAAACAAACATGGCGTCGCCCTCGTCATTCGGCGATCGAGTCAGAATTAACCATCTGGAATCTGGATAAACTACAGGGATAATTGCTATCATTATCAAAAGAACAGTCTAATATACTGAAAATCAGTGTCTAACTGTGACGTAGCTAAGGCATTTTATAAGTTTTGGCAACTTTGGAGATATAAATTTCGAAACAATTTTGCAAGGGCACGAGGCCTAGCCAAGCGGGATCAGTAGCCATATCTGGGCTTGTAGACCTCTGCGGCTTGAAACCTTCTCCACAAATAAAAATAGTTGGATTTGGCCGAAATATGTTTGAATCGTTACCTTTCTTTCGTTTTGTCGCTTTGTGTACAAGTGACTACGCTTCTTAACGTTATGACAGGACAGACCGACTGTCAACAACGTCTGACCGTGGCCGTGACGTTTCATAGACTAGAGTTAGAGTAGCTTCCCTTTGACAAGGGGCAGTTACTCTACTGGGCAGACTGATGGATTGCCGCGAAAGACAATTAAAAACAACTGTTGTTTTGCGTATATGTTGCTTCGCCACTGTATAAGAAACAGATTTCAGTTGGAACTATATTGGCAACTGTCACTGTCCCATCACTTACCCTGTGACGTAATAAATATTAATGCGCTCATTCCAGGAAAACTCGCAATATTTCGGTAATGTTTGTGAGAGAGGAAACGCGATTTTAAAGCACAGAATTAAAGAATGACATTATATGATAAAGAGGTTATCACGCTTGTGTGTTTGGGGATGGTAAATATCCTGTATTAGGAATAAACACTATGTATTTAGCTCGCCAAGGCTCGCTAAATACAATGTTTATTCCTAATGCAGGATATTTACCATCCCCAAACACACTCGCGTGATAACCTCTATTTATGCGGATCTCCATCTATCATGTCCGGACAGGGGGCACGGGTGGCCCAGTTGTCTAAGGCGCCGCGATTCGCTATGCAGAGTTGCGTCCTTTGGGCACGCTGAAACCTATGATTGTGGATTCGAATCCCGGTTCGCCCCGATTATGTTTCTAGGTTTGTAAGCACCATACACGTGTTCGTGGGTTTCACCGAAGTGGTAAACGTCTGAGACCTGCATCACTTCGGGCTTTCCTCCCACATTAAGCTGACACGCTGTGATATAACTGGAATACTGTTAACTCACTCACACTCACTCATGTCCGGACAACCCAAATAACAAAATGATAACTTGTCACTGACAATATAGGGTCGTGTTGAGAGTGTTGTTACTGCGTTCGGAAAGGTAAGATATTATCAAGAGGTGAAAATACTCGTTCAATGTAGAATACCAGACATGTCAGCGCAATGTTCAATGAGTCTTCGTCGCCATATTTTCTACTCAAAGATAACCTAATCAAATAAAGTCGACCGCAGGGACAGCTAAAATAATTACAAGCAACGTTACACACAATTTATGTTACACAATCATGCACAAGCTGTATGGTGTGATCATCATCTTGGTGGCAGTCATAGATGTGGTTTGGTGTCAGTCCTGTCCCAGCGGCTTCCAGCACCACGACGACTCCTGCTACAGCCTCATCCGTGTCCAAGCCTCGTGGGCGGAGGCGGCCGTGTACTGTCAGGCTATAGGCTCCCACCTGGCCTACGTGGAGACGGCTTCGGAACAAACCTTTGTGGAAGGTTATCTCAAAAGAGAAGAATCTACTATAACGACTGATGGTGTCTGGATCGGAGGCTTATCGTACCTGACGCAGAACGACTGGCTGTGGGGGTTTCAAGGTGATATCATCGCACCCACCCATTGGGCACCGGGGATGCCGGACAATACCCATCAGGATCAGTTCTGTATCATGATGTATAAGGCTACGTCGTTTCTGTGGGACGATGTGGGCTGTTTCACCAAGCAATATTTCATGTGTGAGCTGGCACAAGCTACCTCGCCTGGAATAGTAGTTGGGAAGTGAGGTCAGCTTCTTCGTTAGTTAAAGAAATAGTAACACTATTTAACACCTTCAACTAACTTTGATTTGACGAACTTATGATTAATAATGTGTAAAACCAATCGATCGTCACGCCAAAGGCCCGGGTTCGATTTCCCACATGGATACAATATGTGAAGCCTATTTCTGGTGTCCCCTGCCGTGATATTGCTGGAATATTACTAAAAGCGGCGTAAAACCATACTCACTGACTCACTCTTCACAGTGTCTCTCGTAACAAGGAATTGCCTGTGGAAAGTTTGATAAGGACAACAAACTGGTTTTTATTCCCCTGAAGTGCATTATTTTAAAATTGGATTGGATTTAAAAGGGTTTTTGGAAGTATACAGGAAATATCACATTAACACACTGCATGTCAGAGAAAACTGAAGCTGATGAACCAGCTGACAGACGCATGTTCTTGTCGTAAAAGGATTATCATGTATTTGTTTGTTTTTTAACGTACAACCGGGATACTACTAAGTACTGATAAACATGTTTCTCAATATGTGAGGATATATATGTCTGTGTCTGTATACGAAACTACCTACTATATATGATAATTCAACACTATCTACCTAGTACAGTATGGTATATTATAAGTAATAAACAATAACTACCTACTACATGGTATATGTTATATTAAATCAACAATACCTCCTAATGTATGGTATACTTTAGCAAATCAACAATATCTACCTGCTATGTCGTATATTAGAGCAACTCAACAATATCTACCAACTATGTGGTATAATATAACAATTTAACATTACTTACCTTCAATATGGTATATTAATATAACAAATCAACACGTCAAACTTGCCTTGCAAAAAAGTCTTTGAACTACAGGAACACGTCTTCATGGTAAACGCGACACATATGTAAATCATGCTTAACATCTTTTTATGAGTAAGCATAGTTTTGGAGAAAAATGTAAAGTGCACTTTTCATTTACCTCTGTATTATTATATGACTTCTTGTCTGACCTTTTGTACATACCAATATATCACCCGTGAAGATCGGGGCTAGCTTTATGCTTAGCAAACCATTCTTGTAGTAAGAGGCGACAAAAAGGATCGGGTGTGGTCAGGCTCGCTGACTAGTTTGATGCATGTCATCGTATCCTAATTGCATGGGTCGATGATCATGATATGAATCACTGGATCGTCGGGTCCAGACTCGATCATATACAGACCGGCTTCATATAGGTGGAATATTGCTCAGTGCGGCGTTAAACAACAAACTGACAAATCATATGAATATAAGCGACAAAACTATTTCCAAAATCATTAGAAATATCGACTAAAAGCAGAGTCCATTGATCGATTCTATATATCATAAGGCGCCGCGATTCGCTGTGCAGAGTTGCGTCCCTTGGGCACGCTGAAACCTATGATTGTGGATTCGAATCCCGGTTCGCCCCGATTATGTTTCTAGGTTTGTCAGCACCATACACGTGTTCGTGGGTTTCACCGAAGTGGTAAACATCTGAGACCTGCATCACTTCGGGCTTTCCTCCCACATTAAGCTGACACGCTGTGATATAACTGGAATACTGTTAACTCACTCACACCCACTCATGTCCGGACAACCCAAATAACAAAATGATAACTTGTCACTGACAATATAGGGTCGTGTTGAGAGTGTTGTTACTGCGTTCGGAAAGGTAAGATATTATCAAGAGGTGACGTGAAAATACTCGTTCAATGTAGAATACCAGACATGTCGGCGCAATGTTCAATGAGTCTTTGTCGCCATATTTTCTACTCAAAGATAACCTAATCAAATAAAGTCGACCGCAGGGACAGCTAAAATAATTACAAGCAACGTTACACACAATTTATGTTACATAATCATGCACAAGCTGTATGGTGTGATCATCATCTTGGTGGCAGTCATAGATGTGGTTTGGTGTCAGTCCTGTCCCAGCGGCTTCCTGCACCACGACGACTCCTGCTACAGCCTCATCCGTGTCCAAGCCTCGTGGGCGGAGGCGGCCGTGTACTGTCAGGCTATAGGCTCCCACCTGGCCTACGTGGAGACGGCTTCGGAACAAACCTTTGTGGAAGGTTATCTCAAAAGAGAAGACTCTACTATAAGAACTGATGGTGTCTGGATCGGCGGTTTGACGTACCTGACGGAGAAAGAGTGGCAGTGGGGATTTCAAAATACCCGAATCGCCAGTACCTTCTAGGCCCCTGGAGACCCCAATAACGACGGCGGCAGCCAGTGGTGTCTGATGTTGTACAAGAAGGGCGACTACCGGTGGGACGACAATGAATGTCATGAGAACGAGTTTTTCCTGTGTGAGTTGGAGCTCATTCCCCCATAAATAGTGGAGAAATAACATTCCAATCGGAACATTGGAAACTCCAAGAGTACATTGGAAGAAAGTTTGTGTGTCCCTAGAAATATTCCTTTTCTAATATTAATGTTCGTGTTGCCCCTTTTGATATGTGTCTTACAATGCATATTTAGTAACTGATACATTGATTGGATCGGTTACTCTGGGCGTTTGATCATTCCTAATATGCATGTCCTTCGCGAATGCTTAGAAAGGACATGGTAAATTTTATTATCACTGTTTAATTATATAAGTTGATGTGAATAGTCCACAATGACTCTTACGAAAACAATAATGCTAAATGGGTTCAATAGCATATTTATCTTTCCATCATAGAACGTTTATGCATAAAGTTGTCGACTTAACAAGCCGTTCTGCTTTTGCTCGAATGGCACATCTAAGGACTATTTGATCGCGTTCTTTCCATTTATCTGATGTATTTGAAACCAGTGTTGACACACCATATCTGTGATACCGCCTTCATAACTACTCTGTCAAGGCTAACACATTATCCCATGGTTATCCTTTGACCTGGAGTTGAGTTTCTTTGAAGGTGGTGCTTGATTCCTTTGAAGGTGTTGCTTGATTGCTTGATTCCTTCTGAAGAGGGTGCTTGATTCCTTTCAAGTGTGTTCTTGATTCATTTGAAGGGGTGCTTGATTCCGTTGAAGGGGGTGCCTGATTCCTTTAAAGATGGTGCTTGATTCCGTTGAAGGGGGTGCCTGATTCCTTTGAAGATGGTGCTTGATTCCGTTGAAGGGGGTGCCTGATTCCTTTAAAGGAGATGCCTGATTCCTTTGAAGGGGGTGCTTGATTCCTTTGAAGGGGTTGTCTGATTCCTTTGAAGGGGTGCTTGATTCCTTTGAAGGGGTGCTTGATTCCTTTGATGGGGTGCTTGATTCCTTTGAAGGAGGTGCTTGATTCCTTTGAAGGGGGTGCTTGATTCCTTTGAAGGGGATGCCTGATTCCTTTGAAGGGGTGCTTGAAAAGATAATGTAAGGTCTATTTGCCTACTTCTTGAAGTGTTTTTCGCACGATCTCCGGGCTTGTTTTAGGGAAGACTTTTGTGGTGCTCCTGTAATACTTTATATATCACCTAAAGTGGTGTCAAATGGTCACTGCTTAAAAAAGTGTGTGTGTGTGTGTTGGGGGGGGGGGGGGGGGGGGGGGGGTAAAGAATGGAGAATGCTGCCACAGAGGTAAAACAATACAAGCAAATTAATGTATGCAAAAGCATGCACATTTTATGTCGACAATGTGGCACGTGTGGTCCAGTCGGGTAAGGCGCGACGATTCCCTTTCCAGAATCGCCAAAACCATAAATATCAATCATAGATTTGTCTTGGTTTCTAGGCCTGTCGCCAGACCGGTTGGTTTCACCAAAGTTGTACACGTCCAATACCCCGTTCACGCACACCATTTACTCACGTAAGTAAGTTTGCACGAGTGTTCTAAACATACGTGTGCATATGTAAATGTACTATGCGTTCATATGAAAATTAACTAAGGTGTATAAATAAAGTATGTAAATGGTGTAAGGCAGATATATTAATCGATCTGTTCACGACTTTCAACACGAGAAAAGGTTGTTTTCCAATCAAAGTCGAATAGGAAGAGAGTTTACCAGACAAAACTCTTCGCATGAACCAACAAGTGAGCGATTTAATCTGGACTCCCTGAAACTCAAAGAAAACTATGGCAGCTCGGGATGTCTGCATTAAATTAGGTATAGCAGTATACTGAATAGCATCAACTTCAGAATACAAATGTAATATTTGGGATAACACTTTCAAAGTAAAGTACAGATTCTAGCACTTTTTTGGGTCGAGTCCCATCCGGGCTTCGAACCCACAATCAATGATCTAACCTACTCAGCCACCGAGGCTTCCACAAAATGAAAGTCCGACAACTCGAAGTCTAGATCACGTACTCTGTGTACCCCTCTGACAGGTGTAAATTGGCACGGCTCTCAAGGCCGAAAGCTATGAATCCCAGATGGGGCTCAACCCCAAAAAGCACTAGAATCTGTACTTTACTAAGAAAGCGTTCTCCCAAATATAACATTTGTTACATTTGACCATATTCTAAATGCCATTGTGTGTTCATAGATTTCGGCCATGGGAGCCGTGCCAATTTACACTCGTCAGGGGGGCAGGAACTAAATGGCCGCCAAATTGCTATTTTTCTGACCTTTTGTTAACCATTTTCTGCAATAACTGGAACCAGGCAAGGAAAAATGACAAAAAAAAGTGTCTATACCTGTGTTTTGAAGGTCAGAGAATATGATGAGGACATATCTGAAGTAGTTAGTAGTTAACAATACTTATGAATATGCAAATCTGTGGCCACCGTGACAAAATAATTTTTGCTCCAATTTCCCTGTAAAAAGGCAAGCAACCTTACACATTAAGCGTCTTTCCCTAAATTTTGAGGGTCGGGCAATGTGATCAGTGATAACCCAGGTACTTAACTAAGCAAATGAGCTACCTACTTATAAATTTCACAACAATCCATGTATCAAAGCTCAATGTTCAGGTTCCTGAAAATACTCCTGATGCTAATCAGGCATGACTGGGTAATTGGTCTCACTCACGAATGCCTCGCAGAAGATTTTATGGATGAATGGTGGCTGTTTAAATTCAAAATAAAAAAAATCTATTTTGCAGACACAGAACAGTCTGTATATTAGTTTTAATATGTATATCCATGGGTACTTATACCATCTACAATTCTTCATCTTATAACTTAAGAACAATATATACTAATTTTCAATCTCTAAAGTTTGCTTTGACGTGATGAGATGATTGTAATAGATAAAGCTCATTTTTAATTTCAGTTGACCTTGCTTTAATGTTTTATTATTTTACACTCATGTTTCCAATTACCACACCAACAAATAAATAATGTTATAATTTTTCCTCTTGTCATTAATAGATATCTGCTTTGCGCAATGGTATAAATTTATTTTACTTGTGCATGTGTACTAGTACTAGATTACACATGCATGACAGTTTAGCACATAACCATATGGAATGATTGTGGGGTTAAATGTATATTTATGTCATGATACAAATATTTGATTCTAAACTTGTCTATTATATCTAATAGACTTCATATTACAGGTGTCTCGAGGTACTGTTGAATGAAAATCAGGATATATAGCTATAGCATTGGTTGAATGGGAAATAACTTGTCAACATAACATATGTTGCTACAACAAGAAGATACACCTAACGTTTACATCCATTTGTATAGCATATACATTGTGGGGTAGTCAGTGTGATTTGTTGTTTGTTGGGACAAATCTCTGTATTTTACTACTATTTTAAAAGCATGAGTATCAGAATTATGTAAGAAATGATGGATCAATGAGTGAACACCTGTGATGACTCAAAGCACTATTTTTTGTATAAATTATGGAACACATTTTACAAGGGGCAGAATAATATGCGTAAATCTTTTATACCAAACTGTGATGACAGGTGTGTATATTGTACTGATTGTGTGAGTTACTGATTGGTTGTTGGAGGCAAAGTATGAAAAGCATTTGTTATATTTGAATGCTGCAGTAGTTAAGGCGTTGTTATGGGAAATAACAAGGTTATAATAATAAGGTTGATAAATAGAACGCGTTTGCATTATGTCACTGATGCGATGTTACCCCAGACTGACAGAATACCTCGCTGTGTTCTGAGGTTAAAAATGCGGGGGTATTATACCGTTTTTCATGGCGCTTTTCCTGCTTTCGTTCATCGTCACTTGGCGGTTTAGTTGAAGACAAATGTTGATATTCTAAACTAATAATCACCACAAAATATGTGCCTGTCTGTTAAACATATTCAGTAGAAAACGACCTGTTTTTTTTGGATAGCCGTGCAATTTGGTAACATTTTGACTTGGCGCCATTTCCACTAGTTGTCACAGCGCACATTGATAGGGAACCAGCCCTGAAGCGACAGGTTCGACCGTCGCTTGAATCATTTCAAAAGGAGAGCTATTGCCCTTTGGAACAAGAAGATCGCCCGTTAGTTGCACGACTCCAGTGTGAGTGATAATTCTGTAAAACTGTCTTGACTCTAGGATAGATCTGAGAGTAGCCTACTTACACAATTTGCTGTTGGGAAGTAAGCTTCGTTCATATTCGTTTTCGTTTTCTTCAGGTTAATTACAGAGAAGAACATCAATTGAATGACCTAGTCAATTCAATAAATGTGTTGCGTAGTTATATACAGAAATTCGTAACTTTATGCATAATATGACATTCAAGCTTCATAGCTTTACAACCATCTGACTACCGTATTTGACGTGAGGTGAAATTGGGTTCAATGTCTCGTCCAAAAGTATTGCACTTATATAGCGACTTGCATGCATGAGTGCGTGTGCGTGTGCATGTGTGCGTGTGCGTGTGCGTGTGCGTGTGTGTGTGTGTGTGGCTGCTTGTACTAGTCCGAACTGATGCCGATTTATAGTGCTAGTTTACTGAGATACAATTCTGCAGTTTAACATGACTACCCCACTCAGACACAGAATACTGAACCACGGACCTTCCTCTCTCTGGGCGGACACGTCTGCCACTGGACCGGTCCTATCTTATTTGAACATAGCCTTAATCGTCCATGGAGGTAAGATCATAGAAACATCATTTTTTGTAGACATTGTAGGCGGCCTTAGTACCATGACTGTATGGTTTAAGTTAATTAAACTATTCAAGTAAAAGCAATTCGTAACGCAAATGTCACTTTCAGAACGCAGGCCCTTTTTATATCTCAGCATGGAGAATGTCATTACCATAATTAACTTTACATTGATTCAAGTTGCTGTAGAGATAGAGATAGGGTCGTCTTGAAGAAAGGGGCCCTTGTTACACACAGACTGATAACAGTTCAGCTTCCCAACGTCCTTTCCATGTGACACGACAGACCTCGCTATCGGCTCTGGTAATCATGTCACATCGGATTTAAGATTTCAAATGTCACAAACAAGACACATAGTGTAGCTCACCTTGTTTTATGTAAAGTTGTAGCACGGGTATATTCTGAGACACAAGGGCGATCTGACATATTAAAACAACAGGACACACCAACATCATGACATACAACAACATTCAGAGACACAACAGTAATCCTGGGCAATACATAAGTGGGACACACTACAATCTAATGACACACTACAAAATGCAGCTGTAAGGTGAGAGACTACGACAATGAGGAACACCCATCACTGTAACACACTACAACTTGAGCTGCCACAACAATCTACACCGATCTTACACGCCACAGCAATCTGAGATAAACTCCCGTATGCATATCCGTTCCTGGCACACCTAACGTTTTAGTATATCAGTCGGAATTTCAGAGTGTCTATGCATACAGGTAAGGTGAGTCATACATCGCGTCACCGTGAGACGCCTCAACACTAGGAGACACTACAACAATCTGAGACACAACAGAGAATATATGACACGACAGAAGTATGATACACTACAAGTAGGAATAATGCTGTTGGAGGCCTTTTATTGAAAAGTAATAACACTAATTCGATATGTTGGGTCTTTTTTAACGAAGCAAAAGCATGTGCACTTTATGGTGACATTCACACTTCAAGCATACTTAGAGTATTATGGACACATCGACATGGAACACCTTAAAGTTCCAATATTCTGAGTCCGAACAACATTTACATCAGTACATGTAAATCAATAAACTGTCTTCAATGTTGACTTTCACTTCACTTGTACATACAGGGGGAACATTTTGCAAAGTGTATTATCAATGAACCAAAGGCATCTAGACATATATTGGGTTTTGTATCCATTCAAGGGCAAAACAATCTTGGAACGTTCGCAAAGTAAGTTTAACGTGAAATACATGATTACTTAAATGCGTATCTCCATCTATCATATCTAGGCAACTCAAATTACAAACTTATGACTTGTCACTGGTCATATTATTCGTGGAGAGTTTTTATATTGCGCTCGCAAAGATGAGATCTAATCAAGCGGGGACATGAATATATTCGGTCAACGTAGGATAGCCGACATGTTGGTGCAACGTTCAATGAGTCGCCATACTTCTACTCTACTCTAGATATGCACATCAGATTAAGCCGTGGGCGGTGACAAACACTGAACAATTACAAGCAACATTACACACAATGTCTCGGAGTGTTGTTTCATAAACACGATGTTGAAGCTATCTGGTCTGACCCTCATCCTGACAGCAGTCATAGATGTGGTTTGGTGTCAGTCCTGTCCCAGCGGCTTCCTGCACCACGACGACTCCTGCTACAGCCTCATCCGTGTCAAGGCCTCGTGGGCGGAAGCGGCCGTGTACTGTCAGGCGATAAGCGCCCATTTAGCCTACGTCCAGACGGCTTCGGAACACAACTTTGTGGAAGGTTATCTCAAAAGAGAAGACTCTACTATAAAAACTGATGGTGTCTGGATCGGTGGTTTGACGTACCTGGTACAGAACGAGTGGATGTGGGGATTTGAAAATACCCGAACCGTCAGTACCTGGTGGCTTCCCGGGGAACCTAATAATGATCACGGTACCCAGCTTTGTCTCATGTACAAGAAAGGAGCGTACCTGTGGGACGACAATGAATGTCAAGACTCGGAGTTTTTCTTATGTGAATTGGAGCTCGGCTCTACCCCTCAAATAGTTGGGAAATAACATTCCAGTCGGAACAATGGAGACTCCACGAGAACATTGGAAGAAAGTTTGGCTTTGAATAAACAGTTATTGTGTCCCAAGAAACAATGCTTAACTAATCTTAATGTGTGTTTTGCCTGTTAAATATGTGTCTTACAATACATATTAACTGACCGATGAATTGACTGGAGCACTTACTCTGATCATGCCAATGCATGTTTGTAACATAAATAGCAACTGATCATTTGACTATCCACAGACTTCGCCAATGCTTACAAAAGGACATGGTATATGATATTATTGTATGTTTCTGATGAATATATGTTTCCGACGGTGATTATTTCAACTATTGTTTTTGAAAATATTTGCTTTTGAAAAATGTGACAAAGAAACAACAAATCATATCATATTACTCTGTATATCATGTTGTTATATACACTCACGTAGCCGTAATGATAAGACGAGACTTTTGTTCCACGCAGTCTTGTTGAATTTCTCAACGTTCTTTTTAAGGTAAAATTAACAATAAACCATACGCAATATGCAGTCCTTATCCCTGTGATGCTTGATTTAAAATTGCAATGGCGTAAACAAGACAGACTGTGAAGCTTACCTCATTCCTAGATAACTTGTAGCACGTGTATTACACATTACATACCCTCGGCCATTTTGAGTCGAGATTACAACAATGTCAACACGACACCAATGGTTGTCATAAAACAAAAGCATGTGAATTGCATGACGACACGCGGTTGTCAAGTTGGCTGAGGTGCCGCGATTCGCTGTGCCAGAACAAATAATATGGGATTCGCCTTGATTGTTTCTAGGTTTGTAAGTAAAACGTCTAAAACCTGCACGCATCAATTTGGGTTTGCCTTCCACATCAAGCTAACACGCCTTAATATAATAGGAATACTGTTCAAAGCAGCGTTGAACAAAACTCACCTACTCACTCATGATGACACACTGCGTAAGGACACATCGTCGTATTGTAAATAGGTAAATTTTACGTTGAACAACCAAATATAACCAGTGTGCAGCAAGCTGCATTAGTCTTACATAGTGCCCCCTAATACTCTATCATACAGATCAGCGTGCATTCACATAGATTATATCCTCGGCACCAACGATACTATGCTGATAAATAGAGGATATGATATGAGTGTTCATGTCATACTATGTTAACCACAAGAGTGTCTAAATTCCGGAATTTAGACACGAGTTGGGTAAACATAGTATGACATGAACTCGAAAATAATGTTCTATTTATTACCGAAGAAGATGTGTACATATAGAGACGAATTTTAGTGTTTACCTGTAAGGATACTAAGTCGCAACAGCAGCGGAACTACAATTTATCGAATGACGTCAAAATTCTTCAGCTATGACGTCGTTTCTAGTGTGACGTCATTCCGACATTACGTCACAATAAGATTCGAATGACGTAAACAATGTCGTCCGGATGACGGAAATAATACACTGTTGTCTCCATAGAGAATACTACACTCATTCTTGTTAGATACCATTTTTACGAAACGAGTGGACTTTCTCTGGTATCTGACCGAGCGAAAGCGAGGTCAGATACCAGAGAAAGTTCACGAGTTTCGTAAAAATGGTATCTAACGAGAATGAGTGTGGTATTTTATTTATTACCCACGTTAAATATATATTTAAGTGTAAATACATAACAAATTTCGTTCGTTGACAGACCAAACTGAAACCGGTTGCAAAATCTGGTTGCGCATGAATATTGATATATGACCAAATATGGGCATTGTTGACATGTTTATGCATACGCATTAACAACATGCGCCTGCTGTTCTGTTTGCAAACAAACCAGCACCGACGCTCAAGATCCTTTTGGAAGAAAGTCTTCAACTTATGGTAATTCAAGCGCCATGTTGTAAGTACGCAGGACACCGATAAGAAAATTTGAAATGTAACATTAGCGCCGCGCTTTGAATATCGGACCAACAGTCGGTCACACTGCCGGGGTCCTGTCTGTGCAATCAAAATGGTTCGGTTTCCTTGATCTATCAGCTGAATTTATATCATGTTCGTACCATTTTGGAAGAGGGAAATCAGACTGTTCGCCAAAGACATTCATGTTAACTGTACCACCCTTTACTGAAGACGTGAAAATCAACAAACTCAAGTCTGCTTGCATGGTAGTGACAGCTTTGAAGGGCAAGGTCGCCACCGGAATAAGAAAAGACAACCGCGATCCACTCACAGCGTTTTACGCTAGAGATAGGGAATGTTACTGTTCACATTTGGGATGTTTGGGGCCACAAAATCAGAAGTGAGGCACACTTCCACGGAGTTTTCGAATGATTTTTATCGGAACTGTGAACTTTAAGTGATCTGGTCGTGCTGTCGTGTTCGTTCATTCATGAACAACACCTACCGAAACAGCGCCACAAAATACGCTTCAAAGGGGACACCGATGGCACAACCGGATCATCCCAAGTAAGTCTAGATATCTGTCCAGATAGTTTAAACAGACTTCATTTCACCACGCTTATCCTTTTACGTTAAATCAAATTGAAAGTTGCGAAAATGGTCGGGTGCGTCACGCTCAAAGGACGCGCTCGATCGGCAGTCGTACATTGTAAATCGATTTATAGATCTAGCTCGATTATACGTCCGTAGGAGCTCTATGCATAACTTATATTGAAGGCAAACCGAATTTGATGCGTGTGACTATCTTGTTTGGTTTAATAAAGTGTTTGTAAATATCTCTCGTTCTCATGAATTTCTTCAGTTCTGCCTTGTAATCGCAAAATGAATGACGTCTCGCGATTTTTTATGAATGAAAAAAGTAGTCCCGGTGTGACAGAGGTCACGGTTATCCAATCAAAACGAATAAAACAAGGTCAACCTTGTACGACACACGTGTGACGTACGGATTTAGTATCTTACCACCTGTATCTTCACCACGTGGGTAATAAAGACGTGTATCACCCAAGATATGACATATGATTTTTACGAACCCCGATATGTTTGCCCTCGTAGGTAATAATTAGGTAATATCACACTAAATGATGGCTATATAAGTCAGAATGAAAATCCCCAAGCCTTTGTCGATTTCATCCAACTAAATAATATAACATAACTATGTTATAGCTGTAATCATACCAGAACTCTCACTTGGGGCCTTATTTTTATATGAATACGGAAAAACAACCTTTTGGCCATGGTGTTTGGCTGTTCTCATACTTTATTCTGACTGACACAGAACACAGGGAGTTACCTGTCATGAATCACGGTGGTGTATATCAATATCAAATCTGTATTTTTTACAGACAGCCTTTTGCTTCATTGCAGGGGAATGCGTTGTGTTTAATAGGTCAAATAAAAGATAACGACAGTTCACGGATTCGATACACGTTGAAAGGTGTATTTTTCTACAATATGCTGAAAATGTTTAACTCATCGGTGAGTATTATTGTCGTGCTGGCAGTCATGAACGTGGTTTCCTGTGACTGTCCAAACGGCTTCCTGCACCACGACGACTCCTGCTACAGCCTCATCCGTGTCCAAGCCTCGTGGGCGGAGGCGGCCGTGTACTGTCAGGCTATAGGCTCCCACCTGGCCTACGTGGAGACGGCTTCGGAACAAACCTTTGTGGAAGGTTATCTCAAAAGAGAAGACTCTACTATAACGACCGATGGTGTCTGGATCGGCGGTTTGACGTACCTGACGGAGAAAGAGTGGCAGTGGGGATTTCAAAACACCCGAATCGCCAGCACCTTCTGGGCCCCTGGAGACCCCAATAACGACGGCGGCAGCCAGTGGTGTCTGATGTTGTACAAGAAGGGCGACTACCGGTGGGACGACAATGAATGTCATGAGAACGAGGTTTTCCTGTGTGAGTTGGAGTTCGGATCTTCACCTGACCTAGTGGGGAAATAACATTGAAGTCGGAACAAAGGAAACTCTACAGCACAGCACGGAAATTGACGTCGGTGACACTTACTGTGTTCCCAGAAACATTTGTCGAATTGTATCTGTGATTACTGTGTAAGTTGTTCGATATGTATCATATATAAATATATGTAATTTGCCAGTACCTTGATTAGATCAGTAACACAGCACACGTCCATGCTTAAAATGAACAGCATCTATGATAATGTCACTTATTAAAAAGTTCGATGTATTATTAAATTAAATGAATTCAACGCAATCGTTCTTTCATTTCTCTTTACTTCCGCTGGGAGTTTTGTTTATGAACTCGAGGAATCTAACTGTTTTGTCTGCAGTGATGAAGAATTAAATGATATTTTGAATTGTGAAATCACTGAACCAGAAATTTTACATGCTATTAATCATTTGAAAGATGGTAAGGCGGCTGGTCCCGATGGAGTTCTACCAGAAATGATAAAGTGTTGCAAGGGTAATTTTCTTCCCTATCTAGTTATATTATATAACGCTATTTTGCATAGTGGTAATTTTCCTGAGGATTGGGCTCGAGGTTTACTTACTCCCCTTCATAAGAAAGGCAGCAAATTTGATGTTAACAATTATAGGGGTATTACACTTAGTGATGTATTGGGTAAAATATTTACTTTTATTCTTAATAAACGGCTTACTATGTTTTGTGACATTTACGATAAGATACCAGAGTCTCAGGCAGGTTTTAGGGCTGGATATAGCACCATTGATAATATATGTGTGTTGCAAAGTCTAATACAGAAATACTTGTCTAAAGCTAATGGCAGATTTTACTGTTTATTTGTTGATTTTAGAAAAGCCTTTGATTGTGTAAATAGAAAATTGTTGTGGTATGTCATGTTAAATAAGGGTATACATGGAAAGGTATTTTATGTCATTAAAGATATGTATTTAAAAGTGAAATCGGCTGTAAAGTTATCAAATAGCACAGCAACTTGATCCTTTGAAACGCTAAGTGGTGTACGCCAAGGCTGCACCCTTAGCCCTATATTGTTCTCTTTGCTTATTGTTGAATTAGAATCAATGTTGCAGTCCTCCGGGGAGAGGGGAATATTTGTGAGTCAAGAATCTCTAGCCATTTTGTTGTTATTATATGCCGATGATTTGTGCATAATTGATGATACTGTAGTTGGTCTCCAACGAAAACTTAATATCCTTAAATCTTTCTGTACTAAATGGTGTTTAGAAGTTAACCATAGTAAGACTGAAATTTTAGTTTTCAGAAATGGTGGAAAACTTAGGAGTACTGAGAAATGGAGGTTTGGAGATGTTAATGTTAATGTATCTACCTATTATAATTATCTATGTTTGTTATTTTCAAATCGGCTGTGTTGGACGACTGGTATCAACTCTCTTGTTCAGAAGGCAAATAAGGCTCTGTTCGTTGTTAAGAAATTACAGCATTGTTTGAAGAACATACCCGTACATATACTTTTTAAAATATTTGACATTCAAATTAAGCCTGTATTATTATACACTTCAGAAATATGGGGCTATTCAAAAATTGCAGCAATTGAAAAATTTCAGATTAAATTCTGTAAATTTACTATTGGAATTGGAAGTCATGTTACAAATGTTGCTGCCCTTGGAGAATGTGGTAGATATGGCTTATTTATTGATTATCACAAGAGATGTATTAAATATTGGTTGATATTGTTATCTTTACCCAGTTATAGATACCCTAAGCAATTTTATTTAATGCTGAAATCTTTGGATTACCCACTACATGGGTAACTTGTGTCAAAAGACTATTATTCAGTTATGGATTTGGCCACGTGTGGATTTCGCAGGAAGTTGGTAATGAGACCCTCTTTATTAATGCATGTATTCAAAGGTTAAAAGACTGTAACCAACAGGACTGGTATTGTAAAGTTTGTGAAATACGTAAATTATCAATGTATAAGGAATATAAGTCATTGCTAACAGTTGAAAAGTATCTTTGTGAAAGCACAAGCCGTCATTATAGACATATGTTTTGTTTGTTAAGAATCGGCGAGTTGCCATTGATGGTAAATTTAGGTAGAAGATGCGGTATAGAGTACTGTAATAGGCAGTGCAGATTTTGTAATTTACAGGAAATTGAAGATGAGTTTCATTTTATGCTTGTCTGCCCATGTTACAGATATTTAAGAAATAAGTATTTACCTATTTATTACTCTTCCAATCCTACCTTATTCAAATATAATACACTATTATCTTGTAACCGCACTAGTATTGTAACTAATTGTGTTAAGTATATACTGGAAGCACTTGCAATCCGAAATACTGTCACTTAATACCCTCTGTAATCTGCCTCATACTGTATTTTTCAATGAGTATTTGTACGTGGGCCTATGGCCTTTATACTGAAATAAAGAATTAACTTAACATCATAATGCATAAAGTCATTGACATTATCTAATGTTTTGCTTTTGTCCAAAGTTCACCTTAAAGGGCAATGGGAAACGGGATCTATGGTGTAACGTCGCTTCGAATTGGCGTGTTGTTGGGAGGTAACATTCGTTCATATTTGATTACTTCAAAATTTGTTTTTGTTTTCGTTTTCATTACAGACAAGAAAATGATTTGTATGACCTGGCCAATTCAATAAGTGTTAAGTAGTTATAAACGAAAATCCAAGCTTCATAGCTACCACACTTTTACATAATCGTAACCATTCATAGAGATAAGAGGGTGGAAAAAACTTCTGGTTACCAATATAAAGAGCGTCTTTGTAAAGACCTCGAAGTGTATTGATTAGAATATTCAAGTGAATACCATTCGTACCACTAATGTCACTCTGATAACGCAGGCCCTTTTCAATCTCAACACTGGGAATGACGTCACCATAGTTGACTTTACATAGTGGGTGAGTGAGTGAGTATGGTTTAACGCCGCTTTTAGCAATATTCCAGCAATATCACGGCGGGGGACACAAGAAATTGTACCCAGACTTTACATAGACTCACGTAGCTGTAGAGATAGGGTCGTGTTGCAAAAGAGGTCTTTATTACACACAGACAGTCACACAGTTGAAATTCTCATCGTACTTTCAAAGTGACAGTAACACACGGACCTCGCTATATGCATAGGTTATCACGTGATATCGGATTTAAGATTTCAAATGTCACAAACAAGACACATAGTGTAGCTCATCTCATTTTAAGCAAACTTGTAGCACTGACATCTGACACATTAAGACAACGGAACATGACATACTACTTTCAGAGATTACAGTAGTCTTTGGCACTACAACAATTTCAGATACTACAACAATTTGAGGACTACGGCTGCCTTAGACGATACAGCAATGAGAGAGATTACATCAATGAGAGACGCCTCGTCACCTTAAGACACTACAACAACTTCAGCTGCCACAACAATCTTCACCGATCTTACACACGGGCACGGCCGTCTAAGGCGCCGCAGTTCGTTGTGCAGTGTTGCGTCCCTTGGACACGCCAGAAACCTATGATCGGGGGTTCGAATTGTAGTTCGCCCCGATTATGTTTCTAGATCTGTCAGCACCATACCCATGCTCGTGGGTTTTACCAATGTGGTGAACGTATGAGACCTGCATCACTTCGGGCTTTCCTACCACATTAAACTGAAACGCCGTGATATAAATGAAATATGTTTCTCAATGCCAGCATATTCGTTCCTGGAAAACTTTGTGTTTTAGTATATCAGTTAAAGGTTCTAAAGGTTAAAACATTCCAGTCGGAACATAGGAAACTCCAAGAGAACATTGGAAGAAAGTTTGGCTTTGTGGACAACAGTTATTGCGTCCCTAGGAACAATGCTTTTCTAATATTAATGTGTGTTTTGCCTGGTACAATACATATTTCACTCACCGATGAATTGATTGGAGCACTTACTCTGGTCATCCCAATGAATATTTGTTGTTTAACGCCGCACTCAGCTATATTCCATCTATATGACGGCGGTGTAAATAATCCAGTCTGGACCAGACAATCCAGCCTCGATCCACGCAATTGGGATACGATTACATGCATCATCTTACGACAAGCATGCTTGTAACGTGTATAGCATCTGATCATTCTGGACATGCACAGCCTTCGTCAATGTTTACAAAAGGACAAGGTATATGATATCAACACGATAATTAAATAGATCGATGTATTACCTTGAATAGTGATCCATAATGAATAATACCGAAACAATTCCTTTGTTCTTGTAACTGACAACCTCAAATACTTTTTGCAAGACAGTTAATTCTTATTAAAAGGCCACATTAATCTTTGTCAGGTAACAACCTCAGATTTATTGTAGCTATTGATGGCAATAAAAGCTTCTTCTTACAAAATTCGAAGTACACTGTCATCTAAGAGAGAAAGGGTCTTACTTACAGAGTTCCAAAATGCTCAATCATAAGCCGAAATTATCTGAAGTAATTAAGATTATTGTTGAGTGAATTAATGTATGAATCCATGCCATTCAGTTCTGCTCCATGAAAATGAGAACAGGGCACGATGTGTGGAAACAGCCTGTGTATCTGTCTGCAGTGTTGAGGAAACAAAAACACATCAGGTATAGACGACTGCCTCCTTGGTGTTGTGGATAGGGCGTGAGCCCGTAGAGCGCCCGACCGGGTCATACCAACGACGTCAAAAGATGGTACTTGTTGTTACCCTGCCTGGCGCTCGGCATTAAGGGGACAAAACTAGGGCTGGTTTGGTATTAGTCCAGACTAGTACAATCAGCCACAAACGCCCACACACACTCACATACGCATACTCTCTATGTATGTCGCTATATAAGTGCAAACTGGCGCAAACAAGTTAATTGAAACAAATTGTGAGAGCCATCGTTTCGGTAAGATGATTTAAATCGGTCGTTGCAAATTAAAGGTCGTTCGTGCTTTTGCGATGGAAATAATCTCTGTACAAAGTCCAAATTTCAACCGTTTCTCTTGACGCAATGAATTGTTGACATTTAAGTCAAGGAAATGATAAGACAGTCACTACAATGGAGGTTAGATAGAGGATATGTCATATGTCGAGTGAAATATCATGTTTCTCTCATCGAGTGACGGGGTGAAAGGATATAGTTTCACGAGTTGTGTAGCCACAAGTGATAATAGTTCCTTTTTCCCCGTCACGAGATGAGAGAAACATGATATTTCAGGAGACACATGGAATATCTTATTTATTATATACTTTTTGTGTTGATGTCTAGCGGAAACTTAAATTATTTCATTTCAAATGTGAAACCTTTAAACGTAAATTCCCCCTATCTATCACACAGGGACGGTTCACCACCCTGTGTATTTTGAACTAAAAATGTAGTTTCGTGTTTGCTAAAAATTCAACAGTATAAACAAAAGTAACCAAAAATATTTAGGGTCACGAAAATTCTGTATCGTACAAATAGATATGATTATATACAAAGTCGACTTTAACAAAAAAATATTCTTGAAAACTACGAGACCGCTGTTGGAAGCGAAAGAATATACGCTGGTCAAGTTACAAAAAAAGGCGCTTTGCAAACGAACAGTCTCGATTGACGAGTTAATTGTGAAATTTACAGTTTATAACGAACCATTTTCAAGAGAATAACAAACTGCTTGACACGATAGTAACTCCCCAAATGACCATCTGACATTATTTTGCTTCATCAATGTGGAACTAACGTAAATAGGTAGTCAACAGTTTGTGTACAGGCCAGACACTTATGGTAAAGGGAGACAATTTGAGGGGAGGTAACTCTTGAATGACAATAGTTTCATCAAATTGTTATGTTCACAGCAGTGAACTATTAAGTGTTATGTTCACTGCAATGAAAATATCACTTTTCTCAACTTTGGACAACTCAGTCTTTCACACTGAAGTATGACATGTAATAAAGCAAGGATCCAAAGGCTGGAGTTACCATTCAGAGATCTACCCTCAGTAACATAACGCCCTCGACAGTTTCAGTGACTGACTTGCCTAAATCACGACAACAATGTGGATCCCGTCCGTGACTGTTTTTCTCTTCCTAGCTATCACGACCAGGGTTTCAGGTGAAAATTGTCCCAGCGGTTTTATGCGCCACTTTGATTTCTGCTACAGTCTCATACGCTTCACTGCTATATGGGCGGATGCTGCCGTGTACTGTCAGGCCATAGGTTCCCACCTGGCGTACGTCGAGACAGCTGCTGAACAAACCTTCTTGGAAGGGTATCTCAAGAGAGAATCTTCAACAATACATTCAAGTGGAGTCTGGCTGGGTGGTTTGACGTACTTGACAGAGAACGAGTGGCAGTGGAGATTTAAAGGGGGTCGCATCACCAATACCTGGTGGTCCCCGGGAAACCCCGATCATGACGGTGACCAGTTTTGTCTCATGTTGTTTAAATCACAAGCGTTCAAGTGGAATGATGCTGGGTGCAGCTACGGACATTACTTCCTGTGCGAGTTGGAGCTCGAAGATGCGCCTAACATAACAGGAAAATAATATAACTGTTACACTAAGGATCTGCGAGTTGCGATATAATTCTACTTAGCAGGCAATACTGGACACTATCCTGTACACAGTAAATATGTGGATGATTGATTCCGAGTTTGGAATACGACATGCGTGTTTTGAGAACTGATGTGTCGGATTCGCCTTCGAATTATGTCTTTTATTGTTTAAGCTTCCACATGTATACAATATATCAGTTATAAAAAGTATTGACAGTATTTACAGTTTCGATAGATATTCAAAGATTAATCATTCACTTTTTATTCGTTGAAACCATCTGTGAAGGACACTCCGTTTCCATTTTGTTTCACAATATTGTTTACATTGATAGCTGTCGCTTTTTTCATGTCGCATCGGAACCTTTAAGGGTGCCGCTCTGTTTGCGTGAAGAGTTTACAGAGAAAATAAAACTTCCTGGCTAGCAAAGTGTCCGGAGTAGCTGGGTGTTCATACTAGCGTGGTTTACGGATTATTGGGGTTTCCATACTACCAAGTTTTCTGGAAAAATTCCGGATTAGCGAGGTTTCTGGACTAAAGGGTTTTTCACTGTGTAGTGAATGTTTGATATATCAGGTATTTATAATGTAAGATCAAAGTCAATGGTCACATTCATTGTGAAACTATTCCTTACATACGGAAAATCTCAGACATGGGTAAATTTAAATAATTTAGTTAGGATATAATCCGATCAATGTCTATCAACTTTGAGGAAGAACTCTTGTAAAATTCGCATGTACATATACTACAATACCACATGATAACGTATGTAATATGTTTTGGATCAGATGGCCTTAAAACAATATATCATTACTTGGTTGACATCTCTGGTGATTCCTGTCGTTACTTACTATGGACCGCCTCCGTGGTCTAGTGGTAGAGCGTCTGCCCGGAGAGCGGAAGGTCCGCGGTTCGATCCCCGGCCGCGTCATACCAAAAGACGTTAAAAGATGGTACTATTTGTTACCCTGTCTGGCGCTCGGCATTGATGGGCTAAAACAAGGACTGGTCGGCTCGGAGTCAGTATACTGTGTCTGAGTGGGGTATTCATATCAAACTGCGGCATGGTATCTAGTACAAGCAATCACTCAAACACACACACGTACATGTACGTCGCTATATAAGTGCAATAATCTTGGACGCGACGTTAAACCCCATTTCACCTCACCTCACCAACTTACTATGACAGTTCCATGGACTAGTAGATAGACCGTCTCCCTGGAGAGCGGAAGATCTGTGGTTCGATCCCCAGTCGCAACATATTAAAATAAAAGCGACTTAACATTTGTTTTAATCAAGACAACAATCTGTTAAAAGTAGAATCAGCTGTACGATTCTGACTATATATCATAAGCATGTGCTTGGGAATCACTATCAAATAGTGATGATACCAGATGTTCACAAAAATGTGAGCGTGTCCTGCTTCACTGATGGTATCGTCACCCTGCTTGGCGCTCGATAATAAAGTGGATAAAACAAGCTCAGAGTAAATGTACTGTGCTTGAGTGGGGTATCGTATCCATATTAGCCTGTGGCATGGCATCTTAGTGAGCTTGCACTATAAAATCGGCATAGGTCAGGTCAAGTAGAAGCACGCACGCACGCACGCACGCACGCACGCACGCACGCACGCACACACGCACGCACGCACGCACACACAAACACACGCTCACGCACGCACACACACAATCACGGCAGTGACGATTTGAATCATTTATAGACTGTTCGTGTTATATATACTGAACAAAACAGGTTTTGGGGGGATATGTTTTCGTCGTGAAGAGTTTCTTAAAATGTGTATTGTGATTCCTATTTTATCTTTCTCAGCATATTCTGGTTGTTGGAAAAAGCAGGTATATGTTAAACTTTACTTTCAATACCACTGTTGCCAATGATGAGGGATTGTGGTTTTACGCCGCTTTTAACAATATTCCAGCAATATCACGGCGGGGGACAACAGAAATGGGCTTCACACATTGTAGACATGTCGGGAATCTAACCCATGTCTTCGGCGTGACGAGCGAACGCTGTGACCACTGGGTTACCCGACCGCCCCCAGTGACGATAGACTCGCCAGGTATCTGTAGTTGGCGTTTCTATGACTTCAATGTTTGTTTTCTATGTGTTGTTTCGGAGAGAGAAATATGTCTTGAAGAAGTGACAGAACATATGTTAAATGATCGGCTCCTGTGTATCTATCACGCCCTAGGCCTTGAGGTGAAGTCCAATTAGTTAGTTTTCTTTCACGAGCAACACGTGAAACAATTCTTGTATGTATTTCTGTATACCCCCAACAGCTGTGCTAAAGTAAAGGTTGTTCTGTTTGACATAAAAATTAGATGCCTTTTGGCGTAGATATTAAGCCTTAACAAGTTATCACTCCAGTATAGATATACCTTAAACGTTATTTGGATAATACATCTTTCAAAAGAGATAACACCAGCTCTAAGAAGGACGGGGTTAGCCAATTTGACACAGGTAGACACTGGCAGATCTAAAACCGAGGATCCAGTTGTATGGCAGTAATGCTTTCAGAGTGCAGTTTTATCAGGTATGCTGCATGACGAACACATTACATATCTCGCTGCCCGTTCAAACAGAAAGATATGGGGATTGTCCTATACCGAGAGCCCAGTGTGTGTCAACACAAATAGAGTGTATTTGAAGTGCAGGGCGGACACATTATACATTCCGCTGCCCCTTGACACAGACATATAGTGATACGGCGGCATACCGAGAGCCCAGTAGTTATAACGAAAATATGGTGTATTAGAATCAGGTGTTCTGCAGGACTTGTGCTGCTCCACACAGCTCGAAACATGGCTGTTAATACCAGTGGTCCAGTGGCATTCATCATTGGCAGGGGCGGTCGGGTAGCCTAGTGGTTAAAGCGTTCGCCCGTCACGCCAAAGACCCGGGTTTGATTCCCGACATGGGTACGACGTGTGAAGCCCATTTCTGGTGTACCCCGCCGTAATATTGCTGGAATATTGCTAAAAGCGGCGTAAAACCACAATCACTCACCATTGGCAACAGTGGTATTGAAAGTAAAGTTTAACATATACCTGCTTTTTTCAACAACCAGAATATGATGAGAAAAATAAAATAGGAATCACAATACACATTTTAAGAAACTCTTCACGACAAAAACATATACCCCAGAAACCTGTTTTGTTCAGTATATATAACACGAACATTCTATAAATGATTCAAATCATTTTTTCAAAATTAATTCTGGTAGGATTTATTGCAAATTCTTAACACTCTCGTTAATTGCTAAGTATACAATTCCCAAATGTAAAGTCGTTGATGCATGTGCTAAAACATTCCAACTATTGACTGTAATATACTTCATTCGTGTGCACACAGTATAAAACATGTATTTCTTCACACGAACATTATTAATATACCTTGTGTAATTACTCATGACAACACAATCAGGGCCAATATACAAATTATATAAGGTTATATTTCGAAAATTTATTTTGTTTTTCTGAACATTTTTAGACCAGTTTAGAATGAAATAAGAAGGCGATGTGATCAGGCTTGACAGAGGTCCGCTTCAAACATAGCCGTTTATAAGGCAAGTGTTAGGGAAGCTGGATGTTGAGAAAGCTATTTTACTTTTATTAATTCTTTGAAATATACTTTAACACAAAACCACAATTAGATAGCATAAAAAAATTTCGACACCCGTGTGTTGTATTATATAATTAGGATCAAATAAAAGCAAGAAAATATATGCATTGTTTTACTTCAGAAGTACATCCGTTATGCGATACAGCCTTGCATATAGGACAATCCTTCAAGTGGCAGCTGACGTTGCACCTGACGTGACAGCTGACGTGGCAGCTGTCGGCATTGTTGTCTCAGAAGCGGTCCTCTCAACACCCACTGTCCGGCTTTTAGATGTGGCCGCTTTAGCAACTGCCTGGAAACACGTGCAGAGCAAAACTATGGTAACGAACGCTGCACCGATGATGATAATTATTGCCCATCTGAAAAAGGAAAAGAACAACAATGTTTGTTGGCTCCACTAATTTGCCAAAGAAAAATATCATCTCTCTCAACTGGGTATCTGTAGCATTAACACTGGTACTTCTATCCATACCATCTTGGGGATTCCGAGATAGAATTCGACCAGGCAACTTATGGTGGGGTGATCAGGTTTGGTAACTTGGTTGATGTCATCGTACGCAGATGACGTGAGGCGTTCACAGTTGTATTGTTGACACTCTTAATTATAATTCATTCACGACCATATGCTTATTTTCATACTAGATCTCATAAAAACACTCTTCTTAGCATTATACAAATAATTACTTAGCATAATACAAATAATTACTTGGCATTCTTCCTTTTCATTCTCTGAATGGATGATTGAATAATCCCCCCGAATTCCAAACTTACGCATACGCCGTCCCACTTGAATGAACGTTGTAGCGGAACAGACACGTAATATTCTTCATAAGGGTAGAACCATCGCGTGTAACAATTTCCAACATTTATGATTTCCCTGTTGAAGCGCGTTGACGTTACATTGCTTTATTGTTGAGAATAATATGACATGACGTCATCATTGTTTATGACGTCGCAAATAACGTCATTTGTATACATGTTGACCAGTGCAGTTACCCTGTAGTATTGTATTTTTTCAAATGACGAATAAGATACCTCATGTAAGAATGTTGAACACCAAAACTTTGAGATTAATTACACCATTCCTTCACCTGGTGCCAGATTATCCTTAATTACGCGTTTCGAGCACGTTATTCTCTAAATACTCGTTGGTTAACCCTTTACCGTCTTATACTTACTTGTTTGAAACACAGCAGAAGATATAAACAGCATCCTCACAACAGCCGAAAATGCATGTAGTTGATGTATCTCGACCATAGCAAGTTTCCGCTGACATTTCTGAAAGAAATTAAACATATTACATTGGATTTTTTGTTTATCTTTTCCGGAAGATACCGGAGAAATTAATGTGTCCCAGGGATTAACAAACAAAATATATCATTCACTAGAAATGCTGGACTTCTGAAAGTCAATTGTTTGGCTGCTTTCAGGGAACATAACTGCCTGAAAGAGGTGTCTAAAACACATGGCGATCCAGTCAAATATAAACTGGTAAAGACATTTTGAAATGTTTTGTTGTTGAGAGATGAGAGATGAAACTCCAGAACGATAACTGACTTGCAGAGCAAACACATTTTGGCCGATGTTGACGTATTGACGTGCGAACAAACATGCTGGTTTGGGTCAATACTTGAAAAAAATCACTTTTTCTTTTCAAAATGAATTTTGCTTTGAAACATAAATTGCCATATCAAAGGCCAAATGTGATTTGTAGGTTCCCCAATTAATATTTGCCACCAAGTATGTACAAAATCAAGATCATCGTCATTAAATTTTTTAACACTACAAATGACCCAAACTTCTAGTGTTTTTTTAAGATTAGATCAAATTCAACACAATTATTCGTTTGTTTGTGCACTTCAAAACGAAACATTAAAAAATATGAAAATTATAGATATATCGCTAAAAAGCCGCATACAAGTCGGTTGGAAAATGGTCATGGTAGTCAAGTGGTCTGAAACGCCACATTTTGCCGTGCGTTGCATCCTTTACGTCGTGTGACTTAATTGTGATAGTTTGGTTACAGTACTGAGTGCGTGTCATCGTGTTGGTTTAGTTGACCGTTTCCATGTTATAATGTGGAATACAGCGACACACACTGTCTCGACCATCATAGAATCATTTGAACCGACTTGGTCCGTCTACACCCTATCTGACAACTGTTACAGTGAAATGTCAATGAATGACGTTGTACTTGTTAAACGGAAGCCTAGTTATGACTACAGGTGTTGTCGATCCTCTCGAATAAGAAGCCAACTTGGACACCTTTTCATCATTAGTTGTCCAAGGCCCTGAATCGGAAAAAGACATTTTTTAAATAACCCTTACCTGTAATAAAACACACCAAGAGCGTGCATATGATCGGTACAGCCATTCTGCGCACTGGCTTCGAAGAGACACTGTGAGAATATACCCTACACTTTAAAAAAAAAAATTAACTTTAACCCAGAAGTTATTGGTTTCTATTTGTATTCGCGACGTTCGATATTTAAAGGTGCACAGTCTGTTGCAGTGCCCTGGAAATGTTAGTCCTTTCACTAACAAACCCTGTCTCACTGTAGAAATGGTGAGGTGAGGTGAAATTGGGTTTAATGTCGCGTCCAAGATTATTGCACTTATATAGCGACGTGCATGCACGTGTATGTGTGTGTGGCTGCTTGTACTAGTCCGGACTGATGCCGATTTATAGTGCTAGCTCACTGAAATACCATGCCGCAGTTTAACATGAATACCCCACTCAGACACAGTATACTGACTCCGAGCCGACCAGTCCTTGTTTTAGCCCCTTAATGCCGAGCGCCAGACAGGGTAACAACAAGTACCATCTTTCAACGTCTTTTGGTATGACGCGGCCGGGGATCAAACCCCGGACCTTCCGCTCTCCGGGCGGACGCTCTACCACTAGACCACGGAGGCGGTCCCTGTATAAATGGATACACTAGGGTACTGAGACAGTCGAATTCAATATAGTTCGTGAGTCAGCACAACATCAATACCCTATCAAATGGTATTCGGAGGCACAGGTGGCCCCGTGCTCTTGGGTTTCACCAAAGTGATAAACGCCCCATATAAGCCGTGCATAGCTTCGGGCTTTCCTGACACATTAAGCCATGATACAACTGAAATACTGTTTAAATCAGCGTTAAACCGAATTTTACTTACTAAGGAAACTAATGAGTGAGTGAGTTTTGATTTTACGCCGCTTTTAGCAATATTCCAGCAATATCATGGCGGGGGAAACCAGAAATGGGCTTCACACATTGTACCCATGTCGGGAATCGAACCCGGGTCTTTGGCGTGACGAGCGAACGCTTTAACCACTATAGGCTACCCAGGAAACTAATGAGCACGACCAGAGACCCCCCAAACCACATCTCGTGATGTGGATCAAACAGAAATTGACGGCGTTACCTATGGATTCTAATGAGACCATCGTGAGCAAACTTAAACGCTGATGGAAATAAGCTGGAATTTGAGAATGTTCATTTTCTTAGTACTAGCCAATCCACCTGTTTCGGGAATAAATATGTTTAAGTTAATGGATATGTTGACGACATCTTTAAAAATCTGCCGACAACGTCGTGATACATTGTATTGGTATTCGTTTTGAAAAAGTTTGATATGTGCGTCAATCAATGTTTTCCGGTAGCCATGAACGCCAAGTTAAACACACAGTTAATACATGAAGACCCGGGTCGCTGAGACCCGTCAGGTAACTACGATTGGGTATTTGGTGCATGTGCTTAACTGACAGGGCATTCGTCTGAATTATTATACAATATAGACACCCTTAAACCAGACAACATAATACATACTTTGCTAATCAATAGTTGTTTCACTTCATTATTGTTGACGTTAATGAAAGAGCATATCTTATTCCAGTCATATGGAGATTTACACTGCAAACACGAAAACGTCGTTTTTTCCCGTATATGGTCATTGGACGGAAAAACGACTAAAAATTCATTAAAATTGATTAATTGGTCAGCGTCTAGAAAGTGTCCAGAAAAGGGTCGAGTTTTTCAAGCGTAAAATGGACGGAAAAACGATGCTTTTTGCTCCGCCTTGTACAACTGTTAACGGCCAATCAGATGGCGCTGGTCCCCCGACGCACGTGATGTCCAAGGCTTCCTTTCCGAAGCTTTAGGTTTCGTATTTCTGGCATGCCTTGCTCTAGTATCTCTCGCGCGCAGTGCAGCGAGATTTGCTGATAAGCTAGTTTTAGGATATGTTACATGTTAATGGAATTCAGACACGCGCCAAGAAGTCAAACCAAACAATGTTACTTGTTACAAGTTTATTGTGGTAACGGCTATGTACAGTTACCCCTATCGGATAATGGGTTGTGTTTCATTTGGTTATAACAATAACTAATTTTTTAATGTGAAGTTTACAAGATATACGACTTGGGCGCGAGGTCGGTCACATGACGTTCTTCACGTGACTGTATTCTTGAAAAGGCGTAAACACTGACTACTTCCACATTCCTGGGGAAAATCCTTGGAATTCCCTGGTACGAATTCAAACAGAAGCGTGGTTGCAAGCCCATTTAAGGATACCCTCGCTGCAAACCATCCCGGAGAGAAAAAACACGAAAATAAATCCAAACTGTCGCAGTGACAATTTACAGAAATCTATGAATTTACCTTAGTATCTATTTGACACATCTTCACAATCACCTTTCAATGATCGACCAATTGATCAGTGATGCCAAAGGCTTGAAATAGCCACAGGTTAATTAACAACTTCGAAAATATCTCCCGTCCCGTTTATCGTGTCGGCCATTTTGACGTATTGTACTTGATGTAAATGTATTACGACGCTCTGTCATTGTAATTGACTTACTGAGGTAATTCTGCAAAAGATCTTCTCATCTAATGAGGATATTGTTTGGAATATATTTCTTGTAAACCTACTGAAACATATGTTCCTCGCTTTGGGGGGAACTATTTTATTCCGGGGTGGCCCATTAAATCTAGTAGTAAGTCAAGGCACCATGCGTGATCTGTTATTTTATGTGTTTAAATTACGATTTGGGGCGTTAATAAAATACACTGACGCAAGTATATTCTATTCAAATCAGTTGGATAATTGAATATGCTTTCTTTTACATATTACATAACATCACTGCACAAAATATGAACAGTTGCAGTAACACACTACGGTATCATTTTCAACTGTACAGTATTTCAGTATTTCAGTTATATCATGGTGTATCAGACTGATGTGGGATAAAAATCCGAAGTGGTTCAGGTCATCCAATGGGTGTTCGGGAAAAGGTGAGCGTATCCTGCCACACAAGTGGCACCCGTCACAAAACATGCAAGGACAAGTCAATTGTTCACCTGAACAAAGCACGGAAACACACAATGATGCCCGTCCTCAGTTTTACCGAGCATGTAAATTATTTTGTCCGTCAAAAACATGGACGAGTATAAACAATATGTTCATTCACGTAATACATGTCATACATTTGACAAAATGTATTGACTCGGAGCATTATTGTTAATCACAGCGTATGCAGTTGAACTCATCACCCATCCCATTATTGATAACCCTTCTTGAAGATCTATGAAATCAGAAGCTGCAACACTCTATCTTTTAACTGGCATGTCAGACTTCTATTTCATTACTCAGTTTTATTTGCACGGATTACTATGGAAGGGACATTGTCTCGTTGTCGCATTGTCGCATTGACGCCTTTACAAAAACAAGCAAAACGTGTCAAAATTAACAATTGGCCATTTGTCGCATTGTCGCGTGTTCGCATTGTCGCTCTTTGATAATCCTTCTCTTTATTTTACAAAAGGGCGACGATGCCGTAACGCGACATTTTCAAGGTCAAAATATGTCTCGTTGTCGCATTGTCGCCCCATCACAAATGTGCACAAAAGGCGTAAAGTTCAGTTATTGTTACAGTTAGGAAGTTCAACCTGATAAATGTACGTCTTGAAATGAAAACACAAGTCCGTCCGCGAGTCCATAACGTTTTATTGTGAGCTCTTCTCTAAAAGTGCTTAGTGTTCAACTCCCAGTTCCAAACACGTAGTACCTCCTCAATAATCAACATACCTCCAGTGCAGTGGTCTTCCGGAAGATCTTACTCTTGACCGTATTAGACAACTGACGAGTGCACGCCTGACCTGTGACCTCGTTGCAACCCTCGTGATGTGTTAGCCGAAGGGAGAGGTGTAGGAAATGTGTGCTCCAGCCCAGCGCAGAGCTCGCGACTTACTGTATACTGATGTATACAGTATATTGCAGTTGATATACTGTATACTGCATGTGATACTTATTTGCGGACATGTTACAACTTTCAAGATTCAAGATTCAATTTGCATATATTTCATATACAACAGACCGCCGTCATATATCACTGGAATACTGCTGAGAGCGGCGTTAAAACAAATTGTTTTCATAATGGAGCGCTGCAGTCATTTAAAATAGAACCGTATACATATGTACATGTAGTACCAACTCACTCTATTTGTTTCGAATATTCAGCAGAAAATATATTATTAACCAGGTCTTTGGGAAAAGATATCAATTTTTTATAAGCAGCCACATAGGGATGACAAAGGACCCCTCGCTGATTAGGTTCTTGTTTACTTAAGAGCAGAGTTTGCCATGTTAGATGATATAACCAAAATCCAGGCGCTCCGGCGGGGGGCAAGCTGGTCTTGTTAGTGTATGGTATGAGCTGTGACGTTGACCCAAGAGAATAATGTAAAACATGAGACCAACTCAAGTCTATAATGATTGGGAAAGTCTAGATTTCCACAGCTCTAGCCTGGAATTAAGAATTAGTCTATGCTCCATTTTAATTGTATTATTTTCATTTTGTAGACATGGATGGACCAACCAGGAAAGAAATTGATGGAATATTAATATCACATGTTACCACTGATCCAGTTAAATTCATCACACAATAATACATTAGTATTTGACGTTACGGCATTTGATTATTAGGGCATGATCATGTACATGTTCACTGTAGTAATGTACACACCAGTCAACTTGATTATAATTTTTATCAAAGTGTAGCGCGGCATCAACGATTACTTTATGATATCCTCACTTGTCATCGATGTATTGACATCGAACAATGGACGGCAATTCGAAATTCTTATGGATAGCTTCAATAGGGACAGCGCCAGTGTCAGTACAATTTTCCTAGTTAAAATAAGTATCTACAAAATATAATCTGAAGCAGACAAGAACAATATTTTTTTTTTATTAATGCTTACTTTCATGGATAGAATTAAGGCAATCTAGGCTTGCCAAATCGTTCTAGACTTGAGCTGGATTCCTTTTAAATTTATTCTGTATGGTCTGGGAGACGAACGGGCGTCAGTATCGCATGGAGAACTGGGACAGCCTTAATCAGTGTAATCGGATATGTTGTGGAGTTTCGGTTTTGGGCTGTTTGCTGAATATATAGAATTGCGAGTTATGTATACTCTGTATTCTTTCGTCATGGTAGCATATATATTTTCTATGTTGCTTTTTTAATTATCCACAAATAATGAGAACTACAATGTAAACCTCTCTCTGGAGATATGCAATAATACTACTGAAGGGCATATCTGAAAAATGGGACTTCTCGACAAATATTTCTTTCTTAAATACTACCCGTTACAGGTATTCTGATCATTATATCATACTTTGTACAGTTTAAAAGTCAAATAATGGCAAATTGTGTATCTTTCTACATTTTGAATTAATTATATTTTCTGAAATAAAACCTTAGCATCAGATAGTGATATACACGAATATGATCTATACTATTATAAATGAATTATCAATTTCGTATTATGAATTAGATAAACAGAAATATGATAGTAAAACAAATTATTTTAATCTATTCTTGTGAGTAGGTAACGAGAGATCTAGGCAACGCACTAACGTAGCCATTTATGAAAAATGAAATATTAAAAGTTTAGGGGTTTGAACATGCACATTGAATGACAGGGAAGAAATCAACGCAATAATTTAACTAATCAAATTATGTTATAAAAATAACAGAATATTTAGAAAATATAAGTTTAATTTCTCATTGTTGGAAGGTGTTTAATAATTATATAGATTTTGTTTGATTGTTTGTTGTTTAACGCCGCACTCAGCAATATACCAGCTCTATGACGGTGGTTCGTAAATAATCCAATCTGGACCAAACATTTAGTCATTTTCATCAAGAGCACCGATCTACGCATTTGGGATACGATGACATGCATCAACCAAGTCAGCGAGCCAAGTCGCCTTCGTAGAAGCATGGGTTGTTGAATGCCTATTCTAACCCGGATCTTCACGGGTATTTTTTTAAATAATAAAGTACAATGAAATTCTTTTTTTTTATCCATAATAAGTGTGTATAAGTAGATGGATAATATGTCCATACACGCCAAGTAAATGGTATATGCATTAATTTAAATGCAAATGATTCAATGATGAGTTCTTTCACAAGTCCATATTTCAAGGCATGTATTTGATATTCATAATAACTCCACAAAAGCTACACAATGGCAACAAAACGGTACCAGCATCACAGATACCAATAATACATGAGATACATATAATTACTTTAAAGTTAAAACATGTATCTAAATAGAAAATTAGAAGGATACACTTCCGACATTTATCGTATTTTGTTTTCGTTTGGAGAGAGAAGTTGTGATTGGTATCTGATGGGTGCAAACAGGTGTTCCATTCCGCCCAGGCCTTGCGGCAATGCTATAGCCCAAAATGAAACAAGCCTTGTTCAACAGGTTCAGATTCAAAATTCTATCCCACTTGGGCTCCTTTTAAATTTAAATATAATTTCTCGTGTCGATATGTGTCAGAAGAAATGAAATATTACAGCACTGGTGAATAGGTTATATGCGCATGTCAGCGTCGATCCTATAATATCCTTTTTTGCAAAATACATATATACTGATGAATTAAGGTAGTAATACTACGCAAATATATGTCCAGATGCATACATCAGTATCATCTCGTGATCTTAATTCGTGCTTTGAGCCCTTTTTCTACCGGAGATTCTGGGGTGTTACATCACACCAGAAAGTCAGGTCCAAATTCAAGTCATAATTTCATGGTCCGTCTTGTATGTTGGAAACCAATATCGCAATATGGCTAAATATTGCTGAACGTGGTATTAACCCGATTACTCACATAATTATTCCATTTTCTACAGTCATCTACGAACACTATCTTTAAGGAGGTATATCTGTATCATCCAAATGTCCATACATATATGTCCACATTTATAAGTATAAAGCAAGTCGTCCTGCACTCTTCCTTAAAAGATAAATGTTAAGCATTTCCTCTGTATGGATTTATATAATGTAATATCGTTTTAATGTAATGCTGATGCAGTAAACGTACCACAGACCTAATGCTAGAATAACATCTAATTTCTGAAATGAACATATTTTACAGAAAAAAACAGTTGTTTAAACAATACTTATAAAATATAAGAACAAGGAGCCAAGAGCCAAATATTGGGCTGTGTTGGACATATTTGTTTCGGGGTCTTATGACAGACAAACCTGATGCCTTTAAGTATAAAGATAAGTAAGTAAAGATGTTGTACTTATTCAAATATGTTCGTGATTAACCCAAATTTGAAAAATATTGAAAGATGAGTGGTAACTATTTATGCCATTATTTCAAATTAGAATGAGAGCACATCAGGAAAGCATGGTACTTTAATATACGTATCTTGTTAACCCAATATTCTTTTTTAAGTAAGAGCAGCATGCATATCGAGAGTATAGGTTTGGTGCGTGACTTATCACACAGTACTTTCAGAAAGTGTGCATATTCTGTTTATCGGCAATAAATAACATAAGACGATTCATACGGGTAAATACGATTTACTTCAGAACTAGTATAGATTATTTAAGGTTAGGGGGAAATGTATGTAATTAACAGAACTTTGGCCGGGTTTGAAGGATTTGGGTCCTAGCTTGGGCTTTGTGTTGGACGTGTAGACGGCATTTCCAGGTTTCACGTATCAATGACAAAAATGATATCAGATGCAATTCTCTGCCTTTTCGGGTAAACGATTGGCTTGCCTTTGAATGTGTTTGTGGCGGGTGCAACTAGTGGATCGGAATGAGCTCGCGTTTTAGCGAGCATCCAATGTCATCATTTATTATGATGAATCATGAAACATGCTCCTGATGTTGTCGCAATGGTGCAGTTGGCGCTACTTTAATTTTGGCAAGGGTTTCTCATGATAATGGAAATGCTTATGTCGCTTTTGTTGACCGATAAACATGAAAAGATATAATGTTAGTGTATATAGTCATGTTATTAAGAAACAAACGACGAGGGGGAGTTGTTTATTGTACGATAAACAACGACCGAGACTCGTTTATTTCTATATGAGATATCAACATTACGTACAGCCTCTTTTAGGGTGTTAAATTAGGGAAAAATACACGCTTTACAATATTTACCCGTACTTAAATAATGATGATTCCTTGAATAGAATCCGACAGTGGCCATGCTAGATAAATCCATTTTAGGATTTGAGTTTGGTCCCGCATATTCTCACAATTTTCTCGTCAATCATCTGTACCTTTTCTCCCAATACCGATTGTCATATCACTCTCATTTTCGGATTCTCCAGTAAAATTTATTGGGAACAACTCACTAGACACATACCTCTCAAAAATAAGGTCAAATTTACAAATTTTACTTTTCAAGTTGCGAGTGCATGTTCGAATCTCAATAAATGACGTCATGATAGAACAATGTTTTATCGTGAAATAAATATCGCTTCCTTCTTTGTTCTTTGTGATTTATCGCGTAGCTATCTTATATCATCAAATGCCAATTTCTAATTGCTTTATCATGACGTATCCGTGTCATGTAGCAATAACATACACAAATATCGTTGACTTCGACGTTAAAAAATTGTGTCATGAAATATGATTATCCTCTTGTGTGCAATATTTCTGGTTGATAAATCTAACATATTCTTACTTTAAGAATAGCGACTATACATTATTATATATCCCTTATCAGGTCTCTGTAACATTTGCAAAATGATACAAATATAAAAATACAACTGAACCTAAATGTAATGTTTTAATATCCTTACGTTGCTGAGTGCAGCATTTAACAATAAACAAACAAAACATAATATCTTTAAGAATTATGTTAACAATTCCGATGCTAAAAATAATCTCACAATCTCCATACCTCTTTCTCTCAATGAAAACATAATAACTTTTTTTTAATAATCTGAAGGAATAATAATGGCAATACTATCATAATTATCATCATTATTTATGTTACTTATCCTCAAGTGAAGTAGTCCTTCACACTATACATTTAGTGAAGAAGCCCATGAACATATGAACTATGTAACATACATTCATGGAAATTAGATGAACAGTTGAAGTTAACAAATGATATTATTCGGTCGAACGTCTATCAGCCATCTATTCTATTCATGAAGAACATTTCACGTGGGACCAACAGAGGGAATGACTATCGACTTGCTAATTATTTTTTATATTCATGCCAGCTCAAACGATCTATTGGCTTGATTTATTGTTATGGTATCCACAAAATAAGTAGGATCCGATTTTTTCCGTTTTTGTTGAAATAAAACTGAATAATATTTGCTGTTTACATATCAAAGTTTGCCAAATTGTTACAAAATGTTTGCCCACAGCAAGGCTACGTATCCCCAACATATTGTGCTAGGCACAGTATCACTGGACTGAGGGAGGGCGGTATTCCTCCTTGTGGGTCACCTGCTTGGCAATATGGGACAGGAAAACTGCAGGGGGTGAGGGCAGTTAAGTTGATGGTACAGACAGATAAGAGAGATCATTTTACAAATGTGAAACCTCAGTCCACAAAGGAAGAGGCGAAAGCTGAAACTTGGTGAGGTTTACAGAACAAAGGCAGTTATTTCTAGTTTCTTACTGACTCTCGAAGATACATTTAATAAAACAATTAATGTGTGTGTGTGTGTGTGTGTGTGTGTGTGTGTGTGTGTGTGTGTGTGTGTGTGTGTGTGTGTGTGTGTGTGTGTGTGTGTGTGTGTGTGAGAGAGAGAGGCAGAAGAAGAATTGTACACCATAAAAATGGCTACGTATGTAGTTGGGGTAGATATGTTGAATGCCCGGCCAGTATGACCTTTAAGTCACTACAGTTGCAGTCATTAAAATGCGTAAAGCAGTATTTGAGTGAAAGAAAACACTATAAGTGAGTGAAACAAAAGACCTCAGTACAGGCACACCCAGTCCCCCAACCCCAAGTCTGCATGTATCAATACTCATACCTGCCACATCCTCAACCACTTAACTTACTCACACAATCATCTGACAACATGTTCGCCAACCCTCGTATCACAACGCATGCACGCATGCACGCACGCACACACACACACACACACACACACACACACACTCACACATCACATTCTTCTTTCCCCACCATTATGTCTACGTCAGCCATCATGGATCCATGCGCATGCTTTCATACATAATCCATCCTCCCACCATTCCCCAACATCCATCGAACTATAACTATATCCGCCCTCATGTATCGGTATTCGTGCTTTCATACATACATTCACCCCCCTACCATTCCCTTACATCCATCGCAGTATAACTATGACTATAACCGCCTTCGTGCATCCGCACTTATGTTCACATGGCATTGCATATGCATCGAATTACACGTTTAAAATATCGTAAATATTTTACATGTACATATTATATATCAGCAAACAGAGATTATTATAACGCAATAGATTTCATCCGTCAAAACATCACAGAAAGAGGGGCAGCCTGGAATTTTACAATGGCATCTGAATGCACTTAGACGTTCAACTGGTCAGGAGGTGAGAGTTGCCGAAGATTACGGTAAACTTCAGTTACAGATCTCCATTACGAATATCTAAAGTATGAATAAAGATCACAGCTTGCTATGACGTACTTCATGCCTGCAGAATTAGCAATGTCCTTAGCTCTAAATTGTATGTCTAAATGCTTATGTAGACAAAGACCCAAATGTATATAGGCATGACCATATTATATTCTACGCAAATATCACGACATTTAAAAACAAAGCTAGATTGAGTCTTTGAAGGGCATTAAGAACTGATACACACAAGGAAAAATATTTATGGATGTCAACGGAGGAACACTGCGTTTCGGAATATATACCTTCTCCTTCATCAGGTGCATATTATTAAATGCTATGAGGCAGAGAACATATATTTGTACCTGTAAGAACAACAAAAGTAAAAAGATAGCAAAGAAGGGAACGCAACAAGGGAAGCCAACAGATAACTGGCATGGCGCTGATTACCCCGCCTCCCGTTTGCCCATTGTCCATTTCCCATTACCAATCATTCATAAGTTAAGTTTTGGCTTTAATTTGTCCATTGATAATCAACCATCAACGTCTATTATCTCCACCCTAAAAATATGTAGTTTACTGAGAAGGTGGTATCCAAATATAATGTGTGTTACTGTTGACCACTTTCTTTTGGCATTGTTGGTTCAAAGCTTTCGGTCATAGAAGCCGTGGCATTTTTCTCTTGTCAGAGGAGTACAGAAAGTATACGTCATCTGGACTAACATTTTTGGTTCGGTGGCTGGGTTAGATCGCCAACTTTGTGTTCTGGCGATTGGGTGCCTCACTCACAGTGTGGGTTCAAATCCCGGACAGGGCTCAACCCTAGAAAGTACGAGAATCTGTAGTTTACTCAGAAAGTGTTATCCCAATTATAACATTTGTTGTCAAGAAAACACAATAAATGTATATTCGGCTTTGGATGGGTAATGATATCACAGACATATACGGATATTGATGATGACTTGGAGGAGCTTCGTAACGCACGTCTTCTCAATTCAGGGATTGGTAAATCCAAATATGTGTGTGCGCGTGCGTGCGTGCGTGCGTGCGTGCGTAAATGTGGGCCTGTTGGATGTTACATAAAACATTCATCTTGAGCGGGATGGTAGTTCGAGTTGGATTGGCATGTTAACTATATGATCTTCTTTAGGCAGAGAATGCCGCGCATGAATGTATTGATGAAATTCCTAGGTACATGGGGCCTTTTCGTCCCCAGGAATACCCACAGTGGAGACTTCAATGGGGATAGGGTGTACACAATGTGCTACCTGGTAGATTGTGTGTCATCAGACCGGACAACGTTGGTCTTTGACTGATTGTGGCGTAAAACACACTTATTCATTTGCTTATATCGGAAATTGAATGTTCATCTTAATTGTTATTGTTGAACATGTAATATATTTTTAAAGAAATAAAAGAGTGACATAATAACTACAACTTTATGTGAGCGCGAGTAGCTTTTTTGGAATGAGATGAATAAGTCTTATAAAGTTGTAAGCTTGTTCACAACCGTGTAACTATGAATTGACTTTATTGGGTAATCAAAAAAGAGATAGGACCTAAAATAGCCAAATTTCATACGATTTCACTTGTCCACCATCTTGGATGCAAGGCGAAAACATTTCAGCGCGTTTGAAGCCACTGAGAATGCCCCCTGCAGAGTTGGACGAACATTCTGCGGTGGCGCGGCTGAGTTGACCAGAGGCTATCAGCAGTATATCCTGTCCAGGTTATTTAGGTCAGTTGTTTGTGTGTGTGTGTGTGTGTGTGTGTGTGTGTGTGTGCGTGCGTGCGTGCGTGCGTGCGTGCGTGTGTGTGTGTGCGCGCGTGTGTGCGTGTGTGTGTGCGCGTGTGTGCGTGCGTGCGTGTGGGGGTTGGGGGCGGGTGAGATTAGGGGGATAGATGACAGATTTAGCAACAAGTAAGGTCATCTTGAGTGGGAGGGTATTCGCAGATGGATTAGCATATGAACTATGATTCTCTTTAGGCAGAAAATGAGGATCCACGATGTTCGACCTGGTAGAAGTGTGTTATCAAACCTCACAGCATTGGTTTTTTGACTGACTGTAGCGTCAAAACAAACTCATTCATTTACTTGAACTGAAAGTTCATCTTAATTGCTATGGATAGTCACGGAGCCATGATCCAGAGAACAGGGTGTCATTAGATAGAAATAAACTAAGTAATAATAGGATTACCAGAAAAACGGGGTTTTACACACAAGCCAATAAACTTCGCTCATTAACACCAGGGTAAGTCAGTACAAGATTGAAAACTGCCCCATAATTATGTATGACATGCTTGTCGGGTATTGCTACATATATATGTGAAAACAAAGTTATTAAAATGAAGAGCAAAACTGATGAAAGTTAGCAATAAACGTGTATACGTGTTATATCGTCACTGCAAAAATAATGATTGTTTGTCTTTAGTATTAACATTCAAATACGTTATATCTGTATTAGCGATATTGTCTTTGTTCCACCGGTGAGTCAGCGTTAGCCGTACTATCTCGTAGTATAATTGAATTTCTAAAGACATCACGATACAGTTTTTGCGATGCATCACGTCTGCACTAGCGCTTGATAACAGCCTTGTGTTTGGGCGTTTCAGTGGTTTAAATCGCTACTCTTGATATTGTTGATTAAACTTTGATACTATGAACAATATAATGTTATGTGAGAGGTTGACTTTAGAACGGTAACATACTAATAGTATATAGGATGACATAAACAGAGCAATGAGAAGTTCGTCCAGATTAGTGTATAGGCAACATTTAATAATTAAAATAATTACATTCAACAACTCCCCTTTTAAGTCCATTTTCCTGACTTATAAGTAAATGCAAGAACGATCGGCCGGAATACAATGTATAGTTCTTGTCCACTTCCATATGACTATATAGCATACAATAAGCTATCGGGTCCCGTTTAGATCGGTTTGGGTGGCAGCCTAGACAGCCAAAGAATAGTTTCATCTTGGAATCTCCCATATCATTGGGAATCCTCTTCAATTTAAATGGAGTTACTCGTTACGATTCCGACCCTTGTCAGATAGTGGTGACATTAAATCTAGGAAACAATACGCGAAATCGCGCATGCACAGAACGGAAAATTTGGTCAAGACATTAAGTAATCCGCATGCGCAGAACGATTGATTTCAGTACTTCCGCTAAGCGCTTCGAGTGCAGCGTCAAACGCGGGCCTGTAATCTAACACGCGGGGACTGACCAATGAAATCTGAGAAGTAGAAATACCGGTAGACGCTGTTGCTTGATTGACAATGTCAATCAAGAAAAGGGAGGAGCTTAACGCTATCGTTCTCTCCCAGTAAATTCCGATGTCAAATAACGACGTTATTTGGACGGAAAAACGATGGTTTGAAAACGTCCAAATAACGTCGTTTTTCCGTTCAATGACCATATACGGAAAAAAACGACGTTTTCGTGTTTGCAGTGTTATCAGAATATCATGGTTAAATAATGCTTATTTAGTAGTGTCATTTGTATGTGTTCCAACCAGTAACCTGTCCCCACCGGCAGACGGTTGTGTTTTGGTGTTTTACAGCTTTAATATTTAACATTGATGGTAGGCTCTCCAAGCTTATTTGTTGAGGGAGAATTAATCATTAAAAAATGTAATGCACTAGGATCCGTTTCACTAGAAAAGAAACAATTTGTAATAGGAAATGGCAGTACAAAAATATAGGATAAATCACTTTACAGTGATGACACTAGGTGTTCTCGAAACGGTGAGCATCCTCTGTCCTACTTAAACGAAGACCAAACTATCATGGGGGTAGATAAACGGGCTTCACACATTGTACTCATGTCGGGAATCGAACCCGGGTCTTCGGCGCGACGAGCGAACGCTTTAACCACTAGGCATAAAATATCCTAGCATAATCGATCCAGTCATCTGATGGTTCTCTGTTTCGTTTTAAGAAAATCCCCGTTCAGCTTCCATTTATTGGGGGTGCGGAGGGGTAGCCAAGTGGTTATAGCGTTCGCTCGTTATGACGAAGGCCCGGATTTGATTCCCCTCAAATGACTTAAATGACTATAAATTCTTACATCTGTGATAGTGGCTTCACAAAAGCATAATGAGTCCATGCCATGATACTAGTTTGAAGGTGCTGTCCCATTTTCAAGCAATGATTTAATAGCCCATGTGTCAAATAAATATACAATGTAGTTGTCATTCTTGATAGCCTCAAATGATACTTCTTCTATTCCAACCGCCTTGGTACCTTTGTATCTGGAAACGTCATGACGAAGGCCCGGATTTGATTCCCCACAAATGACTTAAACGACTATAAATTTTAGAGTCAGTTAACTCCCTTGCCACGAGAAGATGGGTTGTGAACTACAGAAAAATGGCGGACCTTGCTGGTTGCCAAAGCTGAACGGCTGGGTTAAGAAAACAGGTTCCAACTCAACATCCCTGCCAAATGTTCCTGACATCTATAACCTGACAAATACTGTACCGCAAAAGAAACGTCACCATGGATAGATATATGAGAAACCTTATTTGTCCAAACACTGTAAACATACTTTGAGACATTCTAAAGAGATGAAATTTGGTAAAAATGATCATCAAGGTTGAAATTAAAGTGTCAAATGTTCTTAAAGTGAAACACAACACTAGTCTCTGAGAAAATGGCATCACAAAGCTGTATCTCGTTTGTCCGCCAAGTGCATTGATGACTGCCGAGCAACGTCGATATATGGAATGGATAATGCGGTTGATTAAGGCAACAGGCACTTGAGCCCACACTCTAAGGACCGCCTGACTCAGTTCAGCTGCAGCTGTCGGCCTTGTTCGGACGTCATTCAGCCGTCTTTAATTCTCGTTCCACTGGTGCTCAATGGGATTTAAATCGGGACTGAGTGCAGGCCTCTGCATGGTTCTGATGCCATTCTGCTGGAGGTAGTCTCTTGTTGCTCTTGCAGTGTGGGCACGGGTGTTATCATGCTGAAACTTGTGGTTGCGGCGACTAGCCAAATGAGGTATGGCCTGTGGTCTCAAGACTTGATCAATGTACCGAGCTGCTGTGACACCATTGCCTCTCCCTGGACCGGTGTTCTGGAAGACCACAGGTCCGACCCTCTGTGCAAGACCAATTCCTTCCCACACCACGATGCTCGGACCACCCCACGAGGCTCTATCAACAACACAAGAATCCGAATAACGTTCCCCACGGTGTCGCCAGACTCTCCCTCTGCCATCTGCTGTTGAGATACAGTAACGGCTCTCGTCTGAGAAGAGTACTCTTCTCCACTGCTGTGGTGCCAATGCTGATGCTGTGTTGCCCACTGAAGACGGCCCCGGCGATGACGTGGTGTCAGAATGGGTCCTCGGTGTGGCCTGTGACAGTGGAGGTGTCTGCTCGTCAACGAACGGTGTCCTCACTAATGTGTCGCTGATGTGTCCCTATGGTCTGTCGAGCAGTTTCCGCAGCAGTAACAAAACGATCTTGAAGGTGCTGTTGCACAATCTGACGATCATGAAATCGGGTGGTGACCTTTGGTCTTCCACTACGTGGTCGGTCATCTGTAGTGTTGTTGGTCTGGTACCGTTGGTGGAGCCTGTATATGGTCCTTACGTGGACTTGAAATGCATTGGCTACTTGCCGAAAGGTTTTCCAGCTTGCAATCGTCCAAGGGCTTGGTGTCGCTGATTTCTTGTCAATCTTGGCATGTGGTAGCAATTCAATAACGAATGAATGTTTTATAGGGCAAGAAATGGGGGAACGCATGTGCATTTCAGTTTGCACGGAAATCACGTACATCGGGTTACCATGGCCATTGTCGTGATGCCTTTGGGCGATCGGTTTTATTGTCATCTGCTTTACGGATTTTTATCATCAAATTTCATTTTTCCGTTCAGGGTCATATTAAATTTTAGAAACCTTTGCAAAAATGACCCACATATTTAAATGACAACTTTTCATGCAGTGTTACATGGGGTAACGTTTCTTTTGCGGTTCAGTATACTTGTATGGTGGCTGTGTGGGGTAGACGATGTATGCACTGCTCGAGGGGATCTAAATTCCACTTCAGACGAGTTGTGGTCAGACATCTACACCTAGCCTACCATCGAAAAAAACATAAGTTGCATAAAACAGATAGAAATGTGTATATTATTTGTCGAATTTGCACACCAAAAGAAGACTGGATGATAATTTTTGTATCATTGCAGACCGAGCAGTAATGCTCTGCGTGAACGTTATACAGCTTTACCTATTTGACAAATGATAACATACCTCTACTGTTTTGGAAACATTGATGGTTTCATTATTGATAGGATTTTACTAGGCAAGATAAGATTCGTGTCGCATGTCACTGTTTCATATGTCATACTTAATGAGGTGTTTCATATATTGGGAGGGGGTGGGGTGCGGGATTGCCTCCCATATATAGATGTTGCTTGTGTAGCAGGGGGTGAAGTGATCCAACAAATGACATCCTCAGCTTGTTGACGGTGTTAACCTCTTTGGTCATGTGAACAAGGCGTACGATCTCAGAGGGTCCGTGGTTTGAATCCAATCACGGAAGTCGAAAATTTTATGGCCGCTACATTGGGGCCGCGCGTGAGCCTGAGTACGTTTACATCAAACTTGAGCAAAATAAGTCTCAAGTTTTGGAATAGCATTTAGAATAAGTCTCAGTACGTTTAACTCCTTGCCTTTCTTACATCTGTGATAGTGGCTTCACAAAAGCATAATGAGCCCATGCCATGTTACTAGTTTGAAGGTGCTGTCCCATTTTCAAGCAATGATTTAATAGCCCATATGTCAATTAAATATACAATGTAGTTGCCATTCTTGATAGCCTCAAATGATACTTCTTCTATTCCAACCGCCTTGGTACCTTTGTATCTGGAAACAGCAGTTCTAAATTCTAACAATAAAACAGAAGAATTTAAAAGTAGTCCACTGCGTCTCAACCCTCCTGGAGATCAGATGTAATATGACCATCAATGTTCACCAGCTCCACTGGAATGTAGGACTATCTATCGTTACCAAGACCTGTTTCACCTATCTCTCTCCAAACCTCCCGTCCACTGTTGTGGTTTATCAAACTAGAGAGTGACGCTTGTTTTTTTCAAGTTGAACCTGCCGAACACTTTGTAAAAAAGAGACTCAAAAGTGATTCTAGATGTGAATTTTATATTTCGTGTAACAATCCAACAAATGGTAATCGATTGTTCACAACTGACACATCATTGTCATTGTCCCAGGTTCCGTATGGCACATATGGAACAGTAGTTTGGCAAGGTGAAGGCCATCTGTTCTCAATATTAGAGACCAAAACTGACTGGCATCGTTGTCCCATGGAAGCAATCAGACCCCGGACTGTGGCTTGGGGAACTTTCACCCAATCTGCCAGGAGTGCTTGTGCCACAAGTCGAAGGTTTTGTAGTTGTTGCTGATGTTCTTGCAGTCGTTGATCCAGTGCATCCTATAAATGTTCGATCGGTTTTATATCTGGAGACCTGGGGGTCATGGCGGGACCTGGATGGTATGATTCCAGGAAGGGGCTGTGTCAGTTTTGCCGTGTGAGATCGGGCGTTGTCTTGTTGGAATATGACGTTTGATTGTTGCATAATGGAAAGGGCGTGTGCTGTTGAATTACCCAGGTCTGTTCTACCAGTGTAAGAGATGTCTGCCCACTTCATCACACTATAGCTACAACCACCAAAACTGTCCACTTCCTGTATGCAGTTTTGTGCATAACGCGCGACGCCTGTAAACACGACGTCTGCCATCTGCACGGCGAAACCTAACACGTGTCTCGTCACTTAACCAATCATGTCTCCATCGCAGTTGTGGCCATACTATGTGACACTGACACCATTAACGTCGCAGTCGACATTGCAGCTCCGTCCAAATGACAGATCGAAATGGTCGTCTATACTTTCAATGTGTAAACGTTTCCTCACACTCTGGGACTATATCCTACGCAATCCTGGTATTGTGTCACCACCACACCATTCTCGATCTAGCCATGACGGAGTAAACAAGGTTTAAAGCGGACAAACGTACCATACTATAACAATATTTAATCACGCAGACCACTAGAACAACATAGTTCTCCCTCCTCCTATTCAACTGGGACACCAAACAAATACCCCAAGTGGGATCGGACAATAGATGAGTGGGGGAAGGCTCCTATGTGCCGTGTGCCGGGAGCCACACAGAGGTGCCAGTAAGCGTGAACCCAGGGGAGAGTTAAGTTACATAGACTGGCGGCAAGTCTCCCTCGCCAGATCCCTTATTACGAGGCTGTGGAAATACGGGACGCCCCCAGCTCACCATCTGTCTCCAGAACTCTCACGCCGACTTCTTGAGACTTTTTCAATGTTCTGTACTTTTTAATATCAAAATACATTTAGTGTTTGTCAGAAGAGTTAATCAATTCTAAGTCGATTAAATGGTTTGTTTAAGGTAGACGAAATTACATGACCATAGTGTCATTGCCAAACCCTTCAGTTCAATTCTAATTGATCCAGACTGCACAATATCGGGGGAAATCATCATTACATCTCTAGTTTTTTGGTACCGTTAACGAAGGCGAAAATATTGCATTAGTGTGTCACATCATGTATGACGAAGAATACCCAATACATTACTTAAAATACAACATCTGGCCGATTCAAATGACGGGGATTGCTAATTGTAACAACCTGTAAATACCTCCTATTGTCGTTGAGACGCCTATTATGCATTTCAGATCGAAGTGCGGCGAGGGGTTTAAGAAAAGTAGAACTTGACATTAAATTAATGTACAAGCTTTTCAACTACTACGTATATAAAATTAGATCTAGGGAAAGTAAATCTTTCCCAAAATCTAAGACCATAGTAAGATTGAAAATGAACTTCATCTTCAACAGTATCACAATAACAGAATTTACAAAAATCGTTTTTTAAGTGGACATTTTAATGATATTTTTGTTTAAGTATTTTTGACAATCCTATTTCGTAAAAATGATTTCTTAGCTATGCTTTGTTAAAACCTACATTTGTAGGTTTCAATGGGTAGGTAGGCTGCCTGATGAAGACAGTGCCTTCTCACGTGAGCAAATTCCGACCTTCTTTGATGTTATTGTTAGACATCGGGGAATTCGTAATTCGAATTGATAACGCAATCACGCGGCATACGGACGTTCATCTGGAAATGAAGGACTATTGGCTTGGTGGTGTTTATACAGGCGTGGTCACCCGCTACTAACAATATTAACCCGTGAAGCGCCGTGTTAGAATTGGTCGTCAGCAACCCATGCATGTCGTAAAAGGCGACTAACGGGATCGGGTTTTCGGCTCGCTGACTTAGTTGATGTATGTCATCGTATCCCAATTGTGCAGATCGATTCTCATGATGTTAATCACTGGATTGTCTGGTGCAGGTTGGATTATTTACAGACGCCGTCATATAGCTAGAATACTGGTGAGTCTGGCGTTAAACAACAAACACACAAATGTAGATCTCCAGTCATTTGGTGTAGCCTACCGTGAGGACGAGCGCAGAATTCTCTGGAATGCAGAGAACATCGCAATCAATAAGTACAAAGCTTTGAAATTCATTTTGCCTCCCACATTTGAGAGAATTACCCTATCGCATCTGCATTGCGCATTCATGCAAGGGGCTCTTGACGTTCATTGTGTATTGTGTAGTGCAGTGGAATATCTGCTTTAGACTTCATTAAGTCATTGTTTTGACATCCAGGCGAAATGAACGTTTTACTTTTTGTGGGGTCAAAAGTTAGTCTGATTTAGACATAGGTCCGTATTAGGAATAGTATAACAGATGATAACACATGTAAATGGAAACAAAGTTCAAAGAAGTGTTATTATTAATTGGAGTACATTCGGCACAACTAATATCGCCTTGTATTACTATGCTGATTAGTTAAAGTCCTGACTCGACAGATTCCAGTGTGCGCGGTAATATTTGTAAATGTAATATGTGTGAAGAAAATATGTCCATATTAGCGATAAAGTAGCTCAGTGTCTCATTCAAGTCTTGGCACGTCACGCCCAAACTGCCAAGCTCGATTCCTTTCATCGGGGTAATATTTCTAATGAAGCCCATTCCTGCACCCACCCGACGCCGTGATATAGCCGTTGAAGCGTATAACACCATACACCTGTATTAAGTGCACTTATAAACTGATTTGAAAAAAATATTTTCACATTCCTTAACTATTTACTCACAAAATAACGTTTAAAGGAATCGCTCTGTACTCCGTTTGGATAACTTTATAGCTTCCCTTTAAGACGGAGAGCTGTCTATGCAAACGTCTCTATGGAAAAAGCTTGAAAACTTTGTGGCACATCTGGGAGCCGCGCATTTTTCGCATCAAAATACTTTTAAATACGGATTTGAAATACTATTTTCTCCTTCCTTAACTATTTCGGTATAAAATGAGGTAAAATGAGTCGCTCAGTACCCCCTTTGCTGAACTATACAGCTTCCCTCTAACACCGGTGGGTGTCTATGCAACTGGGAGCCTCGCATTTTCGAATCAAATTACTTTAAAATACGGATTTGAAATACTATTTTCTCCTTCCTTAACTGTTTATGTGTAACATAACGGAAAAAGAATCGCTCTATACCCTCGTTTGAACACTATACAGCTTCCCTTTAACACGTACGCGGATCTATACAAGCGTCCTTCTTGAAATAGCCTGAAAACTTAGTGGCACATCTGGGAGCCTCGCATTTTTCGCATTCAAATACTTTAAAATATGGGTTTGAAATACTATGTTCACATTCCTTAACTATTTAGGTATAACATAACGTAAAAGGAGTCGCTCAATACCCCCAATGGAGAACTATACAGCTTCCCTTTAACACGCGGGGTTATCTATACAAACGTCCCTATGGAAATAACCTGAAAACTTAGTGGCACATCTGGGAGCCTCGCCTTTTCCGCATGGGAATAGTTTAAATACAGGTTCGAAATATTATTTGCTCCTTCCTTAACTCTTGAGGTATAACATAACGTAAACAGAATCGTTCTGTAATCCGTTTGGATAACTATATAGCTACCCTTTAATTTAAGACGGGGGGCTGTCTATGGAAACGTCACTATGGAAAAAGCCTGAAAACTAAAGTGGCACATCTGGGAGCCCCGCATTTTCCTCATCAAAATACTTTAAAATACGGGTTTGAAATACCATTTTCTCCTTCCTTAACTAGAAAGGCTTGAAATAAAATAAAAGGAATCTACCTCTGCCCCGTTTTGAAAACTAAAAAGCTTCCCTGTAAGACGGGGGCTGTCTATGCAAACGTTCCTGTGGAAATAGCCTGAAAACTTAATGGCACATCTGGGAGCCTCGCATTTTTCGCATGGAAATAGATTAAAATACGTGTTTGAAATAATATTATCTCTTTCCTGAACCATTTAGGCATATAATAACTCTAAAACAGACCCCCTATATCCCCTTTTGGAAACTATATCGCTCCCCTTTAACACAGGGGGTTGTCAATGCAAAAGTCCCCATGGAAAATAGCCTAAAAATTTGGTGGCACATCTGGGAGCCTGGCATTTTTCGCATGGAAATAGTTTAATATACGGGTTTAAAATGTTATTATATCTTTACTTAACCATTTAGGCATAAAATGAAATAAAAGGTGTACCTCTAGATCCTGTCTCGCAAACTATATAGCTTCCCTTAAACACGAGTCGTCTATGCAAACGTCCTTATGGAAAAAGCTTGAAAACTTAGTGGCACATCTGGGAGCCTCGCATGTTTCTCATGGAAATAGAGTAAAATAAGTGTTTGAAATATTATTATCTCTTTCCTGAACCATTTAGGCATACAATAACTTTAAAACAGTCGCTCTATATCCCCATTTGGAAACTATACAGCTTCCCTTTACCACAGGGGGTTGTCTATGCAAACGTCCCTATATAAATAGCCTGAAAACTTAGTGGCACATCTGGGAGCCTCGCATTTTTCGCATGGAAATAGTGTAATATACGTGTTTGAAATATTATTATATTTTTACTTAACCGTTTCGGCATAAAACGAAGTAAAAGGTGTAGCTCTATATCCTGTCTCGGAAACTATATAGCTTCCCTTTAACACAGGGGGTCGTCTATACAAACGTCCCTATGGAAAAAGGTTGAAAACTTAGTGGCACATCTGGGAGCCTCGCATGTTTCGCATGGAAATAGTTTGAAATACATGTTTGAAATATTATTATCTCTTTCCTGAACCATTTAGGCATACAATAACTTTAAAACAGTCGCTCTATATCCTTTCTTGGAAACTATATAGCTTCCCTTTACTACAGGGGGTTGTCTATACAAACGTCCCTATGGAAATAGCCTGAAAACTTAGTGGCACATCTGGGAGCCTCGTATTTTCGCATGGAAATAGTTTAATATACGGGTTTACAATATTATTATATCTCTACTTAACCATTTAGGCATAAAAATGAAGTAAAAGGTGTAGCTCTATATCCTGTCTCGGAAACTATATAGCTTCCCTTTACCACAAGGGGTCGTCTATACAAACGTCCCTTTGGAAAAAGCCTGAAAACTTAGTGGCACATCTGGGAGCCTCGCATGTTTCGCATGGAAATAGTTTAAAATTCGTTTTTGAAATATTATTATCTCTTTCCTGAACCATTTAGTCATACAATAACTTTAAAACAGTCGCTCTATATCCCCTTTCGGAAACTATATAGCTTCCTTTTAACACAGGGGTCGTCTATACAAACGTCCCTTTGGAAAAAGCCTGAAAACTTAGTGGCACATCTGGGAGCCTTGCATGTTTCGCATGGAAATAGTTTAAAATACGGGTTTGAAATATTATTTTCTCTTTCCTGAACCACTGAGGCATAAAATAACGGTAAAACAGACCCTCTATACCCCCATTTGGAAACAATATTGCTTCCCTTTAACACAAGCTGTTGTCTATGCAAACGTCCCTATGGAAATAGGCTAGAAACTTAGTGGCACATCTGGGAGCCTCGCATTTTTCGCATGGAAATAGTTTAATATACGGGTTTAAAATATTATTATATCTTTACTTTACAATTTAGGCATAAAATGAAGTAAAAGGTGTAGCTTTATATCCTGTCTAGGAAACTATATAGCTTCCCCTTAACACAGGGGGTCGTCTATACAAACGTCCCTTTGGAAAAAGCCTGAAAACTTAGTGGCACATCTGGGAGCCTCGCATGTTTCGCATGGAAATAGATTAAAATACGTGTTTGAAATATCATTATCTCTTTCCTGAACCATTTAGGCATACAATCACTTTAAAACAGTCGCTCTATATCCTTTCTTGGAAACTATATCGCTTCCCTTTACTACAGGGGGTTGTCTATACAAACGTCCCTATGGAAATAGCCTGAAAACTTAGTGGCACATCTGGTATTGGTATTATATCTTTACTTAACCATTTAGGCATAAAATGAAATAAAAAGAGTACCTCTAGATCCTGTCTCGGAAACTATATAGCTTCCCTTTAACACAGGGTGTTGTCTATGCAAACGTCCCTATGGAAATAGCCTGAAAACTTAGTGGCACATCTGGGATCCTCGCATGTTTCGCATGGAAATAGTTTGAAATATGGGTTTGAAATATTATTTTCTCTTTCCTGAACAACTGAGGCATAAAATAACTCTTTAACAGAACCTCTATATCCCCTTTTGGAAACTATATCGCTTCCCTTTAACACAGGGGGTTGTCTATGCAAACGTGCCTATGGAAATAGCCTGAAAACTTAGTGGTACATCTGGGAGCCTCGCATGTTTCGCATGGAAATAGTTTAAAATTCGTTTTTGAAATATTATTATCTCTTTCCTGAACCATTTAGTCATACAATAACTTTAAAACAGTCGCTCTATATCCCCTTTCGGAAACTATATAGCTTCCTTTTAACACAGGGGTCGTCTATACAAACGTCCCTTTGGAAAAAGCCTGAAAACTTAGTGGCACATCTGGGAGCCTTGCATGTTTCGCATGGAAATGGTTTAATATACGTGTTTTTCCATAGGGACGTTTGTATAGATAACCCCCTGTGGTTAAGGGAAGCTGTATAGTTTCCAAAAGGGGATATAGAGGGTCTGTTTTAGAGTTATTATATGCCTAAATTCTTCAGGAAAGAGATAATAATATTTCAAACATGTAATTTAATCTATTTCCATGCGAAACATGCAAGGCTCCCAGATGTACCACTAAGTTTTCAGGCTATTTCCACAGGCACGTTTGCATAGACAACCCCCTGTGTTAAAGGGAAGCGATATAGTTTCCAAAAGGGGATATAGAGGTTCTGTTAAAGAGTTATTTTATGCCTCAGTTGTTCAGGAAAGAGAAAATAATATTTCAAACCCATATTTCAAACTATTTCCATGCGAAACATGCGAGGATCCCAGATGTGCCACTAAGTTTTCAGGCTATTTCCAAAGGGACGTTTGCATAGACAACACCCTGTGTTAAAGGGAAGCTATATAGTTTCCGAGACAGGATCTAGAGGTACTCTTTTTATTTCATTTTATGCCTAAATGGTTAAGTAAAGATATAATACCAATTTAAACCCGCATATTAAACTATTTCCATGCAAAAAATGCCAGGCTCCCAGATGTGCCACTAAGTTTTCAGGCTATTTCCATAGGCATGTTTGCATAGACAACACCTTGTGTTAAAGGGAAGCTATATAATTTCCAAAAGGGGATATAGAGCGACTGTTTTAAAGTTATTGTATGCCTAAATGGTTCAGGAAAGAGAAAATAATATTTCAAACCCGTATTTCAAACTATTTCCATGCGAAAAATGCGAGGCTCCCAGATGTGCCACTAAGTTTTCAAGCTTTTTCCATAGGGACGTTTGTATAGACAACACTCTGTGGTAAAGGGAAGCAATATAGTTTTAAAAAAAGGATATAGAGCGACTGTTTTAAAGTTATTATATGACTAAATGGTTCAGGAAAGAGAAAATAATATTTCAAACCCGCATATTAAAATATTTCCATGCGAAAAATGCGAGGCTCCCAGATGTGCCACTAAGTTTTCAGGCTATTTCCATAAGGACGTTAGCATAGGCAACCCCCTGTGGTAAAGGGAAGCTATATAGTTTCCAAATGGGGATATAGAGCGATTTTTTAAAGGTTATTGTATCCCTAAATGGTTCAGGAAAGAGATAATAATATTTCAAACACGAATTTTACTCTATTTCCAAGCGAAACATGCGAGGCTCCCAGATGTGCCACTAAGTTTTCAGGCTTTTTCCAAAGGGACGTTTGTATAGACGACCCCTGTGTTAAAGGGAAGCTATATAGTTTCCGAGACAGGATCTAGAGGTACTCCTTTTATTTCATTTTATGCCTAAATGGTTGAGTAAAGATATAATACCATTTTAAACCCGCATATTAAACTATTTCCATGCAAAAAATGCCAGGCTCCCAGATGTGCCACTAAGTTTTCAGGCTATTTCCATAGGCACGTTTGCATAGACAACACCCTGTGTTAAAGGGAAGCGATATAGTTTCCAAAAGGGGATATAGAGCGACTGTTTTAAAGTTATTATATGCCTCAGTGGTTCAGGAAAGAGAAAATAATATTTCAAACCCGTATTTCTAACTATTTCCATGCGAAAAATGCGAGGCTCCCAGATGTGCCACTAAGTTTTCAGGCTATTTCCATAGGGACGTTTGTATAGACAACCCCCTGTAGTAAAAGGAAGCTATATAGTTTCCGAGACAGGATATAGAGCTAAACCTTTTACTTCATTTTATGCCTAAATGGTTAAGTAAAAATATGATAATATTTCAAACACGTATATTAAACCATTTCCATGCGAAAAATGCGAGGATCCCAGATGTGCCACTAAGTTTTCAGGCTATTTCCATAGGGACGTTTGCATAGACAACCCCCTGTGGTAGAGGGAAGCTGTATAGTTTCCAAATAGGGATATAGAGCGACTGTTTTAAAGTTATTGTATGCCTAAATGGTTCAGGAAAGAGATAATGATATTTCAAACATGTATTTTAATCTATTTCCATGCGAAAAATGCGAGGCTCCCAGATGTACCACTAAGTTTTCAGGCTATTTCCACAGGCACGTTTGCATAGACAACCCCCTGTGTTAAAGGGAAGCGATATAGTTTCCAAAAGGAGATATAGAGGTTCTGTTAAAGAGTTATTTTATGCCTCAGTGGTTCAGGAAAGAGAAAATAATATTTCAAACCAGTATTTCTAACTATTTCCATGCGAAAAATGCGAGGCTCCCAGATGTGCCACTAAGTTTTCAAGCTATTTCCATAGGGACGTTTGCATAGACAACCCCATGTGTTAAAGGGAAGCTAAATAGTTTCCTAGACAGGATATAGAGCTACACCTTTTACTTCATTTTATGCCTAAATGGTTAAGTAAAGAGATGATAATATTTCAAACATGTATTTTAAACTATTTTCATGCGAAAAATGCGAGGCTCCCAGATGTGCCACTAAGTTTTCAGGCTATTTCCATAAGGACGTTTGTATAGACGACCCCGTGTGTTAAAGGGAAGCAATATTGTTTCCAAATGGGGGTATAGAGGGTCTGTTAAAGAGTTATTCTATGCCTCAGTGGTTCAGGAAAGAGATAATAATATTTCAAACCCGTATTTCAAACTATTTCCATGCGAAACATGCGAGGCTCCCAGATGTGCCACTAAGTTTTCAGGCTATTTCCATAGGGACGTTTGTATGACAACCCCCTGTAGTAAAGGGAAGCGATATAGTTTCCAAGAAAGGATATAGAGCGAATGTTTTAAAGTTATTGTATGCCTAAATGGTTCAGGAAAGAGATAATGATATTTCAAATACGTATTTTAATCTATTTCAAAGCGAAACATGCGAGGCTCCCAGATGTGCCACTAAGTTTTCAGGCTTTTTCCACAGGGACATTTGTATAGACGACCCCCTGCGTTAAAGGGAAGCTAAATAGTTTCCTAGACAGGATATAGAGCTACACCTTTTACTTCATTTTATGCCTAAATGGTTCAGTAAAGATATGATAATATTTCAAACCCGTATTTCTAACTATTTCCATGCGAAAAATGCGAGGCTCCCAGATGTGCCACTAAGTTTTCAGGCTTTTTCCACAGGGACATTTGTATAGACGACCCCCTGCGTTAAAGGGAAGCTAAATAGTTTCCTAGACAGTATATAGAGCTACACCTTTTACTTCATTTTATGCCTAAATGGTTAAGTAAAGAGATGATAATATTTCAAACATGTATTTTAAACTATTTTCATGCGAAAAATGCGAGGCTCCCAGATGTGCCACTAAGTTTTCAGGCTATTTCCATAAGGACGTTTGTATAGACGACCCCCTGTGTTAAAGGGAAGCAATATTGTTTCCAAATGGGGGTATAGAGGGTCTGTTAAAGAGTTATTTTATGCATCAGTGGTTCAGGAAAGAGAAAATAATATTTCAAACCCGTATTTCAAACTATTTCCATGCGAAACATGCGAGGCTCCCAGATGTGCCACTAAGTTTTAAGGCCTTTTCCAAAGGGACGTTTGTATAGACGACCCCCTGTGTTAAAGGGAAGCGATATAGTTTCCAAAAGGGGATATAGAGCGACTGTTTTAAAGTTATTATATGCCTCAGTGGTTCAGGAAAGAGAAAATAATATTTCAAACCCGTATTTCTAACTATTTCCATGCGAAAAATGCGAGGCTCCCAGATGTGCCACTAAGTTTTCAGGCTTTTTCCATAGGGACGTTTGTATAGACAACCCCCTGTAGTAAAAGGATGCTATATAGTTTCCGAGACAGGATATAGAGCTACACATTTTACTTCATTTTATGCCTAAATGGTTAAGTAAAAATATGATAATATTTCAAACACGTATATTAAACCATTTCCATGAGAAAAATGGGAGGCTCCCAGATGTGCCACTAAGTTTTCAGGCTATTTCCGTAGGGACGTTTGCATAGACAACCCCTGTGGTAGAGGGAAGCTGTATAGTTTCCAAATAGGGATATAGAGCGACTGTTTTAAAGTTATTGTATGCCTAAATGGTTAAGTAAAAATATAATAATATTTCAAACACGTATATTAAAATATTTCCATGCGAAAAATGCGAGGCTCCCAGATGTGCCACTAAGTTTTCAGGCTATTTCCATAGGGACGTTTGCATAGACAACCCCCTGTGGTAAATGGAAGCTGTATAGTTTCCAAATGGGGATATAGAGCGACTGTTTTAAAGTTATTATATGCCTCAGTGGTTCAGGAAAGAGAAAATAATGTTTCAAACACGTATTTTAATCTATTTCCATGCGAAAAATGCGAGGCTCCCAGATGTGCCACTAAGTTTTCAGGCTTTTTCCATAGGGACGTTTGTATGACAACCCTCTGTAGTAAAGGGAAGCGATATAGTTTCCAAGAAAGGATATAGAGCGACTGTTTTAAAGTTATTGTATGCCTGAATGGTTCAGGAGAGAGATAATAATATTTCAAACACGTATTCTACTCTATTTCATTGCTAAACATGCGAGGCTCCCAGATGTGCCACTAAGTTTTAAGGCCTTTTCCATCAGGACGTTTGTATAGACGACCCCTGTGTTAAAGGGAAGCTATATAGTTTGCGAGACAGGATCTAGAGGTACTCCTTTTATTTCATTTTATGCCTAAATGGTTAAGTAAAGATATAATACCATTTTAAACCCGCATATTAAACTATTTCCATGCAAAAAATGCCAGGCTCCCAGATGTGCCACTAAGTTTTCAGGCTATTTCCATAGGCACGTTTGTATAGAAAACACCCTGTGTTAAAGGGAAGCGATATAGTTTCCAAGAAAGGATATAGAGCGACTGTTTTAAAGTTATTATATGCCTCAGTGGTTCAGGAAAGAGAAAATAATATTTCAAACCCGTATTTCTAACTATTTCCATGCGAAAAATGCGAGGCTCCCAGATGTGCCACTAAGTTTTCAGGCTTTTTCCATAGGGACGTTTGTATAGACAACCCCCTGTAGTAAAAGGATGCTATATAGTTTCCGAGACAGGATATATAGCTACACATTTTACTTCATTTTATGCCTAAATGGTTAAGTAAAAATATGATAATATTTCAAACACGTATATTAAACCATTTCCATGAGAAAAATGGGAGGCTCCCAGATGTGCCACTAAGTTTTCAGGCTATTTCCGTAGGGACGTTTGCATAGACAACCCCTGTGGTAGAGGGAAGCTGTATAGTTTCCAAATAGGGATATAGAGCGACTGTTTTAAAGTTATTTTATGCCTAAATGGTTAAGTAAAAATATAATAATATTTCAAACACGTATATTAAAATATTTCCATGCGAAAAATGCCAGGCTCCCAGATGTGCCACTAAGTTTTCAGGCTATTTCCATAGGGACGTTTGCATAGACAACCCCCTGTGGTAAAGGGAAGCTGTATAGTTTCCAAATGGGGATATAGAGCGACTGTTTTAAAGTTATTATATGCCTCAGTGGTTCAGGAAAGAGAAAATAATGTTTCAAACACGTATTTTAATCTATTTCCATGCGAAAAATGCGAGGCTCCCAGATGTGCCACTAAGTTTTCAGGCTTTTTCCATAGGGACGTTTGTATGACAACCCTCTGTAGTAAAGGGAAGCGATATAGTTTCCAAGAAAGGATATAGAGCGACTGTTTTAAAGTTATTGTATGCCTGAATGGTTCAGGAAAGAGATAATAATATTTCAAACACGTATTCTACTCTATTTCATTGCTAAACATGCGAGGCTCCCAGATGTGCCACTAAGTTTTAAGGCCTTTTCCATAAGGACGTTTGTATAGACGACCCCTGTGTTAAAGGGAAGCTATATAGTTTGCGAGACAGGATCTAGAGGTACTCCTTTTATTTCATTTTATGCCTAAATGGTTAAGTAAAGATATAATACCATTTTAAACCCGCATATTAAACTATTTCCATGCAAAAAATGCCAGGCTCCCAGATGTGCCACTAAGTTTTCAGGCTATTTCCATAGGCACGTTTGTATAGAAAACACCCTGTGTTAAAGGGAAGCGATATAGTTTCCAAGAAAGGATATAGAGCGACTGTTTTAAAGTTATTATATGCCTCAGTGGTTCAGGAAAGAGAAAATAATATTTCAAACCCGTATTTCTAACTACTTCCATGCGAAACATGCGAGGCTCCCAGATGTGCCACTAAGTTTTCAACCTTTTTCCATAAGGACGTTTGTATAGACGACCCCTGTGTTAAAGGGAAGCTATATAGTTTCCGAGACAGGATATAGAGCTACACCTTTTACTTCATTTTATGCCTAAATGGTTAAGTAAAAATATGATAATATTTCAAACACGTATATTAAACCATTTCCATGCGAAAAGTGCGAGGCTCCCAGATGTGCCACTAAGTTTTCAAGCTATTTCCATAGGGACGTTAGCATAGACAACCCCCTGTGGTAGAGGGAAGCTGTATAGTTTCCAAATAGGGATATAGAGCGACTGTTTTAAAGTTATTGTATGCCTAAATGGTTCAGGAAAGAGATAATGATAACTCAAACATGTATTTTAATCTATTTCCATGCAAAATATGCGAGGCTCCCAGATGTGCCACTAAGTTTTCAGGCTATTTCCATAGGGACGTTTGCATAGAGAACCCCATGTGTTAAAGGGAAGCTAAATAGTTTCCTAGACAGGATATAGAGCTACACCTTTTACTTCATTTTATGCCTAAATGGTTAAGTAAAGAGATGATAATATTTCAAACATGTATTTTAATCTATTTTCATGCGAAAAATGCGAGGCTCCCAGATGTGCCACTAAGTTTTCAGGCTATTTCCATAAGGACGTTTGTATAGACGACCCCCTGTAGTAAAGGGAAGCGATATAGTTTCCAAATGGGGGTATAGAGCGACTCCTTGTAAGTAATGATATGCCTAAATGGTTGAGGAATGAGATAATAATATTTTAAACCCGTATTTCAAACTATTTTCATGCGAAAAGTGCGAGGCTCCCAGATGTGCCACTAAGTTTTCAGGCTATTTCCATAGGGACGTTTGTATAGACGACCCCCTGTGTTAAAGGGAAGCAATATTGTTTCCAAATGGGGGTACAGAGGGTCTGTTAAAGAGTTATGTTATGCCTCAGTGGTTCAGGAAAGAGAAAATAATATTTCAAACCCGTATTTCAAACTATTTCCATGCGAAACATGCGAGGCTCCCAGATGTGCCACTAAGTTTTCAGGCTTTTTCCATAGGGACGTTTGTATGACAACCCCCTGTAGTAAAGGGAAGCGATATAGTTTCCAAGAAAGGATATAGAGCGACTGTTTTAAAGTTATTGTATGCCTAAATGGTTCAGGAAAGAGATAATGATATTTCAAACATGTATTTTAATCTATTTCCATGCGAAAAATGCGAGGCTCCCAGATGTGCCACTAAGTTTTCAAGCTTTTTCCATAGGGACGTTTGTATAGACGACCCCTGTGTTAAAGGGAAGCTATATAGTTTCCGAGACAGGATATAGAGCTACACCTTTTACTTCGTTTTATGCCTAAATGGTTAAGTAAAGAGATGATAATATTTCAAATCCGTATTTTAAACTATTTTCATGCGAAAAATGCGAGGCTCCCAGATGTGCCACTAAGTTTTCAGGCTATTTCCATAGGGACGTTTGTATAGACGACCCCCTGTGTTAAAGGGAAGCAATATTGTTTCCAAATGGGGGTATAGAGGGTCTGTTAAAGAGTTATTTTATGCCTCAGTGGTTCAGGAAAGAGAAAATAATATTTCAAACCCGTATTTTAAACTATTTCCATGCGAAAAATGCGAGGCTCCCAGATGTGCCACTAAGTTTTCAGGCTATTTCCATAAGGACGTTTGTATGACAACCCCCTGTACTAAAGGGAAGCGATATAGTTTCCAAGAAAGGATATAGAGCGAATGTTTTAAAGTTATTGTATGCCTAAATGGTTCAGGAAAGAGATAATGATATTTCAAATACGTATTTTAATCTATTTCAAAGCGAAACATGCGAGGCTCCCAGATGTGCCACTAAGTTTTCAGGCTTTTTCCACAGGGACATTTGTATAGACGACCCCCTGCGTTAAAGGGAAGCTAAATAGTTTCCTAGACAGGATATAGAGCTACACCTTTTACTTCATTTTATGCCTAAATGGTTCAGTAAAGATATGATAATATTTCAAACCCGTATTTCTAACTATTTCCATGCGAAAAATGCGAGGCTCCCAGCTGTGCCACTAAGTTTTCAGGCTTTTTCCACAGGGACATTTGTATAGACGACCCCCTGCGTTAAAGGGAAGCTAAATAGTTTCCTAGACAGTATATAGAGCTACACCTTTTACTTCATTTTATGCCTAAATGGTTAAGTAAAGAGATGATAATATTTCAAACATGTATTTTAAACTATTTTCATGCGAAAAATGCGAGGCTCCCAGATGTGCCACTAAGTTTTCAGGCTATTTCCATAAGGACGTTTGTATAGACGACCCCCTGTGTTAAAGGGAAGCAATATTGTTTCCAAATGGGGGTATAGAGGGTCTGTGAAAGAGTTATTTTATGCATCAGTGGTTCAGGAAAGAGAAAATAATATTTCAAACCCGTATTTCAAACTATTTCCATGCGAAACATGCGAGGCTCCCAGATGTGCCACTAAGTTTTAAGGCCTTTTCCATAAGGACGTTTGTATAGACGACCCCTGTGTTAAAGGGAAGCGATATAGTTTCCAAAAGGGGATATAGAGCGACTGTTTTAAAGTTATTATATGCCTCAGTGGTTCAGGAAAGAGAAAATAATATTTCAAACCCGTATTTCTAACTATTTCCATGCGAAACATGCGAGGCTCCCAGATGTGCCACTAAGTTTTCAGGCTATTTCCATAGGGACGTTTGTATAGACAACCCCCTGTAGTAAAAGGATGCTATATAGTTTCCGAGACAGGATATAGAGCTACACCTTTTACTTCATTTTATGCCTAAAAGGTTAAGTAAAAATATAATAATATTTCAAACACGTATATTAAAATATTTCCATGCGGAAAATGCGAGGCTCCCAGATGTGCCACTAAGTTTTCAGGCATTTTCCATAGGGACGTTTGTATGGACAACCCCCTGTGGTAAAGGGAAGCTGTATAGTTTCCAAATGGGGATATAGAGCGACTGTTTTAAAGTTATTATATGCCTCAGTGGTTCAGGAAAGAGAAAATAATGTTTCAAACACGTATTTTAATCTATTTCCATGCGAAAAATGCGAGGCTCCCAGATGTGCCACTAAGTTTTCAGGCTTTTTCCATAGGGACGTTTGTATGACAACCCTCTGTAGTAAAGGGAAGCGATATAGTTTCCAAGAAAGGATATAGAGCGACTGTTTTAAAGTTATTGTATGCCTGAATGGTTCAGGAAAGAGATAATAATATTTCAAACACGTATTCTACTCTATTTCATTGCTAAACATGCGAGGCTCCCAGATGTGCCACTAAGTTTTAAGGCCTTTTCCATAGGGACGTTTGTATAGACGACCCCTGTGTAAAAGGGAAGCTATATAGTTTCCGAGACAGGATCTAGAGGTACTCCTTTTATTTCATTTTATGCCTAAATGGTTAAGTAAAGATATAATACCATTTTAAACACGCATATTAAACTATTTCCATGCAAAAAATGCGAGGCTCCCAGATGTGCCACTAAGTTTTCAGGCTATTTCCATAGGGACGTTTGTATAGACAACCCCCTGTAGTAAAGGGAAGCGATATAGTTTCCAAATAGGGATATAGAGCGACTGTTTTAAAGTTATTATATGCCTCAGTGGTTCAGGAAAGAGATAATGATATTTCAAACATGTATTTTAATCTATTTCCAGGCGAAAAATGCGAGGCTCCCAGATGTGCCACTAAGTTTTCAGGCTATTTCCATAGGGACGTTTGCATAGAGAACCCCATGTGTTAAAGGGAAGCTAAATAGTTTCCTAGACAGGATATAGAGCTACACCTTTTACTTCATTTTATGCCTAAATGGTTAAGTAAAGAGATGATAATATTTCAAACATGTATTTTAAACTATTTTCATGCGAAAAATGAGAGGCTCCCAGATGTGCCACTAAGTTTTCAGGCTATTTCCATAAGGACGTTTGTATAGACGACCCCGTGTGTTAAAGGGAAGCAATATTGTTTCCAAATGGGGGTATAGAGGGTCTGTTAAAGAGTTATTTTATGCCTCAGTGGTTCAGGAAAGAGATAATAATATTTCAAACCCGTATTTCAAACTATTTCCATGCGAAACATGCGAGGCTCCCAGATGTGCCACTAAGTTTTCAGGCTATTTCCATAAGGACGTTTGTATGACAACCCCCTGTAGTAAAGGGAAGCGATATAGTTTCCAAGAAAGGATATAGAGCGACTGTTTTAAAGTTATTGTATGCCTAAATGGTTCAGGAAAGAGATAATGATATTTCAAATACGTATTTTAATCTATTTCAAAGCGAAACATGCGAGGCTCCCAGATGTGCCACTAAGTTTTCAGGCTATTTCCATAAGGACGTTTGTATGACAACCCTCTGTAGTAAAGGGAAGCGATATAGTTTCCAAGAAAGGATATAGAGCGACTGTTTTAAAGTTATTGTATGCCTAAATGGTTCAGGAAAGAGATAATGATATTTCAAATACGTATTTTAATCTATTTCAAAGCGAAACATGCGAGGCTCCCAGATGTGCCACTAAGTTTTCAGGCTTTTTCCACAGGGACATTTGTATAGACGACCCCCTGCGTTAAAGGGAAGCTAAATAGTTTCCTAGACAGGATATAGAGCTACACCTTTTACTTCATTTTATGCCTAAATGGTTAAGTAAAGAGATGATAATATTTCAAACCCGTATTTCTAACTATTTCCATGCGAAAAATGCGAGGCTCCCAGATGTGCCACTAAGTTTTCAGGCTTTTTCCACAGGGACATTTGTATAGACGACACCCTGTGTTAAAGGGAAGTTAAATAGTTTCCTAGACAGGATATAGAGCTACATCTTTTACTTCATTTTATGCCTAAATGGTTAAGGAATGAGATAATAATATTTCAAACCCGTATTTTAAACTATTTTCATGCGAAAAATGCGAGGCTCCCAGATGTGCCACTAAGTTTTCAGGCTATTTCCATAGGGACGTTTGTATAGACGACCCCCTGTGTTAAAGGGAAGCAATATTGTTTCCAAATGGGGGTATAGAGGGTCTGTTAAAGAGTTATTTTATGCCTCAGTGGTTCAGGAAAGAGAAAATAATATTTCAAACCCGTATTTCAAACTATTTCCATGCGAAAAATGCGAGGCTCCCAGATGTGCCACTAAGTTTTCAGGCTATTTCCATAGGGACGTTTGTATAGACAACCCCCTGTAGTAAAGGGAAGCGATATAGTTTCCAAGAAAGGATATAGAGCGACTGTTTTAAAGTTATTGTATGCCTAAATGGTTCAGGAAAGAGATAATGATATTTCAAACATGTGTTTTAATCTATTTCCATGCGAAAAATGCGAGGCTCCCAGATGTGCCACTAAGTTTTCAAGCTTTTTCCATAGGGACGTTTGTATAGACAACCCTCTGTAGTAAAGGGAAGCGATATAGTTTCCAAGAAAGGATATAGAGCGACTGTTTTAAAGTTATTGTATGCCTAAATGGTTCAGGAAAGAGATAATGATATTTCAAACATGTGTTTTAATCTATTTCCATCCGAAACATGCGAGGCTCCCAGATGTGCCACTAAGTTTTCAAGCTTTTTCCATAAAGACGTTTGTATAGACGACCCCTGTGTTAAAGGGAAGCTATATAGTTTCCGAGACAGGATATAGAGCTACACCTTTTACTTCATTTTATGCCTAAATGGTTAAGTAAAGATATAATACCACTTTAAACCCGCATATTAAACTATTTCCATGCAAAAAATGCCAGGCTCCCAGATGTGCCACTAAGTTTTCAGGCTATTTCCATAGGGACGTTTGTATAGACGACCCCCTGTGTTAAAGGGAAGCAATATTGTTTCCAAATGGGGTTATAGAGGGTCTGTTAAAGAGTTATTTTATGCCTCAGTGGTTCAGGAAAGAGAAAATAATATTTCAAACCCGTATTTCAAACTATTTCCATGCGAAAAATGCGAGGCTCCCAGATGTGCCACTAAGTTTTCAGGCTTTTTCCATAAGGACGTTTGTATGACAACCCCCTGTAGTAAAGGGAAGCGATATAGTTTCCAAGAAAGGATATAGAGCGACTGTTTTAAAGTTATTGTATGCCTAAATGGTTCAGGAAAGAGATAATGATATTTCAAACATGTGTTTTAATCTATTTCCATGCGAAACATGCGAGGCTCCCAGATGTGCCACTAAGTTTTCAAGCTTTTTCCATAGGGACGTTTGTATAGACGACCCCTGTGTTAAAGGGAAGCGATATAGTTTCCGAGACAGGATATAGAGCTACACCTTTTATTTCGTTTTATGCCTAAATGGTTAAGTAAAGAGATGATAATATTTCAAACCCGTATTTTAAACTATTTTCATGCGAAAAATGCGAGGCTCCCAGATGTGCCACTAAGTTTTCAGGCTATTTCCATAGGGACGTTTGTATAGACGACCCCCTGTGTTAAAGGGAAGCAATATTGTTTCCAAATGGGGGTATAGAGGGTCTGTTAAAGAGTTATTTTATGCCTCAGTGGTTCAGGAAAGAGAAAATAATATTTCAAACCCGTATTTCAAACTATTTCCATGCGAAAAATGCGAGGCTCCCAGATGTGCCACTAAGTTTTCAGGCTATTTCCATAGGGACGTTTGTATAGACAACCCCCTGTAGTAAAGGGAAGCGATATAGTTTCCAAGAAAGGATATAGAGCGACTGTTTTAAAGTTATTGTATGCCTAAATGGTTCAGGAAAGAGATAATGATATTTCAAACATGTGTTTTAATCTATTTCCATGCGAAAAATGCGAGGCTCCCAGATGTGCCACTAAGTTTTCAAGCTTTTTCCATAGGGACGTTTGTATAGACAACCCTCTGTAGTAAAGGGAAGCGATATAGTTTCCAAGAAAGGATATAGAGCGACTGTTTTAAAGTTATTGTATGCCTAAATGGTTCAGGAAAGAGATAATGATATTTCAAACATGTGTTTTAATCTATTTCCATCCGAAACATGCGAGGCTCCCAGATGTGCCACTAAGTTTTCAAGCTTTTTCCATAAAGACGTTTGTATAGACGACCCCTGTGTTATAGGGAAGCTATATAGTTTCCGAGACAGGATATAGAGCTACACCTTTTACTTCATTTTATGCCTAAATGGTTAAGTAAAGATATAATACCACTTTAAACCCGCATATTAAACTATTTCCATGCAAAAAATGCCAGGCTCCCAGATGTGCCACTAAGTTTTCAGGCTATTTCCATAGGGACGTTTGTATAGACGACCCCCTGTGTTAAAGGGAAGCAATATTGTTTCCAAATGGGGTTATAGAGGGTCTGTTAAAGAGTTATTTTATGCCTCAGTGGTTCAGGAAAGAGAAAATAATATTTCAAACCCGTATTTCAAACTATTTCCATGCGAAAAATGCGAGGCTCCCAGATGTGCCACTAAGTTTTCAGGCTTTTTCCATAAGGACGTTTGTATGACAACCCCCTGTAGTAAAGGGAAGCGATATAGTTTCCAAGAAAGGATATAGAGCGACTGTTTTAAAGTTATTGTATGCCTAAATGGTTCAGGAAAGAGATAATGATATTTCAAACATGTGTTTTAATCTATTTCCATGCGAAACATGCGAGGCTCCCAGATGTGCCACTAAGTTTTCAAGCTTTTTCCATAGGGACGTTTGTATAGACGACCCCTGTGTTAAAGGGAAGCGATATAGTTTCCGAGACAGGATATAGAGCTACACCTTTTATTTCGTTTTATGCCTAAATGGTTAAGTAAAGAGATGATAATATTTCAAACCCGTATTTTAAACTATTTTCATGCGAAAAATGCGAGGCTCCCAGATGTGCCACTAAGTTTTCAGGCTATTTCCATAGGGACGTTTGTATAGACGACCCCCTGTGTTAAAGGGAAGCAATATTGTTTCCAAATGGGGGTATAGAGGGTCTGTTAAAGAGTTATTTTATGCCTCAGTGGTTCAGGAAAGAGAAAATAATATTTCAAACCCGTATTTCAAACTATTTCCATGCGAAAAATGCGAGGCTCCCAGATGTGCCACTAAGTTTTCAGGCTATTTCCATAGGGACGTTTGTATAGACAACCCCCTGTAGTAAAGGGAAGCGATATAGTTTCCAAGAAAGGATATAGAGCGACTGTTTTAAAGTTATTGTATGCCTAAATGGTTCAGGAAAGAGATAATGATATTTCAAACATGTGTTTTAATCTATTTCCATGCGAAAAATGCGAGGCTCCCAGATGTGCCACTAAGTTTTCAAGCTTTTTCCATAGGGACGTTTGTATAGACAACCCTCTGTAGTAAAGGGAAGCGATATAGTTTCCAAGAAAGGATATAGAGCGACTGTTTTAAAGTTATTGTATGCCTAAATGGTTCAGGAAAGAGATAATGATATTTCAAACATGTGTTTTAATCTATTTCCATCCGAAACATGCGAGGCTCCCAGATGTGCCACTAAGTTTTCAAGCTTTTTCCATAAAGACGTTTGTATAGACGACCCCTGTGTTAAAGGGAAGCTATATAGTTTCCGAGACAGGATATAGAGCTACACCTTTTACTTCATTTTATGCCTAAATGGTTAAGTAAAGATATAATACCACTTTAAACCCGCATATTAAACTATTTCCATGCAAAAAATGCCAGGCTCCCAGATGTGCCACTAAGTTTTCAGGCTATTTCCATAGGGACGTTTGTATAGACGACCCCCTGTGTTAAAGGGAAGCAATATTGTTTCCAAATGGGGTTATAGAGGGTCTGTTAAAGAGTTATTTTATGCCTCAGTGGTTCAGGAAAGAGAAAATAATATTTCAAACCCGTATTTCAAACTATTTCCATGCGAAAAATGCGAGGCTCCCAGATGTGCCACTAAGTTTTCAGGCTTTTTCCATAAGGACGTTTGTATGACAACCCCCTGTAGTAAAGGGAAGCGATATAGTTTCCAAGAAAGGATATAGAGCGACTGTTTTAAAGTTATTGTATGCCTAAATGGTTCAGGAAAGAGATAATGATATTTCAAACATGTGTTTTAATCTATTTCCATGCGAAAAATGCGAGGCTCCCAGATGTGCCACTAAGTTTTCAAGCTTTTTCCATAGGGACGTTTGTATAGACGACCCCTGTGTTAAAGGGAAGCGATATAGTTTCCGAGACAGGATATAGAGCTACACCTTTTATTTCGTTTTATGCCTAAATGGTTAAGTAAAGAGATGATAATATTTCAAACCCGTATTTTAAACTATTTTCATGCGAAAAATGCGAGGCTCCCAGATGTGCCACTAAGTTTTCAGGCTATTTCCAAAGGGACGTTTGTATAGACGACCCCCTGTGTTAAAGGGAAGCAATATTGTTTCCAAATGGGGGTATAGAGGGTCTGTTAAAGAGTTATTTTATGCCTCAGTGGTTCAGGAAAGAGAAAATAATATTTCAAACCCGTATTTCAAACTATTTCCATGCGAAAAATGCGAGGCTCCCAGATGTGCCACTAAGTTTTCAGGCTATTTCCATTCGGATGTTTGCATAGACAACCTCCCGTGTTAAAGGGAAGCTATTTAGTTTCCAAAACGGAGTAAAGAGAGACTATTTTAAAGTTATTGTATGCCTAAATGGTTCAGGAAAGAGATAACAATATTTCAAACCCGTATTTTAAACTATTTCCATGCGAAACATGCGAGGCTCCCAGATGTGCTACCAAGTTTTCAGGCTATTTCCATAGGGACGTTTGGATAGAGAAAACCCCGTGTTAAAGGAAAGACATATAGTTTCCGAGAGAGGTTATAGATCGAAATGAATAACAACATGCAGATCAATTTTACAGGTTGGGAGTTATACAGATGAAGCATATGACGTGACTGTAATTGTAACTGTAGACGTAACTGTAAGATAATCGTGTTTACCCTTGGAAATATATTTCTTTACCACTGTGTTGTATTTAACTTAGATTTTATGGTAATGTTGCAACCATGTTTCATGTGTTGTTTCCAATGAAACTTTGATGATTGGTCACATTACATAACATTTGTAAAAGACGGGCATACAAAAGAACTACACAAAGGTCAAACTACTGATCCTTTAAATCCTATAGTAGCTTCACGCGATGTTACGCTCAGTTGGTTTATAAGATTATTTGATGAGAAACAAATTCATTATAACACAAGAACACACTGATATATATCTTTACTATCTATATGGCTACTTTACCTGTTTCATTTGGCACGCTTGGTGATATAATAGGTGGAACTAATTGAAGATCATATTGTATAATGTAAATGCATTCCCAGTCGGAAGTAAAGAAAGTAAAGACAGCTTCCAGATTAATTATCCTGCCGTCCTTGTCTTAATGAGTTAGGAGGTGGGAGATTTGTTCATGTGGACCTTCACTGAAGGAATTTCTTCTTCTTACTGACCCTGATACAAATATATATCAAATACAGCCCATGCAAGTCTATAATGTTTGGCAAGTCTAGATCACTGCAGTATCAGGGCCTGTACAAATCTGCTGAATTCACAAGCGAGCACAGAACTTGTAATTCTCAGTCAATCTCTAGCTGTCATTAGTGTTTAGTATTAGGATGTGCCCCCCCCCCCCCCCCCCCCCCCCCCCCCACACACACACACACACACACTCCCCAAGACCCCACACTGAAACAAGACCTCTCGCTCCCGGTCCGGCCCTGCCTACTCACTCTGGCTAGAGAACCTGTGAGATTATATTGGAGACTTAGTGACATATATAAATTCTAGTTTCTTAACTTGTTTCATTGTTACCCTGGTGTGTAGAGAGGAGGATTTCTAAAGGTTTTACATTGCTGTGTAAGAATTGCTTTTATTCTTTTCTGCTTGTAAGAATGAATAGGAACATGGATGAGCTTATTGCTTCATCACTGATGAAACCAAACAGAGCATACATCCAAATCAAAAGACAGTCATTGAAGGTATTTACATGGTAAAGATATGTTGTTTAGCTCTCCAACCGGGAGTGGTAAATCGTTGACATTTGAACTTTCTCCCTATTTATACAAGGCAGTAGAAAACACAAGCCATGCTACTGTCATTGTTGTGTCACTCTTGATCCCACTTGTGAAGTAACAAACTGAGAAATGTGTGTCAAAAGGACTCATACTGTGTACCTGAATGATGTCGCACAGAAGGCAACACTGACGAATGATGACAGTCTTGTATCTACCATAGAGAAATTGACTGTCGATGACATAAGGGATGGATAAGGTCAAGTTGTTTAGCCATGGGAATCACACTAAATGCTGCCCCTAAGCTGGTACCTAAGCTTGCTCTCAAAATAGATTTCTGAACATTTGATACTTTCTGCCCTCAAAACTGACCCCCTGCTTCCACTGGGAGGGTGTGTGTTGGGGGAGAGGTGGTGGGGGCAATAAATTTTCCTGTCACACACACTTTCAATGGCATGCCAGTGATGGGTGATAGGATCCTTTACACTTGTTGTAAAATTCCAAGAAATTATAGCTCTACAGATTTGTCTAGTCACTGAAAATGAAGAGGGTCAATGGGCTCCTATTTATTATATTTTTATTAAGATAATTGAACCACTTTTTTTTGTGTACGATATGCTCATTTCAGAGAGTATATGTTAGTCTAGTTCAGGGACCGCGCTGCAGTTTATTTGGAGATGTGGTATCAGATTACAAAAGTGCTGTCATCATTTGGCTTTGACGTGTCGACGGGAGACTGGCGTTGAGCAGCCGGCAGGGGTGGGGGTTGGGGTCGGGTGTGTGTGTGTGTGTGTGTGTGTGTGTGTGTGTGTGTGTGTGTGTGTGTGTGACCCAGAGGGGAGAAATAGAATAAAAACGCACAATAATTGAATTCAAAAGAAAAACACTGGAACATGCATGCTGAAACAGAGCAGTGAACTAAAATGTAAAACTCTAGGTGGCTAGAGGGGTTGGTGGTGGGGAAATTAAAGGAAACATTATTCAGGAGCTCTCAACTGTTTGGAGAATATTTTTAAAAGAGTTCAATTTAACTATATTGTCAAACTCCTCTCACGGCAGCATTAGAAATTGGCACTAGTCCTATAGTCCTTGCTAAATTGCCCAATGGTAAAGGTATCATAAGGACTAGTAGAAGTTGGCCTTTTTAAGGGTTTTGTTATATGCTATCATCATAAGGACTAGTGGAGGAAAACTGATAGTTTCTAACCATGCACGGTATTTACTTTCGAAACAAGAATATTATATGAACAGGGTGTTATATATTACCTAAATAATGTAACATATGAATAAGTATAATATATGGGAATAAGTACTATAATAAGACACAAAAAATGTTATCAATGCTTTGGGAAAAGCCTGTGTAAGTCTATGTCTCCTGACCCCCGGTTCAATCAGATAAGGGACAGTCTCGCCACAACACAGCTGTTGCTGAAAGGGGATATAAACAATAACACAGAGATGTGGGTCAGCTCACTGGCACTTTTTACTGGCACATGTGCCGATCAGTGGCATGAGCCTTCCCCATATGCAATAGATTCTTCCCAAGCCGGCGGCCGGCGGCCATCTTGGCCAGTGACTAACCCCCCAGGGCTACCCCCAAGGACAAACAAGCTCGATAAGTGCTTTTTCTATCTCCCTCTCCCCTCTATTCTTTCTTAATTTACCTGGCAATCGTTGGTAATCGTTGTATCACTTATACGCTCTAATACTTCCAACTGATAGTATTCACTAGTTTAGCTTAAATACCATCTTGTAACTTTTGTACACCATATTTTACTTTCACTAAATCTAGTCTTGATTCTATTGGCTTATTAAATCCTTGTGTTACACTGTTGTATTGCTACCTCCTTGCCTATACAAACCATGTCCACAACTACCCCCCCCTCCACCTACATCCCCCAACACAGACTCCATATTCACAACACCCATTCACTCAGACACCCACTTCCCGGGACTCACACCCACCCACAGCCAAAACCCTATCCCCTTTGACTTTGGGATAGATTTTCAGGAATTTTCTTTTAATCAACCACACAGCAGCATCACATCCCCCAGCATACAACCCCAAATTCCCCCTCCCCCACCACACACACAACAAACCAAAACCAAAACAGCCCCCAAACCCCCATCCCCAAAACCCACAAAGCGACCCCACCAATCCCCAGCAGAATCCCTGACTGACCAAGAAAACTTGTGCCAAGCAAACACCCCCATCCACCTCAACATCTGAACAGACTACAGCAACAAACCAAACCAAACTTATACTGTTAGCATTCTCAACCAACACCACACCACTCAACGACACCTTCTCAAACAATAAATTCGCCCTCTGCCTGCAAAAAGCACATATATCATACAAATACATAAACAGATGTGGCAGGGGGTTTAAGATCACCTTTCCTTCACAAGACACACTCAACCAAGCACGTAGACAGACAGTGATAGATGGTCTTAACATTACATGGCAAACACCAAAATGGCTCACATCTATACAAGGGGTTATATACATAGACCATAGGGACACACAAGAGGACATACTAGAGTACATCCAAACAGCAAACCAACTCCACACACAACCCCAAATTACAGATTACAAGAGCATCAATAACAGAACGCCCATACCAGGTAGAACCACAACACAAACTATCTTTCTTACCTTCAAGGGCACTACATTACCCACACATATAACTTTCGGAGCACTCAGATACAAAATTAATCCAATAAGAAAAAACCCACCACAATGTAACATATGCCACTCCTACAACCATACTACAGCTACTTGCCGACAACCGCCCATGTGCCAGAAATGTGGGTCCCTCAGACATGAAACCCCAGAGTGCACATGGGCGGCCTACTGTATACAGTGTGAAGCCGAAGGTCATACAGCCACACAAAATACTTGCCCACTCAAACAACAACACATCCTCCGGCTCAACAAACACATCAAACAGGAACACTTACCCAAACCGGCCAGAATACTACAACCATACAATAGCCATCCAGATTATGAAGATCTATCAGACACATCATCCTCTACATCACTACCTGCCCCTATTCCCCCTACCCATACCCGACCCATCCAGTCCAAACGTAAACAACTCTTCTCCACTCCTGTCCCAACCCACCAGACCATCCCCCACCCAACAAACACCATCCCACCCACCCACGCAGTAAACACTGCCCCTCCCCGCACAGATAACCCAACCCATGTATGCCCCCCCCCCCCCCCCCCCAACAGTACCTCCACCCACAACACACAACACCCTCCCCAAGGCCACCACCCCCCTGCTACCTACCCCTACCCCCCATCTGACCATCCTACCCCCCCCCAACCCAACCACAACCCCCTCCCCCCGTCCATCCTACACACACCCCCCAACCAACTTCTCATCCCATCCAAACCCCCATTCACACACTCTTCAGATCTGCCATACCAATCCTAGCCACCCAACTACAAATTCAATCCAAAACACACAAAGCCAAAGCACATTTATCTAGAAAACCACTACTTGCCCAGAAAATACAATCACTCAGGTCAACTACACCCAAACCAATCACCCCACAAAAACTACACTCCAACACAAACAAGATCATAGAATTCCTGTCAGCAGTTCTTCTTATCAAAAACCCCACCCCAAAAAAAATCCACAACATAGCCTTAGTGTCTAACCTATATCAAAAACCATATCACCACTTCCAAACTGCCATAAAAGCTCTCAAATAATAAGTTAAATCAATCCCATACCCTTCTTCCAAATCAGCCCCATAGCACCATGCATTTGGCCATAACATCCCCACAAATCTATAAAACAGAACATGGTGTTTTTGCAGTGGAACTGTAATGGTCTCAATACTAATGGGCATGAACTTAAGGCCCTCATTGCCCTAAACAAAATTGCCCCATATATAATAGCAGTACAAGAAACAAAACTATCTCCCAAAAAAGCCTTCAAATTGCCAGGCTACACTTTCATTCGACAAGATAGAACCAGACCACCTAATAAGCCAGCCCCCCCCCCCCCCCCCATGGAGGACTAGGCCTGTTTATCAAAAACACCGTTCAATACAAAGAATTATCTATCCCTACTCCTAATCTAGAAGTCCTGGCGGCTAATATCACCATCAATGACACCAAAATAACTGTAATTAACTGCTACCACACCAAAACCAAACCGTTTAACCCTGAAGATTTAGAAACTCTCTCCAAATTTATAGGCCCAAATACCCTCATCCTAGGAGACTTTAATGCACATCACCCACTGTGGGGCACAAAAAATTACCAAGATAGATTTGGAAAATACATAATAGAATGGTTAGACACCAAAAATCTCATCTGCTTAAACGACAATAGAGCCACAAGATTCCCGACCAGCCACCTACAATCTCCCACTGCAGTGGACCTATCCATCACTACCCCCCAACTCTTCCAAAAACTCACTTGGGACCCCCACAATGACACCTGGGGCAGTGACCATTTCCCCATTAAAATTTCTATAAATATTCTCCCCGACAAGCCCCTATCTGACCCCAATCCCACTTCTGTTTCCCCAAAACAAACTAAATTCAACTTTGCTAAAGCTGACTGGCAGGAGTTTGCCACACTATGTAACCAAATAGACACACACAGCATACATAGTACTGACATCGACACCTTCAACACAAACCTTAGTAATATATTATACAACATATCCATTAAATGCATTCCTACCACTAAAATAAAACCCACACATAATACAGTACCATGGTGGAGCCCTGAAATTATTCAATCTAGAAAACTCAGGAAAAAAGCTCTCAATAAGGCTAAACATGACAGAACTAAACTCCATTTGGCTCATAAACAAAGAAATCTTACTAAAGAACTAATCATGGCAACAAAAAGAAACCATTGGCAAACTTTTACATCAACTTTGACGATGGGCAAACAAAATTCAAAAATTCTATGGAATAAGCTTAAAGCAATAAAAGGCATCGCCAAATCTTCTAACTCGCCCAACTTTCCCCAACTTAAAACAGATAAAGAAAAGGCCAATGCCATGGCGGCCCATCTTTCGGCCGTAAGCAGCTCCGCCAACCACTCCAAACACATACAAGACACTATAAACACTCAACCTGCATTCCAAAATAGATCACCACTCTCACACCTTGCGATAAATAAACTCATCAATATCCACGAACTACAAAACGCCTTAAAAAGCAAAAACACAGCCCCAGCCACTGGATTAGACAATATAAGCTATAAAATTCTCAATCATGTCCCCATCAAAATTCAAAAATTAATACTTCAACTATACAATCAAATTTGGACTTCTGGCCACCTCCCCAAAACATGGAAAAATGCTTTAGTGGTGCCAATTCTAAAACCAGGGAAATCCCCAAATGACCCTGACTCCTATCGCCCCATCTCTCTCACATCTCATCTATGTAAAATAATGGAAACAGTAATAAACAACAGACTAAAGCATAAAATACAAAACAATAGCCTTATAAAAGAGGACCAAAGTGGCTTCACAGCAAACAGACAGACTCTAGATCATATTTTAAATTTGGAACATGATGTTAGGACAGCTCAAGCACAAAAACAATACACTGTGGCCATTTTTATAGATTTTTCTAAAGCATTTGATATGGTTTGGCAACAAGGCCTAATTCAAAAATTAATAGATAAAGCAATTGATGGGAGAATCCTAAACTTCATTCATTCTTTCTTAAATAACAGAAACATAACAGTAAAATCAAGCAACACCCTATCAGACCCTCACACCCTTGAGAACGGCACCCCCCAGGGAAGTATCCTGTCCCCCACCCTATTTAATCTAATGATTGACGACATATTCCCATCTACTCCTAAAAATACCACCACAGCAAAATTCGCTGATGATATATCATTTTGGTCGTCATCAACATCCATAAAACAAATTGAAAACAGAATAAAACCAACTCTTTTGAAAGTAGAAAACTGGGCTTCCCAATGGGGGTTCAAAATTAATACCAAGAAAACCATCGGAATTGTCTTCAAAAAAACCCATATGCCAAATTTAACACCCAAACTCACACTCCTTAAAGAAAACATTAAATTCCAAAAAGAAGCAAAATTCCTAGGAGTCACATTTGACCAACATCTTACATGGGCTCCCCACATCAATAACGTGGTCAACTCCTGCCAAAAAGATATAAATCTAATGAGAGCCATCAGCGGCTCTCACTGGGGAGCTGACAAACAAACACTATTAAACATATACAAAACTCTTATTCAAGCAAAAATAGATTATGCCGCTCCGGTTCTCCACTCTTTAACAGATAAACTGGAAAAAAAGCTCAATTCACTACAATATAAGGCCCTCAAGATAGCCCTGGGGACTAGAAATGGCACCCCCCTCAATACACTCCAAATCATGACAGGCACTACATCGATACAACTTAGACGACATCAATCTATACTTAATTACTGGGCTGGGGCACAACAAAACCCCATTTACAACGAAATACTCCATAAATACAAAAACTCAAGACCAGCTACCCTAAAAAAGTTCAAAAACAAGACAAACATAGCACCCTTCATAACCCACCTACAAAATCTCATTAAAACACATAATCTAGAACACATAACTCACTCACCCCCAGACAACTCATACATTCTTGACCTCCCCCCCCCCCCCCCCCGAAACAGACACATCACTAACCAAAATATTCAACAAGCATAACAAACTCACAAACATAGAAAAGGGAACAATATCACTTAATTATATCCAAGACAACTGGCCGGAACATACACACATCTATACAGATGCATCATACAACAATAAAAACCAAATAACAGGGCTGGGTATATATCCATACAACACAGCCCACACAAAGTACAAAGAAATACCAATATGCAAACTACACACATACAAACACAGCAGAGCTACTAGCCATTCTCCAAGCTTACAAACAAACAGAAACATCAGACCACAACAAAAACATCATCATATCTGACTCACTAAACTCAATAAAACAAATAGCTGACAAATCCTCCAAATGCAGATCCGACTTAATCAAACAAATAATAAATACCCACAAAAAACTCAAAACAGCAAACAAAACAATAATATTAGTATGGATACCCAGTCATACAGGCATACCAGGAAACCAAATTGCAGACCAAACAGCAAAAATAGCTACAACTGACCAAATACCCACTTTACAATTTCACACAAGCAAAACCGAAACAAAAACATTAATAAAACACAATATAATACAACAAAACTTTAACAATAACATCCAAAAATGTAAGTCCCAATGGATCAAAACACTATTCACTAAACCAACAACAAAAAACAAAAACTACACAAACTCCATTTTAGCAGACAAAGTCAAACCAATTTAAACGTAACACTATTTAAGCAAAACAGACATACAAGCCCAAACTGCATTCACTGCAATACTATAGAAGACATAAAACACATATTCACCACCTGCAGTAAATATAAACAACAACAGCTAACACTATATAACTCACTCCCACCCAAATACAACAACAATATCACTATGCTATTCAAACCCGACAATCCACCACCCATTTACCTACAAATAGCCACCTTTCTCAAAGACACCAACTTAATAGAAAAAATTTAGACCCTCCCAAACAAACTCAGCTGGTAACTCTAACATTAATAGCAAAACTCTAGATTCGGATCGGGATCGAAATTCTCAGCGCGGACTGTCTTCTACGACGTCCGCGCCTCAAAATTCTATCGCGGGTTGTTCCCAGTGACGTCCGCGCACTCAACCCGAAGCGCGGATTGTCTACTCCGACGTCCGCGCTTCAAACCCACATATCCATACATAGTACCTTTATAGCCGTTTAACCAGCCATCCACCCATAGCCGACAAAACAAGCTTACCACCAATCACGCTGACACACAGCCTTGCCCCCACCACCCACCCCCCGCGCTAGGCCCCTGTTTTTAACCTAGGTTACCTACATTATCCATTATTTTTTCCCTCTATAAAATATTTACGTTTATTATTAGTAGTTATACATCAGCTTAACTGATTACTTCTATCACTCTATCTACCATAGTTATCATACCCCAAATAAACCTGGCTAACGTAGAACTTTTTATCCCTCTTCGGCTCTCTATGGCCACTAAAACCCCAACCTCTCTTCTCATTACTTTATCCCCCTTCACTTACAGTTTTTTGGGCTAGACGTTTACACTTATTCCCACTATTCCATATTTTATAAGAACCGTCTGCCCCGAGTGCGAAATAGCCAGAGGCTGAAGCGCTCGTAAAATCTCCAAATATCTCTCTCTCTTGTCGTAGTTGTAGAGGTGGACGTGGTGGTTCTTTCACGTAAGTGACGTAGCCGTATCAATCTGTCCTGTGCTCTAGTATGTATCCGTGGTCGACCGGATCTTGGAAGGTTACGTGTTGGTCCGTGTATCTGATAACACTTCTTGTAGTGCTGGCTTGATGTTGCACGTGCATGTCATGTTGGTGTGTTTCGGTGCCAGGCTCTCACGTGGTTGTGTTTTTGCGATCTTTTCATCGTTTCACCAAATTTATGCAGTGCCTCATTCTTTCCACACAAATCAATCCCAATTCAGGCAGCAAAGACCAATTCGTTTTTGGTTGTAATTTTGTATGGATGTCATTTCGAGCAGTCTGAAATTCCTGTCTTAATTTACTCTTTTAAAGGATAGAATGTTTTCATTTCACTATCCCAACTGTCTTGCAAAGTATTATTCCAATGTGGTTTCATAACATGAACAAATACGCGTGTATTCAAATCTAAGGTTTGTTTCCCATATAGACAATGTATTGTTAATTTCTACATCCACACGTTCAATTTTATATATGTTATTTTAAAAGCAGCTTTTCGCAAACAAGTTTCGTTAGCTTCCCATTCTACAAAGACGTTAGTTCTCAATATTGCCTCGGTCGACCCAATTAGAAACAGCCATGTGGGGTCCTCTTAACTAGTGGACCAATGGACATCGTCTTGAACTTTAACCAGCGGATTAAAACTTTAATAAGATGACAACTGAATTGTGTCTATATTACTTAAAAAGTAAACTTAATTCACGTTATTCAAAAATCAATCATATACAATTGAAATGTTAAGCTAATGTAAGCGAGAATAGTGTGCTATTGTAGTAATATTTTGTTTGTGTTGTTTAACGCCTCACTCAGCAACTGTCGAGCTATGATGGCGGTCTGTAAATAATCGAGTCTGGACCAGACAATCCAGTGATTGATATCACGAGCATCGATCCAAGCTATTAGGATACGATGACATGCATCAAGCAAGTCAGCGAGCCTGACCACCCGATCCCGTTAGTCGTCTCTAACGGCAAGAGAAGACCAATTCTACTCCGGATCTTCACGGGTGTGTAGTAATCCAAAGGGGACTGACAGATATGGGTTGTCGTTGGTTGCAAAAGTCAACATAGGATTCGTCCCAATTTCCCGTGGTGAGGTGAGGTGAGGTGAGGTGGGGGTTTATCACGGATCACTTTCCTCCATACCTTAACAATAGGGACCGGCAAAGTGAATCGTGCATGATGAATGCACATGCGGATGCCTGTCAATCAAGAAGATATAATGGAACTCGAAGTATTCCCTCTCCAACCACAAGCCTTCGGCTTCCTTGCAAGCTAATACCCTGACACTACTGCTCAAACACCAAACCCATAAGCCGTTGGAGCAATTGTAAAGTAGGGTGCGATCTCATTGCCAAAACAAACCACAAGCCAGCTACTCTATCCGTCCTCTGATGTGCACAGCGTATATATACTTTTTTGTAACGTCGGGTTAGAAGGCGAGTCATCGGAAACATAACAGTCTGTTCTATTTCTTCTCGCTGGTGACGACGGTAAGTTGAAATCAGGTGCGTCAAAGTGACTGCTTGGAATAATGGTGTTTCTACATGAGACACAATATCCACTCTTCACTGGGGTGGCTATTCATGTAACCCTGACTATAGTATAAAATCAATTTCTAAATTGATAACTGTCCTCTTTTAAATATGCACCTATCACATGTTTGATCAGAATAAATCGTTGTTTACCAAGATGAGAAGGCATTCTCTCAATTCAGACAATTTTTCCTATTCTGATTTCAACCTCCTAACTTGCTGTCAGATATGTAGAAGTTCACTGTTACATGTTTCTGTATGCAACTGAATGTTACATACAATATAAGTTTAATCATGCAAGAAGTGCACGGAGAAAGATTACCGTTTCAAATCGTTATTAGTACGTTAGAAGAGGAGTCAATGGTTGATAATATATACCGTAAATACTTTGACTGTTCATACGGGTAATGGAGTGAACTTAGTTGAATGTCGTTGCGGGAAGTATTCCAGCTATATTACGGACATTTATAAATCATCGATTCTTGACCAGACAACCCAGTGACTGCCAACGTGATCAGCTATTAATGCTATTGGGGAATGATGACACGCACTCAGGTATTTCACCGAGTCTGACCATGCGATTAAACTCAGCGGTAGTCGGCTCTTGTTAAAAGTTATTGTGGGCCTCAACTTCTCCGGGATCCCGACGTGGCTCAGTTTACACATATTTCTATATTCGTTGCAAAAACCGTGTATCCAGTAGATACTGCTCTGTGGATTCATCATGCCAGTATCAGATACAAACCCCGATATAAAAATAAAATTATAAAATAATATTAAGTGACTTAGGTTTAAAGTAGTTCTGAACGGGAATATACGTAAAGAGTGAGTGAGTGAACAGCGAACGTTCTTACCACTAGGCTACCTCTTCGCCCCTAATCTATTGAGAAGGTACACACCATTGTAGTGTGTGAGCGAGTGAGTTGGGTTTTACGCCGCTTTTAACAGTATTCCAGTTATATCGCGGCGTGTCAGCTTAATGTGGGAGGAAAGCCCGAAGTGATGCAGGTCTCAGACTTTTACCACTTCGGTGAAACCCACGAGCACGGGTATGGTGCTGACAAACCTAGAAACATAATCGGGGCACACCATTGTAGTATTGTCACGAATGGTCTTATTGGTGTGACACAATGTGGCCATTACCCGCGCTAGGGTCAGCTGCTCCTGGGTTCTAGCTATCCATTATTCCTGATTACAGTCAAGTCCCGTTAATCCGACATTGTTGGTTGCATTATGATTATGTCGGATTAACGAGTATGTCGGATAAACGAAATTTGGTAGTATCAACGTTCGTGATCGAAAATTGGACAACTACACGTTAGATAACGATTTAAACATTTGGCAATAATAAAACGAAAAAGGAAATATTCATATTGTTGTTTTACATTGTTAACGGTTCCAAATAGCACTTATTTAATCGGTTCCCATCATTTGTGCCGAATAAAGCCGATTGTCGGATTAACGAGACTTGACTGAATATATATGATCCATTGCCTGTCAACACAGTTCACGTGCTCGTGATTTTTACCAAATCGTGAAACGTCTTCGACTTAAAACTAACGATAAGCTGACAATAAATAATTCTGTTCGTATTTTGTTCCAGCTTCATAAATCAGAATATTCCTTTTATTAACGGGCGTATTGTTATCTACAAACCAGTGTGATATACACCACAGGCATATAAACATACGTTAACGGTTGATAATTGAGGGTCTATCCTCATAACCGTGCCAATTTAAGTAGATTTCAGCCAACTCACTCAGGGAGTCCACATATACACACACTATATTTACATATGCAGGTGCGGGAAACTGGAAATGGCACCAAAGTCGAAAAGAGAAAAAGCTAAACGCATAGACCACATCTGCGAAACATGTGGCAAAGTGTTTTCCAAACCCTCGGAGTTGACCATCCACACGAGAGTACACACTGGAGAGAAGCCATATGGATGTGAAGTGTGTGAGAAACGATTCTCCCAGAAGTCGGGTCTGAAGAATCACATGGCCACCCATATTGGCGTCAGGTCGTTTAAGTGCGATGTGTGTGACATGGCGTTTACACTGAAGTGCAACCTTACGAAACACGCAAAGCTCCACACAGGGGAGAAGCCACACCAGTGCCCTGTATGCGACAAGCGATTCGCAGCCGGAGGGAACATGAAACTACACATGGAGATGCATGCGGGGCTGAAGCCCTACAAGTGTGATACCTGTCCGAAAGCTTTTGCTTCAAAGAGTGCGCGGGAAAAACACAAAGCAACACATCTTAAAGATGCCTTGCCTTTGTGTGGGCTTTGCAATAAGTCTTTCGTAGATGAGGATGTCCTGGACAAACACAAGGTGATACACGACAAGGAATGTTTCAGATGCGGGATGTGCAAGGAGCCGTTTCACAGCACTGGGGATTTGTATAAACATATACGAACACATGCAGGATACAAGAAGGGCGACTTTGCATTTGGATGTGGATTATGTGAGAAGGTGTATACATATTGTTCCCGGCTGACAGATCATCTCGTATCCCATACAGGTTTAAATGCATACAAATGTCTCCAGTGTGAGAAATCCTTCTCCTCCGTTGTCCAATTTAATCGCCATGCTAATGTCCACAGTGATGCAAAACCTTTCGTCTGTAACACCTGTGGGAAATGTTTCGCGACGGCGGGCTACCTAAGAATACACATGGGTGTGCACGGCGACGTCAAGCCGTTCTCTTGTCTGGTGTGTGATAAGACATTTCTTCATAAACAAAACCTGAACACCCACATGAAAGTACACTCTGCCTTGAAACCGTTCGCTTGCCAGGTATGTCAGAAGGCCTTTTCTTCAAAAGAAAACCTGAACACACATGTCAGATGTCACACGGGATTACAACCTTTTCAATGCGACAAATGTGGACGAAAATTCAGTCAATCGGGGGCACTGAAGAAACATATGAGACTCCATGAGGGAGACACAGAGTGAGCTGAGTTTAACGCCGATTTGAAGAGTATTTCAGTCACATCACGGCGTGTCAAGCCTGAAGTGATGCATGTTTAGATCAAATAGCATGCAAGCTAATGACCATATAAATCAGGGCGATTCTGGGATTCGAACCCATGATATGACCCTGGATTGTGTGTAGAGGGGCACGTGTACAGTTCTATTAAATGAGTACTGTATTACGCTCCTCTTAAACAATGTCGTAGTGATGTCATGGCTGAGGCACCAGCAGTGGGTTCCATTGAACCTTGTCCATCGGAGAGTCGAGTGAAGTTTGGATAATCTTAAGCTTGTCTTCATTACTTTATCTTTTTTCAGTTTGTCAGTATATTTGGTTTCGAGATATAATACTTTATGGGTGAAAACGTAAAATGCACTCGTGTAAGGAATGTTGCGAATAAAGTTCTCCCTGGAAGTATTCATCAATTTGAAGTATATTTAGTATCGGCAAACGTTTGTAAATATTCATAATTCTTTTTAAGTCTTGTATGTTGAAAAGCCACAGCCTGAAAAAAATATGTGAAAACATATATCCTATATGTAGTTGTCTATTTCTATTTATGGAAATATTTATTCAGAGTTTTCTCAGTAGCTTCATTTAATAAACTGAGTCACATTCGTTTTATTGTTTTTCTTGTGATAAATGTGAGGAAAGGATTTTTATCTTCCCAAAATATCATCTGGAGAGAAATTGTATATACCATGTCTACTATGATTATACTTATTATATACCATGGCACATGCACTCAAAACATGTATATTGAGTTCTACTGTAGGCCACGTGGCCCATGTGTTTCTGTACAAACGTTTTCTTTTTAATAAACACTTTAACAATGGTTTATTGATATTATGGAGACTCATTCTATTAACAACCATGAATGAAATATTTTCCCGCATTTTCATGTCTAAAAGACGTGTTGTTTAAATCAGGAAATATGTATAATATCTGAAAATGTTAGGGAATATGTATATTCTCTGAGTGAATTCAGACATTACATATATTCCCTGAAATATTCAAGGAATATAATTATGTTCGTCAAAACAATTTAGGGAACACTGATTTTGTAGTACTGTTCATTCGATTCCTTTTGAATTTGGTAAATGGCCTCCTGATCGGCGGCTAACGTACTGATATTGAAGACTATTCTTACTCAAGTGACTTCATGACCAGCACAAAGAATTTGAATCATACTGGACTCGTCAACGTTCATTTTGAGCAGCACTCATTTTCATGGAATTCTGTTGTTGTAATCTACTCCTCGTAGCTGCCGTAAAAATGGAGATCGTGCATTCGCACACTTATTCTCATGAAGCACGAGCCACAAGGAAGTTTTGTGCGAATTTGGGGTGATCAAGGCAGGTCGCTATGAAACTGCATCTCTGTGTTCAACATGCCACAACATCGACACCTCACGATTGAAGAACGAGCCAGGGGTATTGGGTGGCTAAATGAGAATGTTTCACAGCGGGAAGCTCCTCGAAGGTTAAATGTTAGTCCAACAGACATTAGTGACATCCATGAGGCTTTGCTGTGTTGCGTGTGGCTGCTAGGGGCGAACACACTCGTTACTGACTTTTCTCTCATGGCCTGGATTTCCAACTTTGACCCCAGTGACATTATGGACATCAACACTTGTTCAAGTTATGAAATGTAGTGGATTGTTCATGATTCTTTCTTACTGTATACTCGGTCATTATTGAATTTACTACACGTCTTCGTCTTCAGTTCCTTTTAGATTTTAAGTGCAAACATATCAGTGTTCCCTAACTTCTTTTGAGTAGTAAACATATTCCCTGTAATACATATACATCCTCTGGGGTTCGGACTTACGCTGCTGGTGCTTCTGCCATTGATTTTTTCATGGGTGTTAATGGTTTTGCCGCTGGAAAAGGTGACATATCCTGGCTTTGTTCTTGATGAGACGGGAAATCTGATGATAGACAGGGGCTTGGTAGGGTCTGGGTCCCAAACCCAAAGGACGTATATATCAGATCCCCTGCAACTGTGGCCACCAATACATTGGAGAACCCCTTAGACCCCTCAACACCAGGCTCAAAGAACATCAGACCTCTGACATGTAATCCAATCATGTAAAATACTTGTTTTACTGTAAATGCAATATTTTGGCTCATTGCTTTGGATATTATAAAGGGTGTAGACTGTTTGACGCTATTGAGTAAGTGAGTGAGTGAGTTGGGATTAACGCCACTTTTAATAGTATTCCAGTCATATCGCGGCGTGTCAGCTTAGTCCGAAGCCTGAAGTGATGCAGGTCTCAGACGTTGACCACTTCGGTGAAACCCACGAGCACGGGTATGGTGATGACAAACCTAGAAACATAATCGGGGCGAACCGGGATTCGAACCCACAATCATAGGTTTCTGACGTGCCCGAGGGACGCAACTCTGCACAGCGAATCGCGGCGCCTTAGACGACTGGGCCACCAGTGCCCCCTTGACGCTATTGAAAGGCCCTCCACTCAATCAGTTAGTCCTGCGAACAAAATCCTGACACGCAGTGTTGTTTGTCCTTTGGTAGACTGAGAACGGTATTCTAGAGTTTTATAAGGTTCATGTTGCTGGTGACTCAGGACAACTGAAGTTAACCTGTTTGATATTGTAATGAACTGCTAATTCTGAAGGTGATAACCTAGTACTACAGAGGAGCATTGGATCGACACATTCACAGATATAATAACAATTCAAGTATTGATACATCTACAACAGAAATGAGATATTGTTCTCACCAAAATTCAACCTCTGAGCTGACATGAGCAGCCCCAGAAGCACTCGCTACTGGTAAAGGGAGAGTGTCTGTTAAGTGAGTGAGTATTGTTTTACGCCGCTTTTAGCAATATTCCAGCAATATCAGGGGACACCAGAAATGGGCTTCACACTTTGTACCCATGTCGGTAATCGAACCCGGGTCTTTGGCGTGACGAGTGGACGCTTTAACCACTAGGCTATCCAACTGCCTTGAAGAGCGGGTAGCAGAGGGTAGCTGTCCAATGGAGCAGTTACATTCTGATCGGTCTTGAACAGGCCTCCTATGAACTGAAGTTGGAATGATGGTGTGAGTTCTGACTTCAAGTCCGTTACCATCCATCCCAGCTGATGGAGAAGGCGCCTGTCGAAATCCCGGTGGATGATTTGCTGAGTCCTAATGGTTCAGCTGACAATCGTGGACTGACGCCTCGAACTAGATGTTCCTCAGGTGTAGTAGTGGGTCGCTCGGTTGGTGATACTGGTAAATAACCATGTGGACGTTGAAATATCAAATGGGAGGACCACCCATTGGTAGTGGATACAATCGAAAAGGAACCCGAGGAAGCGCCTGTCGCAGGGATGGAAAGGTTCATGCAGGTACTATCCTGCAGGTCGAGACTCATCAGGTAATAGTTGACGTTGATCATGGTCCTGACCATTCTCATTGCGGTCATAAGGATATACAGGTATCATACAGGACATTCCAGGTATCACTCGTTGAACACGGAGAGATTGTGAATCATCCGTAATTTGTCCAAGTCCTTCTTGCGGATAAGGAAGGCAGAGGTGTCGCAGAACTGGACGAGTTATGGTCCCCTACACTTGACCTGGTACCTCCTAACTAAACCATGTAAACAGCACATGCTTCACGCTGCTTACATAACATTCCACATTGATTACATAATAGGTAATCTCACTTATCCATACAACCCATCTCGCAATCTGAAGTCTGGATTACTGAATGAGTGAGTGAGTGAGTGAGTGAGTGAGTGAGTGAGTATGGTTTAATGCGTTTTTAGCAATATTCCAGCAGGGGACACCAGAAATGGGCCTCACACATTGTACCCATGTCGGGAATCGAACCCAGGTCTTCGGGATGATTAGCAAATGCTTTAACCACTTGGCTACCTGACCGCCCCGATTATTAAATGAAGAGGTACCAATTTGAACAGTACACATGTATACTCACTGCCAAAAGAAACGCAAACCATATAAGAATCCAAAGCTACATCCAACAAGTAGCATTTAACAGATTGTGCAGCTTCTAAAAAAAAAATAAACTTGGTTTTAAGAATATATTTTGTTAAAAATGTCAAAATTTTAAACTTCATTTTGCTCATTTGTTGTGTTCGTATTCCCTTTACCTGTCAAATATGACTGAAAACTATGACAAGATTCTTTGAATAAAGTTTTGTTGTTAGTAATTTCTCCTAATAATCGTTTTTATACAGACTAGACTTTGAATTCATATATTTCTAAACAAAGTATTTTACTTTTGAGTGGCAATTGTTTAGCCAGTAGCCAGGGTCTGAAGTACATTTGGAACTCATGAGTACTGTACAGACCATCTTGAAATCATTGGGATAATGTCCCAAGGAGATGAACAAGAAAAACACGAATAGACACACAAAGGGTGAGATTGTGTTTATCATAAAAAAATCATTCTGCAAAATAAATGTGTTTTTGTATGCATTTTCCTGCACCTGCGCGCCAGCACGGTGCAAATGTAGAACTACTGTGATGCCATGACCATACAATAGGCATGTCGTCCCGCCAGAGATATCGGCACAAACAAACAACTGTTTCGTCAAACAAATGTGGCTTAAACTTAAAAAAAGGCGATATCTGCCATAACCAATATTGGATGATAGAATAGAAACAATGTGTTGAGATATACTCTTTTCAGACAGGCGATCTTGTCAGTTCTTCAGAGACACATGAAACTAATTACAGTTGCATACATGGTGTGCGTTTCCCCATTTTAGACAATGGATATTATTGCTTCTTCAGGTATGACCCAGGGTGCCCTTTCACTTCCGGGTCCCATGGCTATGGTAAATACGATGTCGTAAGGTCTTGCGACATCCTAGTGTAAGATTGACTTTACGATGTTGTTAAGATGCTTTCGTAAAACGGTCATAAGGAGATCCTAAAGAGGGTCATAAACCGTGTCGTAGCGCTAAGAGGCTTTTGTGAAATGGCACCCTGGTTGATAATTACAGTTGCATACATGGTGTCTAAGGTGTGTGTCCTCACATAGATATTGAATATTGAATAGCACAAATTTCCTCGGACAGTGTGTGTGTGTGTGTGTGTGTGTGTGTGTGTGTGTGTGTGTGTGTTGTGTTGTGTGACACAGAAGTGATTTGAAGTGAAATGGGTGTAACGTCATGTTCAAGATTATTGCACTTACACACACAGCGACATGCTGTATATGTTTGGCTGCTTGTACTGGTCTGGACTAAGCCAATTTTATTGTACTAGCCTACTGAGATACCATGCCGCAGTTTTACATGGATATACCCCACTCAGACACAGTATACTGTCTTCAAGGCCGACCAGTCCTTGTTTTAGACCCTCAACGACAAACTCCAGGCAAGGTAACAACAAGTACCATCTTTTAAAGACGTGGCTAGAGATCTAACCACCGACCCTCACAAGAAACACTTGGCAGCTGCAGTTATACAGCATGCAGGCCACTCAGTTCACTGTATGTCTCATAAAACAGCAGCTTCTGGTGACTGATGCGAGGCTTCACTGTGGACAGAGCCTCTGTGAAATGTCGGTGCCGCACAACTGAGCTGTGGATGTCTTCCTGTAGAGCAAACAGTGCTGCCTCATGACACACTGCGGAGACCTGCAAAACGAATTAAAATTATTGATCCCTTTGAGTTCATTATAACCGTAGTTTACTGTAGTTAGATGCATAAAGTACACATAATAGATGCATAGATATAAGATATGGCATTAACATACAAACAATTAAGAGTTATGTTTAAATAAAAGGAGACAAGAAATGATTTTAAGCAGCACTGGGCAACATAAACATAGACCTGTATAAAATAACTTAAGATTTGTTCAAAAGTGAGACACTATTTCGGACAAAAGATGTACAAGCTCTCCTGCTTTTCACAACAGGAGTTTCATAGCGGTGGCCTGAAGGCAGTAGAAATGGGTTGAGTCAATAATACTTTTTGCTGTTTGATTTACGACTTGCTGCTTGTTTTATTCCTACTTGCCAATCATCATATTCCCACCTTGACAGGCTTCATGAGTTTGTGTACACTACGTTGCTTAACGCCCGAAGAAAACATCGGGTTGAGTTGTGATGTAACAGTGACATGTCAGTTTTCAGCCAGGTTATGAAATGAGGCTGTGTATAACTGGTGGAAATCAAATTAGCCCTACTCCGTGAATGAACATAGTGTGAACACCACCGATGCCTCACATTGAAGCTTAGTGTAGAGTCAAGGCCGCACGCCTACAGCACTTGTTGCACAAGAGTTATTGCCCCTCACTTAAACCAGGACACGGCTTGATTCACTTGTCAAAACCTGTGATTACACAGTGGCCACATGTATTTAGTGTGATTGTGGAACGTAGAAAAAACAAACCTATGAAGTATTGATGATGCTGATAGTGTTCTGCATACACTATTCGATAGCAACAATTTAACATAAGTAATGCTATGATCCACTGACGAGTTTACCATTACTGAAAAAAGCTGATAGTGTTCTGCATGCACTATTAGATAGCAACAATTTAACATAAGTAATGCTATGATCCACTGACGAGTTTACCATTACTGAAAAAAGCTGATAGTGTTCTGCATGCACTATTAGATAGCAACAATTTAACATAAGAAATGGTATGATCCACTGACGAGTTTACCATTACAGAAAAGGGAGGTAATCAGTCTGAGTTACCTCCCCTGAAAGATTTCAAAGGGCATGGAATGATTCTGATTACCTTTAACTGAGTGAGTGACAGGTAGTAAGAGCAACAAAGTGTATCGTCCTGGTATGATGATACACACTCACAGTCCAAGAGACTAACACCAACTCCCCATTTTAGTTGGCATCTATGACAAGCATGATCTAATAGGGTCCTATTCTGACTTTCAATATAATGCATGTAATTGAGAAATAAAAGTTTGCTCTACCCCCAATTGTAGTGTAATAAAGCATAATTTTGCCCTAAACTCTTATAGTTACAGCATGAGGACGCTCTACGTTATTACACTACACATGGGGGTAGACCAAACATCATTACTTTTCTAAGATGTCGAATTTAAGACTCAACTTAAATTTTATTGGAGCTGGGTTTTAAGTCAAACGTGTAATGACCTTTGACGTAAATTGAAAATCCTCAAAAGGGAAAACTGATGGGCTCATTAACTAAGCTGCCTGCACCCTTACATTAACTGAATTGCCTGCACCCTTACATTAACTGAATTGCCTGCACCCTTACGTTAACTGAATTGCCTGCACCCTTACATCAACTGAATTGCCTGCACCCTTACAGTAACTGAATTGCCTGCACCCTTAGATTAACTGAATTGCCTGCACCCTTACATTAACTGAATTGCCTGCACCCTTACATTAACTGAATTGCCAGCACCTTTACATTAACTGAATTGCCAGCACCCTTACATTAACTGAATTGTCTGCACCCTTACGTTAACTGAATTGCCTGCACCCTTATGTTAACTGAATTGCCTGCACCCTTACATCAACTGAATTGCCTGCACCCTTACGTTAACTGAATTGTCTGCACCCTTACATTAACTGAATTGCCTGCACCCTTACATCAACTGAACTGCCTGCACCCTTACGTTAACTGAATTGTCTGCACCCTTACGTTAACTGAATTGCCTGCACCCTTACAGTAACTGAACTGCCTGCACCCTTACGTTAACTGAATTGCCTGCACCCTTACATTAACTGAATTGCCTGCACCCTTACATTAACTGAATTGCCTGCACCCTTATATTAACTGAATTGCCTGCACCCTTACATCAACTGAATTGCCTTCACCCTTACATTAACTGAATTGCCTGCACCCTTACATTAACTGAATTGCCTGCACCCTTACGTTAACTGAATTGCCTGCACCCTTACATTAACTGAATTGCCTGCTCCCTTACATTAACTGAATTGCCTGCACCCTTACATTAACTGAATTGCCTGCACCCTTATATTAACTGAATTGCCTGCACCCTTACATCAACTGAATTGCCTTCACCCTTACATTAACTGAATTGCCTGCACCCTTACATTAACTGAATTGCCTGCACCCTTACGTTAACTGAATTGCCTGCACCCTTACATTAACTGAATTGCCTGCTCCCTTACATTAACTGAATTGCCTGCACCCTTACATTAACTGAATTGCCTGCACCTTACATTAACTGAATTGCCTGCACCCTTACCCTTACATTAACTAAATTGCCTTCACCCTTACATTAACTGAATTGCCTGCACCTTACATTAACTGAATTGCCTGCACCCTTACATTAACTGAATTGCCTGCACCCTTACATTAACTGAATTGCCTGCACCCTTACATTAACTGAATTGCCTGCACCCTTACGTTAACTGAATTGCCTGCACCCTTACATTAACTGAATTGCCTGCACCCTTACATTAACTGAATTGCCTGCACCCTTACCCTTACATTAACTGAATTGCCTGCACCCTTACATTAACTGAATTGCCAGCACCCTTACATTAACTGAATTGCCTGCACCCTTACCCTTACATTAACTGAATTGCCAGCACCCTTACATTAACTGAATTGCCTGCACCCTTACCCTTACATTAACTGAATTGCCTGCACCCTTACATTAACTGAATTGCCTGCACCCTTACCCTTACATTAACTGAATTGCCAGCACCCTTACATTAACTGAATTGCCTGCACCCTTACCCTTACATTAACTGAATTGCCTGCACCCTTACATTAACTGAATTGCCTTCACCCTTACATTAACTGAATTGCCTGCACCTTACATTAACTGAATTGCCTGCACCCTTACATTAACTGAATTGCCTGCACCTTTACATTAACTGAATTGCCTGCACCCTTACATTAACTGAATTGCCTGCACCCTTACATTAACTGAATTGCCTGCACCCTTACATTAACTGAATTGCCTGCACCTTACATTAACTGAATTGCCTGCACCCTTACCCTTACATTAACTGAATTGCCTGCACCTTACATTAACTGAATTGCCTTCACCCTTACATTAACTGAATTGCCTGCACCTTACATTAACTGAATTGCCTGCACCCTTACATTAACTGAATTGCCTTCACCCTTACATTAACTGAATTGCCTGCACCCTTACATTAACTGAATTGCCTGCACCCTTACATTAAGAGACGTACTTAGGTTTTGAACATGATACAATGCCACTAAAATGATCTGTTCAATGTGTGGATAGCCATAATCCCATGCAGCAAGAAGTAAGATTTTAATTTTTTCTATATTATTTGGCTTCAAATTAAACACATGACTTGAAACATTCTACAGGTGTGTTGTGGGGTCGAGCTAAGAAATGTAAACATCGCCTAAGTTTGGTGTCGCTGGTTATTGTGAGTTGCGGTGTTTTCTGTCGTACAAGCTGCAACTTTATTTCCACCACTAAAATTAGCAGACTGCAGCAACTGCAAGCCATGTGCTTACCGAGTTGGTTGCGCTAAATGATACTCTAACCGATGTGAATGAGTTATGAAACTTTTCAAAGATTGCACATTCCTTTGACAGACATAACATACGCCTCAGACAATACTGACACAGTGGTTTGAATATGTTTGTGATAATCTGCAGCATGAGAGATGGTTGACATCATCTTGCCATGTTTGTTCCCACATAAAAATATTCAAATATTTGACAAGTATAAAGAAACTATTTCACTGAAAAATGATGTGGATGCACCATCTTGCTGGACAGGAATGAAAAAACAATGTTTCCAAGGATACATTAGATAGCAGGGGAGGTAACTTAAACAGCATCATGATGTCAGTCCACTATGGCTAACTCAAACAGTGAACTTTATCGCAGGAAGAAACTACAGTCGGGGCCTTTGATCTTTTAGTGAAGCATCTTAGAATGTTCCATAGAATAACACAATTTACTAGTCAAAATGTTTAGAAACCAAAAATAAATGTCAAATTTAATATTTATATTTGTTTGTTTCCACAAACATATAATTGAAAGGATAAATACCAAAGTAGTTGTGCGGCCTGAGAAGCACTCCGCCCGACAATGACTTATACACAAAACTCTATCAGATTAATTTTCGGACTACATACCTCAGCCCCTGAGTATTTGTCGGTCTCCTCAACCAGACCATCCACATTCACATCCTCGTCAACGGGCATCCGCTGCAGATGCAGCTGAAATATTTCCTTCCGTGTGTCTGGGGTGGGCAAGGGAACATACAGGATCCGATCAATTCTCCCTGGACGCAGCAGGGCCTGTGATAAGACTTTTTATATTGTATGTTGTATGAAATAAAACATTGTGAAGAAAAATATGTCAGCTTCATAGGTCCACCTACATGGTATTTGTGCGCCCTGAGCAGACAAACAAGAGACTGATAGTTTGAGCATCAATCTAGAATGGGTATGATGACACACTATACCAGCCAGCTCATTAAGCCTCGCACTGTACACAGCTTAAAATCTTCTTGTGTTGGAAGAGTGAGTGAGTGAGTATGGTTTTACACCGCTTTTAGCAATATTCCAGCAATATCACAGCGGGGGACACCAGAAATGGGCTTCACACATTGTACCCATGTCGGGAATCGAACCCGGGTCTTCGGCGTGACGAGCGAACGCTTTAACCACTAGGCTACCCGACCGCCCCTTGTGTTGGAAGAGGTGGTTGAGGTTCATGCCTCTTTAGATATTATTTTCCATATCTCATATCATGTTAACTTAATGTTGGAGATAAGCCTAGAGCCGGTAAAAGATATTTACCACCTTTGTGAAAGCCACCAGCATGGATATGGTGCCAACAGTCCAGGGTAAATAATGAAATGGGATTCAAAGCTATGATCAACAAATCCTCCAGGGATTTATCTAGACCTGCTCAGAGGCTGATATTCAGCCCTTAATGTGAAAATGTCCCTAAAACTTCCCTTATTGGAAACAAATAATAACACTAATAACTAATTTGTATGGCTTTATAGAAAGAACCTGTATTTCACTGATAAAAGGACCTAGAAAACGAAGACGTTTTAATGCTTTGTTATATATTATGGCATTGAATACAATCTCAAAACACAAAGTTATGGATCATCAGCGCCCTCCATGTGCAGTATAACAACATACGTAAATATGCATTCCCACCTGGTCTATCATGTCCGGTCTGTTGGTGGCAGCAACAATGGTGACATCCTGCAGCTTTTCAACTCCGTCGATCTCCGTCAGCAGCTGTGCTAGAACACGGTCCGCCACATTGCTGCCTCCAGATGAGCTGGGAACAGAAGGCGTGACATGAATTAGACTGACACAAAGTCAGCCACACTATTGCCTCCAGATGAGCTGGGAACAGAAGGCGTGACATGAATTAGACTGACACAAAGTCAGCCACACTATTGCCTCCAGATGAGCTGGGAACAGCAGGCGTGACATGAATTAGACCGACACAAAGTCAGCCACACTATTGCCTCCAGATGAGCTGGGAACAGCAGGTGTGACATGAATTAGACTGACACAAAGTCAGCCACACTTTTGCCTCCAGATGAACTGGGTAGGAAGTTTGTTTTTCACTTTATATCAGGGTAAGCAATATTCCAGCTATAAGATACATGTCATGGCAGTCCATGAATAATCAAGTATGGGCCAGGCAGACTAGCAGCTATAAGCATGTTCCAATTAATTGGTGGCATCTGAACTTGTTAAAGGCAGGGTGTTCTTTTCAGTCTTATTTCTGTGTATTTCAGATGTGGAAACTTTGTTTACAAACTGCCAAAAGTCACATGGAATGGCATTTAAGAATATGCAAGAATCATTTCATATAAAACTGCATGAAAAATTATCTTATACATATTGTTGTGGTAGTAATGTCTGTTCACATGAGTCCAGTGGCTACCTACCTCCCTCTCTCCACAGCCAGGGCATCTATCTCGTCAAAGAAGATGATAGCAGGAGCAGCAGCCCGAGCCTTCCGGAACACTTCCCTTACGGCACGCTCAGACTCCCCTACCCACTTGCTGAACAGCTCAGGGCCCTAGATGTACACAGGTTATGTTACTTCCTGAACACTTCCCTCACGGCACGCTCAGACTCCCCCACCCACTTGCTGAACAGCTCAGGGCCCTAGATGTACACAGGTTATGTTACTTCCTGAACACTTCCCTCATGGCACGCTCAGACTCCCCTACCCACTTGCTGAACACTTCCCTCACGGCACACTCAGACCCCCACCCACTTGCTGAACACTTCCCTCATGGCACGCTCAGACTCCCCTACCCACTTGCTGAACACTTCCCTCATGGCACGCTCAGACTCCCCTACCCACTTGCTGAACACTTCCCTCACGGCACGCTCAGACTCCCCTACCCACTTGCTGAACAGCTCGGGGCCCTAGATGTACACAGGATATGTTACTTGCTGAACACTTCCCTCACAGCACGCTCAGACTCCCCCACCCACTTGCTGAACAGCTCGGGGCCCTAGATGTACACAGGTTATGTTACTTGCTGAACACTTCCCTCACGGCACGCTCAGACTCCCCCACCCACTTGCTGAACAGCTCGGGGCCCTAGATGTACACAGGATATGTTACTTCCTGAACACTTCCCTCATGGCACGCTCAGACTCCCCCTCCCACTTGCTGAACAGCTCGGGGCCCTAGATGTACACAGGTTATGTTACTTGCTGAACACTTCCCTCACGGCACGCTCAGACTCCCCCACCCACTTGCTGAACAGCTCGGGGCACTAGATGTACACAGGATATGTTACTTCCTGAACACTTCCCTCACGGCACACTCAGACCTCCACCCACTTCCTGAACAATTCCCTCACGGCCTTCTCAGACTCCCCCACCCACTTGCTGAACAGCTCGGGGCCCTAGATGTACACAGGTTATGTTACTTCCTGAACACTTCCCTCACAGCACGCTCAGACTCCCCCACCCACTTGCTGAACAGCTCGGGGCCCTAGATGTACACAGGTTATGTTACTTCCTGAACACTTCCCTCATGGCACGCTCAGACTCCCCTACCCACTTGCTGAACAGCTCGGGGCCCTAGATGTACACAGGTTATGTTACTTCCTGAACACTTCCCTCACAGCACGCTCAGACTCCCCTACCCACTTGCTGAACAGCTCGGGGCCCTAGATGTACACAGGTTATGTTACTTGCTGAACACTTCCCTCACGGCACGCTCAGACTCCCCCACCCACTTGCTGAACAGCTCGGGGCCCTAGATGTACACAGGTTATGTTACTTGCTGAACACTTCCCTCACGGCACGCTCAGACTCCCCCACCCACTTGCTGAACAGCTCGGGGCCCTAGATGTACACAGGTTATGTTACTTCCTGAACATTTCCCTCACGGCACGCTCAGACTCCCCCACCCACTTGCTGAACAGCTCGGGGCCCTAGATGTACACAGGATATGTTACTTGCTGAACACTTCCCCCACGGCACGCTCAGACTCCCTCACCCACTTGCTGAACAGCTCGGGGCCCTAGATGTACACAGGATATGTTACTTCCTGAACACTTCCCTCACGGCACGCTCAGACTCCCCTAACCACTTGCTGAACAGCTCGGGGCCCTAGATGTACACAGGTTATGTTACTTCCTGAACACTTCCCTCACGGCACGCTCAGACTCCCCCACCCACTTGCTGAACAGCTCGGGGCCCTAGATGTACACAGGATATGTTACTTGCTGAACACTTCCCTCATGGCACGCTCAGACTCCCTCACCCACTTGCTGAACAGCTCGGGGCCCTAGATGTACACAGGATATGTTACTTCCTGAACACTTCCCTCACGGCACGCTCAGACTCCCCCACCCACTTGCTGAACAGCTCGGGGCCCTAGATGTACAAAGGTTATGTTACTTGCTGAACACTTCCCTCACAGCATGCTCAGACTCCCTCACCCACTTGCTGAATAGCTCGGGGCCCTAGATGTACACAGGATATATCACATGCTGAACAACTACAGACCCTAGATATACACAGGACATATCACTTGCGAAACAGCACAGAAGGCTTATAATTAAGCTCATGATGGAAAAAAACATTTCAAAGATGTTGGCACACACATATTCCAGAGGGCATGTTTTAACATTTTTATGACTGCCCTTTTTGCTACAATACATTCTCTCTCAACATTGTTATAGACAAAATTTTGTATCATTTACCTTGACAGCAATAAAGTTGAGGCCACTCTCTGTGGCCAGAGCTTTAGCTATCATAGTCTTGGAACATCCTGGGGGCCCATACATGAGCAGGCCTTTGGGAGGGTTGATGCCTAGCCTCTGGAAGGACTCGGGGTGTTTTAGGGGCCACTCTATTGCCTGTTTCAGCTTCAACTTCAACTCGGCCTGGCCACCAATGTCTGACCACAGGACCTGCATGGACACAGAATGAAGACAGTGTATTTTTAATTTTTGTTATTTGGTCATGATGAGCTCTCGTCTCTCAACTATCACTCTTGTCACCTCTGAACTCCATGTTGTTGCAAAGAGCTCCCACAACCCACGAGATCCCATCACCTTGGAACTCCATGTCCCAGTCAACCCACCCCGTCCTATGAGCACCCATCACCTCTCATTGAGTTCCCCTTGTACCACTACTGGTTGCCTCCTGTCCCCACTACATAACTCCTCTTGTCTCCCCACTGATTAACTTCTGAGATGATGGGGTTCCTCGACTACTGATGAGCTCCCCTTGTCCCCACTAACCATCTCCTGCAGGATGACGTTCCTCTTAATGACCTGTCTCCGCTGATGAACCCCCTTTGTCCCCACTAATCATATCTCCTGCAGGATGATGTTCCTCTAAATGACCTGTCTCCACTGATGAGCTCCCCTTGTCCCCACTAACCATCTCCTGCAGGATGACGTTCCTCTTAATGACCTGTCTCCGCTGATGAACTCCCCTTGTCCCCACTAACTATCTCTTGCAGGATGACGTTCCTCCTAATGACCTTTCTCCACTGATGAGCTCCCCTTGTCCCCACTAACTATCTCCTGCAGGATGACGTTCCTCTTAATGACCTGTCTCCACTGATGAACTCCCCTTGTCCCCACTAACTATCTCCTGCAGGATGACGTTCCTCTTAATGACCTGTCTCCACTGATGAACTCCCCTTGTCCCCACTAACTATCTCCTGCAGGATGACGTTCCTCCCAATGACCTGTCTCCACTGATGAGCTCCCCTTGTCCCCACTAACTATCTCCTGCAGGATGACGTTCCTCTTAATGACCTGTCTCCACTGATGAACTCCCCTTGTCCCCACTAACTATCTCCTGCAGGATGACGTTCCTCTTAATGACCTGTCTCCACTGATGAGCTCCCCTTGTCCCCATTAATCATATCCCCGCAGGATGACGTTCCTCCTAATGACCTGTCTCCACTGATGATCTCCCCTTGTCCCCACTAACCGTCTCCCTGCAGGATGACATTCCTCTTAATGACCTGTCTCCACTGATGAGCTCCCCTTGTCCCCACTAACCGTCTCCCTGCAGGATGACATTCCTCTTAATGACCTGTCTCCACTATCTCCTGCAGGATGACGTTCCTCTTAATGACCTGTCTCCACTGATGAACTCCCCTTGTCCCCACTAACCGTCTCCCCGCAGGATGACGTTCCTTCTAATGACCTGTCTCCACTGATGAACTCCCCTTGTCTCCACTAACCGTCTCCCTGCAGGATGACATTCCTCCCAATGACCTGTCTCCACTGATGAACTCACCTTGTCCCCACTAATCATATCCCTGCAGGATGACGTTCCTCCCAATGACCTGTATCCACTGATGAGCTCCCCTTGTCCCAACTAATCATATCCCTGCAGGATGACGTTCCTCCCAATGACCTTTCTCCACTGATGAACCCCCCTTGTCCCCACTAATCATATCTCCTGCAGGATGACATTCCTCTTAAGGACCTTCCTCCACTGATGAACTCCCCTTGACCCCACTATCTCCTGCAGGATGACGTTCCTCCCAATGACCTGTCTCCACTGATGAACCCCCCTTGTCCCCACTAACTATCTCCTGCAGGATGACATTCCTCTTAAGGACCTTCCTCCACTGATGAACTCCCCTTGACCCCACTATCTCCTGCAGGATGACGTTCCTCCCAATGACCTGTCTCCACTGATGAACCCCCCTTGTCCCCACTAACTATCTCCTGCAGGATGACATTCCTCTTAAGGACCTTCCTCCACTGATGAACTCCCCTTGACCCCACTATCACCTGCAGGATGACGTTCCTCCTAATGACCTGTCTCCACTGATGAACTCCCCTTGTCCCCACTAACCGTCTCCCCGCAGGATGACGTTCCTTCTAATGACCTGTCTCCACTGATGAACTCCCCTTGTCTCCACTAACCGTCTCCCTGCAGGATGACATTCCTCCCAATGACCTGTCTCCACTGATGAACTCACCTTGTCCCCACTAATCATATCCCTGCAGGATGACGTTCCTCCCAATGACCTGTATCCACTGATGAGCTCCCCTTGTCCCAACTAATCATATCCCTGCAGGATGACGTTCCTCCCAATGACCTTTCTCCACTGATGAACCCCCCTTGTCCCCACTAATCATATCTCCTGCAGGATGACATTCCTCTTAAGGACCTTCCTCCACTGATGAACTCCCCTTGACCCCACTATCTCCTGCAGGATGACGTTCCTCCCAATGACCTGTCTCCACTGATGAACCCCCCTTGTCCCCACTAACTATCTCCTGCAGGATGACATTCCTCTTAAGGACCTTCCTCCACTGATGAACTCCCCTTGACCCCACTATCTCCTGCAGGATGACGTTCCTCCCAATGACCTGTCTCCACTGATGAACCCCCCTTGTCCCCACTAACTATCTCCTGCAGGATGACATTCCTCTTAAGGACCTTCCTCCACTGATGAACTCCCCTTGACCCCACTATCACCTGCAGGATGACGTTCCTCCTAATGACCTGTCTCCACTGATGAACTGCCCTTGTCCCCACTAATTACCTTGGGCACCTCCAGCTGCACCTCCCTCATGGCACTGGGCTGGACAGTGGACAAGGCGTACACTACATCCTCCCTGCATATCACCAGCTGCTTGTTCCCAGTCTGCATCTTCTTCTTCACTGCATGTAAGCCAGCTACAAAAGGATAGAAAGGTTGCAAAGGTTATCTCCCTTGATACCAGGCAACAAGCTCTGCAGTTAACAGATCAGTAGGCATGATATTGACATCACAGATCACATTGAAATGAGAACCTTACCTTCTTTACAGATGGCCGCCAGGTCAGCCCCTACAAAGCCATGAGCAGCGTCAGCAACATCCGTCAGCTCCTCTGTGGTCAGCGTGTTTGGGGTCTTCTTCAACAGCTTCTCCAGGATCTGACACATGTGATAACAGAAGTCCATCAAATTTACATTATACACATCAGTGCCTAAAGTTGTATTTTATTTCCAATGAGAGTAAAATGTTGATGCTTATTCTCACAAAATCATATATTTTAATAACTTTAACACAATTCATTCATTCATTCATTCATTCATTCATTCATTCATTCATTCATTCATTCATTCATTCAATACTACACATAGCAACTTAACTGACACTCTAATAACAACCTTTCAACAACCATTAAATTAAGAACCATTCATTTAAAACATTTCCCAGATAAAGCCATAACAGCAATCATCTCCAACATCTCAGTACTCACCTCTAGCCTCTGTCTGGCAGTGGGGACCCCAACCTCTACCTCCTGATCAAACCGACCACGACATCTCAGTACTCACCTCTAGCCTCTGTCTGGCAGTGGGGACCCCCACCTCTACCTCCCGATCAAACCGACCACGACATCTCAGTACTCACCTCTAGCCTCTGTCTGGCAGATGGGACCCCCACCTCTACCTCCTGATCAAACCGACCACGACATCTCAGTACTCACCCCTGGCCTCTGTCTGGCAGTGGGGATGCCCACCTCTACCTCCTGATCAAACAGACCCCGACATCCCAGTACCCACTTCTAGCCTCTGTCTGGCAGTGGGGACCCCCACCTCCACCTCCACCTCCCGATCAAACCGACCCGACATCTCAGTACAAACCTCTAGCCTCTGTCTGGCAGTGGGGACCCCCACCTCTACCTCCCGATCAAACCGACCACGACATCTCAGTACTCACCTCTAGCCTCTGTCTCGCAGATGGGACCCCCACCTCTACCTCCCGATCAAACCGACCACGATATCTCAGTACTCACCCCTAGCCTCTGTCTGGCAGAATGGGACCCCCACCTCTACCTCCCGATCAAACCGACCACGACATCTCAGTACTCACCCCTGGCCTCTGTCTGGCAGTGGGGATGCCCACCTCTACCTCCTGATCAAACAGACCCCGACATCCCAGTACCCACTTCTAGCCTCTGTCTGGCAGTGGGGACCCCCACCTCCACCTCCACCTCCCGATCAAACCGACCACGACATCTCAGTACTCACCCCTAGCCTCTGTCTGGCAGTGGGGACCCCAACCTCTTCCTCACGATCAAACCGACTCCGACATCCCAGTACTCACCTCTAGCCTCTGTCTGGCAGTGGGGACCTCCACCTCCCGATCAAACCGACCCTGACATCTCAGTACTCACCCCTAGCCTCTGTCTGGCAGTGGGGACACCCACCTCCACCTCCCGATCAAACCGACCCTGACATCTCAGTACTCACCTCTAGCCTCTGTCTGGCAGTGGGGACACCCACCTCCACCTCCCGATCAAACCGACCCTGACATCTCAGTACTCACCTCTAGCCTCTGTCTGGCAGTGGGGACACCCACCTCCACCTCCCGATCAAACCGACCACGACATCTCAGTACCAACCTCTAGCCTCTGTCTGGCAGATGGGACCCCAACCTCTACCTCCCGATCAAACCGACCCCGACATCCCAGTACCAACCTCTAGCCTCTGTCTGGCAGATGGGACCCCAACCTCTACCTCCCGATCAAACAGACCCTGACATCCCAGTACCAACCTCTAGCCTCTGTCTGGCAGATGGGACCCCAACCTCTACCTCCCGATCAAACAGACCCCGACATCCCAGTACCAACCTCTAGCCTCTGTCTGGCAGATGGGACCCCAACCTCTACCTATCGATCAAATAGACCCCGACATCCCAGTACCAACCTCTAGCCTCTGTCTGGCAGATGGGACCCCAACCTCTACCTCCGATCAAACCGACCACGACATCTCAGTACCAACCTCTAGCCTCTGTCTGGCAGATGGGACCCCAACCTCGACCTCCCAATCAAACAGACCCCGACATCCCAGTACCAACCTCTAGTCTCTGTCTGGCAGATGGGATCCCAACCTCTACCTCCCGATCAAACCGACCACGACATCCCAGTACTCACCTCTAGCCTCTGTCTGGCAGTGGGGACCCCCACCTCTACCTCCCGATCAAACCGGCCAGGGCGTCTCAGGGCAGTGTCGAGAGCGTCCGGCTTACTGGTCACCCCAAGCACAACCACCATCTTGTCACTGCTGCACTGTAATAGAAAATTTGACAGGTTCTCTTTCCAAAAAGCTTTATTTCTGCGCCGTTAAAATATTGTGAATACCACACCAAAGACAATACTGCGACGAGATATTTTTTGCCATGTTGAGATGACCTCTCGATTACCAAACAATAGACAGCTTCTCTCCGAAGCTAGTTAATCTGAGTTGGCCGGAAAGATGACCAGTGTCATGAAACCGATTTACGCAAGATGGCTTGTTTCCTGTGTGGACAAAATTGCAAAGGACACTGACACAATCAAGCAGTGACACTATTTGGTCTGTTTACACTGTCATTTGTGATGTATTGTGTGACCATTCTGCATTCATTTGTGTTTTTAACTTAAAGAGTAACTTGTGGTTCTGGTTGATGATTTCAACATTTGATGATGGGTTGCAATGAATAAAGTATGTATGTATTATTTATACTTATTTTTGCGTTTTTAATTTTTGCGATTGAGTCACAAAAAATTCCCTGTTCACAGTATGTGCATGTGTGTTTGTTGTTTAACATGGCACTCAGCAATATTCCAGCTATGTAACGGTGACCTGTAAATAATCGTCTCAGAATATGTAGGAAATATGCACCTATGCATAAAACAGACTTGACCAATATTTCTGAGAGTCATCATTATTAAAATATAAGAAAAGATTTTTATAACTTGTACATGTTATCATAATCCTGAAAGAGGCTGTAAATAATGTTGATATCTCAAATAAGAAATAAACAAGTCATGGTCATTGTTGATTGAACAATAAAACACTGCAGGGAGAATAAACCACTCAGGGATGCGCAGTCGTTTATTTCTTAAATAAACATCATCAAGAATGATAAGGATCACTATGGAATCTTTTTGACAAACACAACAAATAGGTGCAATATGTGAAAATGTGTTAAGACTGAGGTTGAAAGGAAAGGACGGAGTACCCACATCGATCCCATCCATAAGGGTCAACAGACTGGCGACCACCCTCTTCTCAAGGTCACTGTTAGAGTTGTCTCTCTTGGGACACAATGCATCGAGTTCGTCTATTACAATGATGCTTGGGGCCCTGCAACACCATGTTTTATACCAACTTACAAGAACTTACAGCATTGTTGTCTTGTCAAGGAGCGTGACTGAGTGAGTTTGGTTTAACGATGCTTTTAACAGTATTCCAGTTATATCACAGCTACGTGTAGGAGAAAAACCTAAAGTGATGTAGGTCTCAGACGTTCACCACTTTGGTAAAAGCTACGAGCACTGGTATGGTGTTGCTAAACCCAGAAACATAATCTGGGCAGACCAGCTGGGCCCACTTGCACAAAGCGATCTTAGCGCTAAGACTATCGTAAGCCTATGTTAAAGTATGGGAGTTAAGATCATCTTAGCGCTAAGATCGCTTTGTGCAAGTGGGCCCAGGAGTCACAGCCACAATCTTAGGTTTCTGGCATGCCCAGGGGACTGACCCTGCACAGCAAATTGCAGTGCGTTAGACGACTGAAAGGATTTTGAAAGGGAAAGGTATGACAGATGCTATTTTTGACACACAGGATCCGCATAGTGCAAGAAATTGTTATGAAAGTTCAAATGAATGAGGACTTGACTTCTCATTTCAAGACCAATAGTTCGAGACTAATACAACATTAAATGTATTGGTCGGGGTAAAATGTGACAAAGAAGCTGATTATCATCTTCAGCGAGTGAAGAGCATCCACTAGTCTTGTTATCAAAGTCTTGTAGAAACTAGGCTTTGATACAGGCTAGTGGACACGCTTGCCTCGGGAAGATGGCTGATTATAGGTTTTCAGGGGCATTCTTGTATTATCTGAACAGGAAACAGTATTTGACCCAAGGTGTAGAAACACGGTATGACTTGTGGGTTACAGACTTGCTTATAGCTGGATTTTCTCCTGTTGGAAATATCACCTTTATCAGACATTTAAGCCTTTCGAATATACTACGTACTTGATGAAGTGTACTTGCAAGTGTAAGAAAGAAAACATGCTAGGCTAGTTGTCCATCATTTGAACTGGCAACTTTCATGCCATATTTTAATGTTTTCAGCAACTTTCAAATTTCACATTACCAGTGAGAGACTTTATCCTACTACCTTATTCTTTGATTAACAAACAAAACTACCAGAATTAAATCTTTAGCTGTTACTGAACATTATTTTTAGTCAGTTCATAGTGTGTCAGCCCTATTCGGGAGAAAAAGAAGAGCATAAAATAGTGAAGTATGTGAAACACAAACAGATGTGTTTGTTGCTTGTGTTGTAAAAAGCTGCAGTCAGCAATATCACAACTATATGTTAGTGACATGTAAATAATCAAGTGTAGACCAAACAAACCAGTGATACTTACAATGATCATCAAGTTATGATGTCAGACAATCATCTAAGTCATTGAGTCTGATCACATACTCCAATAATTTACTTCTTCCAATAAGCACAGGTAACTGTGAAGCAATTCTAAACCAGACTGTCCTTGACACAAACAGGTGAGGCTGACAGAACAAGGAACATGATTTCGATGAGTCTGGGATTCTAAACTGTCATTATCGGATAATAGCAAACCTGAAGGACGCATCTCTGCATAGTGAATTGCAGTGCCTTAGGTCACAGACCCAGTGTACAAAGTGCACAACCACTGACCTATATACCAATTGAAAGTAATTTGTCCCAGAGTATATTTGTTTTTGCCTTCAGCTGAATATTCTGGAATAATGTTGTTCATTCCCTCAACATCAAGATGAGGAAGCAGTATTCAGCTACCTTATTTTGTCTTCACAGATACTCAGCAAGTTTACACAACAAACCTATTTTGATTTTTTACTTACATTTCTTGGGCAGACTTGAAAATATTCCTCAGCTTACTTTCTGTTTCTCCAAAGAATCTGAGAATAAAGAACTTAATTACCCATGGTGCTTCATGAAGTGGTGATTTTATGACAAAGTATCAACTTGTTATCAACAATCATCATGAACATCAGCATCATCATCATTGTCATCTTCAACATTATTGTCATCAACATCGTCAACCTCACTGTCATCATCATTATCGTCATCATCATCATCATCAACATCATCATCATCACCGCCGCCATGACATACTTGCTCCAGATCTGTGGTCCTGTAACTTGCAGGACGTTGATGTTGAGGCTGGCTGCCACTGCTCGAGATAACAGGGTCTTCCCTGTGCCGGACGGCCCGTGGATCAGGACACCTCTTGGGGGTACAAGGCCTGAAACATGAAAAAGCTTCAGCATATCTGACAATTGTTTATTTGTTTGTTTATTTTCTAAACAGCCTGTACATTTGAATAATGGTGTAACGTTGGATCACAATTATCAAAGATCTAATGGCATTACATCAATAAAATAGAAGACAAAATATCAATAGTTAACATTTACACTGTGCTACACATCAAATGGTATGAGGTCTGCATGCAACACTAAATTTCAAGGCTGCACTCAGATTACCAGGTGTTGAAAGGTGTATTTGACATGTGAAAAGACAATCTTCCTGAAAGGAGCGTAATTGAATATTTGCACCTTTGCCTTGAGTATTCAATGACCCAGGCTATGGTATTATCACACTCAAATCACCGTAACCCTTAAATCAATAGACAAGGGAGGTAACCCATGTTGTCTTTTCAAAATGGCGGCAAAATTACGAGCACTAGAAAACTTTCAGACACATTTTCTCTGTTAAATGCTATAAGCTTTAGAAGTGCTAAAATGGAAAGTGTTCACCATTCATCTCTTATGTTATTTCTTGCATTAAAAAGTCTGCTCGTTTATCTGGATCTCTGATGTCATATGGAAAACTAAATTTGCTGAAATCAAAACTTTGTATTGTCAAGCCTATGGCAAATCATTATGAAATAAGAGTAGTGGTTGATATGACCTGAGTATGGAGAGATGTAATAAAGTTAAAGAAATTCACCTTGCTTGAAGAGCAACACAGTAAAGCGTCACAAGCCTCATCATACACATCAGATTCACTATTGCCATCATCAATACCATCAACAACATCAGTCACCACTAGTTACGAACAACCAACCACCCACCGACATCCTCCTCACCAGCATCACCATCACTGATATATATATACACATTTAGAAGTATCATCAAAAACATCAATATCACCATCATCAATAACAACATCTCTAACCTCGTATTCCCCACTTGTTTCCAACAACCAACCATCCACCCACCACCACCATCTGCCCTTTTTATCATCAGCATCATAATGACCGCCATTCATATATACAGTGCTTTACCTTGACCTACAAAAGTAAGCGAACAGGGGACCCCCAATAATTAATTTCAAGGGTCCCTACAGGAAATATTAGGGTCCTGTAAAGTAAAGAAATCATGTAGTGTAGTGTAAGGTTTGCTAACTGCTTTAATTACAGGACCTTTGTCAACAATTAGGTACAATGAATATTATTATGTAAGTGCCTCGGTATGCAATATTGATCTTTTTACCTCCATTCTATACATTTGTGTGCAGTGTATCGTGTTTGTTTGCTTGTTGTTTAACGCTACACTCAGCAATATTCCAGCTTTAAGACGGCGGTCTGTAAATAACCGAGTCTGGACCAGACAATCCAGTGATTGACATCATGAGCATCAGCCCACGCAATTTGGATACGATGACATGCATCAACCAAGTCAGCGAGCCTGACCAGTCGATCCCTTTAGTCGCCTCTTACAACAAGCATAGTCGCCTTTTAGGGCAAGCGTGCGTCGTGTAAAACCCTGCATATAATTACACAATTCCATGCATATTACAAGCAATCTTTCATAAAGGACTCACCATAAGACTTGAATAGCTCCGGGTTCGTTAGCGGAATCTGCAGCATCTCCCTTATCTGTTTCACTTGCTCAGACAAGCCTCCGATGTCATCCAAGATGACTCCAGCATCGCGTGCAACATCGACATCCTCCCTAACACTGGCATCCACTATAGTCACCTTTGTACTTGACACAACTTTACAAAACTTCTCATATTTCCTTGACTTCCGTTTTCTATCAATAACGGGAGTTTGGAACAATCGCGGACTGATGATTTCCCCTGCGCTGGTTTTACTGTCAGGTGTTTTGGGTGTTGAAGCTGATTCGTTCATGCTGGAGCAGGTGGAGTCGGACTGACTGGATTCATCCTTCGACTCAGTGAATGAAATGTCTGATAAATTGAGACTGGCAAGGCTGTCAGATAAGGACAAATCTGGCTGACTGACTGGTGTCACTTCAACATGACATGGTTGATGAACCACTGTTTTCAAGGATTTTACTTGAAATTCACAAAGCTGCCCAAAATATGAAAATGTAACTGTATTTCCTTCACACAAAAATCTGTTCACTGAAACAAAATGCATGAGCATGTTAGTGATGTTTGGAATTGTTTTAATATTCACTTTGGTCTATTGTTTCACAATATGGTTTCACAATATTACTGGTCATGGGTTCAAGTTAATGGTCCACCCTCCTCCAATCAGTGCCTCACCAATATATTTTCTTACTTTTCACATTAGCCTACTGTCCATTTTGCAAAATAAAAAATGCTGCATAATAAAAAAATATGCTTTTTTTAAAAATGATTTTGTTAGTGTGTATTTTATATCTTTTATTTCATAGGAAACCATAAGCATACCCCGACAGTATTTATATTTTTCTTTTTGCCTCTCTGTGTGTTAACAAAGAAAATCTGAGAGAAAACACTAACATCTTCTTGTGACATGTTCAGTCCAAAGTTACCATGGTCATAAAAGGATGGGGGCGGTCGGATAGCCTAGTGGTTAAAGCGTTTGCTTGTCACGCCGAAGAACCGGGTTCGATTCCCGACATGGGTACAATGTGTGAAGCCCATTTCTGGTGCCCCACGCCGTGATATTGCTGGAATATTGCTAAAAACGGCGTAAAACCATACTCACTCACTCACACAAGGATGAGGTCATCGCTGAGAGTTCACATGTTACACTCTATGGAGGAGCCCATTAGCATCCTGTTATAATGCATGGATATATAAAATACCTCCAAACAGACTATAATCTGTAACCTAGGAACTACAATCTCAAGCCTACTCATTTCAATAATAATGTCATGAGCGGCATAACTTTCAACTATCAAATTCAAATTTCCTTCTTTAATTGAACAGTATAATAATACTTAACTACAAATCAGTATTTCAAATGTTCATAATATTTACCATTATAAAATTAACACATCAAATACTCTTTGAATGTTGTTTTGAAAAAAAACAAATGGTAACTTACACAGTTTATGTTTGAAGTTGTTTCTGCAGTTTTTATCAGAGTAAACTGGTCTCCATTCTCTGCAACAAAGCAGACAAAAACCAACATCATATCAATGAAAATACCACAATGATGTTTTTGCAGTATGAAATTTTTTAACTATTTGAATGTCATTCCTAAGTTCAAATTCTGTGGAAATGATTATCAGTAGTTGATATTACTAAAGGTCAGTGTGAAGATAAAATAAAATAAAACATTGGATAAAGTTGGGGAAACAATTTGCATTCAGAGCTCCAGATAACTTTTGGAGCAATTGAGTTTTCACTTGATGGTTTCTAATTCAATTGGGTTATTACATTTTTCATTGGGCAACCCAATATTTTTTATACTCATCTTTCATCACTCGAATCGGTAAGCATTTTCAGATTTAAAAAAGAAAGAAACATGTATATAATGTTTCTAAATATAGGCTTGACTCAGAAAGTAAATTAGCTCGTAATCTTGTCTTGGAAATTAGCTCCGTTGTACCCATGTTGAAAGAGCTTCATTGGGTATTTCATTCGGGGTATGCTTATGGGTATGTGAGCTTGTTTCAAACAACTGGGTTTTTCATTTAATGCATGTTTTTCTGTACGCAAGGTTAATTGAAAATAATTGGGTTTTGAATAGTTTTGGGGGGTATTTTACGCAACTTATCTGTAGCTCTGGGCATTTATTAGCCAAAACATCTCAGTTAACTATACTCACCACCAAAAGAAACGCAAACCATATATGAAGAAGTATGTTGGTTTCCAATGTGTACCACTTAATGACAAAACTAAGAAGCAGTCAAGTGTTGCCACAGTACATCTTTATTCTTGCCCAATATGCTGCACATGATTTCCAAACTTTACACGCTAGTCCTGCACAAGACAAATAGTGCATCTCGAGTCATGGATCTATGACGTCACATGTGATGCATTAATGAGCGTCGGTTCACACAACATAACAGTAGGTTCGTTTGTGCATTGAACCAATCTTACATCTCTTGAATATGCGTAATTCTTCATATATCAACCAACATGTAAGGCATTCCTGTTTCTTTTGTCGATGAGTATATTATAAAATTATTTTTTGAAACAATGATTTAGTTATGGGTTTTTTCAAAAGAACAGAGTGTCTGCTCAGAAGGCAGAAGGTTTGTGGTTTGGTCCTATGATCGTGTAATACCAAAAGACATCAAAAGATACTTTTGTTATCTTGATTGGCACTTGGCATTAATGAGATAAAACAAAAACAGGTCCGCTCTGAGTCAGTTTACTGTGTCTGTATGGGGTACCAGGGTTAGAAATTAGCAATAGCCCGTCAGCCAAGACCAATTCAGTTTATGTTGAAGGTATCCTAAGTGATAATTGAATTTCAAACATTTGGGGGTATTGCTATATGTTATCACTATTTGGGCAGGTTGACGTTCTTGGATTATTTCCATGCCTGGGTATCCATGATAAACTGCAACATGGTATCTCAGAAGAATAGCATTATAAAACTGGCATTACTCTTGACAAGCACAAGCAGACACACACACATACATACATGTCCCATTAGTGCAATAATCTTGAACACATTAAACCCCATTTCACCCACCTTTATCATATGGCCACATATTAAGTACCAGGTATGCATTAAAAAATAGAGTGGTCACCCCTGCATTGCACTTCTGGATCCATGTATGCACCAGTTTATAATTCTACACTGTCAGCCTGAGTATTTCCACAGAGCAATCTTCGCGGCATATATTATCATAACTCCCATAAAATTACACTGACTACAACAGTTGTAGCGCCAAGATCACTTTGTGGAAAGAGGCCATGGTCCTAATACTTTTTAACTAAAGCTCACTTTGAAAATGTCGAATGGAAATTGTTTGTAAAAGTAAATGTCCCTGCACAATAAACTGCTAAGTTTTGTTTGTTTGTTTTTTTATTTCTTGTTTAATGACGAACTTGAAATTATCGAGTTTGGAGCAGACAATCCAGTGATTGACATTGTGAACAATGAGGTGAGGTGAGGTGAAATTGGGTTCAACGTCGCGTCCAAGATTATTGCAGTTATATAGCGATGTGCATGTACGTGTGTGTGTTTGTGTGGCTGCTTGTACTAGTCCGGACTGATGCCGATTTATAGTGCTAGCTCACTGAGATACCATGCCGCAGTTTAACATGAATACCCCACTCAGATACAGTATACTGACTCTGAGCCGACCAGTCCTTGTTTTAGCCCCTTAATGCTGAGCGCAAGACAGGGTAACAACAAGTACCATCTTTTAACGTCTTTTAGTATGACGCGGTCGGGGATCGAACCCTGGACCTTCCGCTCTACGGGCAGGAGGTTTATCACTAGACCACGGAGGCGGTCTTGAGGCAAATGATCCATGCCTTCAAAGTCGATGACACACTATCAATCAAGTCACCAAGTCTGACCACCTGATCCATAAATTCGTTTCTTATTCTTACAGCCAGCACAGTATGCTGGGGACCAATTTTAACACAGAATCCTCACTGTAAGTTATAATAACATCTGCTACTGTACAGCATATTTGTAACTCAAACTCATGCTTACTTGGATTCTAATATAATTTCTTCAACATGTGCCTCCATCCCACCAAAACTTTCCACTGTGACGACATCCTCCTTGCTGCTGCCTATGTCAGCTAAGGTTTTCTCATCAACGTAGACACCAGTTAAACTCCCAACAGTCGATGGCCAACACATCTTCACAACTTTGGAGTTGATGACACAGGGTTTTCCTATAGCAAGGCCACATAGTAGCATAGTGCTGGGATGTACAGCAATAATGTTATCCTCATGTGTCTTTGGCACCTTCAGATCTGTAAGATTAACAGAAAGCATGTACTGAACAACATACATCGAAATCAGCAGGGTATTACTGTGTCTTCAACATAGAGCTAGGTGACCTGTGGATTTAACCATGATCAACTTAACATTGGAACCCTAATGCTGCACTTTCGGTTTCCAAATTTAATTTAGAGCGGTTACATCTCAAGAAACCTAGCTCTACATCAGGGATGGAAATTAATACTCACCCTTTGGCCAAAGGCTAGTTGAAATTACCTTTGGCTAATTAAATTATAATACTACTAAACCGTAGGGCCTGTAAGTTTTGACACATGCTACGAACTATTTATCGTCCTCTCGATTCCCCTTGTCAAATCACTGTGCTATACATTTGACACATCGTTTTGAGTCTTTCACGTAGTGAATAATGTACTAAATTTCTGTATTCACCCGATCTATATATTCTGACCGAGTCTAAATATTTGAATGTATTTATGTCACATCAAAACTTCAAATCTAAAAGTCTCATTTTTTTAAAAGGATTAGTAACATATTGCAGGGTTAGCAGAAAAGAAACTCCCACTAGCATGACTAGCCTTGTCGGCATGTTTGCTTTGGGAGTTAATTTCTATCCCTTTTAACAGTACTTAATGTTTCGAAAGAGCTCATCAAACTGATCAAACAGAATGCAACCTGTGAATGAAAAATGTTTATGGCAGCTATCAAACTATCTATCTACAGGTATGCATGTCTACATATGTTTTTTTCTCTGAAGGGGCACCAATCTCTGGCTTCTTCTCCGTTCTTTAACACTTGTCTGTTAGGGCTCACTAGCTGCCGCAAGCCAATTTGCTCGCAAATGCAACTGGGCAAGACAAGAGCCTGGGCTAAATAAACTTTGAGGCAATATCTATATGAACACTAATTTGTTACCCTTGACATATGAAGATTTTGATATTACTAAGGGCAAACGTTAATTAATTTTTCTTAAACCTAAACAAACAGACAAAGAGAACGGCAGAAGCTCATCAGATGTCGTTAATGGGAAATACCTGTGATGCTTATAGTTTTATAAAAATCCTTTATGTGAGTGAGTGAGTAAGTATGGTTTTACGCCGCGTTTAACAATATTCCAGCAATATCACGGCGGGGGACACCAGAAATGGGCTTCACACATTGTACCTATGTCATGAATCGAACCCGGGTCTTCGGCGTGAGGGGCGGTCGGGTAGCCTAGTGGGTAAAGCGTTCACACGTCACGCCGAAGACCCGGGTTCGATTCCCGACATGGGTTCAATGTGTGAAGCCCATTTCTGGTGTACCCCGCCGTGATATTGCTGGAATATTGCTAAAAACAGCGTAAAACCATACTCACTCACTCACTCACTTTGGCGTCACAAGTAAACACTTTAACCACTAGGCTACCCGACCGCCCCAAAAAGCTTTGAAGTATCCCTGCAGTGAAAGCATTTCAGATCTTAGATTGCATGGATATAGAGGTTATCACGCGAGTGTGTTTGGGGATGCTAAATATCCTGCATTAGGAATAAACATTGTATTTAGCGAGCCTTGGCGAGCAAAATACATAGTGTTTATTCCTAATGCAGGATATTTACCATCCCCAAACACACAAGCGTGATAACCTCTTTATCATATAATGTCATTCTTTAATTCTGTTCTTTAAAATCGCTTTCCCTCTCTCACAAACGTTACCGAAATATTGCGAGTTTTCCTGGAATGGGCGCATTAATATTTATTACGTCACAGGGTAAGTGATGTGTCAGTAGGACAGTGACAGTAGCCAATATAGTTCCAACTGAAATCTGTTTCTTATACAGTGGCGAAGCAACATATACGTAAAACAGCAGTTGTTTTTAATTGCCTTTAGCAGCAATTCATCGGTCTGTCCAAGTAGAGTAACTGCCCTTTGTCAAAGGGAAGCTACTCTAACCCTAGTCTATGAGACGTCACGGCCACGGTCAAACGTTGTTGACAGTCGGTCTGTCCTGGTATAACCTTAAGAAGTGTAGTCAGATGTACACACAGCGACTAAACGAAACAAGGTAACAATTCAAACATATTTCGGCAATATCCAACTACTTTAATTTGTGGAGAAGGTTTTAAGCCGCAGAGGTCTACAAGCACAGATATGGCTACTCATCCCGCTTGGCTAGGCCTCGTGCCCTCGCAAAATTGTTTCGAAATTTATATCTCCAAAGTTGCCAAAACTTATAAAATGCCTTAGCTACGTCACAGTTAGACACTGATTTTCAGTATGTTAGACTGTTTTTTTGATATATCCCTGTAGTTTATCCAGATTCCCGATGGTTAATTCTGACTCGATCGCCGAATGACGAGGGCGACACCATGTTTGTTTATAAACAGCGAAAGTAGTCCTACTTGACCTTTGATATTTGCATCTCTATCCGCATATGACCCCAACGGATATCGTTTTTATCCGTTGGCTTTATCCTGCCGAGAAACCTACCCATTATATGATAAAATATGATCTCTTTTCCCTTGTTGTCAGCCATGTTTCCTGGTATAATCCTACACTGCTGTATTTGTCATCATTCACTTGATGCTCAGTTACTGAATATATTACAGGTGTAATTAGTGGAAGCACTAATCAGATTACCTGACAAAGGTTCCCATTTGGCAGTCCCTGTATCTGGGGTAATTATTCCATCTAAATCCAAGTCTGAAGTCAGGGTGACATATGTGTTATGTAATATGCATGTGAAAACGCAGCAAGAGAGGAATGATCAGTTGAGTTACAAAAAACCATCCATCAAAGGATTAACAGAAAATATGTTGATTGATTAATCGCTGTTATCTTGCATAGTGGACTTGTCCAAAGTAACTGTTTACATGTGTAGGTTTATTAAAGCGGACGGAATGCACCCATATCTGACAGGGTGTGAACTGGCGATGTCAAAGCAACATCTTTTGTTCAAAAGATTTACAGATAATATGTTGATCGAAAGCTCATTGTTATCTAACTCAAAGGATTTTTTTAAAGATACATGGACATCATGAACATAGTTGTCATGTGTACTATCTCAGCTGACCAAGGAGACTTGACCACAATGCGAAACACTTTGAAACATGTGATCAGTCGAGAAAGGAACACAAGTTAAAATATCCAAGAACGCTATATATATTTTAAAATATTAGGTTGTTCAAAAAACATTTGACATCGAACAAGTTTCTTTGTACAGATGAAGACATGTGGGATATCATTCCTTATGTGGATATTTACGGATACATTCCTCGAACAACGTAACTGCCCAATATCATATATATGACTTTGGTCGGTTGAAATTACGATATTTGCAATTTGTTTTCATTCATATGCTGTAGCATTAAACATAATCATTCAGTTTTTGTTGGGAAGTTCTTTGACGCAAGACAGACAACACTAAGTTGTTGTTTTCAGAAGGTTTTTTTGTTGTTTTGTAGGTGTGTATATGTTACAGTCAATGTGTAAAATGTGATTCACTCGGGCAATTCATAAAATGTCTAAATATTTAAGACATTTTACAAATTGACTGAAAAATCTGCCCATTTGTTTAACAGATTGACTCAAAACTACTGACATGTTCAACAGGGCTTAAAAACATCACAATGGACTAATTATACTAGGATTAGAAGCCAAAACAATTAGAAATGACCTTTGTCTTTCATTTTCTTTTAATCCTATTATTTTCAGTCACTGGGTGATGAAATCAAACATCAAAATGTTTGAACTGTTAATGAACACATTTCTATAGCCAATTAGTAAAATAACTGTACATTTAGGCGTTAACAAAACTGCCTTGGTGAAAATTTGAGTCATTTAACACATTGACATAAACATATACACGATAAAATGAGCAATGCTCAGGTGAAATATTTAGTTTGTATAACAAGTCAAAATTGTGTACGAAGCAAGTGTCTTATTAAACCTTTGTCACCTTTACTGATGCTACCCTAAAAGCTACCTACATTTCCTTATTATTTCCAAGACAAAAATGTATTTCATTTTGCTGATCAATGTGACGATATACCCTTATACTATCAATAAAAGCAATAAATGTGCTTAGGGTTGGCACAGCACAGGTCACGAACAAGTCAAGATTTATGGTATATCATCCAGATATCCACAGGAAAAAAACAATAACAATTCAAAGGCCACAACCAGTCCTGGTGAATTGTCAGAGATCAGTGTCCCTTTAACATCCACAATGAGGCAATGATAACGATGACATTTATGAAGTATTCAGCTTCCATCATTACCACAATGTGGGCACTTGATCATTAATTGTAAACACAGACTTTGCTTGAATTTCAAACACTGCCTATAATTATACACATACCTGACAAAGTATGAGATGTTTGATTGTTTTATGAATGTACAGCACATAAATGGAGTACAGCAAAATAATTTAACATCCCATTGACAAATGTGGCTGATGTCTACGGTATTCTTATTAAGAGTACAGCCTGTACTACAGGCCAATGCAAGAAGTGGTCACAACACTCTGACTGCCTCCCGACATTCATCTTTCTATGCATTGTGTGCAAACTCATGATTAAACTACAACATGCAACCCGTTTCAAAACGATGCATCCATGCTTGATGAAGCTGTCTGTGTGGATTTCTAATATTGATTTTTTTTATATAGATCTATGGTGGATTTCTAATAGATCTATTAATTTGTTTGGTTTTCTATATTGACAGGTCAAATGATATGTGGGAAGCTGCTTGACTTGGATCAGCAGAAACATTGAAATGAATCTAAATATATTTTTTTATTTAACAGTTTTGTAATTCTTCCACATTTTTGTTTCACTCATTGAGCCCACCTGCTGAAGCCAAGAAGGGGGAGATAACTCCATGCAAAATACCGTCTTTCACAAAACCATGACTGCAACTTTGGACGCCGCATTGCTCTCTGTGAATATTGACATCACGATCACTGACAATTAGTTTACACTTCACACATTCGGTCCACTCGGTCTTTCGACCTTTCTGTTTCTTCGACATTTCTGTTTATGAAGTTAAAAACGTGAAAGAAAACGTATTATCCCAAACACACATGGTTGCAGCCATGACACTTTTATGATCTCACGAAATCTCGTTTACCGCCTTTAATTTACGGGCCGTTATATAAACAAATACTGTACGTGTCACTTTTTCGTATTGTCTTGATTAAATCGGCGGTACCTTTATAGCTGACAAGATGAGAATATGACCTAATTACCCCCTGGGGAGACGGATGGAAGAAAACAGTTATTTGTCACGTGACCTAAAACGAGATTCGTGAGCAGCCATATTCGGCGAGTTTCTTCAGCAGTTGTAACGTTCGGAAAATGTTATTTGGAGTATGAGGAAACATGTAATCGTCTCCTGACGAGGAACTTGTCGATTGTTGTGTATTCGCCATATTTTAGACCCGCATGTGCAAGTTTAGGCGTTAACGTAGCAGAACATCACAATGATTATAGAAAATCTGGATGCTTTCAAAGTGTGGCTATCGAAAACACTGGATCCAATGTGAGTTTTAGCCTAGTCGAAATAGTGACTGTAACATGTTATATTAGAAACTAGGGATTTGTTTACTTAATGGGGTCTACGTTGTCACTCCATGTATGTTTATACTATACATTCGCGTGGAACATCGAGACGTCCATATTTTGTTGCAGAAATGTAAAATCAGTCTTATGTTTCGACAAGTACAACTGCGAAAACATTTACTGCTCGCAACTACATCCCTAAGAATCCCTCCCGCAGTAACATTCTTATTTTGAATCTATTTTTGCAATTGGCTTTATAAGCTCGTTTAGAGGGCATCTTAAGAATAGTGTATAAATAATTATACCCTCTTCTTCCCAAACCATGAATCAAGTACATCACATTATTTGACTGAATGTTTCGTTGAAAGTTATGAACCTGTTATGCCCAACCTATATACATGGGTTTTCTTATCCTGTTAGTATTCTGAGGTAATGTGGCTGCAAGAAACAGGAACATTACTGTTGATAAAATACATTGGTTTTGGAAGTTCACGGTCGTTCTTACAGCTTGGAAAGTCTGGTGCAAAATTATCATCATGCTTCATAAGAACAAAAACTACTGGACAGGGTTTGACATTTAACATTAGATCACTAATCTGAGACTGGTAATAGCCTATTTATGTATGACCAGCTATATATCTTTGTGGACTCCTCCTTTACCATTAGTTAGATGCAAATTAGTTTTGTGGACAAGTGAAAATAAAATAGCATTCTAACCATCTGGGAGGGGTTCGTAACTAGGTATTACTATTACGTAGTATTAGTGATCAACAGATGTTGGATGACTGAAAGTGAATTGGATCAACATGATCAGTACATAGCAACTGTTTTGAGCCACCTATATATTAGAGATAGGTATTTGAGGTTGGAAGTGTATCACAATATTTTACGATGCACAAGGTCGTATTGTGGTACGCATCACAGTATATTGTATAATTCTAAATTTTTGAATTGAGAAGCCATTTGAAACACCATTGTATGAATTAAAGTTCATAAATGTAACAAAACAAGCTGCTAGAACAACATAATGTTTACTTATTCAATAAATACGCACGAATGCACGCTCCGAATGCACTACCCGGATAATTGGGAAATTCTAATCATTAAACACATGATAAAAATTGCTGTTTGAAATATCCCCATATACTGAGCATTAAGAAATGACATTGTGATACGTATTGTGAAAAGAGTGAACATCATTATACCAATATACCAGTAATACCTCACACTCTTACTATATATTGACCATGATGACCTTCATGTTAATCTGCCTCTACATTTTTTAAGGATGTGGTGGGATTAGAGGCACTGTGCTCCAGTCTATTGCCCATTTCTAGATACACCGTCATATACAACCAAATCTTTGTCTTACAGTAAATGGTGTATCGAAATTAATAAACTAATGCTATGTTGTCTCCGATAGTGATATACATCATAGTTAATACATATATATCTTTAATTTTGAGTGAACAGACAAAAAGAGTTAAGTTGTGTAAGCTGTGTGACTTGACTTAAACATAGTGGGACTGCCCATGGGCAATTGTCTAGTCCTATGACTTTTGATGATGATGCTTGTCCATCATTATCGTGTCCATTTCTTTCAACAGCTGTGATGCAGACCCATCCACCTTATCTCGCTATGTATTGGCTTTGGTCAAGAAAGAAAAGTCAGAAAATGAACTCAAGGACATCTGTATGGACCAGCTTGATGTCTTTTTGCAGTCAAGTATGTCAACAGTCAACTGTTCAACAACCAGCTTGCGTTGACTCACTAATATTTTATATTGGCTATAAATAGCATAACAATTAACATTCAGAATGTCTTCTAGCCTATTTGTTTCTTTCCTACAATATTCCATCTTTGATCTCTAAAATTTAAAAACAATTGCTTGGGGGTTGTGATTCACCTGCGATAAGATGGAATATCTATTTATAAAATAAATGTAGTGTATCAGGATAAAATTTTATCGCATCCATAGCATCGGGATACATATCATACTTGTTACACACAGCAATTTGTTTTATGGAACTTTGTTGTCTGTAATTGTCATTGATTGAATTTCATACCCCAATTTTACTGACATTTTTCAGAGACAAAGGCATTTGTAGAAACACTGTTCACTGCATTGAAATCAAAATCCTACCTGGCATCTATAGTGCCTGATACTGTCAACAACACACCTGCAGTCATTACAGTCCCTAGTCAGACAACCAACAACTTGCCGATCATACCACCAGAAGCTGACAAGAAGAAAGACAGGCCAGAAAAACAGGTACCACAGATTAAGTAATTTGTTCCTAGTTATTTGCATTGTTCAGGCTTTTTCTACACCTGCTCCATCTGCAGCAAATGGCATTCACATTTCTCAAATCTCAAACCTGAATTGAAAATGACCCAATTCATATTATAACAGTTATTAAGACTAACGTCATGTCTTTGCAGAGACTGCTTGCATTTCACTGATAACAGAACCAGTAAACAAGTAAAAGTAGTCATATGGTATGGCAGTGATAAGATACATCTGAATTTAGGAAACTAAGCACATTGAAGATGATGAAAACAATGCTGTTTTTCCCCCAATTTGTCTACCAAGGGCACTTAATTTGGAATGCTAGAAGTAAATGATTATTTCGATTTTATTTTACTTAGATTTAGAGACAGAAGTAGTGTGTGTATATATATATATATACTCGGTGTATATGTGGGACATTAATTACATTGTTGCCAAAAGTGTCCCAAGGATTGTTTCAAATGTCACATTGATATAGTATGGTGCCAGAGAAAGACCATTGACCATGTTTCAATATTGTTGTCCAGATATCTGATGATGGCAGTCGGGACAATTCCAAGAGAAGACGATCTCGATCAGCAAGTCCTAGATCTAGAGGAAGAGACATGTAAGAAATGGTTTCAGATTTGAGTAAAGCATGTATGATGTATTTTGTTGAATGGTATGTCAGTAATGTATCAAGAGAACACATAACTTTTGACATGGCAACATTTTTTGGTAATTTTCTAGGGAGACTCATTAATAATTGACTTTCACTTTGTGTAAGTTCATTGGAGTATGACCTTCATAGAGTGCGGGCAAAACTATGAATGTCAGAGTCTGCTTCAGTCTGTGCCAGTTGGTGGTCATCTCTCCTTCTGTGCCTCAGCATGGGAGAGGGATACCAACAATCCCTTGATCTCGTCCACGGTCAGGGACAACCATTTGCCAACTTGGCGAGGTCATCCGCCTGCCTTTCAGGGCATTGGCTCTACTCCCAATCTGGTGGAGCAGACAAAGGCAGAAGTTCTTTGTTCAGAGGTTGCCGAGCTCTTGGTAAAGGCAGCTATAGAGATATTACCTCAGGGTCAGCAAGGAAACTTGTTTGATATACTTCCTGGTGGCCAAAAAAGATGGAGGCTTCCGACCCATACTGAATCAGAAGCCACTGAATGCAAAACTATATATCCCCACCTTCAAAATGGAGACATGGAGCCACATCTTGTCAAGTTGTTGAGACAACACTGAGTAATGCAGACATACACCAGCCATTTTGTTCTCTTAGATAAAAACACTATACTGCAATCTCCCTTGTCAACTATAACAACACATGCAACTATAGTTCAGTGTTCAACCCAGGCCGCACGATTGCGCGATTCACGCTAAAAAAAATCAAATCGCCCCTCATAAAAAAATCAAAGCGTGATCTGTAGTGCACAGTAATTTCTTGTATAGTCACTTACTTTATCAGCTGTTTATCCCTACCATTAGATTCAATACTCACTAAATCTTTAATCAATTAATGAAGAAAGACAGATCACAGCAAAATTGTAAACAACTGTCGAAGACCGATCGATAACAACCGGAAATTTGAACGAGTGATGTCCCTTGGGTTGCTGAATAAATTATTGATAGGATTGGCATAGGAAACGAAATTTATTTACTTTAGTAGAAAACGTATCAAAACTTTGATAAAAATTATGTTGTATGTTGTTGTTTAGTAATCAAAAACCTTTGACAAGATGTTTAAAGACAATAAATATTCTATCTTGAATAGTTCTGAAAATATTTTTGAGCATTTTAATTCGTTTTAGTTTCGTTTCTGAAATCACACAATATGAATCGCCGACTGTCATAGCAGACGATCTTTTGAATAGTGAATGACCATGTCGCGCCAAAACAAAAGAATTACAGACTTTTTTAATCAAAATCAAAAAGCACAAAGCATTGTTATTCATTTCAGTTCTTTATTCTGATCTGTTACACTTTTATATGATGATGTTCCAGTAAATAATACAAAAGAAGACATTTTTGAAGAAAGCAATTATCCCCCTGCTTTTTCAAAATCCCTCCTATTTTCTACATGATGTGGGGACAAGTCCCCCTTGATTTTCAATTCTGGGTTGGACACTGTGGTTTGAAAATCACTGACTGACACTGAGTTGGGCGGATGCACTCAGTCTGGTGTCTTATGCTCCACATGAGTGGATATTGGTCAGGAGTATGTTCTGTTCTCTGCAGATATTGTAAGCTCCATCTCAGGTGGATCTTTGGCCTCAGAGGTGAACTGTCAGATTCTGATGTTTTGCTCTCGGATCCAAGCTGATCAGGCTCTGGAGACAGACAGATGCCTTTCTGTTAAACTGGATCGGGATGACCCTATGGGTGTTTCCTCCTCCCGAAACCCATAATTCCGAAGGTTCTCACTCCGTTGCTCATCAAGCCGACTTGACAGCTCCTGTTTATCACCCATCTATGGTGAGAGGTTTTCTCAGGTTCTTCAGCTCTGAGGCTCAAGGCTCGTTCACTCACCCAAAGCCACTGATTCAATGGGTGGCTTGGCCGCTCTCTGCTCTCGTTTGCAATATCAATGCATTTCGCTGGCAGTTGCAAACATGTATATTGGTTTCAAGGCAGGACTACACTAACATTCAGTATGAGGATAGATGATCCCTGTATGATCTGCTGTATTTATCCAAGTTTCTGAGTTTCTCCAATCCTCTATGGATGAAGGATAAGCTCCCGCCACCATTCAGGGCTACTCGACAGCTATTTCCTCGTGTCACAACCTGGTCAGTGGTGTTACTAAGGGTCACCACCCTCTTGTACAGTGCTTTTTAGCGGAAGTTGACAGGATTCGTGCGGTTGGATATGTCACTTGTACTTGATTGGCCTTGTGGCCCTCAATTGCAACTTCTTTCTTCTCTTCCATTGAGGTTAGTGACATGTGAATGTGTTTCTTGTGGCTCTTACTTCAGAACGCAGGCTAGGCGATATTCATGCCTTTTCAACTGATCTGAACATGCTAGTATTCCACAAGGACAGAGTACCCATTAGGTTACCTGATACCTACCAACCTAAAATTGCCCACTCCTTCCATGTCGCGGCGCCTAGTGAGCTCCCCGCCTCTCTTTTGCCGCCCTCGTCACGAACATAGGCAAGGTTACGTCACTCTTTAGTTGCCGCAGGTTTTTAAATTGTTTTCCAACATGCCAGCAGTGATTTTGTCTTGAGAACATCTGATGGTTTACTTTTTGATGTGTATGAGAAGCTAATTGACTTGTAGCCAGGCTGTGGCAAGCTTGTTTCACAGGGTCACGTGGAACCTTCACTGATACTGGAAGTAGGTCAGTGCACACAAAGCTATATTAGATGACAATACCACTAGGGTTGTTGTTGTTTGTTAATCTCTTCATTAATATCACTATTAATACAGGTCTGTCACGAGGAGAGAATTTAAGAAGTTAAATGCAATGAGTCACACTAGAGAAGAATTATCCTCAATTACTTATTACCTATTCCAGGATGGTCTAACTAAAATAAACCATGTGGTTGGACTTGGGTGTCATTGTGCCCTACCCACTGATTTGTTTGGCTCAGACTCAGATATTTACAAGTTGCTGTGATATGGCTGGAATATTTGCTGAACTAGAAATTAATGGACAACTAATCATTACTAAGGCGACACGAGAAGGTTTCTCTTTGATATTGGTCAGAGGACCATTGGCTTACAGGTTGTAGGTACTTGTACGCATTTTCTTTTGTCTAGGCGAGATGATCGCAGACATCGCTATGACCGGTCTAGATACTCCCCTGACAGAGGGCGCTACAGTAGAAGACGCAGCAGAACGCCCAGCCCTCGGAGAAGAGACAGACGGTCACCTCCGAGAGGTCGTGGCCGATCACGTGATAGGTCTAGAAGTCCAAGGTCGAGGTCACGGTCTTGGAGCAGAAACAGATCTCGATCCCGGTCAAGGTCAAAGGGTAGGATCATTTTCTTTTATAGAATTTTTATCACATAACTTGCAGTTTGGAATATTTATCTTAAGCAAGATTATGTGAAGAAAGGGATAGTTTCAACAGCTAGGGGAAGAGGAATATCAGATACATGACATCACTGGTGAACTATCATTTCAGGCCGCCAGCCAGACAGTCGTGGATCAACTCCCACCCTGGACAATGGCCGATACTCAAATGCAAGTGCCATCCCAACCATTCAGAGTGTAGCATCATCAATTGCCCATGCAGACAAGCAGCAGCAAGGAGACACACCTCCTTCCGGGCCGCCTGGACCCCCCGGCCCACCTGGCCCACCTGGCCCACCTGGGTCCCGACCTAGATGCAGAGACTATGATGGTAGAGTTATTGATGAATCTTGCAACTGTTGTCTTGGGTCTACAGAAAATGTCAGGTCCCTAGTGCCCCATGGTTTTATTCCTTTGGGGACTCCGGATAACATCATTCAAAGGACGCTTTAGTCCCTTGGCTAGTCTTTTGGGGGATTCTGGGGCAGATCTTCCTAACCATGTAGATGCATGTAATATACCTATCAACATTTGTTTTATTCTTGTGGGGACTCACCCAGTACCCATTGCAAGTCCCATGTTTGAGGTTCAAAGGGCACAGTTGGCCCTTGGTTCGTCTCTTAGGGGATTCTGGGGACACTTGAGCATGTAATATACCTATCAACATTTTCTAAGGACCAAAAGAGTCATCTTTAGTCAAAGGTGTGATCCATAGGAAATGTTGAGTAGTATATTCAGTCAAACACCTATATGTTGAACATACAGTTGTCTCCAAGTAAAGCTTAGACCCTGCATATTCCTTCAATATTCATCATTTTTGGTGAACGTCAACTTCTGACACATCAGTGTTTGACTGTTTAAATCCCAACTTAGGTCTCAGAACTTTACTTTCAAACTTATATGCCACAAACAGTCTCAGGGTCCATTAATTATCCAAAAGTCCTCCATTAATCATTGATGACATGCATTCATTTCTTGTATTGATATGTCCATGTCTTAGTTTGTTGGCCAGTACATAATGCACTGTATCTTGTTGTTTCAGAAAAGGGATTTTGTATGCGTGGTGACCTCTGTCCGTTTGACCATGGCCTTGACCCGGTTGTTGTGGAGGACATAGCTATACCTAACATGTCCATTCCTCCACCATCTCTCGGTAGGAAGTTTTGCTTGTTGGACCTTATTTGTTGTGTAAACACAGAGCCATTGTATTTTACTGTTACTTTCCAAGGGCTGTTGACCTTGTTACATCATGAATAGGTCTCCAGTAACTCATGCTTGTCTTAAAGTGCCATCTAAAATGGGTATCATTAGTCAGGCTTTGTGGATTGGCTGATTGCTTGTCATTGTATCCCCACTTCCTAGGAGGTGATCATGCTATCAGTCACTGGTTTGCCCGACTGATCTATTTACATGCCGCATTGATATAGCTGGGACATTGTGGACTCCCATCATGAAAGAAAATGAACAAAAACATCATGAATAACTGTTTATGCCTTGACCTCACCTCTACCCATTTTATGCATAAAAGGGCCTTTCATTTCTTTATCACTGGGATTTGACAGGAACTGATAAAAAATGTGTTTGCAGATCTTTTAACTCTTTTGTGATTCAAGAGCAGAATAGATCCTTCTACCCCATTCTTGTTGTAAGGGTTAGCAATAATGAGAATCAGAGGGTAACAATGTGTAATCTGATTCATGAAGATCCGGTTAGAGGATAGGTCTTCAGCGAGCCATGCTTGCCATAAGAGGTGACTATGCTTGTCATAGTTTTGTTTTGTTTGTTGTTTAACGCCACACTCAGCAATATTCCAGCTATATGACGGCAGTTTGTAAATAATCAAGTCTGGACCACACAATCCACTGATGGACATCATGAGCATCGATCCACACAATTGGGATTGATGACATGCATCAACCAAGTCAGCGAGCCTGACCACCTGCTCCTGTCAGTCGCCGTTTACGACAAGCATAGTCACCTTTACGGCAAGTATGGGTTGCTGAAGACCTATTCTACCCCGGATCTTCTCGGGTCCATGCTTGTCATAGATAAGAGATGACTAATATGATCAGGTGGTCAGGCTTGCTGACTTGGTTGACGCATGTCATCATATCCCAATTGCATGGATTGATGCTCATGATGTCCATCACTGGATTGTCTGGTCCAGACAGACCCCCATCCTATAGGTGGAATATTGCTGAGTGCAGCGTTAAACAACAAACAAACAATGTGTAATCTGGCCTGATTATTTTGTATAAACAGTTGGTAGGGATGACTATTGGGGCTATTTTCACTACTGTGATCGTATTGCAATGGTTGTCAACTAGTACAATAGTATTATGATAGCAGTAAAAATACTTAAAACTTTTATTAGTCAAAGTAATAGAAATGAATAAAGTATTGCTGACAATGTCAAAGTCAGGCATTTTCCTCCCTGTTGCTACTCAGAAAAAAAGGGAAGTAACTCTTGCTAATTAAGATATGGCAGGTTTCAAATTCAAAAGTTTGAGTTTCCTTATAATTCATGTTTTATTCGTAACTGATCATCACTGATTGCGATTATTGAAGCAACCAATTGTTATGCATACTTTCGACAATAACATCAGTGTTTTTTTAATATTCCTATTGATATATTGTACAATCTAAGGGAAAACAGTTGCAATACATCGATAGTTCGCTGTGTCGTTATGTCCTTCAGAAAAGCATGAAATATTTTCTGGTTTGCTTGGCCCAGACATGGTTTTCCAGGCATGCGTGAATGCACAGAATGCTGATTGTAGTAACACTCAAGTCACTGTACAAATGTGGCAGTGTTCACTCTGCCATCAGGCATATTTGGACATTTTAGTCTTCCTCCAGTGTTAACATTGAGATTCGGGGTTGGAAATTAAGTTTTATTGGTCCCCAGAAACCTACACTGGTCGTAAGGGGCAACTTAATAGATCAGCTGGTTGGACTCGGTGACTTGGTTGATAGCACTAATTCTGTCAATTGTATATCATTGTGCCAGGAGGACCGCCACCGACTTCCGGACCCGGCTCTGGCCCACGTCCCCCTCCCCCAGGACCTGGAGGTCGAGGGGCGCCGCCTGGACCGCCACCTGGACCACCTCCAGGACCACCACCACCACCTCCACCAGGTGTACCTGGAGGCCCACAGTTCCCACCTCCCCCGGGCCAAGGGCCCCCTCCCCCTCCCGGCCCCCCACCCCCAGGAACTATGGGGACAAGACACATGCCGTCCCATCCACCAAGGACAGGGCCTGGTGGTAAGTCTCACTTTTACTTTTTGAGAAACAAGACATTTGATACACTATTCTTATGATAATTCTTATTTTATTTTACTTGTTTTATGGATTAGCATAATGGCTGAAGCATAAGAAGGTCTGACTCTGTTCAGTAGTCTTGCAAAAAGTAAATCGTCAGTTAATTATTGTTTTCCACCTGTTGTAGGTGAGGGTTACAATCCAGAAGCTCCTGCACTCACTTCTCGTCCACCTCCAGGTTTCTGGGGAAACCAGCGGGGTCCTCGTTCCCAAGCACCTTTCTTCAACCCCCAGGCACAGAGACAGAGGGATCTTGTCCAGGTCCCCACCCTCCCCGAGTCCCCACCAGAAGAACTGGAAGGTAAAGTTTGCATGTCTTACTCTGAAGTCCCATACCAAGATTGTTACAATAGAATTTATCAAAATAAGTTTTTACATTTACAGTATTTCATGTTAACTCACCATGACAACAAAACACTTGCATGTTTACATCAAACTAATCCTTAACTTCCTTATATTGAAATCAAATTTTTTAAGAAGATGTATTTTCATATACTTCATACAAATGTATCTAATTCGTGAGGTGCATAATTAGAAGTTAATATGATTTCAATTTCAATTACATGAATAAAGAATGCATCATAGCAAACTTGTGTAGCTTTTGAAAATATTTGACAGTGTGTGTGTATTTATCTCAGGAAAGAATGAGACGATGTCCAACTCCCCGCCACATCCCACTGTGTCATCAAGAGTAGTGATTCCTCAGAAGCGCACTCATGGAATGATGGAGGGTTATGGGCGGGGCCGGGGGCGGGGCAGAGGATACATGTCTCCAGCAAAGAAACCATTTGACTATGGAAGGCTAGGAGGTATGTCATATATAATGTTTGTGTCCACATCTATGTGGGGATTTTAGGTTAATTGGTCCTACAGTTGTCGGACCTATTTTTGTCTTAAGCGGTGAGACCGCTCAGTGGCCTAGTGGTAGAGTGTCCGCCCAAAGAGTGGAATGTTGTGGGTTCAATCCCTGGTTGCATCATACCACATTATGTTAAAAGATAGTACCTGTTGTTACACTGCCTGGTGCATAGCATTTAAGGGCTTAAACAAGGACTGATTGTCCAGGAGTCAGTTTTCAGTGTCAGAGTAGGGTAGCCATGTTAAATTGCAGCATTGTATCTCAGTAGGCTAGCACTATAAAATCGTTAATAGTCCGGACTAAGAGGCATCTTAATAGATCAGTTGTCAGGTCTGGTGACTTACTTGGTAATATGTCAACTAACCTGATGATGTGGAATGTCTCTCAGTAATCACTGGTTTGTCTTGTCCAAACTATTTTTTCCAGGCCACCGTCATATGGCTAGCATATTGCTGAATGTCCAATGAAGCAAATCTAATATGACCATTGTTGAAATTTATGTTTGTAATTTGCTTATGTTGTATCAATCAATGTATATTTTCTATCATTTGTCATTAATATTGCATATGCAAAATGAATTCAAGCCTTATGAACACTTTTCCAATGGATCCTGTATCTATTGTGTGTGTTGTTTGATGGATATTAAAGACTCTAGCTGTATGATGGCGGCCTGCATATATTGAGACTGGACCAGACAATCCAATGATCGATAGTCTGAGCAACTATCCATGCTGTCTGGGTACGAAGGCATGCAATCGAACAAGTCACAATTGCCTCTTACAACCAGCATAGATTGCTGGAAACCTATTCTAATCCAGAATCCCCACAGGGACTTGAGTACAGTTGATCATTATCCCATGCTGTTTGTTCGTCCGTCTTCACAAAGGGGACAAATGTTCTCAAAAACTATTTAAGTCAGAGAAATGAAATTTTACACACCTTTCTTACTGGTCATGATCTTGAATAATTTCGAAAATTTGTGTCGTTGATATAGTTTTTACAGAGTCATGGCCCTTCCTCCGTGCTTTCGTATTGGAGGAAACACGCTCACGAGGTTTTGGTAGACAGAGCATGCCCTGGGGAGAGGGAAAAACCAAGGGGGCGAGGGAAATTGTTTTCTCATACATGTACTTATAAAGCGAAAATAGAAACTTAAAACAACATTTATCAACATTTTTATGTTTCGAACATACTTTCCATGAACCTTAGGAAGCGAGCGTAAAATATCTGTTGCTGGGGTACAGATCGTGGTACACTCACTGGACTACAGATATGAAGGTCGCGAGTTCGATCCTCGGGAATATAAAGGAAACATTTGTCATTTGATTTTACATTTCATTACATGTTACAATCTGAACTGAAGTTATATTTATAAAATACCCAGGACATTATATAAAATCCCTGTGATATTATAGCAAATATGACTTGAATATCCTATAAAATTCCTGGGATATTATATAAAATCCCAGGGACATTAGAACGTCCCTGTTTATGAGATTTAACCCGACTGGAAAGTAAAACCTCAATAGGTTTTAATGCCTATAGAAAGAAGTCTCTTACTTAATAGCGATCCCAATGAATAGGTTTATGATAGTGGTTAAAGCTTTCCGAGTCGTGCCGTCACATGGGTACAATGTGAAAGCCTATTTCTGGTGTTCCCGTCGTTTGTGCCTTAAATTATTCTTTACGGAGTTACTGCCCTTTATTCATGTTATTTACATTGTGCATTGTGTGTGCAATGGGGACATGTTTTCTCAGAAACTACTGAAGTTACTTGAATGAAAGTTTGCATGCTAAACTGTTGCATGTGCTGAAATTAGCTTAGGCTAATAAAATAACAGTCTTGGTTCTCAGGCACTGCCCACATCATCATAAAGTAAATTGCATGTTTTGTTTTTGTTTCCATTTTCAATTTTTTTTGTGCATTGTGTTTAATTAATAGGATTTTTATGTTTTTTTGAAAATGGAAATAAAAACAAAACGTGCAGAAGACTTAATGATGATGCAGTTGGTGCCTGAGAAGCAAGACTATTATTTTATTTAGCCTTATCTAAGACTTATCAAGACTGAGTTGTTTTTACAGAGAAGGGACCTTTTGTGTGTGTTAGTTCAGATTTAATTACTTTTTTTAATGACACAAAGCGACCCAAGTGCCTATTTCTTCTTAAGGCTTTTATAGGACTCTTTTTTTTTTATAGTTTATATTCACTACTATATGAACAAACAAAATCCCAATGTGCACTAGGCAGGGGATTGTGATAAAGCTCTTTTAGTGTTAATTAATTATATTGCTGATAGAATATGTAAGAGTAGTTGTAATAAATGTCATCTTTTTTTCCTGCAGGTTTCAGACGACAATATAATAATGAAAATGCTACACTGGAAGTACGAAAAGTCCCACAGGAATTCAACAACATTGCCAAACTGAACGAGCATTTTGGAAAGTTTGGAACACTTGTTAATGTTCAGGTACAGTGCACAAAGTAGTAGGAGCAGATTTAGAACTTTAGAAGATTATTTCTACGAGGTCACATTTAGTTACTGGAGTCTCTATAAATAATTATTATCTACAATCAGTATGGAATTATGGTCTTTAAGAAAAAACCTTCTTTTTTTTATGAGGCTTGAGTAATGCGGGGCCTGCAACTTTCATAACAGGCAAGTCTCATCAATGAGATTTGTTGGGAATATATAAGAAGAATACTGGTGTGGCATCATTAGTTTACATGCTTTGTGACACAGCCACTTCCAGTATAGGCATAGACGTTCATGCAGAATTTGCTGAATCTCCTATGCTAAGATGCTACATGCCCCAGTGTGAGAATGATGGTGCTCTGGTTATAGATTTGCTTTGAGGGAGACCCCGAGGGAGCTCTAGTGACGTTCAGCAACAATGGTGAAGCCCATGCTGCCTATAAGAGCAGCGAGCCGGTGTTCAACAATCGTTTCATCAAGGTGTTCTGGCACAAGAAGAAGGAGATGGAGAAACCCGTGGAGACGGATCCGGAGGTGCTCAAGGCTCAGAACATACAGAAGCATGAGCAGCAGCAGCAGGAGAATCTCAAGCAGAAGGTCCTTGTTACGGTAACAGGCCAATGTCCAGTATTTAGATGTGTGAATACTCGGTGTTTACAGTGTTGCATCTTTTAGATGTTTGCGATCTTGTTGATTGTAGGTTTGCCCTGAAGGAGTGGATCGTTGATCATGCTTTAGTTACTGGTTGATAGGCTCAGACAGTATATTTATAGGTCGCCATGATAAAGAGTGAACATTATTTCACTCACAAATCTTATAACCCAACCCCCTAGATCTTTCAGCTTTATCATTAGGATATAACTTTGAAAATGTTTGGTAAGGATATAGGTCCCCAGCAACCTATGCTTGTCATAAGAGATGAATAAATGGATTGGCTGGTCAGGCTTGGTGACTTGGTCAACACCATGTCATTGTATCCCAGATCAATGCTCATGATGTCAATCACTGGATTATCTGGGCCAATATTGCTGAGCATGGCCTTATCCAACAAATGAATAGAACATAATATCAGGCTATTCTTGTTTCAATATTAATTTCAAACTTGATTTTGTGTTCAGCAAGCTTCACATTGACCACGTTACATGATTCTGGAGGCCAAGGCATATATTATGGAGACCACATGTTTTTGTAGGCCCTACACAAGGAATGCAATCATAAATCAATTGATAATTCCTCTTTCTCTCCAGTTCTCAACCACCCAAGAAAGTTTGCCAACTCCCGACCAGCTCCGCATCCCAGCTCGAGCCCGTCTCGGTGTACCACCAGCCAGTAAACTCAAGTTGAACAACTCGGGGACAAAAAACCCTGAATCACCAACAGACAAGGTAGAGACACGATTGCTTTTTCCATGTGAAATCATATTAATAGGCCAATAACATGACAAGAGATTTGACAGTATGTACGAATAAGCGCATGCCTTTATTTTATTGAGGTTTTCTAATCAATGTGCATTCCTATTGCAGTCCCAACTCCATGGGGAGTATGCAACCAAATCTGCTTGCTAGGTGCCTTCACATGATAATCCCATTCTACCATGTTCTATGTCATGTCTTGAAACTATTCATTTATTACATGACCAATGAAGATCCAGGGTAGAATAGGACTAACGTGATCGGTCAGACTCGCTGACTTGGTTGATGCATGTCATCTTATCCCAATTGCGTGGGCCAATACTCATGATGTCAATCACTGGATTGTCTGGTCCAGACTCGGTTATTTACAGACCACCGTCATATAGCTGGAATATTGCTGAGTGCGGTGAAAACAATGAACAAACAAACAAATCATTTATTACATACTATGATTTGAGTCTGATGTGTTTTATGCATTTCGTGTGTGTCCCATGTGAGGTTATTCAATGCTGTAATGCTCCCAGCAGAACACTGATGCCCATATCGTTTTGTATGTTGGCCCATGGCCAAGTAAATGGCAAGCTACATGCTTACATGCCCAAGCTAAATTACTGATATTTTGATGAATTGTTTTACAGCTATGAGTTGTTTCAAGTAGATTCCATTCATTTACTTTGTCCTAGACATCAGAACCTTTGAACTGGCTTTTTGTGTGAGGTAAAAGCAACGTTTTGTTCCTACAGGGTATTGTGTACACATCATCCGTGGGCAACCTGAAGAAGACAGTATTCAATGCAGAAGCTCTGAAGCACACAAAGGCCTCTCTCTCAAGTCCAACAGCGGTCAATACTGCGGACTTTGTGACCAAAATTGAGGCCATCAAGAAGGCAGAAGGGTTAAAAAAGGTGTGAAGGAGAGACTTGATGCAAGAACTTTCAGTCTGTGGGATTTCTTTTTTAGTCACGAGGGGGCACGGATGGCCCAGTCGTCTTAGGTGCCACGATTCGCTGTGCAGAGTTGCGTCCCTTGAACATGCCAGAAACCTATGATTGCGGGTTTGAATCCCGGTTCGCCCCGATTATGTTTCTAGGTTTGTCAGCCCCATACCCGTGCTCGTGGGTTTCCCTGAAGTGGTAAACGTCTGAGACCTGCATCACATCACGCCGCGATATAACTGGAATACTGTTAAAAGCGGCGTGAAACCAAACTCACTCACTCACTCACTTTTTGAGTCACTAGACTGAACATGGCTCTACGCAGTTGAGTTATCACATGGACTATTATTAGCTGAGCTTACTAGACGAAACAAAATTTTATTTGACTCAGGCTAGCGGCTAAAGTTGAAGACTGTAATACTCCTTGAGTACATTTCTGACCCATATTTTTGTTGTAGTAATTGTAATGCTTTGGAAATATTATTTTGCTCCTTTGTAAGTATGCACCTATTTTGCAGTTGTTTGAGTCTCTTCTATTTGAAGTAGATTTGAGATTCGGAACTATTGCCGTGTAATTAACCACATGTCCCTTTACAAGGGGACTAAGGTGGCACAGTTAGCTTGCAGAGTTGCAAACCTCAGGTATGCCAGGATGATGGGTTCCATTTCAGTGTCCTTGATAATGATCTCGTGGATTGTTATCCCCCGCCGCGCGAAAGCGCGAAGCGGGGGATATAGTATTAGTACGTCCGTCCGTACGTCCGTCCGTACGTCCCACCTGTTTGTTGCCGCGATATCTCAAGAACTAAACACTGGATTGTCTTCATATTTGGAACTATGGTGTATATACAGACTCCGCAGACACCAGTCGGTTTTGGTGACCTTGACCCCATTTTCAAGGTCACAGCAGGCATATCTGCTTTTGGAGTTGGAAAACGGTGTTGCCGCAATATCTCAAGAACTGATCTCTGGAATGTCTTCATATTTGGAACTATGGTGTATATACAGACTCCGCAGACACCAGTCGGTTTTGGTGACCTTGACCCCATTTTCAAGGTCACAGCAGGCATATCTGCTTTTGGAGTTGGAAAACGGTGTTGCCGCAATATCTCAAGAACTAATCTCTGGATTGTCTTCATATTTGGAACTATGGTGTATATACAGACTCCGCAGACACCAGTCGGTTTTAGTGACCTTGACCCCATTTTCAAGGTCACAGCAGGCATATCTGCTTTTGGAGTTGGAAAACGGTGTTGCCGCAATATCTCAAGAACTAATCTCTGGAATGTCTTCATATTTGGAACTATGGTGTATATACAGACTTCTCAGACACCAGTCGGTTTTGGTGACCTTGATCCCATTTTCAAGGTCACAGCAGACAAATCTGCTTTTAGAGTTGGAAAACGGTGTTGCCGCGATATCTCAAGAACTAAACACTGGATTGTCTTCATATTTGGAACTATGGTGTATATACAGACTCCGCAGACACCAGTCGGTTTTGGTCACCTTGATCCCATTTTCAAGGTCACAGCAGGCAAATCTGCTTTTGGAGTTAGAAAACAGTGTTGCCGCGATATCTCAAGAACTAATCGCTGGATTGTCTTCATATTTGGAACTATAGTGTATATACAGACACCGCAGACACCTGTCAGATTTGGTGACCTTGACCCCATTTTCAAGGTCACAGCAGGCAAATCTGTTTTTGGAGTTGGAAAACGGTGTTGCCACAATATCTCAAGAACTAATCGCTGGATTGTCTTCATATTTGGTACTATGGTGTACAGGCGGGGGATATTTCGTCACTCTGTGACAAATACTTGTCAACATTAAACCTATGCTCTTGGGTTTCATCATAGAGGTAGAAATTATTAACAATGATATCTATTGTTCCCATGATCTTGGGTTTGAATCCCGGTTCTCCATGATTGTGTTTCTTGGTATGTCAGCATCATGTATGTGCTCCTTGGCTTCACCAAGATGTTAAAGGTGTTAGACCTGCATCCCGTCAGGCTTTCCTGCCACATCAACATGATCAAGCTGACCAACATGATTATCTGCGCGATAATCATGGTTTTGTTGCAAGAGGTGTTAAACCCAACTCCTTATCTTCCCTCAGGAGGCTGCCAAGAAGCGGCTGGAGATTCAGCAACAGAAGCAGGAGCTGCTGAAGAAGCAGATAGAGCAACAGAAGGTAATGCTAGACATAAATATAGGAGTGAAACTTTAATTGACACTTCAGAAAGTGTTCGTACATTTATTTCTGCATGTCCTTTTAGATGTATAATTTCCATACAAGTTACATTCACATTTGGTAATGGCTTGATCAGAGTAATCTCATTGAAAATGTTCTGAAATCGAATATGGTGTTAAACATCAATTGGAATTATTATTTTAAGAGAGGTGGTCGGTTAGCCTAGTGGTTAAAGCGTTCACTCGTCACGCTAAAGACCCGGGTTCGATTGATGACATGGGTACAATGTGTGAAGCCCATTTCTGGTGTACCCCGCCGTGATATTGCTAGAATATTGCTAAAAGCGGCGTAAAACCATTCTCACTCACTCACTATTATTTTAAGAAAACCAAAATAATAACCTCGCACTGAACCTTTGCTGGTTGTCTTCACTAAGTTTTAAGCTTTTATGTAATTGTGATTTGTCTCCACATTGTTTATATGCAAGTTGGTGTCATCTGTTGCAGCAACTGGTATCACATGCAGTTGTTGTTAATGTTCTAATTTCTTTTTCAGAAATTGATTGAAAAGATGGAGAAGAACAAATCAATGAGCGTTGAAGACAAAAGTGCTATCATGACTGTGAGAGTTTCTCCATTTGCCACATGGATTTTCCTTCACAGTAGCAGACATTAGTTGATGTGAAATTATTCAAGCTGATTATTAAAAGTCCCGTGAAATGGGAACTGCATGTAGGCTTGGTTGGAAAATTGGACTGCAGGTTCAAATGATTTTTCTAATGACCACCACACAAATGTTTTTGACATTAGAGATCATTCTTCCTTTGACTTTTTCCAAAATTGCCCTTGGGAATGGGAATTCTTTTAGGACCTGTCATGAAAAGGTCCAGGTCACGACTTTTCCCAGAAAGTACTCTAGCGTTTATGATTATCTTAGTATACCTTCTTTAGGATGGGGCCTTGTTTTAAAAATGTTTGGTCAAGATTAGTGAAAGGTCAAGGTCGGCGAAACATGTTTTTTTTTCATTGCCAGTTTCTGAGGCCTGGTTGCCTTTGCGGCTATGTAACTTTATGTTTGCATGTATCATTAAAAATCCTATCACATGTAATATTGTTGCTGTGTCTATAAAAGGTCAAGGTCATCTTAGGATATTGTGAAACATCATTACTAATACATATTTACTTAATAATCCAGACTTGACATACATTTTTTATTTAAAGTTGTCAAGATCTGGAAGTACTGTTTTTTAGATGAGTTAGGACATTTCACCTGTGGTATTTTAAGACGTAAGAAGATTTGAGGAAATGTGTTTCTTTGTAAATAACAAACTCGTTTTGTTTATTATTAACAGAACAAACAGGCCCATATCGTATCATATCAAATGTGCAAATAATGGATGAATAATTTGTTTATGGACCATTTGCCCCATGACAATGTTTCAGACTCTAAAAGCTGTGTCTGGCTGCATAGACAAGCTGAAGATGGAGCTAATGCCCAAGATGGGGGGAATGTCGCTGGTGAAGAGCCCTGAGCAGGTAGCTAGCCTTCTTAATCTGATACTGGCTGATCTCAACATCACGCAGGCAATTCATGTTTTAATTGTCACCAGTGGGGGGACTTGTTTGTACATACATTAATACATCATCAAGTGCAAGAATAACTCCCATTATTCATGATAGGTTAGAGTTCTCAAAAATCATATGTGCACCAGTGCAAATATCACTTCATGTGCATTAGTGTATTGTTGACGTCATTCGAGCTTTATTGTGACATTAAGTCAGAATGAGGTAAGGCTAGAAACTACATCACAGCTGAAGATAGTTGATGTCTTTCAACAATTGTGATTTCTAAAGGTAGGGTGGTGGGGTAGCCTAGTGGTTAAAGCCTAGTGGTATAACACATGCTCATATAATCATGATAATAGTCTCTATGTATGCATTCATTGTTAACTGATATTTAATGATAATTATAATGATGTGGACTATATGGTCTCACAGATTGATCTGTCGTCTCGTTTGTATTGGCACCCAAGATGTTTTTATGCAACAATTCAAGTCATACTAAGAATTTTCTGCTTACAAAGCATTCTTTACAACAGGCTCGGCGTGAGATCCTAGACACTGAGCTGGAGCTGATGACGAAGACTGGGAACGGAGAAGACACGACACTGCTGAAGAAGAAGTTGATGGAACTTACCCGGGAGGTAGGTAGACACCAGCAGTTGTTTTAATAATACAAAAAATATTGCTCAAAGGTGCTTTACAGATTTATTTATACCCTGGTCAATGTATCAGTGTGCACTAGACTTTCATTCTCAGCTTCTCCTTCTCATCCTAACAGGTACCCTTTCACTGCTGGGTGACCACATATTCCAATTGCATGGATCAATGCTCATGATGTCAAGCACTGGATTGTCTGGTCCAAACTTGATTATTTACAGACCACCGTCATATAGCTGGAATATTGCTGAGTGCGGCATTAAAACAACCAACCAACAAACAAATATGAAACTGTAGCTTTATGTGCAACTTAAATTGTTTTGAACATTTTGTTGAAATAAGAAAATATTTAACCAATTGTAGAGTTTCATCAACACCATGAGAATAATATTAGAATAAGTGCTCTCTAGAGTATGGAACAATACCTATTCAGAGTTAACCTTCAGCCAAGTGTTTTTAAGTTCTGTTGAATCCTCAACTGATGTTGATACTTTGCTTGTGTGATTTAAGGATACCCCATGATTAAATGTTGTCAAACTTAAGCATTATGATGTCAATAAGAGGCATCTTGAGGCTCAGTTATTTACAGGCTTTCATTTGATATTGCTGAGAGTCATTAGATAATACCCACAAACACATTCTTTCATTTGTCTTCTAGGCAACTGCCATGGGTCTCCTGGACAGCAAGGGAAGGGGAAGGGGTCGAGGCCGCGGCATGGTCACAAGAGGAGTTGGTCGAGGTCGAGGGTCATGGATGGGTCGTGGGAGAGGGAGAGGAGCTGCTGCTGGCAGTCTGTCATTAGACAAACGCCCAAGGACGCTTCAGATCAAGGGATTTGATCTGGAGGAAAAGGAAGAGATCAAACAATTTTTCAGTGTAAGACTTCCGTCAGTGTAGTAGGATTTAGATTTAATCACTGACTACTTACTGTTGACAGGGTGGCTGTGTAGCCGAGAGGAGAAAACGTTTTCTACTCACGCCACATGGGTACAGATCACCTGTTTTTATATTGCTAGAGCAAATGCTTAATCACGTATTGCTTATATTGGACTTTGGCATTATTCTTGTTTTATGTCAGGATTACTTGTTAACTAGAAGGGGGCACAGGTGCCCCAGTCGTCTGAGGCGCCACGATTCGCCACAGAGTTGCGTCCCTTGGGCACGCCAGAAACCTATGATTGTGTGCTGAATCCTGGTTCACTCCTATTATGTCTCTAGATTTGTTAGCACCATACCCATGCTCGTGGGTTTCACCGAAGTGGTAAACGTCTGAGACCTGCATCACTTCGGGCTTTGATCCAACATTAAGCTGACACGCCTCGATATAACTGGAATACTGTTAAAAGCGGCGTTAAACCCAACTCACTCACTCACCATATCTCCTAAACTTCGCCAAGAGGTACTCTTCTTGAAACCGTGCTCACACAAAGATCAGATTATCAACAGATGCCTTTAGCTATTTAGGGATTTTAAGAATTCATTTTTTGCCTGTTTCCATGGCAGCAAGTTTGACTTTTCTGATATAACCGTGATATAACTGGAATACTGTTAAAAGCGGCGTTAAACCCAACTCACTCACTCACCATATCTCCTAAACTTCGCCAAGAGGTACTCTTCTTGAAACCGTGCTCACACAAAGATCAGATTATCAACAGATGCCTTTAGCTATTTAGGGATTTTAAGAATTCATTTTTTGCCTGTTTCCATGGCAGCAAGTTTGACTTTTCTGATATAACCGTGATATAACTGGAATAATGTTAAAAGTGGCGTTAAACCCAACTCACTCACTCACTCACTCACTCACTCACTCACTCACTCACTCACTGTTAACTAGAAAAAAAGAAAACACAAATAATTTCGGGTGGTCCTAAGACCGCCAATGTGTATTAAATGGTTACATTGTGTGACCTTGCTGATTGAGTGTCATCGTACCACAGTAGTGTGGATTGTTGCTCATGTTGTCAACCACTGGTTTTGCCTGCCCTAAACTGATGATTACAAGACTCTGTGATCTAGCTTGGATACTGCTGAAAGTCACACAAAATAGTCGCACCACTCCATGGTCTAGTGGTAGAGCGCCACACGGAGAGCGGAAGGCTGGGTGTTCGATCCCCAGCCTCGTCATACCAAAAGGCATTAAAAGATGGTACCTATTGTTGCCCTGCCTGGTGCTCTGCATTAAGGGGCTAAAAGAAGGACTCATTGATTCATGTTGATGTGCATGTTGCTTGCAGCAGACCTGCATGACCGAGAAAGTGGACTACAATGATGACATTCCAAGTGCAATAATTACGTTCTCAACCAGGAAGGATGCAGAGAAAGTGAGTCATTGTGTAATTTAATGAACATTTTGTCAAGATGTTTAAAGACTTGTCAATTCTTAGCTTATCCCTCTTTATTTTTTTAATAATATTCAAAAACATTCAGTTAAACTACATGGTCCATTTGGTCCTATTATTTCATTTTGATAAAGTTCATATTGAGATATTGAGCTATTTTAGCGGAAATTTAAGAAGACAAAGAGAGCAGATGTTTCCATCTAAGCCAATGCATGTTTGACAATATTCTTGAAATGACATCCTGTGTTGTGCCATGTCTGACAGATAAATGTGTTGCAGGCCATCAGTCGAGGAAACAAGTACCAGAAGCCTCTGAATATACAGTGGTTCACTCCACTGCTGAGGACTGTCAGCGTAGTCAGTGATGACAGTCTGTCCGGAGCTTTGGAGGAAGATGATGAAGATGAGGTACTTCTATACAACTGCATGTCATATTCATAGTAGAATAGGGCAGTCGGGTAGACTAGTGGTGAAAGCGTTTGCTCATCATGCCGAAGACCCGGGTTCGATTCCCGACATGGGCACAATGTGGGAAGCCCATTTCTGGTGTTCCCCACTGTGATATTGCTGGAATATTACCATACTCACTCACTCACTCACTCACTAATTTGATGGCTTCCAGGAGCACTAAGTTAAAATTCCTAGATAAATCACTTGGGGTGTATCATGTTGAATGTGATTGGCAATTCTTTTGCTCACATGGTCAAAGAGTAATTATTCAGCTCATCTATTAGAGCAATAAAATCCAGCATGAGTCCACCTTTAGTTTTTCTGAATGTGGTCTTAGGAATCGAAATTTGCTGGTGGGAGTTGTCCTTTAGGCAAACCCAAACTGATGATTGGAACCATATCCGTCCTTGTAATGATTCTCATGGGTTTCAAGTAAGTTATGAGCATCAAGAGGCTACATCACTTTCAGCTATCCTACCACATTACCTGATGCATTGTGATAGTGTCGAAACACTGTTCAAAGTAGCGTTAAACCCAGGTCACTCACTCACTCACTCTATGCTGTTACCAGAGTCAGGTTGAGGAAGAACTGGATGAAGCGGGACTGCTGGGGGCAGACGATGAGGAGGACGAGGATGAAGAGTCTCGGTCATGGAGGAGGTAGTCTTCAAGAAAGGTCAAGGCCAAATGTCAGAGAAGAATCAGGAGGTGGTGAAGAAGTGCAGCTGAATTGTTATTACTTACTGCGTCCTGTTTTGTACTAGACCACATGACCACATGCATGCACACAAGGACACCTACACTACATGCATGCAAAGACACCTGCTTATAAACTGCTCAGCTTTGGACAGGGACACTGTCATTTTTCATAGTAATATTTTTTATGCGTTTGGGGTATGCCGTAACAAGAGGGATGACCCTATGAAGAGTTCAATAGGATACGAGTGGTCATGCACTGACACATTCACACTCTGGCTTTCATGTAAGGACACATGCATATGTGAGTGTCCTGACACAGCTACATGCAGATGTGTCTGCAACCACAGGCATTCAAGTGTACATTTAGCCCAGTATTCTGGAAACCCTGCTTTCATGATGATCACTGCTGGAACATCTACGTGTGTACAAAGGGACGTGATACTCAGAAAATTTGTTATTCAAACTGGGAATGGAACACTTGGGAAAATAGGGTTTCGCTGCATTAATAAGCATCTCAACATGGACTTAAACATTGCATTAACATACTGGTTGAACAGTAATAATACATGCAAGGATGATAAGATCATTTGCATTCATTAAACCTGTAACAGAAACTATGTGACTTTATTTGGATCTCTTGCATGACGAAGTACCTAGGCTTTCATTTTCACTGTCTTGATTCATTTGTGTATCACAAAATTATTTGAATGTGTGGGGGATATGTGGTTGTATTTGTGAGAAAAAGAAAATTATAGTCCCGTTTCTTGTATGTAAGGATTGAAGAGTGAGGTGCCTTTCAGTGTTTGGAATAGAATCAGTAATGGATGGACAAAATGTTTTCATATGTAGTCTCAGTTAATGTTGGACTAGAGGATGGCAACAAAGTCATGATCCTGCATCTCATACTTCAAGTTCAATGTGTCATTCAACTCTGTGACATTAGAATGGCCTAACAATCATAAGTGATTAGCCATACTAAGCCAGGTAATGGATGAGCTAGGCCTAGGGTAAAACTGGTCAAGGCATGTGCAGGACTTCGTGTAAGCTGGGTCAAGGCATGTGCAGCACCCAGAGTAGGCCGGGTCAAAGGGTGTGCAAGGACCTCGTGTAAGCCCGGTCAATGTATCCGCATGACCTTGTGTAAGCTTGGTCAAGGTATGCCCACAACCTTGTGTAAGCCTGATCAAGGTATGCGCAGGACCTTGTGTAAGCCTGATCAAGGTACGCGCAAGACTTTGTGTAAGCCCGGTCAAGGTATGTGCAGGACTTCATGTAAGCCCAGTCAAGGTATGCCCACGACCTTTTGTAAACCCGGGTCAAGGTATGTGCAGGACTTCATTTAAGCCCGGTCAAGGTATGTACAGGACCTCGTGTAAGCCCGGTCAAGGGATGCGCAAGACCTCGTGTAACCCCGGTCAAGGGATGCGCAAGACCTCGTGTAACCCCGGTCAAGGGATGTACAGGACCTCTTGTAAGCCCGGTCAAAGTATGTGCAGGACCTTTTGTAAGCCTGGTCAAGTGATGCGCAAGACCTCGTGTTAGCACGGTCAAGGGATGTGCAGGACCTCGTGTAAGCCCGGTCAAGGGATTCGCAAGACCTCGTGTAAGCCTGGTCAAGGGATGCGCAAGACCTCGTGTAAGCCCGGTCAAGGGATGCACAGGACCTCTTGTAAGCCCGGTCAAGGGATGTACAGGACCTCTTGTAAGCCCGGTCAAAGTATGTGCAGGACCTCGTGTAACCCCGGTCAAGGAATGTACAGGACCTCTTGTAAGCCCGGTCAAAGTATGTGCAGGACCTCGTGTAACCCCAGTCAAGGGATGCACAGGACCTCTTGTAAGCCCGGTCAAAGTATGTGCAGGACCTTGTGTAAGCCTGGTCAAGGGATGCGCAAGACCTCGTGTTAGCACGGTCAAGGGATTCGCAAGACCTCGTGTAAGCCCGGTCAAGGGATGCGCAAGACCTCGGGTAAGCCCGGTCAAGGGATGCACAGGACCTCGTGTAAGCCCGGTCAAGGGATTCGCAAGACTTCGTGTAAGCCCGGTCAAGGGATGCGCAAGACCTCGTGTAAGCCCAGTCAAGGGATGCGCAAGACCTCATGTAAGCCTGGTCAAGGGATGTGCAGGACTTTGTGTAAACCCAGTCAAGGGATGTACAGGACCAAGAGTTAGCCTGCTCAAGGGATCTCTGTAACTTATGAATTACAACGAAAATAGACATTGTAATTTGTGCTGTGTGCTGGCAAGGTTAACATGTATTTTAGAAAGAAAACGGATTGAATGTGATAAATCAAGGTTGTTGAAACCTTAGTGGGGCAACGTGCAGGTTGATTGCAGAAGCTTTCAAACTGTTAGCTTATTTTGTAAATGTTTCCAAGTGCCTTTCAAGAGGGTTGTTTTTGTAATGTAGACACTGAGGAGATACTGCAACCACAAATGTCTTTTATTCTGCCAGAGTTGTTTAGTGAACTGCCAGGGTTTGGTGGAGATGTTTTCATATTAAGTTCGTATCATGTGAACACTATTATCAGTACAACTAATGCCAATTTATGTTTTGTATATTAACGAACACATATAAATGTGACTGTCTTCTGAGAAATCAAAACTGGTAAAAAAACACTTTTTTGAGACAATATCAGAAAATTATTTTATACAGGTTTGAAGTATTTTATGCAGGAAATGTTACACAAATATCTTAAACCCTTTCCGTATGATTTTAGTGGGGCATGTTTAGGTAATATGATTTTGTACGTTTTTATTTAAGTAATATGTTGCTTTGCTTGTTGATACCATTCGCCTCTTTGTGTACAGCTGTGTAACTGTAAATGAGGTTTGTGTGTGTGAGTGGAGGAAGCAAGTGTGTACTCTTTGAATTGTTGATTTTTGTTCATATGAGCAGTATTGAGTATGACATCTTGAGCTATTGTGCATTTGTTTTGTAATTTAACATTTACATTGATGTGTACATTGTAAAACTACACAATTGTCATCTGTGAAATTTCTTCAACATTGTTTGCATTTGAAAAGAAGAAAATCAATATGAGCCAAGACTGGAAAGAAAAAAAATGAAAACAAACGTTGATGGCAAAAAAGAAACATATCCAGTCTAAGAAAAAATGAGAATATGCATACAATGTTGAAAAAAAAATATTGTAATGTACATATATGTGGAAAATGAAAACACTGTTCATAAAATCATAATAAATGAAAAGATGTGGACACAAACCACCACCCAAAAAACAAATTTTCCCAAAAGAAAATTTGAAACTTGATGAAAACAAACCAGAAAGAATGAGAGAGTGGTGTTTTTTTTAATAAAATAAAAAAAAAGGTAGGTATGAAATCATATCAACAGCCCTCTCAGGATACAGAACAAGAAATGAGAAGAGACCTTTCATCTTGTATGCTGTGACGATGTCGGGAATGGGAGATCGCATGCTGCTACAGTGCTACTATACATACATTGTCATAGGATCTACATGTGCTTGTTTGAGAGACAGTCGTCGGAATCAGCAGATTTCGCTGAAAGCACCTTTCAGGTTCTCATTGTTTTTGATAAGGTGGTCAAGAGTGTAATCAGTTAAGGCTTTCACCCTCATTAAGCTACCATGCCATGGTAGGGTGACATAACCGAAAAATTGGCTACATGAGACAGGTTTGTTTTGTTTCATTGTCATCCCCACTTTTTGGAATAGTGGTTGCTTTCAGATTTCCTGTCCAGAATAGAACTCCAAAACCGTTAATATTTCTTGTTGAAGCTTGCTATACAGATCAGTCTAGTGGTGAACTTGTGCCATTTTTATTTTATTTTATATTTTTTTGTCTTGATGACAACTTGGAGGGGAGGGCTTTTTTTCCAGAGCAGAGCTACAAAACCATTTAATATTTCTTGATCAAACTTGCTAAACAGATCAATCTAGTGGTGAACTGGTGCCTTTTGATAATTTGTGAGATACCTAACATATTTTCTTCACTTAGCTAAAGGTATCCAATGGCAATGAACCCAAAGAGGGGTATAAATAGGTAAAATTCCATTTCCGAATTACCCCAGGTCGGGTGGATATGACTTTTCCTGATGGCTTGGTTTTGTTTTTGTTTTTGTTTTTTTAAGTAGGCACATGCAGCAATATAACCTTTGGCTGCAAATGATAGAATCTTGGGCAGTGATTGACATTTTGAGTCACGACCCTAGTTGTCGGGTACGATTAAATGCGATCGACCATGTCACCGGGCCTGATCATCTGATCTGTTTGGTCGCATCTAAGACCGGCATAGGTTGTACTAGAGAGTCGACTCCTGCAGCTGTCATGGCCGTCTCCCTCCTGTGGTCAACAGTACGATCATAAACTAGTTTCTGTTTAAATCCCGTGCATGAAACGATTGTCTATAACATCCTTCCTTACTACCCCTGTAATGTCAGAATACTAAAAATACTTATACCACTGTTAATAGTGTATCGGTACCAAAGATGACGTTGATAAGAATTGAAAATCGGTGTCCCTGAACCAACGATTCCTGAGTTACGGGGGGCGGTCGGGTAGCTTTGTCGTTAAAGCGTTCGCTCGTCACGCCGAAGACCCGGGTTCGAATCCCGACATGGGTACAATGTGTGAAGCCCATTTCTGGTGTCCCCCGCCGTGATATTGCTGGAATATTGCTAAAAGCGGCGTAAAACCATTCTCACTCACTCAGTTACGGACCCTTTTGCAACTGTCTCGGTTTTCTGACACTTAAATAGGTAAATCGAGGTATGCGAACGAATTCACAAGATTGTCCTATAAAAAGCAACTAAACAAATAAAGTTCCAAATTATTGATACAGTGGAGTGTAGTTATGTTTTTCGATTATTATTTTTTTTAAATTCTATCCCCCCCGCCCCAAGAATATAAAATGATGGGTCCCATATGCGGTAAGAATGTATTAGCCAGAGACTGCAGATGACCACGTCAATTGTTAAGAGTTAAACGGATCAGTTAAGTTCTAGTTATTATTGAAGCACGGGTTCAAAGCCCCGAGTATGATCTCATCTTCTCCGTTCCACACCTATGCTGCCTGTGAAGGTCAAGGTTTGAATTTGTCTTCAGCAGCCCATGTTTGTGGTAAGAAGAGACTAACGGAATCCGTTGGGCAGGCTTGCAAATCGTAGATCGATGATCAGTATGTCATTCACTGGATTGTATGGTCCAGACTATTATTTACAGTTCACCGTCGAGTGTAGCGTTAAACAAACAAACACAGTTATGAGCCAGTGACCTAATAGTGAAACAACTGTCTGTCCCACAAACCATACCCTCTTGTTACGGCCACACCTCGCACTTGCGACTGACTACCCGTTCGAAGCGGCGATACCCCCAACCGACCTCCCTCTCTTGCTTAATAATATTGGTCGTCGTCGCCGATATTGAATTGACCTATGGACAAACATAAATATCTACCTGAACACGATTTTCTTGTGTAGTACAATATTGGTTTCAAATTTTCCTTTAAACCAAAATACATAACGGCGTCCTTTTTGCCCCACGTAGCCCGTTGTCTCTGTTAATGACAGACCGCCTCCGTGGTCTTGTGGTAGAGCGTCCGCCCGGAGAGCGGAAGGTCCAGGGTTCGATCCCGGGCCGCGTCATACAAAAAGACGTCAAAAGATTGTACTTGTTGTTACCCTGTCTGGCGCTCGGCATTAAGGGGCTAAAACAAGGACTGGTCGGCTCGGAGTCAGTATACTGTGTCTGAGTGGGGTATTCATGTTAAACTGCGGCATGGTATCTCAGTGAGCTAGCACTATAAATCGGCATCAGTCCGGACTAGTACAAGCAGCCACACACACACACATACACATACACGTGCATGCACGTCGCTCTATAAGTGCAATAATCTTGGACGCGACGTTAAACCCCATTTCACTTCACCTCACCTGTTAATGACAAAAAATGTTAATAAAGGAATAAGTTGTAATCAATATCAACTAGATATTGATATTTCGGCATGTAATTGTTTATCTAACATTTTCATTGATCTGAGTAAATATATATATTTGATTCCGAATCCCTTCGAATATGAACTATTAATGGAAACTTTGACCTTAGCATCAATGTTCATGCTGAAAGAAAACAACATTGGATTGATTGCTAGCTGTTCTATACGCCATTCCCGAAACTGCACCTGGAACAGAGAGCATGAGTACAATGTGTAAAGCCCATTTCTGGTGCCCCCCACCCCCGAATCCTGGTTCGCCCCAATTATGTTTCTAGGATTGTCAGCATCATGCCCGTGCTCGTGGGTTTCACCGAAGTGGTAAACGTCCGAGACCTGCTTAACTTCGGGCTTTCCTCCCACATTAAGCTGACACGCTGTGATATAACTGGAATACTGTTAAAAGCGGCGTTAAACCCAATTCACTCACTCAGGGGCTACGATTTATGGCCTTGCACTCTACGCAGGGTGTTTTTGCACGCCCACGACCACACGCCACCATCTCTGATTGGCACAAAAACACGAATTACTGACATATACTGATGGAAATGAACAAGGAAACACTTAGTTTTAGACACAGTAAAATGTCAACCAAAACACACTTTGGAAACACGAACACTTCTCAAGTTTTTATTCTAACTTATGTTCAATTTGTATGCGCTTTTCTAAATCTACTGCCAGTAGAGCTTATTTCCCTATAATTTCCACTGTTCCCTTATTAGTTTCCATCAGTATATGTGTACACGCACAGGAGACAATGAACAAAAGCTTTTTGTAGAAATTCTCTCTCAAACACGTTCAAAGTAATTCCACCTGAGGAACTATTGGAAAAATAAATATGTAATATTGTGGATGAACATTTGTTCCTCTGAAGTGGTGGGCCTCCGTGGTCTAGTTGTAGAGCGTCCGCCCGGAGAGCGGAAGGTCCGGGTTCGATGCCCGGTCGCGTCATACCAAAAGACGTTAAAAGATGGTTCTTGTTATTACCCTGTCTGGCGCTCGGCATTAAGGGGCTAAAACAAGGACTGGTCGGCTCGGAGTCAGTATACTGTTAAACATGGTATCTCAGTGAGGTAGCAATATAAACCGGCATCAGTCCGGACTAGTACAAGCAGCCACACAAACACACACACGTACATGCACGTCGCTATATAAGTGCAATAATCTTGGACGCGACGTGAAACCCCATTTTACCTCACCTCTGAAGTGTTGAGTGTTTTTTTTGTGTGTTTTTTTTTTTTTTCCTTTTTGCGTGTTGTGGGTTGTGGTTGCATGGAATTTTAAAAAATGAAATCGATTCCCGAAAATTTTGGAAACAGATAATTTGTCCTTGGTTTCCTCTCAAAGTCCCTACATGGTTTTTACAGGAAAAAACATTAAGATGTTCACACGTGAAATCGTGTTATTGACATACTGTATCTAGGCTAAAGAACAGGACGAAGTGAGTCGGTCGATCACTTTGTTTGTTATTTAACGCCGCACTCAGCATCCAGCTATATGACGGCAAGGTCGATAACTACGTGTACTGTATATATGTCGATTATATAAATTAACGAGTGATAGTACATCCATTGAACTATTTATCATCAGTTTCAAAGGCAAGACATGGACGTGCAACAGCCATCAACCTGAGCGAGAAGGGTTCCTTTACTTGATATTAGTAAGGGTTTAGTATTGGGTTTAACGCCGCTTTAAACGGTATTCCAGTAATGTCATGACGTGTCTGCTTCATGTGTGAGGAATTCACTAAGTGATGCAGGTTACAGACCTTTACCACTTCCGTGAAACCCTTGAGCACAGTTATTATGCGGACAAACTTAGAAACATAATCAGGGCGAACCGGGATTCGAACCCACATTCGTGGGTTTCTGGCATGCCCAAGGGACGCAACTCTGCACAGCAAATGACGGCGCCTTAGACGATCCTGATATATTCCTTTGGTATTGCGTCCCTCATGCATATACGTTACTTAAAGCTACATACAAAGTGACCGCCTCCGTGGTCTAGTGGTAGAGCGTCCGCCCGGAGAGCGGAAGGTCCAGGGTTCGATCCCGGGCCGCGTCATACAAAAAGACGTTAAAAGATTGTACTTGTTGTTACCCTGTCTGGCGCTCGGCATTAAGGGGCTAAAACAAGGACTGGTCGGCTCGGAGTCAGTATACTGTGTCTGAGTGGGGTATTCATGTTAAACTGCGGCATGGTATCTTAGTGGGCTAGCACTATAAATCGGCATCAGTCCGGACTAGTACAAGCAGCCACACACACACATACACGTGCATGCACGTCGCTATATAAGTGCAATAATCTTGGACGCGACGTTAAACCCAATTTCACCTCACCTCACCTCACATACAAAGTTATTAACAAACGGTAACGGCAACATTCGCCGCATACAATCAGTAACATTTGCAATATGTATGCTTGAATTAGAAAGGTTTTACAGGCCAATAAATGTACTGTCTTTATTGTGGCAAACATCTGTAAACTACACACTTTTGTTCCATATATTATAATAGAAGACATCTTGAAGAAAACAAATGGGTTAAAACAGTTAGTCTTGGTCAGGTTTCCAACAATTTCCTTAAGTGCCCTTTTTTCCAATACGGACCGCCTCAGTGGTCCAGTGGAAGAGCGTCCGCCTGGAGAGCGGAAAGTCCGGGGTTTGATCCCCGGCCGCGTCATACCAAAAGACGTTAAAAGATTATACTTGTTGTTACCCTGTCTGGCGCTCGGCATTAAGCGGCTATGACAAGGACTGGTCGGCTCGGAGTCAGTATATTGTGTCTGAGTGGGGTATTCATGTTCCACTGACCGATCTCAGTGTGCTAGCACTATAAATCGGCATCAGTCACGACTGGTACAAGCAGCCACACAAACACACACGCGTACATGCACGTCGCTATATAAATGCAATAATCTTGGACGTGACGTTAAACCCCATTTCACCTCACCTTTGCCAATGACACAAGATCAGACATGCATTGAAAAGTGCTTGAAAAGACTACTACACCTGAAACTCCACTGAAACTCAAAACCAATGGCCCGAAACCCAATAGACAAGTACCATGCTTCATCCAAGGAGAGGATTCCACTTAAAGACAATTACATTTCTGTTATCTGCATATGTTTCTGCATTCACATTAACATTTTTGATCTATCTATGACTGGAAATACCGAAATATGTTTTTGTTTATGACTCTCAACACTGATATGCCTCTTCAATTATCAGGGGTAATCCTCATCCCTACTGTTATGCAATGTTATTATAATTTACCGTGACTAACTATCAGGAGTCTGGAAGGCATCCAAGTCGAATAATGCCTTAAACAGAGAACATATGAATTTCACGAAAGTTTCTTTTGTGTTCAACATTGTAGTCTCATCATCAACATCCGCTTCCATCTGTTGTGAGATACATGACATTATGAAGTTCCCCCTCAGTAATGCAAGATTCGGGAATTAAACGATTCTGCCGATATGTGAACAATGGGTACAGCCTGATTTATTGATTTTGTAAGTACACAATTTATTGTAAAGAGGTTTGTTATGTACCTCGATCTAAGGTCTGAGATTGATATTCGTGGCAGCTTCCTAGTACATTTGAAAAAAACTCGATTCAGTTCGCGAAGCATTGATTTTGTCTCTCAGCCCACCCTTAAGCTTTATGTTCGTGAGTAGAGAAATCAATATTACTTGCGGTCTCCAAGTAAATATCCAAACTACGTTACAGTCAGAATATTTATTGTCTTCAAGTCGAAGTCCTTACAAGTTGACATACACGGATATGATTTCTGACATCTGTTTCTGTTTTGTCATTCTGCTGTTGAAACAGAATTTGGCGTGTGATGATGTGAAGTTTGTCAGAGATGAAGCAGTGACTGGTTCTAAAAGTGACACTAGTTTATTAACTTTGGCCAACGACGTGATAAAACAATCAGATTGTGCCATACATTGTTATAATACCGCAGAATGTCAGTCATTTTTCTATAATAGGGGAACATGGACCTGCCGTCTCCATTCCAGTTTGTTCCGAGCGACAGATTCTTCTCTCGTACCATCAGCTGGAGATGAGTACTTCAGGCGTAAGTATATGTGTTTTGTTATAATGTTTTCAGTACACCAACGAATCAACGTTTGCTTCCAACTTAAAAAATGGTACGTGACTGTATACATTTAACAACATAATATGATTTTTCAAGGTGAGGTTTAACACGAAATACATTTTTAATGTAAATTAAAATTACCATCTTCCCGAGGCAAGGGATTAACTGACTATAAAAGTCCAGTTTCCACCCTTGCCGAACTAGGTGAGGCGAAATGGGGTTTATAGTCGCGTCCAAGATTATTGCACTTATATAGCGACGTGCATGCACGTGTATGTGTGTGTGTGGCTGCTTGTACTAGTCTGGACTGATGCCGATTTATATTGCTAGCACACAGAGATACCATGCCGCAGTTTAACATGAATACCCCACTCAGACACAGTATACTGACTCCGAGCCGACCAGTCCTTAATGCCGAGCGCCAGACAGGGTAACAAAAAGTACCATCTTTTAACGTATTTTGGTATGACGCGGCTGATGATAGAACCCCGGACCTTCCGCTCTCCGGGCGGGCGCTCTACCACTAGACCATGGAGGCCGTCCTTGCCGAACTAAGCTGAAATTATGGAGTTATATTTTGGCCAAACGAAAGAGACATCCGGTTCGTAAACTGCCATACAGATTTCTGCGACTGCAGGATTTGCAAAAGATGTGGACCGCCAACTGGGGGTCACGGGATATTTTCCAAATCTTTTCATGTTTTAAATCAAGCGTTTGACCCGATTTTGTGCACTTCGCGAGGTAAGATACGTTTGATTGCAATAAAGATCGCGATTATCGGTCAGATCGTCTCGACTGAGAGCCGCCATTTTGCTTGAAGTGATGGAATCTCATTGGTCAATAGGAGGGTCATAGTAGGAAGATCACTCGTAATAGCCACCGGTGGCGCTTCGATCGAGCCCAGAAATTCCATCCTCGTTCGGCAAGGGTGGAAACTTGACTTTTATGGTCAGTTAACTCTCTGGCCTCGGGTTGATGGAAATTACATGATCGTGATTGGACATCACAAGAAGACTTTCGCATTTTAAGGAGAACATAATATAGACAAGATGTAATCACTACCCAAAATGTTACATACATGACCTCGGGTTGCTGAGTCGTTTTGTACAGTATGCCACTTATTTCACCACGTGTCAACTTGATATGAGAGGACAGCCTGAAGTGATTAGATTTCAGACGTTTACGACATTGGCGAAACCAAAGTATGGCGCTGACAAACAAAGGAACATAATCAGAGCCATAGGTTCTTGTCACACCTAAGGGACGCAGCGACACCCTTACCCCTAAGAAACCCTAGGGAGTTCCCTATCTTGAATAATGCGGAGCATACAATATCTTCGTTGTACTACCCTACTATATATAAATTCAAGGTCATTAAAACGAAAGACCCATTGCCTTGACTGTCGGTAACAATCAGCTGTTTTCTGCAGTGATCTATGAATTTAATTCATTTAATAGTATCACTGAGTAATGATTGCTTTATTCCATAGATTCCATCAATCATCTGTCGTGATCACATGGAGCCTGTGCTTGACGGAATGTACACATTGGTCCCACTTGGGGTTATAGCCGGCTAAATGGGGCAGCCCTTCGGGGCCCTGTTAGGATTGGTCAAAGGGTTCCAAAAGGGTCCTGGGGGGGAGGTGTGTGTGTGTGTGTATGTGGGGGGGGGATACAGGTATAGCCCACATGGGACCTTGATTGTGTCAGTGAAGGTTTTTATGTTTTTCCCCTGCACGCATATCACATGCAGACCTTGTTTGGCATGACGACCTCAGACATTCACACGTACATAGAATATTTGGTATATAGTCCATATTTCGTATATATACGAGTTTTAAAATTGAGATCCGATTGATTGCCGCCAGTTGACAGAACCCTCCACCAGTTGCTTCACCTGGCCCACTCTAAACGCACTGTGGGGCCCAAGTGTACATGGCGGACCCATGTCCAGCCGGTTCTTGACATACTGTGTTACGTCGACAATTGTTAACCGTGCACAATAAATAATTGGGAGTAGCAGACAAACTAGGCTGGATCACATTATTGAATGAATGCTCTTTTAAGCTCAGTATATCATCCTCTATATCTCAAACTCTCGTTTCGTTTTAGCCATAGCCTGTTCGACGTTCAGAGTGAACACCGTGCCCTTCAGCTCTCTGAACACATCAACCACGAATGGCACTGAAGCTTTGAACGTCATCTGCAACGATGGGTATAAGATGACGGACGACCCTGGGACAATGCTGTGTGATACTGACGGATTCTGGTCAACCATCTCTGGCACATGTGAACAAAGACACTGGATAAACCCGGTAAATACTTATTTATTAAATCAATGAGCGTGCCCTACCCAATACATTACCTGGATGCATCTTACGGATGTACCAACTACATGTCTTCGGTATACAGAAGAGTTGTGTCAATCAGAATCCACTTCTACCGCACCTTTCTTTGGAAGACTCTGTTGTTCATGATTTCATATTCTTCCAAACTCTAAATGCCCGTCAACGACTTTACTTTTCTTCAACAACTGCTGACGCCAGGGAATAATCCATCTTTTGTATCTGCCGAAACAGATTCCATTGGGCGCAAAAGGAAAAATAGTGCTGATAACTATAGTGAGAGAGTGAGTATGGTTTTACGCCGCTTTTAGCAATATTCCAGCAATATCACGGCGGGGGACACCAGAAATGGGCTTCACACATTGTTCTCATGTCGGGAATCGAACCCGGGTCTTCGCCCCCTGAAAACTATATAAATAGACCTCTGAAAATCTGTGATTACACCTGGTGTTCGCGAAAGCAAGCTTCCAAAGAGCTAGTCATTGTTGCAGAGGTAATGGCATTGTGCCTCTTGTAGATTCCAGCATCTTTTGATTGGTTGAGCTCTAAAATTAATAACTTCACTGGCTTCTTATATGTTACAGAGAACATCAACTTCAAATGATATTTAGTCTCAATCATCTACCGAAACACATTAAAGGGCATAAAAGTGATGAAAATTATATGAATGGATCACTTAAAATCAGTGACAACAGCATGCGTTCGCGATAAGGGTAAACAAGTCCTGCCCAGCCGGTAGCTAACCTATCATAAAACATTTATAGTTTTAGTTCTCACTCATCAAAGACACTAAGGGACCGACCATATTATATTTTGGTTGAGTGTGACATAGGTCGGGGGATGCTGGGAGGTGGGCGTTCCAATGATATTTTAGAAAAGATTTATTTTTCGAGAAAAAACGGAAAAGAATAAATTTGTCCTCATGTTTTATACCAACAAATACCTTTGTTCCTTTGGCTACTGGTAGACTTGACAAAATAGAGTAGTCATTCTCAATGTACATAAGAATAAAAACATAAGTCTGTTGAAGCAAAGACCTTGTCTGACACAAAAAATCACTTATATAGCGACGTACATGTGTGTGTGTTGGGGGGTGGGGTGGGGGTGGGGGGTGGGTGGGTGGGGGGGGGGGGGGGGAGCTGCTTGTACTAGTCCGGACTCATGCCGATTTATAGTGATAGCCCACTGAGATACCATGCCGCAGCTTAACATGAACACCCCATTCAGACACAGTATACTGACTCCGAGCCGACCAGTCCTTGTTTTAGCCCCTTAATGCCGAGCGCCAGACAGGGTAACAACAAGTACCATCTTTTAACGTCTTTTTGTATGGCGCGGCCGGGCATCGAACCCCGGACCTTCCGCTCTCCGGGCGGACGCTCTACCACTAGACCACGGAGGCGGTCTGTTTTTCATAAAGCAATATCCAGACTCATAATTTTAATCAAGCTTTAGCTGAAAACATATCACATGTAAAAAAGTCCCAGACTAGAGTTATGACGTTGACTCTACAGTGGTCTGTGTTTCAACACTTTCGTTTCTTTTGTAACTTTATTGCACCTGTCTTTCATGCCCATTGTTTATCAGTTAGTGCTGTCATTTGCCGTGTTATATTTCTCCGTGATGTATATTTAACGTCATGCACCAAAGTATGTAGTATTACCATGTAATCAGGGTTCCCGTATAACCACACATGTATGCATTTGAGCAGGACATAGTATTCAAACAGTAACCCCTTCTCCCGTTTTGGTTCCAGCCTGTTGCGTTCGGTGAGAACATTCCCGGAAACATGTTCGTTGGAGCCAGCATCAGTTACACCGCTCGCCTGACTGGACCAATGTAAGTTATAGCATTCGATCCGTTGTCCGGATTACCCTCCATGTTCTCTCCAGTCGGAAATCTCGAGATTTTCTCAAATGTACTCACCTTGAATTTGTGACTTGTACTATTCGATTCATTTGAAGTTTGTATTCCGCTATTTAATTGAAGGGAGTTCGACGTCGTATTGATTGACGTTCACACGTAAGATTGATTATGCAAACTGTTAATATTGTTAGGTCGACGTTGAAAGTGACTGGGACATAAATAAAACATTCTACGTCATTATCAGCGTGTCGATACATAACAATTATTGTATCAATGGTTCCATCACAATTAACCCCATGTTATGTTAATGCATTTGATTTATAGATTAGTGACAGAACATAGAGTGACGTTCGATCAATACCTTTGTGACAAGCCAAGCGTTTAGAAATGGTTTCGTCTGATGTCTGGACACGCCCAGTGTGATCTACACAAAGACCATGTCAGCTGGCTGAATAATGTAAACATTAATTTTCTGTTTGTCACTAAATCCTTTTTGTTTGACAAAGAGGAAGACTATCACCATGTACCTCCTAACCCAGTTCCCTTAAATGGATGAGGAGAATCAACTCTAAAACAACCCAGGGTCTCCTTGTCGCCTCCATTTCTTATGATATCGGCACGTTCTTTGGTCTTCATCTGAACGTGAAAAGGTAGCAAAGAGAGGTTCGGTCAGTTTACTTGGGGGAGGACGTCGAGAGGGGGCCTTGGTGGTTGGGGACGGTCCAGGGGGTCACCTTTTTTAAACCAAATGTAATATGCTGTAGGGAGTAGAAATTGACTGAGAGGGGATTTTGATATTTTGAACCCCTCCCTTCCTCGTTCCGCATTTTGAGAAATTGACCATCTCTTGGAAGGTCAGGCCTAGTTTTGCAGTTAGGAATGCATGTGATGGGCTAACTCCTGAATGCCTATATAAACATTCTTCGGAATGTAGACGTAGGGACATGTAGAGTTGAGAGCTTAACGATCGCAGTAAAGTCAAAGCCACAAATTACTTATGCTGTACTTATGATTTTCATATTCTTTTGGTGTTGTTGAATGTACGAAACAAGAAATTCAGGGTATCGGCCGCCTCACACGTACCATCATGTCAGGCAATAGATCTCACCATCCTCGCCCTTCCTTCCCTCAGTCGTCTATATTTACCAATTATACTAGGAGGGCGCAGTTTGATGAACATGGAGGCTCTTCGTGACAGAATGTTATTGTTCACCTTTGCACACATTATTTTGTCTGATGATCCTCTTGTGAAGCATGACAAGACTCATGATGAAAACAAGGCATTCCAAGGGTTCCTTAAGCCAAGGACGTGGGATATATTCGAACGTCAAAGTTGATTTTGTAGATTTTTTTATACAGCTGGACGGTACAGAAATCGGTGCCAACCAAACGAAGTGCCATATATAATCGACAAAGCCTCGTTTATTAAGGGAATGCTCTCTAAACGGCAACTGTGTTGAGTTTATGTGCAGTGTGGTGAACCACATCCCCGAGTCGACTGGCCTGAAAAGTGAAACAGAAGGCTTTCTGCTCGCGGCTCAGGTCTGTCCCAACCCACTCAAAACCGTCAATGTGTGATTTTGCATCAAAATGTAAACACGTAATGGAGGTTAGGCAATGAATTTAATGAGACTGTCCAACACATTGTCAGTGGATGCCCAGCCCACACAGTGTCTTAAGCGACATGATGGAGTGACTCGGTCCTTTTATTTCCGTTCTTAGCTCTGTTTGTGGTTTTGACTCAGAAGTCCATCCATGGTGCGACCCAGAATATGTAGAGGGCTTCATGGGAAATGATAGTTTCAAAGTTCTTTAACATATAGGCCCGTAGACAGCCTCAGACATATCCAGGCCAACAAACCTGACCTTGTCCTTTGAAAAATCCAATGAATTCATTGGATCTCTCTGTCCCCTGAAGTGATGGACAAAAGTCATGGCAAAACATGGCAAATATGTGGATCTCGCGTTCGAAATGTCACGCCTGCATCCCATGTAACAGGCTGTCCGACTCCTCATTGTTCTCGGTGCCCTAGGTTTGGTACCTCCCAACTGGCTGACATTGGGAGACATTGGGACAGTACCTGGGTATGCTGGCAGGAACACAGCCCCTCTGACAGCCTGGGTAATGCAGACGACTGCAGTGTTAAGGAGTCCACACATTCTCTTGGTGGGTTCGACTTGGCAGCGCTTCCTGGGAGAAGTCCCATTCGCTCTCTGGGCTTCGTTTAGAGGGGGCAAGGGCCCTGAGATGATGATGAGCCTGGCAATATATTGGATGATTGGCTTCTTGTCCAATTATATCAACTGTAGAACAACAATAGTGAGTGTGTTTGGTTTAACGCCAGAATTTGACAGTATTCCAGCTATATCATGGCGTGTGAGCTTGATGTGGGAGGATAGCCCGAAGTGATGCAGGTCTCAGACGTTTACCACTTCGGTGAAACCCACGAGCACGGGTATGATGCTGACAAACCTAGAAACATAATTGGGGCGAACCGGGATTCGAACCCACATTCATAGGTTTCTGGCGTGCCCAAGGGATGAAAATCTGCACAACGAATCGCGGCGCCTCAGACGACTGGGCCACCCGTGCATGTATACAATCTTGTGTGATCGACCAGTCCGCTGTGCGTTTCCTGGTTAAGTTGCACCAAAGAATTATTAAGAAACTATTTCTACATGAGAAGTTTACTGTAATTACCAACTTCACGAACCACTAGCTTTTTCCAAGACATTTAACGTTTCTAGCATAAGGTATTGATAAGAATGAGAAAACAAGTTTATGAAGTTATTTTCTGAAACCAATTACGTTTTAGTTTAGTTTTAATGTTGATCAATAGCAGCACAAGTCACGCTTGTGGAAAGAGAATACAATTCAGACTCTCACCTTGCAGACGACTGCAGTGTTGGGGAGTCCACACATTCTCTTGGTGGGTTCGACTTGTCAGTGCATGCACGTGTGTGTGTGGCTGCTTGTACTAGTCCGGACTGATGCCGATTTATAGTGCTAGACCACTGAGATACCATGCCGCTGTTTAACATGAATAGTGAGTGAGTGAGTGAGTGAGTTGGGTTTAAAGCCGCTTTTAACAGTATTCCAGTTATATCGCGGCGTGTCAGCTTTATGTGGGAGGAAAGCCCGAAGTGATGCAGGTCTCAGACGTTTACCACTTCGGTGAAACCCACGAGCACGGGTATGGTGCTGACAAACCTAGAAACATAATTGGGGCGAACCGGGATTCGAACCCACGTTTAACATGAATATCCCACTCAGACACAGTATACTGACTCCGAGCCGACCAGTCCTTGTTTTAGCCCCTTAATGCCCAGCGCGAGACAGGGTAACAATAAGTACCATCTTTTAACGTATTTTGGTATTACGCGGCCGGGAATCGAAACCCGGACCTTCCGCTCTCCGGGCGGACGCTCTACCACTAGACCACGGAGGCGGTCACAATAGTAGGGACCAATTGGACTTGCGGTACCTCTGCCACAAACATGGACCCCGGGATGCGACGTAAACAAAAACTTTCCCCATATATTTATGACATTGCGCATTGCGATAGTTATTGATGATGTGTGTTTGCGGTGTACACCCCACGTGACATCTATTATAGTTATACTGTCTGGCAGTGCTATGGAGGGGGCTAGGTAGCTATGACGATAACAAAAACAAATCGATATTAATATTGTCTAAGAAAATGTATATTTCATCTTCTTGCAGTGCTCAATGTGCTTACAATTTATTAATATTGTGTCATTACTTTTCGTGTTGTGTCCATGTTTTATAAGTGTAATGTGTATAGGGTCCCTTGAAGTGTAATTATGTCTCTAAGGGACACATTGACGTATAGATCGTCGAATGCAATGCAACCTACGGAAGCAGTATCGACGATGTGGCAATACCAGAACCGTTTTTCCTCTTTCTAACTTGAAATGTTCTTCTCGACAGGAAGCACTTAATCCATGTGATTATGAATCCTCGCGGGAAAGTTCGTGAAACTTGAAAGGAAGTTCCTATTATAGATAGGACTTTGTATTTCAAGGATAAACCTGTCATCTATTCTTGATTTGTAATGGCTTTCTGTGCTTCAGGTTGTTAGTAGAGATGGTGAACAATACATGACTCACTTTTTTTACATTCTCACTCTGGAAAGTACAGGCATATTACATACAAAGCACTTCTGGATCAATTCGTTAGTTTATGCTTATAGTCAACAGGATGAAATGAGTCAGTTTCTTGGTTAGGGGCTAAATATACCAAGCGTGTAATTCACCTGAAAAGTGGTATATTTCATACTTTATTTTCACAAAATATTGGAACAACATATGTTTAAAAAACTCGATCCATTTATTTTCATCGCACCGAGAGACAAGCTTATGATATCAGTAGAAGATCAAGGTATATGCTGTTTTATTCTCGTTGCTAAATGTTATGATTGTCGTGTTCCATCTTGGTAAATAATGTTTGCTTTACAAGTTGGATAGCCCTTAGAAATGTTCTTGAAACACTTGGGACTGATACTGAAAGTCACATTCACATTAGGATTGTTTACTAGCCAGTATATTAACAAATATCGCCGTGGGCGCTTATTAGAGCGGGGCGCTTATTACGTCGAATACGGTACTAAAAACGATCATGACAACTGTAGAAGTATTTACTGTAGTTGTATGTAATGTGATAAATACAACCCCTTGGGTGGGCATTGAGGTTTGAAGTGATCTTCATTGAAGGGTTTCAATCCCGGTTCATCCTGATTATGTTTCTAGGTTTGTCAGCACCATGCCCTTACTTGTGAATTTCACCCAAGTCGTAAACGTCTGAGACCTGTAGCACTTCGTGCTTTCCTCACACATTAAGCTGACACGCCATGATGTGAATGGAATACTGTTAACGCGGCGTTAAACCCCATCTCACTCACTCATTAAATGATTTGATGACCAAGAATAATACACATATTACTTTTTTTATAACTTTTTGTTTTGAAGTTGCCCTGTACGTATTTTTTCACAACCGGGAAACATCAGCAAACGAGAATTAGGTATAACGTTCTTATAATGCGACTTTCTGGTTTAAACTTGTACTGTAGATACTGCTTCACAAGTATAATATGAGGCAATAAGACTGTGAGTTATGTCATAAGAGTTAGAATATCATTTCTAAATAGGTTCTTTCACACACCCATAATGACTCAATTTTCGAGGACAGTCGTTGCTATGGTTACTCAGTGTGTAGGTATTTGACATTATGTCCACATCGTAGAAATCAACACAAGTCGAATGAACGACAGTTGTCTAGTATCAGTTATGCCAAACATATAGCAATGTTCAAAAGCAATATATTGGATGATTGGCTTCTTGTCCAATTATTTCAACTGTAGAACAACAATAGTAGTGAGTTTGGTTTAACGCCGCTATTGACAGTATTCCAGTTACATCACGGCGTGTCAGCTTAATGTGGGAGGAAAGCCCGAAGTGATGCAGGTCTCAGACGTTTACCAATTCGGTGAAACCCACGAGCACGGACATGGTGCTGACAAACCTAGAAACATAGTTGGAGCGAACCGGGATTCGAACCCACAATCATAGGTTTCTGGCGTGCCCAAAGGACGCAACTCTGCACAGCGAATCGCGGCGCCTTAGACGACTGGGCCACCCATGATCCCCCCGTTTCCTGTTTAACTTACACCGAAAAAATATTAATAAACTATTTCTCCATGAGAAGTTTACTGTAATTACCAACTCCACGAACCATTAGCTTTTTCCAAGACATGTAACTTTCATAGCAGAAGGTATTGATAAGAATGAGAAATCAAGTTTATGAAGTTATTTTCTGAAACCAATTACGTTTTAGTATAGTTTTAATGTTGATCAATAGTAGCACAAGTCACGCTTATGGAAACAGAATACAATCCAGACTCTCACCTTTCGATTGTTTTCCGCGTTGCCCAGCAATTATGACAGCGGTGAACACGCACTGGCTGACAGTAAAACATATACCCACGTAGGCCCGAACACAAACTTCATTTTAAGATTAAAGAGCTTTTATACATGGTCTAATATTTCATATATTTTCATCAAATACTATGTTTGTTGTTTAGCTGATGGTATAAGTAAGTATTGATAATATGTATTGTTGTTTTTTTACTCCTTGGTTTATAACAGGGATAATACTTACAAATACTTTCCCCACAGTTGAATGAACTTGACTTTGACCGTTACCCGTTCGTGGTAAAGGGGTCGATTATTGTTTTAAATTGTTTACAGAAACTAAATTGTCCAAAACGAAACATATTTTTAGAGAAAAGTAAGCATCAATTAACTATTCGTGTGTTTAATATCCTCGAAACATTTTGTAACGTTTATTAACAAAAACATAACGTTGCATTTTAAAAAAGTAAGAAATGTATTCTGTTATATTAAATACTCGTTCGTTACGTTTTTCATATCATTATACAACCTTACGATATCCCCAATTTGTAGTCTTTGAAAATCGAACTTTTCAACAATTACACAATAACGATAAATACAAATATTAAGACCTAAAACTGAAAACCCCTCTTGAAAATGGCGGTCATGTTGATTTTTTCTCATTTGCCCCATATACTGAAATGACTGACTGACTGACTGAGTATGGTTTTACCCCGTTTTTAGCAATAGTCCAGCAAAATCACGGCGGGGAACACCAGAAATGAGCTTCACACATTGTACCCTTGTCGGGAATCGAACCCGGGTCTTCGGCGTGACGAACGAACGCTTTAACCACTAGGCTACCCGACCGCCCCTATACTGAAATGAAGAAATGATGGTAACACCTTTATCTATTACAGTGTAAGTAGCTGCACACGCTTTCTAGTTTAGATTGTTTTCGAGGTGGCCCAGTCGTCAAAGACGCCGCGATTAGCTATGCACGGTTGCCCAAAATCTATGATCATGAGATCCAATCTCGGTTCGCCCTTGTTTAGTTTCTAGGTTTGTGTTTCTAAGCACGTTTGTCACAAGACGTTGGAAAATGCCGTTGTCATAGCATTATAACTTTTTTATAGTCTACCATAAAATTTTAATCACTATTGACGGGGATTCAAGAACATTAGCTATGCAGTAGTATTGTCAATACGATCAGTTAAAGCAGACACGTGAAAATTATGGTGGCCGAGAGGCACATCGCTTTCTCGCTTTCTCGCTTTCACTTGGTTCAACAATATCCCCTCTTGAGGTGTGGTGAAATGGTGTTTATCGTCGCGTCCAAGATTATTGCACTTATATAGCGACGTGTATGTACGTGTGTGTGTTTTAGTTTGGCTGTTTGTAATAGTCCGGACTGATGCCGATCTATAGTGCTAGCTCACTGAGATACCATACCGCAGTTTAACATGAATACCCTACTCAGACACAGTATACTGACTCCGAGCCGACCAGTCCTTGTTTTAGCCCCTTAATGCTCAGCGCCAGACAGGGTAACAACAAGTACCAACTGTTAACGTCTTTTTGTATGGCGCGGCCGGGGATCGAACCCCGTGACCTTCCGCTCTCCGGGCGGACGCTCTACCACTAGACCATGGAGGCGGTCACGTACAGACGTAGGTGATTTTAAAACAATCCACAGGGTTGTGGGTAAAATGTAATTTATTGCTTACGACCCTATTCAGTTGTATTTGACATCACGCCGAAAGCGCGTGGCAGATCATGGCAATACGCTCTAAACAAATCAGGTTAAAATCTAAATATATATTATTCAAAAGAAGTTAAGAAGACTATGGTTAATTAGTCATGGCTGATTATTTTGCAAAAATACAATCTTATAACAATATTATTACTATTATATATATTATATTCTATAGTTTGTTTTCGGTTGTATGTGATGTTACAGTGTGTCATACTGTTGTCCGTAAATATTCTTTTTGACATTTGATGTATGTTTAACTTGATTTGTGTCTCCTGTCTTGTGCAGATCTACAAGTATAGTTACCTGCATATATATATTAATTTGATAAACACCTCTGTGAGTGAGTGAGAATGGTTTCACGTCGCTTTTAACAATAAGCCAGTAATATCACGGCGGGGAACACCGGAAATGGGCTTCATTGTACCGATGTGGGGAATCGAACTGGCTTGACGAACGAACGCTTTAACCTCGAGGCTACCCCAGTGCCCCTATCGCTGTGGCGTTACCACAGTTTATATGTGTACTTGTGTAAACTACACCAATGGAGAGACATAATAATTAGTTTGGCCACATAGTTAAGGTTGATCACAATATGAAATGCATTACTATGATTATCTATAACATATGTTCAATCAGTTATCATTGTTATATTTTATGTTTATCTTAAGTATAGTTTTGTCAAAACTATGAGGGAGGAATGTGTGTGTGTGTGTGTGTGTGTGTGTGTGTGTGTGTGTGTGTGTGAGGGGGGTATCATGAACAAAATGAAAATAGGAACAGTGACTATTCTGTTGTAGTCTGTGAATCTTGCTTAATTCCTACACAACATGAAAATAAACGTGTGTATATACAAACTAAACGAGAAAAAAGATGTATGTATTGGGTACATATTTATCTAATACAAGATTTTACAAAATCTAATTATAAGAGGCAAAATAGCAATGAGAATTACAGGAAGATCACTAAATATCAGCACAAACCGTTTTAATGTACGGCATTATGGGAAACATGGCTCTCTCTCTCTATCGCTTTCTCGCCTCATCGCCTTCTCGCCTTCTCGCTCTGTCGCTTTTTCGCTCTGTCGATTTCTCTAATGACTTACCATAGCCATATGACAGAATCGGGTGTTCTTTATCTTCTTTTGAATAGTATGTACTGTAAATCTTGAATTTAACGTTATAGTTAATAATGAATGCAAAAAATGAGAGAAGGCTTAAGTAATTAAACTTTTCATTTATGTCTCAGAAATGACAGTTGATAAGACGGCCTCACTGCACACTTTGAATAGCAGAAATACCAACTTGAATATAACACCAATCAACCATCTATTTCCACATTAACGTTACTGAGAACAATATGTCACCCCAAAATTTGAAATTACATAATGGACATCCGGTAGTATTACCATTGCTTGGGTGAGGACTTCCATTTTGATGACATCTACCCCGCAAACAGAATAAACATTGATATAAGCTAAGTGTTGTTTTTAGGAAAACACTATTGTTTTTCTGGAAGTACTCTACTGATGAGCGGTGTTATTTGTTTTGACAACTTGGCCTGGGGATGGGGGATCCAATAAAACTACTAAATAGGACCATAAATCAATCAAATTCTTTTTTACGCAGAAATCTGTGGATTGCACCTATGTCTGTACTGTTAAATTCACAGGTACCTGTGTCACAGATCCCGTACTGTACACAACAATCCGCGCCTACCTAGCTCGGTTCGCTCACCAGCTTAAACTGCACGGCTGTCAATCACCCGGGCCCCTGGGACTGACAAATATGAACTTGGAAATGGAGATGGAAATTGAAATTGAAATTGTTGAGAGTCCGCCCAACTCTCAAGAGAACCAGCCCAATGAAGGGGATCCCTTTACTCTGGTCACCAGAAACACTGCCAAAGAAAACAGCCAACATGACTTATAGTCAAGCCGCGCTAAATGTCCCTGACCGTTTTCAGGAACTAAAAACAAAGAAAATATTGATTGTAGTGCCCTATGGGCTCAAGGCAGGCTAACACATGCTTCACATGCTTCTCAATCTAGCCCACCCAAGGCTAAAATAGTACAGAGACGACAAAGAATGGTCTCATCAGAGTCGAAGACACAACAAAATAGAAGAACACAAAACAAATGAGCAAACGTAGTCTTTAGCGTAGACTTCTCCCAAGATCTTAATACGATACTAACAGCTCAAGAGCTAAAACAGAAAAATATTATTAGAATAAATAAGTGTGGAAGAGGGTATGTTGTTGTCGAGGACAACCTCACAGAGTCAATTGACATGCCCAAAAGCATAAACAGGATCAAACTACAATGGGATACCCAACAGTGGCTAAGCAATGTCATGTGCGCTGTACATATTGACAATAAAATTAATGACGGCGAGCTTTATCAAATTGTCTGTCACGCCCAAAAGAAAGTCACTCAACCTACAATCCTGTCGGCGTTCAGATCAAATCAATGGGCACAACAAACGCACGATTAGTAATACTCGCATTACTACGCCAGCCAGTCCCCGGCCACCTTAATCTAGGTGGTAAGGACATAGAAACTATGCCATACAGGAAAAGGCCAACCAAGAGCATAAACTGTATGCTCTATGGACATACAAAAACATCATGCAACCAGCTACCCAAGTGCACAAACTGCTCCCGTGTTTCTTGCAAAGAAAGCTGCAACACATGGTGTGCAAACTGCAGGAAAGAGGGACATTCATCCTTGGCGCCGAGATGTCCTAAACGCTTGCTCTGAATAGAAATCTATTCAACCCACTGAGGTCGAAAAAACCCAAGCGACTACGTATACTGATCAGTCTACTGGGCAAACAATGGAATCTGTGAGCACTGAGCAAACAATCGAATCAGTGAGCACTGATCCGCCTGCTCAAAAGGAACAAAGCCACTGCAAAACGCAAGGGGGAAAAGATCCAAGCTCCCAAATCAAATCCCATGCCTTCTAATTCTCAAACTGAGGCACACAGTCAAGCAAAGAAAACACAAGCTCATGGTAAACAAAAGAGCTCGGAACAGAAAGTTGTAGAGTTCATTGCCACGGTATTGACCAAAATTACAAGCAGAAAAATCAGTGTCAAAGCCAAAGCCACCTGCATCCTCAAACTGCTTCCAAAGTAATAAAATACAAAGGAACAAAGAAACAGCTTCTAAATAGGGTATACCCTAAAACTCAATAAGCTCTCATCTATAAACAATCATGGACTTGCTTTTACAACAGTGGAACGCAAATGGCCTTGGGGAGCCACGGCAATGAACAAAATGCACTCGTAAAAACAAACAGGTGATGAAGCTGTCACTCTAAAACAGGAGACTACACTCAGTGAAAAAGCCAACTTCACACTACCTGGGTACACCCTATATAGAAAAGACAGAAAAAAACTTATGCCTGGCAACAAGGGAGGAAGACTAATCACCTTTGTCCACGACAGCTGTACCTCCAAAAATATCGAATCAAACGTAGGAAACCTTGAAACCCAAGTAATGTCCCTAAAACTGGCAAATGGCAATGAATTACGCATAGCTAACATATATCAAAGGGTTACCCATTAAACGAACAAGGAAGAGCTAACAGGACTAGCTCAAATAGTAGGCAAAAATGGGATAATCCTTGGTGAGTCTTTGGGAAGATAGGAATGATTCATGCAAATAAGGCAAAATGGTAGTTAATGGGTTGAGGACGAACAACGGCAGTCACACACGTTATGACAAAGTCCACAACACGTGGAGTTCAATTGATCTCACAACTGCCACCAACAACCTCGCCCCACATTGCCAATGGTAAGTCCATGATTGCCTTCCAACACTCACCTACATAGATAGTCCACCACAATTAGAGGAACAGCCCAATCTTCAGCCCGCATGGGCCTATACAAAGGCTGATTGGCCTAAATTCAAGAAGAAATGTTTAGCATTCAAGTCCTCAGAAATTGCCTCGGATAATCCTGATCTTCCAAAATCTCACCTCAGCAATTAATGCCGCAGTTGAAAAATCAATTAAAAAAGACACAAAACTGGCAAAACTCCGGTACCATGGTGGAACAGGGAAATAGCAAAAGCTAGCAGAGTGAGAAAGAAAGCCCTAAATAGGTCAAAAAGGCATAAATCAGCCTTCGCCCAAAGTTGACACTGCTTTAACATCAGAAGTCACTATAAAAAGAAAACCCAACCCTACTACGATCAGTAGCTAATTGTATCACTAAAATTCAAACTACCGAGGACAGCTGGGTCCATATATACACTGATGGATCCAAGAATTCTATCAACGAAAGTGCTGGTTACGGGGATCCATATCCACAGCTCCAAACCCCAAGAACATTCAGTTCGCCTGCCTGATGGTTAGTCATTATTCACGACTGAATTGGAGGCAATTCATCATGCACTAAAACTCATACTGGAACTTCCTGAAGCAAAGCAAAGTGCACTTCAAGCCATCAGTGGCAGAAACTCAAACTTCAGGCCAAATACAGTCAACAATATTCTATACGTATATACAAAATTATCGGACCAAGGGCAACAGGTGGAGCTGTGTTGGATCCCCTCTCACATAGATATTCATGGAAATGAAAAAGCAGACTCACTGGCGAAGCTAGCTCTAGGCAAAGCTGATATACAGCCTATTCCTTTTAGTAAACTAGAGATATAAAGCAAAATCAAAGCCTCTATAGCAGAAAGATGGCAAGCCCAATGGGACGCAAGTAAGATCCGCAGATGGTTATACAAAATTCAACCCAAGGTCCCACAAAAGCCAAACTCATACTCAAATGAAAAGAAAATTGAAATTGCTATCTCACGCCTCAGACTCGGTCACAAAAAGCACTATGACAAGGTTTGTTCATCTTGCAATCAGGCTGAAACCATTGATCACGTGTTACTAGAATGTCAAGACCGGGCTAGGTTAAAACAAGAATTGCAGTTAGATCCGCTATCTGTCATATATCAGCCAAGATATGCAATAGCGAAAGCCAAAGTAACTCTATTTCTGAGAGATGGACAGCTACTCGAACGTATTTAAACAGAGCAGCCAAGGATAAAAATGAAATCATATCAATATAAGAAAATAGAAATCATATCAAAACAAAAACAGAAATTATGTGAATACCAAACTCACAATAGATATGTGAGCCCTACTCACACACAGGAGTCTCAAAGAGGGACAGGTCTGCCGAAATTGCTTATGCAGAAGGCGACCTCTTAAACACTTAATACAACCACACCTCAGCCTCCCCCTACTGAGGTCAGGTTTAACAATTAATGAATGTTGTTTTACGTATATACTTTTTATCCTAGAAAAACACATAACACATGGCCAAGAGGGAATGTTGCTATATCGCGAGAATATTTTTTAATATTTGTTTTATTGAGGCTAGTTACCATCTTGATGTGCATTGTATATATATATATATATATATATATATATATATATATATATATATATATATATATATATATATATAGTTTAGGAAGAATTGTGGTAAGTTTACTTATCTTGTAGATTTAGCTTAAACGTCAATTTTCTGTGGACTTAATGTGTGATTTGATGGGAGTTTGCACATGAGGCGCTTTGTTGTTAAATTCTGATCGGTAGGCCACAGAAGGGGTGCTCGAAGTCACATCACAAGGGGTGAATACATATCTTCACCGAATTCGTATGTGTGAGTGAGTGAGTTGTGTTTAACGCCGCTCTTAACAGTTTTCCAGTTATATCGCGGCGTGTCAGCTTAATTTGGGAGGAAAGCCCGATGTGATGCAGGTCTCATGCGTTTACCACTTCGGTGAAACCCACGAGCACGGGTATGGTGCTGACAAACCTAGAAACATATATTGCTATTGATATGTAAAAAAACATTACCTGCAAGTTGTTTTCATTTGAGTAAGTAATCAAGATATTCATATCTTATGATTGTAATAGATTTTTCGACTTTGCATACAGATGAAGGATACCAAATGAAGCGTTCAACAGTTGGTCAACAGACGCCTTTAACCTTGAGCTTGCTGAATTGTTTTAGCAATAGGCGCTGGAAAGAGGATGGGTGATTTCAGGCAGTCGATTCCTCATTACACTTGCGACGAATGAATCAATATTTCGCACATTTATTCTTATGAATAAGTACACATTATTATTATATTAGAATATCCGGACATTTTCAAACATACAGAAGTTAAGACCAAAGCGAACATAAATTGTATTTTTTCTTGAATTTAACGGAATTACTTTATTGAAGGTGGCATGCGTTTCATATGAGGAACCTGTTTAAATGGTTAGATTTGTGCAAACTGATTTCAATAAGCATATCTCCGAAATATTATTTTTAACTCTGTAAAGATTCGCAGTTTTTATCGGCAGACATTATGAACCATGTCGTGAAAAATGTGCTCATACGAATAAGACAAACACAGTAACTCTGTATTATCAGTAATCACCACTAATATGAAATAACAATGTGACGACAATATTGGCATATCATTAAGTAGGTATGACCTTGTATGCTCCCGTGACCCGGAGACGATCAACAGCAGATCAGCATGTCAGATGCAAGTTTCTCTCGTTTATTTGAACGCCTGTTGATATACGGATCACCATTTTATATTACGGTGAATATTGAGTGATATGATTCATGTTATCGTGATGTACATGCTGATGATTTTGTATTCACTCTGATTACGGTGTCCCACGCAATACGTCCATAGATATCGTCGACAGGCAATCATCACCCTCCATGTGAACAGGTGCGCGAAAATGGGCGTGGCAAAATGTGTTTCAAAATAACATTCATGCTTGGTTGAAGATGATAAGATAAACACAACTGTGTAATATATGTATTAATAAAATACAATGTAAATGTTTTCAGTGTTAGCTTCATATCAAATTTGGGATATTCTAACAATTCTTTGCTCTTCTAATACGAGGGGCGGTCGGGTAGTCTAGTGGTTAAAGCGTTCGCTCGTCACGCCGAAGACCCGGGTTCGATTCCCGACATGGGTATAATGTGTGAAGCCCATTTCTGGTGTCCCCCGCCATGATATTGCTGGAATATTGCTAAAAGCGGCGTAAAACCCCACTCACTCACTCACTCTAATACGAACATTCATTGATTCTTTAGGGCATGCTGTAGGGCAATGTCACATAACATCTATAAAGTTATTTCATAATAAAACTACCTCCAGTATTGCGTTTTATGATAGATTTTGTTAATGCTTAATCATTTGCACCGGTTTACATCTGTTAACATTTTCAGTTCTATTGTTTTATTAAGTAGTTATTTTTTCCACGACGATTATGTGTATCAACCCTAAAAAATTATCAATGCATCAACACAATGCAGCTGATCAATCTTCATTTATTATCTTTGAACATCATTTATGTGATGAAATAACTATTTGATTTCATTATTTAATTAATAGTAATACGTGAATAATTAATACATAGATTAGATCAATAACATGTCGCACTAAACTCGCATATTGACATTGTGTTCATATATTAATTGTTTTGTTGCCAAGCAATTAAACGCTAAACAAAACTGTAATACGAATTTGATATATTTTTTAACAGGACATGAAGTTTTTATTTGTTTAATCACAAAAAACCTGCGTTGCACTTAAGGTGATGAGGTATTCATATATTTATCAGATAATGTTATCTTTTAAAAAAAAAAAAAGACACATATGTACATTAAAGCTTCTTGCAGTTCTGTTCTGTTGGAGAAAGTGAATGGCAAACATCCCACCTTATGTATTTTTTCCTGGTTTCTCACCAATGAAATATTGTGTAACTAGTCTGGCAGGATTTTCCAGGTTTTTTGCAGAATGCTCAGGTGTGCGACTGTGTCGCTCATGCATGTCCCTAAAGGAACATAAACCAAGGTTTTCATCTGTCAGTCAATGTGATGTAATCAAATAAAAAGTAAATCCAGGTCATCACCAGTCCTGGATCTTTTATCAGCTGATGGGCTTCAGAATATGCAGCCAGTATCGGTCCTTGTAGTGTTCCACCATATGCATCTTCCCGAGGAAAGAGTTAACTGACAATAAAAGTCCAGTTTCCACCCTTGCAGAACTAGGCTGGTATTATGGAGTTATATTTTGGGTGGACTAACGAGTCTATGCATAGTCCAATCACAATCGCGCAACGAAATCGAAATCCGGTTCGTAAACTGTTGTACAGATTTCGGTCGATTGCAGGACTTGCAAAACATGTGCACCGCCAACTCGTGGTCAACAGATATTTCTCAAACCTTTTCTTGTTTTTGATCAAGATGCTCGCGTGATTTGATGCATTTCGCGATGTAAGACGACCCGTTTTATCACAATATAGATCTTAATTATCGATCAGATCGTCTTGACTGGGCGCCGCCATTTTGTTTGGAACAAATGCAAATGTTGGAATTTGATTGGTCCATAGAAGAGGCTTAGAAGGGACAAAACTCGTAATAATCACTGGTGGCGCTACGATCGAGCCAAAAGAATTCCAGCTAAGTTCGGCAAGGGTGGAAACTGGCCTTTTAAAGTCAGTTAACTCTCTTGCCTCGGGAAGATGGTGTTCCACATGTCACAGTCTTCTTGGTGGAGTGAAAAGAAGTGTCTCTGTATACATGATAACCCTTGCTAGATGTATTTTGTTCTGTCGGACACACCCCGTGATGTCACCTATTGTGGTTTATCTAGCATATGCATGTACTGATGCAAATCTGTTTGTCCCTTGTATGCAATATCACATGCCCCGCCATAATAATCATAATAATAATTGTCCTATTTATATTTCTACACAGGCGCATGCTCAAAGCGCGACTCTACTTTTACCCCTTTCGCCTGGGCGGCGCAGGGTGTAGCGATCTTGGGCGGGGTGGTTACTCTTGTCGTCCCGACCTTGAGTATTGGGATGGTGCTGGACGCTACATTGAAAACCCTGGCTACAGCAGATCGGGATTCCTCTGCCTGCAAACGGCCTATGACGTTGTTTCTTTACACTTCTGTTTATCTTGGCATGTTGTTGAACTCTCACTGTTCGATTGACGCAGATGCCAGTCAATAAAAAAACTGCACTTTAATTCCGTTCATAGTACTGCTGCACGTGCAGTACATGCAGCTCCATGGTCCTTTTGTTGGGCACTGGGTTTTTCCGAATCGTACGTGTTTCCCGACTCATGGTTTGCATGTCCTTGTTGTGATCATTTTGATCCGGGAAATTTGTCACTGACGCTAGTGTTCACCAATTTGGATGTTTCTTTACAGAAGTAGGTGATAGGTTTCATTTAAGTGTCACACATTCACAGCATGTAAAATACTATGTATTTCTGTTGGATATGTTTCCTTCCCAGCCAATATGAACTGCGAGACACTAAAGTCAAGTATTGCTAGAAAGGAAAAAACCACTCAAATTAAAAAAGTAAAAAACAACAATACAAGGACAACCACTCCAACGACCACAAGTCCTCACATGTATATATCCACAATAGTACCTGCACACACACGTCCCAATTTTTCTCTCCTAGCATACATACACATCCATTTCACTGTATCTACGCCAGCTCTCGTGTACCCATACATTCGTGACCAACTCGTGTTATTCCGGTGTCCCGGTATAAACTCTCCCCTGTACAAATTCTACCCCCGGAGATTTTATGACGGTACAGATTTTCCCCCGGAAATAAAATCTCCCCCGGGCGGATATATTTCGCGCCCCCCTCAGTATAAAGTCTCCCCCCTGATTATTCGGTTTGTTGCAATGTCTTTAAGTACTATATTCTTTAAATAGTTATCTCTAATGTAAGGAGGGTTACTTTAAAAAATAGATTATGAAATATGGTCATAATGAATTGATATTTCAGAATATTTTATTTGGTAACTGTAATGGATAATGGTAAACAAAGGATGGGAGACAAGACACTCTACAGAGTTTGTTGTTTCTAATACGGTTGTTGTCTGTATACATTTTTTAAATATACCAGTTTGAGTCTACATGTTAACACAATCGATGATTGAAATGTTAGTCTAAGAACAAAACATGAACTAATTCTCAAGAACTCTGATGTATAAAGTTACCTTCATCTTTGATTGACTGATGTATTTTCAATCTTTATTCAGCACTGAGGAGGCCACAGGCCTATAGTACGAAGCATTAAGTTTATGAATAATCAGCAATGATTTTGACTCCATAAACTGTTATAAAGTATTCATAAAGTATCAGGAGTCATTTCAACTTGCAAAATGATTGACATAGTCCTCTATAGAGCGAGGATTGGGCTGTTTTCCCACCCGATTGACTGATATTACAACATTCACATGGTTTAGAATGGTAAAGCATGCAAATTACACTAATACGCGATATTTCATAAGAAAATATCATATCCTCGTTGAAATATTTATGAGTCTACATATTGATATAAGACTTTATCACTGTATCCAATTCCAACATTTTAGATATAAACTTTCGGACAGTTCAGTTCAAAATTCTTCAACCTTTAATACATCACAGGATTTTTAGCCAGACAGTCTTGACTGTGTGTGTTTTTTCATGAGAATGTTTCTCACCGTGTAGGGATGTGATGTCCTGGGCAGGAAATGACAGTGTTTTGACTACTCGACTTTCATTAATTAACGTTATGGGTATCCCTAATTAACCTTTACTTATTCATGTTAAACCAACATAGGATGTTTTCTGGAAGTGGACAATCGCGAATGTCATAGGGGCTGACACGACACGTGTTAATAACTGTCCTAGAACTTCATAAGTTACTAAACATTCTTTATATCTAACGACTAATATTATATCAACCTATATACCACTTTATTGTCTCATAGTGCGGTAGTTAAAGAAAACACAGTGCTCAAAGTGAAGCCCTTTTCACTGCACATTCTCAACATGGTTTAAACATATTTTTATTTCAAAAGAAATCTGGATCGGTAAACAAGCAAAACTTGCTTATGTAAATACCTCTCCAGGTAATAACTTTACAACAGCTGGTTATATATCAGACTATGTGTAAAATAGTGCTAAACAAACATACTAAATGCACAAATGAAATATATGAAGCCAATAAAAGTGGTGTCTGTGAAATAAGATATATCAGTTTTCCATTACTACATGCATAAAATTAAGCTACTCGAATCTTTTGCTTTTGACAATGAAATCGTGAACTGATTTAAGAATAGTCATGTTTGTAGAACTGCTAACTGAACTATTGCCATGTAATACCGTTTTTAAATCATACCCATGTGTGTAGAAGTACATAGTGTTTCTGATATTATGGTATTTTTGACAGGTATAGAAAAAGTTAATTGCGTCTTCAAAGTGATACCCACAAGTGCAGTCTGATATGTCTGATACTTGTCGTCTAAACTTATCAGCGTTTAGGTCATTGCAGCTGAGCCTAAGGCGACAGTGGACAATTTGGCATGATCTATGACCGTATGTTAGGTCAAAATTATTGTCCCCCGCCGCGCGAAAGCGCGAAGCGGGGGATATAGTATTCACGACCGTCCGTACGTACGTCCGTACGTCTGTCCGTCCGTAATTCCCACCTGTTTGTTGCCGCGATATCTAAAGAACTAAACACTGGATTGTTTTCATATTTGGAACTATGGTGTATATAAAGACTCTGCAGACACCAGTCGGTTTTGGTGACCTTGACCCGAATTTCAAGGTCACAGCAGGCAAATCTGCTTTTGGAGTTGGAAAACGGTATTGCCGCGATATCTCAAGAACTAAACACTGGATTGTTTTCATATTTGGAACTATGGTGTATATACATACTCTGCAGACACCAGTCGGTTTTGGTGACCTTGACCCCATTTTCAAGGTCACAGCAGGCAAATCTGCTTTTGGAGTTGGAAAACGGTATTGCCGCGATATCTCAAGAACTAAACACTGGATTGTTTTCATATTTGGAACTATGGTGTATATACAGACTCTGCAGACACCAGTCGGTTTTGGTGACCTTGACCCCATTTTCAAGGTCACAGCAGGCAAATCTGCTTTTGGAGTTGGAAAACGGTGTTGCCGCGATATCTAAAGAACTAATCGCTGGATTGTCTTCATATTTGGAACTATGGTGTATATACAGACTCTGCAGACACCAGTCGGTTTTGGTGACCTTGACCCCATTTTCAAGGTCACAGCAGGCAAATCTGCTTTTGGAGTTGGAAAACGGTGTTGCCGCGATATCTCAAGAACTAATCGCAGGATTGTCTTCATATTTGGAACTATAGTGTATATACAGACACCGCAGACACCAGTCGGTTTTGGTGACCTTGACCCCATTTTCAAGGTCACAGCAGGCAAATCTGCTTTTGGAGTTGGAAAACGGTATTGCCGCGATATCTCAAGGACTAATCGCTGGATTGTCTTCATATTTGGTACTATGGTATATATACAGGCGGGGGACATTTCGTCACTTTGTGACAAATACTTGTAAATAATTGTATCAGAACGATTAATTAAGGATTTGAATTCTTTTAATGAGCAAGAATTAGTAACTTCATTGGGTAGAGCGTTCCACAGATTAATCGTATCCGGAAGAAATGATTTAGCATAGGTCTGGGTTCTACATTTGATTGTTTGTATGTTAGATCTATTTCTAAGGTTATCATTGCTATTATCTTGGACTTGGAATGAGAACGTTGAGATATACAGGTGAAATACTGTTTTTCATTTTGTAAAAGTAATCAATTTGAAACGGTGTCGTCGTTCTTTTAAGGACTGAAAGTTTGTTTCGTTATAAATTTTAACATGACTGGTACCCCCCGAACCGCCCCACAAATAGTTCTCAATGCGTCTAAATGTAAATTTTCGAGTAAAAATGATTGTTCGTTTGTACAGTTGTCCTAAATATGACAGCAGTAGTCGAAGTTTGGTAGGATAAAAGATGTGTACATAGTTTCAAGCGTATTTCTTGTTAGTCTGTATTTAAAGCTCCTGAAGTGTAATTCCTAAATGTTTATGACTTTGTACTTCTTCAATAACAATACTCTCCATGTATAAGTTTGGTCTAAAACCAGAATTGACTTTGCGACTGAATGTTATAGTTTTGGTCTTATCGGGATTGAAACCTACTTGCCATTTTTGTGCCCAGTTTGAGATTTTTGCCAAATCATTGTTGATACAATTTGCTGCAGAGATTTGATCACCAATGATGACATATATAGATGTATCGTCTGCGAACAGGCGTATATTACTCTCGATACCTTCGACAATGTCATTTATATAAACAATAAAAAGCAGTGGTCCATTAATGACTACTTTTTGGACTTTATGTTCTAAGTAGCTTTCAAACCATTTCAAAAGATCACCTTGGATACCGTAAGCATTGAGTTTATGAATAATTCCTTTGTGCCATACTCTATCAAAGGCTTTGCTGACATTACAAAAAACAGCTCTGATTTCTTTTACCTTCGTCTAATGCCCTAGCAATAAAAACATATAGGCAAGTGAGTTGATAAGATGTGGAATCGCCACATAAATAAATAACTGTATATTGAGTACATGTTTAGATGCAAGACATGTAAAATCACAAATTATTCCTGAGGGATTCTTTGAAAGTACTTGAAGTCATACGCGCATTCTGATTCGTATGTCGTATTTTCGCACATAACATTCATGGAAAGGGGGATGCGTCTTCTTGCTGCAGGTTACGAGTGAGTGAGTTGGGTTTAACGCCGCTTTTAACAGTATTCTAGTTATATCGCGGCGTGTCAGCTTAATGTGGGAGGAAAGCCCGAAGTGATGCAGGGCTCAGACGTTTACCACTTCGGTGAAACTCAAGAGCACCGGTATGGTGCTGACAAACCTAGAAACATAATCGGGGCGAACCGTGATTCTGACCCACAATCATAGGTTTCTGGCGTGCGAATGGACGCAACTCTGCACAGCGAAACGCGGCGCCTTAGACGACTGGGCCACCCGTGCCACCCTGCGAATGGTGACGAATTGTACTCATACTCACATGCCTACAAACATGTAGATACACACACACCGCATCATAGGTCAACCTTTATGCATGGATCCATCAATATTAATATGACAGTTTAGATCATTAACGTCGTCAACCAAGTCACAAATAAAGTCGGCGACAACACGCAGCCTTGATTAACACCACCATGAATTAAAAAAAAAACATCGGTTAAATGACTCTTTACAGAAACTTTTAAACGATTGTTTAAACACAACGATTTAACAGCTAAGTAGAAATTACCATTTACATTTTTAATGTTTAACAGAGACAGTCACGAAAAATCGATCGAAAGCTTTCATTGCGTCAATGTAACAAACACAGGTAGCACATTCAGATAGCTTTCGGTTGTTGATTATAGAATATAACGTACGGTACATATCATGTGAACTAGTGCTTCTTTTTCACAGAAGCCATTTTGTTCATCAGATACACTACCATAACTCTTACGACAAACACTAAAACGGGCATTCAAAATATCGCTCACTAATCAGTGTGAAACATTGTTCACTGAAAGTTGGTGTGCTAACCCATTCTAATGGAAACATCGCTTACGAGATGGCCCCCACTTAAGCGGATTAAGGATCAAAGTTTACCTCACTAGAACTAAGAAAAAATATTTTAAAACCATTAGAAATATACCTAAAAGGGGGATGAATAACAATAATACTGATAAGACTCTTGGGAAGTACTATAATGATACCTAGTGAATTGTTTACCAGAAAAACACACAGGAACATAATTATTGTAACTGTCAAAATAGGGAACTGTACCAGATCATCGTCACTGATGCGTCACACTTGGTAATTTCCTGCACATTTTACCATCACACTTCTTGAAAGCTTTACTGCCTTAAAAGCTGTAACTTTGAATAAGCAACTTTTGAGCAAGAGTCGTACGGCGCTTTTTGAAATCTTCGAACTAGAAAGATCATGTCCAACTGTACGTCACCAACTATTTGAAGCTGGATTGGTAAAACAAGTAAAGTGAGTGAGTGAGTATTGTTTTACGCTGCTTTTAGCAATATCCAGCAATATCACGGCGGGGGACACAAGAAATGGGCTTCACATATAGTACCCATGTCGGGAATCGAACCCGGGTCTTCGGCGTGACGAGCGAACGCTTTAACCACTAGGCTACCCGACAGCCCCTAAACAAGTACATACATATTAATACTGCTCCAGTTGTGTTATAATGTCATCAGTTATAATCTATAGTTTAGGGTAAGTAATAAGGTAACTATTTTGCACAGTTGTCGACACTGATCATGATGAAGTAGAATGCTGTAAGGGGCGGACCACTTGATATTGAGGGGGATAGAAGGAGTCATGGGTTTGTCTTCTTTATAGAAGGGAGCTGAGATTGTTACGTCACATTATAAATTCAATATATGGAAAGAATGTTAACATTTTCTCACTGTTAAACTAACAGTACAGATGTAAGTGACTTTAAAACAAAACAATGGAAATATCAGTATAATTAAGCAGTTTTGTATAATAAAAGACCATTTTTTTCAACACCATGTGTAGCAAGGACTGGTCGGCTCGGAGTCAGTATACTGTGTCTGAGTGGGGTATTCATGTTAAACTGCGGCATGGTATTTAAGTGGGCTAGAACAATAAATCGGCATCAGTCCGGACTAGTACAAGCACACACACCACCACACGCGCGCGCGCACGCACGCACCCCCACACACGTGCATGCACGTCGCAATGTCAGTGCAATAATCTTGTACGCGACATTCAACCCAATTTACCACATGTTCAGCCGTACATCTAGCAAGCAGCACTCCAGATTGAAAATTAAAAGAAAGGTCGATATGTTAGTATTTGGTCCACAAACATAGACTAAAAACTATTGTATTTAAATCCCTCTTTGGAAGTTGACATATATGTTGAGATATATTGGCCTTGTGTAAATGTTCCATATCATACCATGTGTTTCCATAGTATACCAGGGGCGGTCGGGTAGCCTAGTGGTTAAAGCGTTCGCTCGTCACACCGAAGACCCGTGTTCAATTCCCAACATGGGTACAAAGTGTGAAGCCCATTTCTGGTGTCCCCAGCCGTGATATTGCTGGAATATTGCTAAAAGCGGCGTAAATCCATACTCACTCACTCATAGTATACCATATGTTTGGAATATGTTCTTTATTACTCAATATGTTTTTTCATGCGACGGTGCCAACAGTGGGGCAGGGCACGCTCACCTATTCGTGAACACCTGGTATTATCTCTATTTGATAGTGATTCATAAACACATGCTCCTGCGCGAGTGAGTGAGGTTTTACGCCGTTTTTAGCAATATCCCAGTAATATCACGGCGGGGAACACCAAAAATGGGCTTCAAACATCGTACCCATGTCGGGAATCGAACCCGGGTTTTCGGCGTGACGAGCGAACGCTTTAACCACAAGGCTACATGCTTCTGATATAGTCGGAATCGTACACTGGAGACTTCTTTTTGTGGAGAATTCTGATGAGTATGGAAATGGTTTTATCGCATTTTTATGTCGAATCACCCCAGCAGGAAGTTGACAGATATGTCAAGATGTAAGTATGTGATCATTGTATCACAGAAAACTCCCTTAATGTGTTCCAGGTACACGTTAAACGTATACTCCGACAATGCGGACATCGAACTGCACGTACTTGCGCGGGACAACGGGTCGGTGTTGCACAGGCAGAGGCTGAATGGTACATGGGTGAACATCGTCACTGACAACACTCTGGACCCCTTCAGGCCTCTCAACACGACATTCACCTGCCTGGTGGAGACCAAGGAGGACAGGATACAGGTACGGAGAACATGTAGTGCAATCATTCTCGATTATTCATTCGTATTATTATGTCTGCATTCAATTATGATATAAATGCCCTGTACCAACACGTAACCAATGTTTCGTTACGAAAGTGACGCCACGATCTCCGCATTTGGGATCGATGACATGCATCAACCAAGTCAGCGAGCCTGACCACCCGATCCCGTTTACAAACCTTTTACGACAAGCATAGTCACCGTTTACGGCAAGCATGGGTTGCTGAAGACCCATTCTACCCCGGATCTTCACGGGTCTCCAGGGTATTTATCATAATGGAGCATATACGAGACGCTGGGGAATCAAGAATGCCAAACATCCAGACATCCACGACATCCATGTCCAGATTGATGCCACGGTCTAACCCCATTGATTCAAGAGATCAACTAAAGGAGACGAAATAAATAACCACACCAACATTCTTTCACACTATATTTCCATGAGACCTGTGAGTTTGCAGTTTGAATGGTAAATATTTCCCTCTGTTTCAGTTCTCAGTGAATGGGTCAGAGTATTTCAGCTTCCCGTATATACATGGCCCTACTGATATCTACCGATTTGTCCTGCAGCATAACCTCGAGGTCCTGGAGGTGGATATGCGGATATAGACGCCGGGACGAGCACCATGAGCGTCATGATGAACTGATTGCAGCCAGAACCTGTAACATGATTGTGTGTACACCTATGTTAAATATACAAATATCTAAATATACAATCAAAGCTTTCTGATTATGTACGTATGAAGTAGTGCTGACATTAGTGAACCAATGTAAATATATTTAAAGCCGTCTCATTTTATTGCAATGCTGAACTTTGCTATTGACACGAATACATAGAAAGTAAAGTAAACTGACGGGCAAAAGAAACTATACCAACATTGATTTGGTGTTGACAACATTATCAAATATATCACAAAAATATAGTGTTGCGAGTTGGAAAGAAAATTTATCTGACAATGTTCTGATTCAAATTCCACAAAGGTGGCACTTACAGGAACTTCAATATCAGGTAAGGAATGACACAGGGGGTAAATGTCATTTTGCAAAATAAACAAATCATCTGAACGAAAACAAGAAACGCATTTTTTTCACAAATACATTACTGTCAGTATCTTGTATGGAATCCATTGCTCTGAATACAGGCTTGGACACGTCGCCACACGGAGTTTACAAGATCCCTGATGACGTCATTGGGGATGGCTCGCCATTCTTCCAAAAGTGCCTGAATCAACGTTTGACGACTTGACGGAGGGGGATTTCTTTCCCTTATTTGTCTGTCCAGATAGTCCCACAAGTACTCAATGGGTGTTAAGTCAGGCGATCTTACTGGCCATTGCAAAAGGTTTACATTATTTGCAGTTAGGAAGTCTCTGGTGATCCTGGCGGTGTGGTGGACGAGCGTTGTCCTGTTGGAAGCTTACTCTAGGATTCCTCTGGAGGAAGGGAAGCACCACAGGACGCAATACACGGTCGATGTAGACTTGAGCATTTAAATTACGGTCAAAGACAACCAGGTCTGTTGTACGGTCCCTGCAAATCCCACCCCAGACCATGACGCTTCCACCACCGAATGACACGGTCTCCTGAACACAACATTGGGCTGTTCTCTCTCCTCTCCAACGATACACACGCACACGGCCATCAGTTTGATACAACTGGAACCTGCTCTCATCAGAGAATAGGATTCGTTGCCAGTTCCTGTTTTGCCACCGCTGTACCATTCTTGCCCAATGGAGGCGGTTACGTCCGTCACGACGGCTCAAGGTCATCACGAGAAAGGGCCGGTAGGCCCGAATACCGTGTTGTCGAAGACGCCTGGCAACTGTCCTTCTGCTGACCACATGATGTAAGGCTGTGGCTGCCGATGACGTCACTGTGACGAAACGATTGCGTAGATGTAAGATGCGGAGGTACTGATCTTCATTGGCGGTTGTGACCCTGGGTCTGTCATCTGTACGACCTGTTTGTGTGAGTCGTGTCTGCAACCTCGTTATCGTTGTTCTGGTGCAGTTGAAGATGCGAGCAACATGGGCATGGCGTGCTCCCAACTGCAACATCCCAATTGCTCTCTCTCGCTTTTGTGCGGTCAGTCTCGGCATGTCAGCTGTTGTGGTCGGTACGATTGTGGTGTAAAACATACAGATTGGCGGATTTTATACCGATCCGAGCCATTTTGTCGTGATGCACGTGCATTCCATTTTAAATAAAAAAAAGTTCGATAAAGTCCATATTCGAGGAAGAAGCAGGATTTTTTAAACTCAGTAATGATGAAGCTGCGTTCATGCGATTTTGTTTGACAATGAAAACTCCAGTTCAGTGCTGATGTGATATTTTTAAAATAAGAAATACTTTGGTATAGTTTCTTTTGCCCGTCAGTTTAGTATCACCGACTGTATCTATTATTTTTAGTCTGTAAAAATAGTCATGCAACGTGCGGGTAATGGTTCATTGTTGTCGATGTCTCAGCTAAGGTATGGGATTACACAAATAACGCTATGATACATGTTTGAAAATAATGATGAATAGATCATGACCATTTGTCATGACGCGTGGCCGGTTTGACTGGACCCCGCAAGGAGTACCCAGTTGTTCCACATGCTTACATTCACAATGAAATAATGTAATTTGTGTCGCACCTATAAAGGAAGGGAGGGGTTTCGGCTACATACAAAATTACACCGTTTGGTTATTTTCAAATAACAGAGTGATAAATTTGAACATTATCTGGCGACTAATCATGGGCAGGGTCCCATGGCCAATCCCCCCCCCCCCCCCCCCCCCAAGATAAATGACCAGTCGTTAAATAGTTGCAGAAATTTTCGCTTTGCATATTTCAGGTTTCAGTATATTTTCCTGGAAATATGAGGCCTGCAATCGTAACCTAATACAAACAGGAAGCGGTACTTTTCTGTCTAAGGATGTGTCTTGAACTAGAATTCTGCTTTGAATGTTTCTAATACTAGACAATTAAACAATAGAAAATACATTTCGTAGTTCGTATCTTTCTTAAATTTCTAATTGTGTGTCCATATTTCAGAGAAAAACGTTGGGCTGTGCGAGTGTTTTACAGACTTCCAAACTCGCTCTAATTAATATGTCTTTGACATGTGCCACTCTAAGCGTCCTTCCCTCCTCAAGCTGGCACCTATGGTTGTTTGCTGTTCAAGGCAGCACTCAGGCGCGGTCGGGTAGCCTAGTGGTTTAAGCGTTTGCTCGTCACACCGAAGACCTGGGTTCGATTCCCGACATGGGTACAATGTGTGAAGCCCATTTCCGGTGTCCCCAGCCGTGATTTTGCTGGAATATTGCTAAAAGCGGCGTAAAACCATACTCTCTCACTCAAGGCAGCACTCGGTTGTAGGGCGGCGGCCTGAAGATAATCGAGACTAGGCCCGACAATCAAGTGACAATCAGGATAATCTGTGCAATTTGGATACAATGACATGCACCAACCAGCGAGCCTCACCACCCGATCGCTTTGATAGCATGGGTAGGTGACCACGTCAAACCCAGAACTTCACCCGTTTTCTAGAATCTGAAATGGATTTCACAGCTGCATTAAACTCAGCCCAAATCACTGTACAAATCTCAGAGTCGTCCCCATTTCACGGAACAGTGATACACAGCAAACAGATGCAATATTCACATGCTTCAACGAACTTGATGCTTGTTGATATCCCAATATATATTTATTGGAGGTTCCTTTTGATTCGACTAATTTGAAAGCTTCACGTGTATACACTGCATCTTGAAGGTGTAGTAAAAAACTATATATAACTTTATAACAACATACGATGATGTCAGAACATCTCAACCTTACATTACGTTGTCAGGATGTTGCTATTTCAAGCAAAATAGAATAACATTTCCATAGAAACCCATCGCTGTATTGTTACAATCTCATCACATAATTGCATTGTATGTGTCTAGCCCGCGGGAAATACATGTAAGATTTATAAGTTCAAACAAACCAGTACGTACTGATCCCTGAAAAAACATACGTTATTATTCACCGAGGAAGTAATTCTAACATAATAGTTGCTAGGCAAAGTCAATCATCGATCAGTGTCTTGAAAACATTATAAAGCCAATTCTAAGAATCACAAATAAAGTATTAACCTCATAATGGTGGCGTAAGATGTTCGTGAAAAAGGTGAACACGAAGAGCCAAGAGTACACTCGAAGGTTCAGGTCTCATTGTACAGTTGTAGACTGTAACATACTGCTCCAAATGCAGGTTACTTTGAAAAGTTGTAGACTGTAACATACTGATCCAAGTACAGGTCACATTGTACAGTTGTAGACTGTAACATACTGCTCCAAATGCAGGTTACTTTGAAAAGTTGTAGACTGTAACATACTGATCCAAGTACAGGTCACATTGTACAGTTGTAGACTGTAACATACTGCTCCAAATGCAGGTCACTTTGAAAAGTTGTAGACTGTAACATACTGATCCAAGTACAGGTCACATTGTACAGTTGTAGACTGTAACATACTGCTCCAAATGCAGGTCACTTTGAAAAGTTGTAGACTGTAACATACTGATCCAAGTACAGGTCACATTGTACAGTTGTAGACTGTAACATACTGCTCCAAATGCAGGTATCATTGTACAGTTGCAGGCTGTAACATACTGCTCCAAATGAACGTCACATTGTACAGTTGTAGACTGTAACATACTGCTCCAAATGCAGGTCACTTTGAAAAGTTGTAGACTGTAACATACTGAACCAAGTACAGGTCACATTGTACAGTTGTAGACTGTAACATACTGCTCCAAATGCAGGTTACTTTGAAAAGTTGTAGACTGTAACATACTGATCCAAGTACAGGTCACATTGTACAGTTGTAGACTGTAACATACTGCTCCAAATGCAGGTTACTTTGAAAAGTTGTAGACTGTAACATACTGATCCAAGTACAGGTCACATTGTACAGTTGTAGACTGTAACATACTGCTCCAAATGCAGGTCACTTTGAAAAGTTGTAGACTGTAACATACTGAACCAAGTACAGGTCACATTGTACAGTTGTAGACTGTAACATACTGCTCCAAATGCAGGTCACTTTGAAAAGTTGTAGACTGTAACATACTGATCCAAGTACAGGTCACATTGTACAGTTGTAGACTGTAACATACTGCTCCAAATGCAGGTCACTTTGAAAAGTTGTAGACTGTAACATACTGATCCAAGTACAGGTCACATTGTACAGTTGTAGACTGTAACATACTGCTCCAAATGCAGGTATCATTGTACAGTTGCAGGCTGTAACATACTGCTCCAAATGAACGTCACATTGTACAGTTGTAGACTGTAACATACTGCTCCAAGTGAAGGTCACATTGTACAGTTGCAGGCTGAAACATACTGCTCCAAGTACAGGTCACATTATACAGTTGTAGACTGTAACATACTGCTCCAAGTGCAGGTCACATTGTACAGTTGTAGACTGTAACATACTGCTCCAAATGCAGGTCTCATTGTACAGTTGCAGGCTGTAACATACTGCTCCAAATGCAGGTCTCATTGTACAGTTGTAGACTGTGTAACATACTGCCCCTAGTGTAGGTCACATTATACAGTTGTAGTCGTGTAACGCACTGCTCCAAGTGCAGGTCACATTGTACAGTTGTAGACTGTAACATACTGCTCCATGTGTAGGTCACATTGTACAGTTGTAGACTGTGTAACATACTGCTCCATGTGTAGGTCACATTGTACAGATGCACACTGTAACATACTGTATCGCTCAAGTAATTTGAGGTCGTCATTTCATAAATATGTATGTCTAAAATTATATCCAGGATGGTTAGACATGAGGGTTATTGTAATTTGGACAGGCCCTTGACATTATACACATTTATACATGCAAGAGGGGGCACGATAGTGCCTGAAGGTATTAAGAAAGTTTCCCCATCCCTTCTGGTTTTCCTCAGACATCAAGAGGACACGCCATGAGACGACAGCAACGTTACTTAAAGGGCATTAGACAAAACTCATTCACTCACTTATAATAAAGACGCAACTGTTTTCAGCAAATGAACTTGTGACGTGGTCAGACCTAAAGCTGTAGTATGTCGGGAACTACGAGTGAGTGAGTAGTGATGCAGATCGCACATATTCACGCGTCTTTGAAACACGCGAGTACGGCTGTGGTGCCGGCAAACCATGAATCAGGGCGAATCTGGAATTCGAACCTACGACCAAACGCCTAAGGGATGTAACTCTTTTCAGCGTACTGCGGCGCTTTTTGCAACTGGATATGTCTACCTCCACTACATTGTAGATTCGCTGTGCAGAGTTGCGTCAATTGGACACGCCAGAAACCTATGATTGTGGGTTCGAAAATCACGGTTCGCCCAGATTATGTCTCTAGGTTTGCCAGCACCATACCCGTGCTGTTGGATTTCACCGAAGTTGTAAATGTCTCATACCTTCATCACTTAGGGCTTTCCTCCCAAATTAAGCTGACACGCCGTGATATGACAGGAATACTGTTAAAAACGGCGTTAAACCCAACGCACTAACTCACGATAATATGCTGGTCAAATTCCCAGTCCAATTACGAATCAGCATTCTCATACGCGTATTTTAGACAAATAACATATCATTTACGTACATTATCATTGAAACCCGTCTAAATCCCAGTTTTTTAGTATATTAACTGAACTAGTCGAAAGAATGAAAGACATATGTATTTTTGTCATTCAATCTGGATGGATGCCCATATAAGAAGCAACTTATATTGATGATATATGCATAATTTATTAAGTTTATTATTCAATCTTAACCAAAACAGTTTTTAGTTCTATCAGGTTGAAATAATGTGTTTATTACTAGTGGTTTGAATACTTCTTGAAATATTGTGGACATGTTTTAATATCACCTTACAAGTTACATATGTTTTCACAACTTGCTCGCAAAATAAACATTTATGGTACTGAAAAATTATTTAACTTAATAGATATTTAACAGATATGTTTGTTGTGCATGATACATCTTCAAATGCATAATACAATAAATTGATGAAAGTAAATCATATTATATGTTTTCTAAACCATATTTCAAGTGTTCATATAAAAAAGGTGTTGGTTAGCCTTGTGGTAAAAGCGTTCGATCGTCACACTGAAGACCCAAGTTCGATTCCCCACATGGGTACAATATGCGCAGCCCGTTTCTGGTGTTCCCCGTTGTGATATTGCAGGAATATAGCTAAAAGCGGCGTAAAACCATACTCACTCATATAAAAAGGATTGCATATTTCATAAATCTGAACTTATTGAAGATGCAAAACCATTTTAATCTGAAACTCTTCCAGATGATTGCTGAAAGGAACAACACCAAAGACTTATAATTATGATTTACCCATTCCTTGATTGTGGGGTTCTATGGTCATTCCTTTGGGACATATACATCTGTTTCCACCTCTACTTAGTATTTGATTCCTGGAAACTACATTTGGAGCCACAACATTACATTCATACAGAAAAGAATTTTATCAAAGATTTCAGGTCATATTTTCATTTTAAATTTGAGCTCTGGGTCGTCTCTTACTGGTCCACTGTTGTAAACAACTCATTAGGTTAGGCCTACATACTGTATTCGCTCGGGAGACCTCATGGTGGCTGAGGTGAGTGATAATGTAGCCGTAGAGTCAGAGGTTCATGTATCAAGCTATTGATGGGAGCGACATCCAGACAGCACAGCTTATCAGCCTTGGACTGCATACCCACACAGTAACAACTTGTGCACCTTCAACATTATTGCATCAGGATAATATTATAGTATTTAATACATTATATTTTTACATAATTGATCCTAACCACCACAATGGTTTAATTATTTCTAAGTACATATATAATAGAGTTATACTGTACACAGACTATATTTTGTTATGAAATTGAATTTTTACCACATGATATAAGGTATGTTAACATTTAGTCAGGTCGGGAGGTCCAAATTTCCAAACAAAGATTTACAATTTCCAATATTTCTTTACTAATATTCAATACGTGTTACTAGTCTCGTAGATAATTCATCTATACTGACAGTGACAGTAAATGAGCTTTTCAGTTGAACAACCCACTGTTTTTAATAATGAATTAAATATTAATATATTAAATATTTCTTCTTCTTTTTATAGTTTGTAAACACGTCTTTTAATATCTGGCCCGATAATAGATGATAAATAGTTTCCCTGCAAAGTTGCAATGCATTTTCTATGAATGGTTGTCAGATCAAACCAATAACCAATTATCTATTGTATAGTATAAGATATAGGCCAACTGCAATAACTGGTTTCAAACACTACACACATTAGTGGAGTGATCTATCGTGTCACTTTCAAATGGGGACTGTTTTGTTGGTGCTGGTGCTGGTGTGAAGTACGACATTCAGTTACGTATCCATAAGATATGGCACTTATTTTGAATTCGGATGGGAAAAAATTAAAAAGAACCTTTAGAAACGTACTGGGATGTACCCCATTTTCGTGTTACTCTAAGCATATGGTCTCGTAATCAGCTGGTAGACTTAATGTGTAATCTTGTTGTACAACGTTTTGCGACAGATCGTATTTGCCAAGTAGCATGGATCAGTAGCCTATAGGTGGTGGGAATAGTTACACCTAATACAGACAAACTCAGATTGACGACAATGTCGATACCGGCGATAGGTCGGTAATAGGGTGGGACAGAATGAATAGGCCAGCTCAAAAAGCATGCGGGTCACCAGGCGTGACAAACGTTTCTTAGGATATTACGTTTCCGCTTTTGAAAACGTAATAATGAGCACATAGGTAATTTAGGTATACACACATCAAAGTGTTATTCTTACCACGTTGTCACTGGTAATTGTGAATATGTCGAGACGGAGTCGGTGACACATCAGGTGATGTGGGTCTTCTCTTGTTTCCACTTGATTTTCATCGTTTCATACCGCGAAGCTTGCTCGTTTTGGTTCAAAAGCGTATGGTTTTGCGATTTCTTGAAGGGTCAAGGGAACTGCTTCGGACCAGGCAATATATCGGATGCTATGTTGTCTCACAATAAACTGGCACTTAATATCTATTGCGTTGTGACAAGACAGGGACCCAGTTAACTGGGCACCAAATACGTCATAATCTAAGGGGGGTAATTCAGGCCTGTTTAGCTCGGAAAACGAGCAAATCACGGGATGACATTTTCACACTTATTGTGAGCTCCGTACTTTCACTATGAGAAAAATGAGTGTTCATTTTCAATCACTGATACTAATTAATTCTAAAATTGCATATTGTTTAAAATAAGAAAGAAAGTCATTTTTGCGTGTACACTTGCGTGTAACCCACCCCACTCAATGATGTTCATCAAGCAACTTCCGTTTCCAAAGACATATTATTCTTGCACTTGATATCATTAACAATTAACCTTTGATTTGAAGATCAAAGCAAACGGAAAACAGGTTCAAATGCCCACGACTGCCGCCTGGTTGTAGCGTGTGACAGTACGGATTCATGACAGTGTTGGTCGAGGTCTTGGTAGACAAATCGAGCCGAGTGTCTAAAGCCTTTTTTTAAAGTACTCTTTGCCCCCAGGTATAAAATACTCCCCAGGGTAAATATACCCACGTGGGCAAAGGGTAAAATGTGGTTGTGTGTATATGCACTTGTATACTTGGGGGTAGATCATTCTAATATCATATAGACTCCATGATATTATCAATCAATTTAACTAATTTGAGTCAAGACAATGGAGAGATTTGGATGTAGTGCTCGGAAAAGGAGAAGGCAACGTTTTATGCAGGCATTTGCTCTTGCAATAAGGTCGTCTTTTCTTCGAGAAAGATTAATCTGGATGAAAGAAAGAAGCGAAAGTTGGTGGTACGATATTGTTTTAAAAACATTTGATGAAGATCAATGGCTTGAAAATTTCAGGATATCTCAAGAGGTTTTCCAAGTCATCTGCCTACAATTGGAGCCAGATTTGCGCCGTTCATCAAACGTTAGAGAAGCCTTGACCACTGAGCATCGCGTTGCAGTAGCTGTGTACTTCTTGGCCACAGCTGAGTACCTTACTATCGGTAACTTGTTGAGAACAGCCAGGGCCACAGCGTGTATCTGCGTCCATGACGTCTGCGAAGCCATATATCACAGGATGTTCAATGAACTGGTCAGAATTCCACGTGGTGAAGCCTTGCGGGAGGTTATTGATGGGTATAGAAACAAACTGAACTTTCCGAACTGCGCAGGAGCAATTGATGCTACACATGTTTCGGCGAAACCGCATTATCAGTGGTTCATATTGGGAAAGGGAGGTCACTCTAATTTCAAACGGGAGCTATCTCCGTTGTTTTCGTATTTGCGAGAAATGGCGTCAGTCACGCCGTACGTTGTTGGTCCAGCTATTTAATGCTCAGCTTATCGCTAAGGTAAAACGTATTCTTAATTAAATGTTTGAATGCAGTATATATTTATGTTTCCATCCGTACATATTCTTAGATTGGTTTAGTGCTGAAAACCATTTTCTAAAATGTGGGCCTACATTTTTCACGTCATATATAAATGGTGATCGAAACAAATGAGCCCAAATTTGTATATCGCCTAGCTTCGTTAGGTTGTTTACTTAGTTCGGTTGATAATCAATTCCTAAATGTGGGCAGACGTTCTTCCGTCATATTGATTGCAACAGGAGGGACCACATTTATTAATCGCGAAATTCTACTTAAATATTGATAATCATTTTCTCAAATGTGGGCCCACATTGTTCTCATCATATATGGTGATCGAAACAAGTGGGCCCACATTTGTATATCGCCTAGTAGGAAGACGTTCTTCCGTCATAGTGATTGCAACAGGAGGGACCACATTTATTTATCGCGAAATTCTACTTAAATATTGATAATCATTTTCTCAATGTGGGCCCACATTGTTCCCGTCATATATGGTGATCGAAACAAGTGGGCCCACATTTGTATGTCGCCTAGTAGGTAGACGTTCTTCCGTCATAGTGATTGCAACAGGAGGGACCACATTTATAAATCGTTAAGCTTCATATATATAGCAGTTCGTAATGCGGGTTTGTTTACGTTGTACATATTCTCAACAACAAGTGCGTTAAGTTTCGAATGTGGGCCCACCTCGACCTTTCGATTAGGCAAACGGAGTTAGCTCCCTTCTCGAACCACCGATAATGCGGTTTCGCCCATGTTTCCATTATTACTCCGAACTATTGCCAGGCTGATTTTTGTGAACAGAAAAGGGTGGTACTCCATCATTATGCACGCCGTGTGTGATGATTAATACGGATTCACAGATGTCTACATTGGCTGGCCTGGCAGAGTGCATGATGCAAGAGTGTTTGCCAACTCTGCTTTGAAGTCTATGGCCGACAATGGAAGCCTCCTGCCAACGTCACCTGAGAGGGTAACACCTGTTGGGCTGGACACTGCTCTTGTGGACATGCCGTTAGTTCTCATTGGGGACCCAGCTTACCCATTGTCCTCCTGGCTCCTGAAACCATTCACCAATAGAGGACAGCTTACGTCTGTGCCCTTTTAACGATTGAGAACACATTCGTACGGTTCATAGGGAGATGGAGGCACTTCCTCTGGAAGACTAACGTTGATGTCAATTTCGTATCAACTCTTGTGGCTGCAGCTGTCGCACTTCACAACCTGTGTGAAAAGAAGGATTAGCCCTACCTTCCAGACCAGCATGCTGCAGTCCAATATGCACATACAGCACAACCAGGAACCACAGACAACGTAGGGGTCATACATGCAGCTGGCACCGACATCACAGATGCGTTGACCCTTCAGTTTTGCAAGGATCACATTTGAAGGAGAACATAGACAACGTGGACAATTAGATTGAAAATTAATCTGAAATGATATGTTTTCAAATACAAAAATGTTATCGTCGCAAATATAGTATCTATGGCATATGCTAGGAAACAAACATTAGAAACCAATACTATCTGATAGGTCTTACAGTATGACAATTACAGTATAACAGTTGAGTGTGCATGAGTGTGACGTTAGCTTTGATAATATAGAAAGACTCTCGTGTTTCCATGTTACATACATGTGTACATGCATCGCATTGTGACAAAATACCATTTGTATTAACATAACACTGCTTAAAATGATTACAAATATACTACTAAATAAATAGTAAAAAGGCACAATTTCCACGAACAACTTATGTGTTTCAATACCAAAAGATCGTGATAAGTAACAAAACGAAGAATCTTCGTCTCACACCAATAATGAACAAATAATGAACAAGATTGTGGGGCCAACAGGCAATGCAGTGGTCATGTACAGTTTACATGTTCAAGTAGGTACGTCCATCACTGCTCATTGTGTGATAATGGCGACGGGAAGACTATTTTTTATCCTCCATTGAGTCGTCTATTACTCTTCTTGAGGTTGTCTGCATACCATGTTGACTGCGTGAGTTGTAAGGTTGGTAACTTTGCTGTGTTGATGCACCGGAGTATGGGGTGTCAAATGCGTTTGGTCCTGGGCGGGGACACTGAGGGCGGTTGTCCAGGATCATTTGAAACATTCAGAGCTGGTGGTCTCGGTCGGCTGATTTTAGTTTCTCTTCCCTGTCCATTTTCTTTCAAAATTACGTTTAGAGACCTCGTCATCAAGTTTCTTAATTTCATATTCAAGTTGAGCCTTTTCAAGATCGATATGGTTGCTTTCAATCATTTCGTTTGATTTGGTGAATTTGTCCATCACAGTATTAAGAGCTCAAGACGACATTTCTCTCCTTTCCCTTTAGCTTTGTTTTCCCAGAGGCAGCATATTTGCCTTTTCCAACAGTTGCTTCTGCCTGACTGCAGTATCAGAATCACTAATTTCACCATCTGCAATCACATTGGAATCCTTGATGGCACTACCACTTGGCTGGACCTCAACTGCATGACAGCATCATGGATATAATCATTGTTTGTCAAAATCAGGCAAATCCCGTTCAGGTACCATACTCTGTACCACCTTGTTTGACGAAGTTGATGGCCTGTCTTCAAGAATCCTTTTCAGTTCCGTGTAGTTTGTCTCTGCATGTCCTGTAACTCCTCTTCAGTGTTTTCAGCCGTTCTTTGCACTGGCCTGCTGTTTTGACAAAACCCTTGACCTTCATGGCTGTGGTCACCTTCGCGCCTGTATCTGTAGCACTTGCACCAAGCTGGGCCTGTATATGTAATTCTCTTAAATGTCTAGCAAACACTTGGTATCCTCTTCAGACCACACATTACCTCGAGCACGTTTAGCTTTTGGCGGCGTTTTTCAATTTAGCAGGACAGTGTTGTTGGTTTTGACTTCTGAAACTCCTCTACATAGATTGCATAATATCTATTTATACATTTTCAGGATATTCCTTGTGAGCTGGTCCATTGTAAATATGTAGGGGTGTCGCAAGACAGTGAATCTGGTAGGGCAAATGTCGGAATGCGTTTATATGCATATAATAACCCCTTGGGTACATTTACCCGTTGGGTAAACACATCAGTAAACGTTTATGGTTCACGTCTTATTTAAATGGTATTAGCTAGGGAAGTAACCTATAGAGAAAAATACAATATGTCTTTGCAATACCCCGCTGTTCATTAGAGAAAAAAATTAGCATAATCATGTTTGTGGAGGATGTGGTTTATCGCTGAACATGCTGAGACTGAGCTTTGACTGGACAGGATGTACCTGTCGTGTGAGTATATCCACTCCATTATGGTGAACGCCTACATAATAAACTGGATAATCGAGGTTGGTCCAATTAAGGATTGACTGTGTGTGTTTTCGATTCATTGGGGTATGTATCGAAAAACCGGTGTTCAAACTGAATCCGCGTAGGTCGTAATGTCAGACTTGATGTGGGGCGTGATGAAGTTCGTGATGTAGGACCTGATGTAGTTCGTGATGTAGGACGTGGTGTAGGACCTGATGTAGTTCGTGATGTAGGACGTTATGTGGGACGTGATGTACACTACTGCCTGGAAGTTCATCCCCCTAACACGCATGTGACAGGGGTGCTTTTCTCGTGTGTGCATTGATTTAGCCCTCACTCAAGAAGAGTTGAATAATAGATCCAACATTCAGACAATAATCAAAGAATTCGGCAAGTCGCGTATCTTCAGATTTCATGGGAAACGCCAAGTGACAGCTAAGGAATATGACATGTTGCGTATAGGTTTTTGGAACACTGGAGACCTCAACAATAAATGTGAAAGTGTCGTTCACAATTTGGATTATGATGTGTTTGGTGTTTGCGAAACATTCCTAAAAGGTAATAATAATTTGTCTATAGACGGTTACACATGGATCGGTAATAATCGCCGAGATCAACACGAACGTGCCAAAGGGGAACTCTTGAGGCATCGGTGCCTTCTTCAAGAATTCTATATTACAGTCTTTTAGTGTGGAACTTTTAGATAAAGGTACAAATGAAGTTATTTGGTATAGATTAACTTCAAAGGTCGTACCCGATTTTAGAATTGTGTTATGTGTTTGTTATTTACCCCCTGTATCTTCATCACGTGTGAATTATGGTGAATTGTTTTTTTCAGTTGTTTTTAGATGAGCTGCATGAGTTGTTTGTATATGTGGGTATTTTAATGCACGTGTTGGTTGTGAGAGGGATTTTAGGAGGTTGATGGTATCCCAGATAGGGAAGTTCATATGTGAAGTTCATTCAGTAGGGACAATTCATATGGTATTCTGTTAATTGATTTGTTTACCAGACCAATTTGTGTATGATAAATGGTCGGCTCGGCACGGAATTATACATACATCAAGAATGGGTCATCAGTAGTAGATTACAGATTACCTTACCGGTGTTTGGAGCTCGAACAGCAATGGGATAACGTGTGCGAAGCTGAACATTGTTATCTTAAATGTAAATCTCCTGTCCGAAAGAATCAGTTTGTTCAGGAACGTAAATATTTTGATACAATTCTACGTGAACATAAACGTTCGTATCAACTAGCTGAACAGCAGCGTTTATTGGAAAACTATAATCAAGGCGACGCGCGCAGGTTTTGGAAGACAATAAGCAGGCTTGGTATTGCGAAAGACAGAAGTAATTTTGTTCCCTGTGAGGTTGAATTTTCACTTTTTGCTTTGACTGTTTTGTGTGGGACTCTAACATGTTTTACTTATTCTAAAAGGATTTTTGAAATGAATATGAACAGCCATGTTGTCTGACTGGCACGATGAAAGTAATGTTAGAGTCGGAAGTTCAGGATGTTTGAATAGACTTTAACGAGAGAATTGACAATGTAAACAAAGATATGACCCGAATGAGAGATGAGCTCTCACGTGATACAGACAACATCAAATCTAATGTCACTGAACTAAAACGCTCCTATACAAGTGTGGCTAAATCAGAAGACACGCGTTTATCTATTGTCTGAAAATGCGGCTGAATCTAACTCTGAAAACGTGCTGTCAAATGTGAATGGATTTCTTCGAGATGGACTAAGACTGAGACATATATAGGTTGAAAGTGCAGAGAGGAAGGTATCTCGTCACAGCCGGTATCCTGGAATAATTATTGCAAGGTGACGGTCACAAGAGGAAAAGAGAAAAATCCTGGAAGAAAAAAAGAAACTGAAAGACATAAAGAAATTATAAGGATGTGTATTTCGCCGGCGACAAGTCCATACAACAACGCACGTTTGAGGCTAATATGCGCGTGTTAGCAGACTCTGTGGGTGGCAATCTTAGAGTTTCCGGCGGAAGGCTGTACAGAGCAGACAGAGACAGGAAATGAACTGTGTGAAATTAATCATGTAAAAGTGATTGACAGTTCATATGAAGGGATACTGTGCATAAAGCTTGAACATAAGCTTACTAATGAGACTACTGTGGTAGCATGTGTTTGCTATCTCCCTCCGGAGAATTCAACAAGGCATGTAGATGCCTCGGACTTCTTTGATACTTTGATAATGCAGATTCATGATTACCATATTAGTGATATTACATATGTGGATGAAATGACAGGTACTTTACCATCAAGAACTATTCTACACCATTCGCGTTTGGGAAAAAGACGACACAGAGCTAAGAAACCATGGTGGAATGAAGATTTACACAGGTGTTGGAGTGAATTGTGTGAAGCTGAGAAAATGTGGTGTATGTGCAAGGGACCCAGGAAATATCGTCACAAAACTGTTTATGTAACCCTACGGAATAATTTCGACAAGCAGTGTAAGAAAGCTAAACGGACATATATGAAGGCTACACTTAATGATCTAGAGAATCTGTGTGATGTAGACATGGACAATTTTGGAAGAAAATTGGTAAAGTAGGAGTTGGATGTGAACGATTGAATAACATCCCGAAGGAAGTTACACTTGACGATGGCTCTAAAAGTACTGAGCCTCATATTGTGATGTCCAAATGGAGAGACAGTTACTCTGAACTTCTGAACTGTAACGTCACCAGTGACTGCCCCACCCCACAAGAACTAGAGAATGATGAACTGCCGATGTATGAACCTATCTCTATTGAAGAAGTAAGGAATGCTGTACTCAACGCTAAGAAAGGCAAGGCATGTGGTGTAGACAACGTCCCCGCGGAGTATATATGTAATGACACGTGTAATAAATATCTTCACAAACTCTTCACAGTGGTCTTAACTCTGGGTGTATCCCTGCCAGTTGGGGTAAAGGCATCATCAACCCTATTCCGAAGGCTTCTACTGGACCGAAGTGACCCACTCTCTTACAGAGGTCTTACGATTACGACAGCTTCTTACAAGATTTATTGCAGCATTTTATATAAACGTCTTTCAACGTACGTTGAGGATCATGGTATACTAGAAGATAACCAGAATGTAGGACGTGATGTTGGACGTAATGTCGGAAATGATGTACTTCGTAATGTAGGACGTGATGTAGGACGTGATGGGCTTGATGTTGGGCCTTATGTAGGACGTAATGTTGGACGTGATGTTGGGCGTGATGTAGGACGTGATGTAGGACGTGATGTTGGACGTGATGTAGGACGTGATGTATGAAGTGATGTTGGATGTGATGTCGGAAATGATGTCGTTTGCAATGAAGGGCGTGATGTAGGGCGTGATGTAGGACGTGGTGTTGGAAAAGATGTAGGACGTGATGTAGGACGTGATGTTGGGCGTGATGTAGGAAGTGATGTTGGGCGTGATGTAGGACGTGATGCTGGACGTGATGTTGGACGTGATTTATGAAGTGATCTCGGAAATGATGTAGTTCGTAATGTAGGCGTGATGTGGGTCGTCATGTAGAACGTCACGTAGGACGTCATGTAGGACGGGATGTAGGACGTAATATTGGACATGATGTAGGACGTGATGTAGGGCGTGATGTTGGGCGTGATGTAGGACGTGATGTGTGTAGCGACGTAGGACGTGATGTCGGATTTGATGTAGTTCGTAATGTAAGACGTGATGTAGGGCATGATGTAGGGCGTGATGTAGGACGTCATGTAGAACGTCATGTAGGACGTGATGTTGGACTTGATGTTGGACGTGATTTAGGTCGTGATGTAGGAGGTGATGTAGAACGTGATGTAAGAAGCGATGTAGGACGTGATGTTGGACGTGATGTAGAACGTGATGTTGGACGTGATGTAGGACGTGATGTTAGACGTGATGAAGGACGTTATGTAGTAACATGTTGCAGTTCGTCATGTAGGATGTGAAGTAGAACGTAACGTAGGAGGTGAGGTGAAGTGAAATGGGGCTTAACGTCGCGTCCAAGATTATTGCACTATATAGCGATGTGCATGTACGTGTGTTTGTTTGTGTGGCTGCTTGTACTAGTCCGGACTGATGCCGATTTATAGTGCTAGCTGACTGACATACCATGCCGCAGTTTAACATGAATACCCCACTCAGACACAGTATACTGACTCCGAGCCGACCAGTCCTTGTTTTTGCCCCTTAATGCCGAGCGCCAGACAGGGTAACAACAAGTACCATCTTTTAACGTCTTTTGGTATGACGCAGCTGCAGCTGGGGATCGAATCCCGGACCTTCCTCTCTCAGGGCGGACGCTCTACCACTAGACCACGGAGACAGTCACGTAACGTAACGTTGGAAATGATGTAGGACGTGATGTAGGACTTGATGTAGGACGTCATGTAGGACGTAATGTAGGAAATGATGTAGTTCGAAATGTAGGACGTCATGTAGGACGTAATGTAGTAAATTATGTAGTTCTCACATAAACAGTTCTCACATAAACAGTACTCATCCATTCCAAATCTCCAAATTACAACATAAGCAACCCTTAAACGCCCCACTCCGGGTTGCACCAACCCTTTTCAATCCCTTTTGAACTTCACTTAATGGCCTGGCGGGCTCGTGTGCGAAATACGCTCGCAGTCGGAAAGCGCACGTAAAATCTCCAATGTAAGTAAGTAACAGAACTCATGTTTTCCCCACAAAATCACATCTAAAAAGGAGACATCAGCAAGTACATGTGTATTATCATTTTTCGTCATGATATCAAAATTGTCTCTCCTTGTTACCACCTTCAGATTCAGCTTAAAGCGGGCCCTCCTTTGGTTAACAGTGTATTCCCCCTGTAATGAGTGTCACGCGTTGCACATGGGTGGCGCACGGGTTCCACACGAGTGACCAACCCGGTGCACACGGATTGCGTAGGGCGTTGCCCATGCGTATTAGGGAAATGAACTTCTAGACAATAGTGTAGTTTTTTATGTAGGACGTTATGTAGGACGTGATGTAGGAAATGATGTAGGACGTGATGTAGGACGTGATGTAGAACGTCATGTAGGACGTCATGTAGGACGTTATGTAGGACGTCATGTAGGACGTTATGGAGGACGTAATGTTGGAAATGATGCAGGACGTGATGTAGGACGTGATGTTGGGCGTGTTGTAGGACGTGATGTATGAAGTGATGTATGAGGTGGTGTGGGTCGTGATGTATGAACTGATGTGGGACGTGATGTAGGACGTGATGTAGGAAAGTATGCAGTTCTTGATGTAGAAATAAACTTCTAGGCAGTCGTGTAGTTCTTGATGTAGGTCGTGATGTATGAAGTGATGTATTAAGTGTTGTAGGACGTGATGTATGAAGTGATGTATGAGGTGGTGTGGGACCTGATGTATGAAGTGATGTGGGACGTGATGTATGAAGTGATGTAGGACGTGATGTATGAAGTGATGTATGAGGTGGTGTGGGACCTGATGTATGAAGTGATGTGGGACGTGATGTTGGACGTGATGTATGAAGTGATGTAGGACGTGATGTATGAAGTGATGTGGGAAATGATTAGTTTCGTATTGTTGGGCGGGATGTAGGAAATGACGTAGGACATGATGTGGGACGTGATGTATGAAGTCATGTAGTATGTGATGTGTGAAGTGATGTAGGACGTGATGTATGAAGTGATGTAGGACGTGATGTAGGAAATGATTTATTTCGTAATGTAGGGCGGGATGTAGGAAATGATGTAGGACGTGATGTTGGAAGTGATGTATGAAGTGATGTGGGACTTACTGTCGGAAATGATGTAGTTCTTAATGTATGACGTGATGTAGGACGTCACGTAGGACGTAATGTTGGAAATGATGTAGTTCTTGATATAGAAATAAACTTCTAGGCAGGAATGTACTTCTTGATGTAGGTCGTGATGTGTGAAGTGATGTATCAAGTGATGTATCAAGTGATGTATCAAGTGATGCATCAAGTGATGTATCAAGTGATGTATCAAGTGATGTATCAAGTGATGCATCAAGTGATGTATCAAGTGATGTATCAAGTGATGTAGGACGTGGTGTGGGACGTTATGTATGAAGTGATGAATGAAGAGATGTAAGACGTGATGTATGAAGTGATGTATGAAGTGATGTAAGACGTGATGTAGGACGTGATGTATGAAGTGATGTAGGACGTGATGTATGAAGTGATGTAGGACGTGATGTATGAAGTGATGCAGGACGTGATGTATGAAGTGATGTAGGACGTCATGTTGGACTTACTGTAGGAAATGATGTAGTTCGTAATGTACGACGTGATGTAGGACGTCACGTAGGACGTAATGTTGGAAATGATGTAGTTCTTGATATAGAAATAAACTTCTAGGCAGGAGTGTACTTCTTGATGTAGGTCGTGATGTGTGAAGTGATGTATCAAGTGATGTATCAAGTGATGTATCAAGTGATGTAGGACGTGATGTATGAAGTGATGTATGAGGTGGTGTGGGACGTTATGTATGAAGTGATGAATGAAGAGATGTAAGACGTGATGTAGGACGTGATGTAAGACGTGATGTATGAAGTGATGTAGGACGTGATGTAGGACGTGATGTAGGACGTAATGTATGAAGTGATGTGGGGCGTGATGTAAGACGTGATGTTGGACGTGATGTATTAGGTGATGTGGGACGTAATTTAGGATGTAATGTTGTTCGTTATGTAGTTCGTAATGTAGTTCGAGTGATGTGTTCATCAGACTTCCTGAAACACCACAGCCTGTGTATGTATTCTCCTGAGAAAAATTAATACTAAGGGCTCTGATTAGTGAACCTATAATCCTTTTTGTTTATCACGTACATTTCTGTCACCAGCGATAGTCCTATATTCACGGTTAATTACAGAACAGCCTTTTCTGAAAGTCAAGACATTTATTTGGTCATCACACTTTATTCAATGACGCACATATTTCGACTGCAAGTACAACCAGCTCAGCCTTGAGTCCAGCCCAAGTGTTTAAGGGTCAAAACTAACTTTTCTTCGGATGTGATCCCTCAGTCTTGAGGATGAAAAATAATTTCAGCTTTAAATATATTGATCATTGGATGTCCTGCTGAGGCAAAGTGTAAGTGAACGTCAGTAAATCGGAAAATTGTAAAGTTTATCGTGCATCGTGTCACAAGATAATGTTAAAAAAACAACTTCAACCTGAATTGTTTGCCCTTACCAAAATGTACATGTGTACAAGAACAAAATATATGTGAAAATAATAAAGAAGTACAAATGCTGTAGTTGCATTTGGTCTTAAATTGAAATGGCAGCGTTGATGGAAATGTGTTTTTTATACAAAATGACAATACGCGGTAGGTCGTTACGGGTCTTCAGCATTGTCTCTAGTCTCCCAGGGGTTCGTATAATCACCAAAGATGTCTCCACGTGAACAGCCCGTCGTCCAGTTTTCTATACCAGAAGGTCCACTTCTAGGATATCAACGCTAGTCAGGAATGACACCTTATTGATCTCTGTCACATCTTGGAAATACGCCATACTGAAATACTCTGATCCATCCACAGAAACCTGCATTTAAATATAAACCATATTTAAAGACCCGAAAGACAAATATACTCACACGCAAAAGAAACGCAAGTGGTTTTAAGCAAATAGGTAACAAACACGGAACCATAAATTGCTACGAGTTTTAGCATGTAGTGAAGCCTGGTGGTCAACAATGCCACGCCTAACTCAAATTCAGAGAAACCAGGATATCGGACGTTTGGAAGCTAGAGAGTCTGTCGAAGATGTTGCCCGTCATTTCAACGTTAACAACATTATACCGTCTCCTGCATCGATACAATGCTACACAGACCACAGATGACCTTCCTCGGATCGGTCGTCCTAGGGTCACCACACCTCGACAAGATCGGCAGATTGCCCGTCAACGCCAGCGACATCCGTTCCTAACTGCAAGTGAAAGTGCTCAAAGACCACAGGAACACATAATCGACACATTAGCCGGGACACTGTGATCCGACGTCTCCGTTCCAACAACCTCAGATGTCGCCGACCGGCAGGTCGTCCTGTTCTCCAAACACGGCATCGACAAACACGACTTCACTTGGCACAGGGTCATCGCAATTGGCGTCATCGTGAGTGGAGGCGTGTCATCTTCTCTGATGAAAGTCGCTTTTGTGTCTCCCATGCAGACGGAAGTGTCAGAATTTGACGGCGTCGAGGGGATCGTTTTGCTGACAGAAACGTTGTGGAAAGGGATCCATGGGGTTGACCTAGCTATAGCGTCATGATATGGGCAGGGATTGGACTTAATGCGAAACTTGGACCCATGTGCATTCTGAATGTTGGTCAAGGTCGGGGACACGGCGTCACTGCTCAGCAGTATATCGACCAAGTGATCAGACCCCACGTTGTTCCATTTTTTGCACAACATCAACAACACATTTTCAAGAAGGACAACGCTCGTCCCCAGTGCTACCATTGCCTTTCTGGAACAACACAACATCCAAGCCCTCAGCCCTGATCTGAACCCCATCGAACACTTGTGGGATGAGATTCAAAGGCGTCCGCACAATGTGCACCCAGTCCCTACAACTGCCGATGAACTACGCACAGCTGCCCTGGATGTGTGCAGGAGGATCCCTAGGGCCTTCACAAATCGTCTGATCCACTCAATGTACAGGAGACGTGGGGCAGTGATCAATGCTAATGGTGGTCAAACCAGGTATTGACTGACATTTTGGGTATTGACCCGAAACTGTGTAAGCCCTTAACATTTGAAAAAAACAATTATGCCATCTTCCTTTTAATCCATTAAACTGTCTTCAGTCTTTTTTGTCAATCTTGCCCTATTAGTATTTCTTGTCTTTACTGTTGAAAAAAATAACATGTCAACTGCATACTCGACTTGTGTTTCTTTTGCGTGTGAGTATATATAACAGTCCATGGGACTACATACTTGTTTGCAAGTACTGTGCGTACTGTGTTAGTGGTGTCATTACAAGTGGTCGTAATGCACTTCTTTACTATATGCAAAGCCTTATTAAAAACCTTAATGGTAGACATCTGGAGGATATTTCCGAATTTTACCAAATGATGTCTGATACAATCCCCTATTTTGACATCCATCATATGTTCCCGTGTGTTTTTCACAGGTGAAAAGTTGACTTGGCTTTGCACGTGTTTGTGACGGGTGCCAGCAGCGGAGATGATATACACATATATTCCCTTAACATCGATCATGCTCTTTAAAGAATTCAAAGGAACACGTGTTTTGTTTGAAGAAATTTAGCCCTCATAAAGTTCTATTCATAATTTTTACACTTTTTTATTTTTTAAATATAAACAAGTCCAATTCTTCAAGCTTATATGAAGTCTTGACAATTTCATATGGTGCTATATACGTTCAATGTTTTCGTTATACGTTATTTTAATTTCTTGCTATTTACAGACTTACAGCAGTAGGAAGGGTTTTTACCAATGGTTAAGGCTATTTTCCAAATATAAAAGTAAGTTTCTATTATTTCAAAATAAATATGAACAATTCATGTTTTGCACTGGTATTGAAATTTTCGCTACAGTGCTTACAATCTTCGTATTCACAATGCAGCTTTTCCAAATAAAACAAGAGAGAAAATACTCAAATTTCCGATACATGTTACCACGCTGGATATACTATTATCATTTCAAGTATACCAATTGTGTTATGTAAAAAGCACTCCTTGTGAACAGAATAAAGGAATATGAAATTTGTTTAAATATCCTCCCCTGTCGTCTTTACCTGTATGACCCGTGAAGATTCCGGGGTAGAATAGGTCTTCAGCAACCCATGCTTGCCGTAAAAGGTGACTATGCTTGTCGTAAAAGGCGACTAACGGGATCGGGTGGTCAGGCTCGCTGACTTGGTTGATGCATGTCATCCATCCTAATTGCGTGGATCGATGCTCATGATATTAATCACTGGATTGTCTGGTCCAGACTCAATTATTTACAGACCGCCGTCATATAGCTGGAATATTGCTGAGTGCGGCGTTAAACAACAAATCAACCAACCAACAATCTTTACCTGTATCTTGTCCACTCTCGTCTCCACCAGGCAGGTGGTGGTCGTGTTGATGGGGGTGAAAGGAGCACGAGTTGTATCACTTCCAACGTTCTCCCAAGCGCCACTCTGTCTTTTGTACCACATCACTGTGCCACTGCTTAGAGCCCTCATTTGGAGTGCGACATCATTGTTACCGTAGTACATGTTGAACGTGTAACTGCATAAACAAACACATGGCTAAGATATCGCATTGAGTGTTCTCAAAACAAAGACAAATGACACCATGATTAAGTGATCGAGTTGGTTGGTCTTAACGCCAGTTATTTCGTGGCGTGTCAGCTTAATTGGGGAGTAAAGTCCGAAGTGATGCAGGTTTCAGAGTTAAATCTAGAATCATACACAGAGATTATTAACTGAGTTGGTTTATGTATCATCTATTCGTATTAAAAACAATGATCTCTTCATCATGTTATGTTATTCTTAAAATAGTCGATGTTTAAGAAATAATTTCGTTGTATAATGTAACTTTAGTGCCAAAATATTTCACCCCACATTCGCCCACATTCAACACTTATTGGTAATGTTAGTCAATAGTGTTTTGTTTGTAGACCTATTCTACCCAGGTGCAGTGTCTGGCTCAGTTCATTCACGTCTTTAACCGGAGGGTATCTTGCTCTTACATGGTGCCCTAGGTGATCCCAATGGTGTTCATTAGGGTTCAGATAAGGGTTCGTCATTATGTCTTTTAACTGGATTTGGAATCATGTGCTGACGTATAAACATGTAAATTATCGAAAACGCACTTCCGGAGAAGTCACTGTAGTGTGAGTTGTCCATGACGCAACAGGGTTGTTGTGGAATAACTTAAAGGCGACTTGCACCAAACATAGCTATGACGCAACATTCACAACACTGTGTGTCCCTTCACCATGTCAGGATCAGCTTGTTGTGGATTCGTATCTGGGACTTACCCTTACATCACCTCTTTGTTCTTCAAATTAGTACACATCTACGACCTGAGATTTTAATTACTACAGATGATGATTATGCTTACAACGATCCGGTTAAGCGAGCGGTGAAGTTGATGCTTGCTCCAACATACATGTTGCCAGGTACAGTCACAGTGAACGGCGCAATCTGAAATTAAATATCACAAAGAATGGAGATAGTTTTGCCCGCCGGGTGTACTGAATGAGTGAGTGGACGTTAATTTCCAGATGCACCATTGACTTGCCTTTGCATGTATGTGTGATGGGTGCAACCTGTGAGTCAGGATACTTTCACCTCTCCACGAACAACTGGTATCAAATGTTTGATTGGCATTCTAGAAGTAACTACTCAGAACATACTTCTGGTTAATTGCAAGTAGCGACGTTTCAATGTAGATTCTTACACCGTGATCAAGCTGGAGTGAATACAACCACCATCGTCATCATTTGGGGTTTTACATCCACTTCTGGGTTCCAATTTCGTGGACGGGGCATATGAGATGAGAAACATAAATATCTGTAATATCAATTAATTGTAAATCCTGCTCCTAAAAATATGATTGGAAGATAAATTGTGAAATTAATAAGAAATTCAGAAAAAAATATAAAGTGTTTTGAACATAAGGATATACATATATATATATATATATATATATATATATATATATATATATATATATATATATATCTAATCGGTCAGGGAAAATTGATCACTTAAGCTCATACTTATCGCCAGGGCCTGTAGGTAATGAAAATGGGGTGAAAAGTTAAAACTTTTGTTAAACAGTTGGGCTGGGAGGGGAGCCGAGGCGGCGGTGCTGGTTGCCTTGACCTTGAGGGCAGCTGGTTGGATAAATGAACATATTGTAGCTAGGCTGAATACTGGAAAATTCGTGCGCGGACGTCTCACCAGCCAAACAACACAAACTATCCAACCAATTGAAGCCACGACAATTATCCAACCTGCACATCCAAACCATGTTACACCAACAAATTACCCCAACCAATCTAGCAAAAGCGACAAACACCAAACGCCTCGCCATCTGTTGAAGACCAAAGAAACTAACGAAAACCTGTTTTAAACCAACCCCAACCTCATCAGCTACTCCGAAATTTATCCCTTTGGCCTTCTCTATTGTCTATTGACTCCACATTCTCCATCAACAAGTTTGCTTTCTGTCTACAAAAACCCAGGTTGAGTATAAAAATATACACAATTGAGGCAAAAGTCAAATTCCCATTCTCAAGTGTGGCTCTGACAGACGTTCAATCCACGAGAGCACAAGGGCCCCCTTTTGTGTAAACTGCAGCGCCACAGCCATTCAGAATACATGCCTTACAAACAAAAAACAATCTTTAGGATAAACAGGCAAATCACACAAGTTGACCTACCAAAACCAACTGCAATCACACCATACTATGAAATTATTGGGGACTCACAATCATACTGTCACCAAACATTAAACTATACAATAAACACCCAACTTGAAAAAAATCCTGGCAAACACAATCCAAACTCAGAACAGCTCCCTCACTAATAATTACACCACAGAAGCTAAACGCCTATATTAACAAAATAATAGACTTTGTCTCGGCTACCATTCTCCAAAAACATCCCACTGCTAAAATGTGCACACATTTGCTCTCATCGCCGAACTATACCAAACATCCTTTCAAAACATTAAAACTGCCCTCAACCAACAAGACGAATAAACAAGAGTGCTCTGGGAGCACATCCCCCACGTGAATTTCAAATGAAGCTCCGTAAAACAGGGGCAGTAACTCTGTCAAAAATAGTCGAAATAAAACGGGACTGCGATAAGCGTATCATCAACAGGTCCACATCTTGTGTGTAGAGTGTCAGGGATATTCTATGGAAACTGTAGGAGGAGTTGATTTCACAAGCTTAGTACCCTCTCTCACAATTAGGCAAATGAAGTTCCGTAAAACAGGGGCAGTAACTCTGTCAATATTAGTCGAAAGGAAACGGGACTGCAATATGCGTATCATCAACATGTCGACATCTTGTGTGTAGAGGGACCGCCTCCGTGGTCTAGTGGTAGAGCGTCCGCCCGGAGAGCGGTAGGTCCGGGGTTCGATCCCCGGCCGCGTCATACCAAAAGACGTTAAAAGATGGTATTTGTTGTTACCCTGTCTGGTCGGCTCGGAGTCAGTATATTGTGTCTGAGTGGGATATTCATGTTAAACTGCGGCATGGTATCTCAGTGAGCTAGCAAAACAAATCGGCATCAGTCCGGACTAGTACAAGCAGCAACACACACACGTGCATGCACGTCGCTATATAAGTGCAATAATCTGGGACGCGACGTTAAACCCCATTTCACCTCACCTCACCTTGTGTGTGGGGTTTCAGGGATATTCTCTGGAAACTGTAGGAGGAGTTGATTTCACAAGCTTAGTACCCTCTCTCACAATAAGGCAAATGAAGCTCCGTAAAACAGGGGCAGTAACTCTGTCAATATTAGTCGAAAGGAAACGAGACTGCGATAAGCGTATCATCAACATGTCGTCATCTTGTGTGTAGAGTGTCAGGGATATTCTCTGGAAACTGTAGGAGGAGTTGATTTCACAAGCTTAGTACCCTCTCTCACAATAAGGCAAATGAAGCTCCGTAAAACAGGGGCAGTAACTCTGTCAATATTAGTCGAAAGGAAACGAGACTGCGATAAGCGTATCATCAACATGTCGACATCTTGTGTGTAGAGTTTCAGGGATATTCTCTTGAAACTGTAGGAGGAGTTGATTTCACAAGCTTAGTACCCTCTGTGGGACGGACAGACGGACGGACGGACTGCGCCACGACATAATCCCCCTTCGGCCATTCTGGCCCGGCGGGGGATAAAAACACCTAATTCTCAAATAGAATTTAGCCTCTTCTCCATGAAGTATTCAACTCCAAACATCCTCTTCAGACGAGACCTAAATGCCCACCACCCACTGTGGGACAAAGAAAATTACACAGACAAATTTGGCAGTTGTACACAAAACGATGCCATATCCCTTGGGTATATTTGTCGAAATCGATATACCCACCTTAAATGTAGAAGTCCTGACTATAACTCCTGCAATCAACAAAGCTAAATTTACAATTATATATATCTATCACACTTAAACTAAACCATTTACAAGAACTGACATGTCGATACTCTCCAAGTATTCAACTCCAAACATCCTCTTTAGACGATACCTAAATGCTCACCACCCACTGTGGGACAAAGAAAATTACACAGACAAATTTGGCAGTTGTACACAAAACGATGCCCAAAACATAGACATATTTAACAAAATGTTACCAAAATAATACATGAAATAACCTCAAAAAGCATAGAGCATACACTGCCCACAACCCAGTACCTTGCAATTGGTGGAGCAAAGAAATTATTAATGCATGAAAACAAGGAAAGAAGGCTCTAAAGCAATCAAAGAGAGACCGTTTTCAAACAATTGGCCAAACGTTTAAATGTCAGGTCTTCAGCAACTCATGCTTGCCGTAAAAGGCGACTGACTAACTGGATCGGGTGATCAGGCTCGCTGACTTGGTTGATGCAAGAAATTATTACAGACGTCATCTTATAGGAGGAATAACTATGAGTGCGGCGTTAAACAACAAACAAACACAAAATGGCGGGAGGCATTATCTCAAACAGTGGATATATGAGTATAAACGAATGTGTCATGTAGTTAGTAATTGCTGTAATGACATGATATTTTATGAGCGCTTCAGTGGATCAGTGGTGTGCGGTACTTGACTTACGACACAAAACTGTTTGCTGTGGTCACAAAATAATTCAAATCTTTAAAAAAATGAAAAAAGGAAGTGGTTCTTGATCAAACAGAGAGTATGTTGTCAATCAATTCCATTTTTTGTGAAATAAATATTGAGTGTTATTGTAATAATTACTATATTTTTCTGTTTTACAAATGTTCGTGACAAACTTTAAAAAGGTCTCAAAGGACAACATTTGCTGGTTTATGCTTCAGACATAAAGTAATCTTTACCTGCTGGTCCCCCATCATCATATTTTTTTAATAATGTTAACTCTTTAAATCGTATCACTTTTGTTATTCCATAGAAACCAGACACAATTGAGTTAATTTGGTCCAAGGAATTTCTTGGAAGGTTTGGGAGTGCAGAAAAAATAGAGAGAGAGTAGAGACACATAAGATTTTAATAGCAGCGATTTTCAAAAAGAAACTTACGCCAGTTTGATATAATTCTATTTTCATTTGTCTATTCTTTTCCTTTTGTTGATTCCCAAAAGGTTATTTTTTACAGTTTGGATTTATACATAATATTTTAAAATTGCTTGTGTGCCAGTCACGTTTGATCTCCTTACAAAACATTACTTCCCTTCATTGCACCTCAAGAATCTGGGATAGAAAAGGTCTTCAGTAACCCATGCTTGCCGTAAAAGGCGACTATGCTTGTCGTAAAAGGCGACTAACGGGATCGGGTGGTTAGGCTCGCTAACTTGGTTGATGCATGTCAGTGATCCCATTTGTGTGGATCGATGCTCATGACATCAATCACTGGATTGTCTGGTCCAGACTCGATTATTTACAGCCGCCGTCATGTAGCTGTAATATTGCTGAGTGCAGCGTTAAACAACAAACCAACCAACCAATCATTGCACCCATCCAGATAGCTTTAGTTTTGTCTACATATATTTTCAATCCAGACTTTTTTTCAGAACTTATTCAATGTTTCATAAGCTACACGAAGACAGTCTTCTGGTCCATTCAAAAACTGTTGAGTGTCATCCGCATATTGCCCGATTTTGTAATCTACATCATTAAAGCGTAATTCCTTTGTTGTGAGGATTTTCTTTAATCATGCATCCTAGTATTTCAGCTACTAATAGAAATATATAAGGGGATACTGGGTCTCCCTGTCTGCATCCCCGTTCTGTAGAGAGACGTCGATTTCGTAGAACACATGACGTTGTGTTGTTTATTAAAATATTCATCCATTTGATCACAGTGTGCCCAAAGATATTTTTTTCTTATACTTGCAATACAAATGATTTTGAAACAGTGACAAAAGCTTTTTCGAAGTTGATTAACAAAAGAAGTCCAGGTTTGTTTACTTTTTTTTGTTTCATACGATCATACAGCAATCTTATATTTTGGCAAATACATCTTCCTGGAATAAATCCGGTTTGGTTTTCATGTACAAGTATGTCTAATGTTGTTTTCAATCAGTGTGCAATGCGCGCATGTACTCAATATTTTTATTTAACTTGAGTAAGGAAACTGGACGCCAGTTTTTAAGTAATTTTCTGTCTTTATTGGTTTAAGTTAATTTATTTTACAAAATGCAATAATTTTTCCACTTCGGCCCAATCAGATAAAATTATTTCCAGGAACCATAGTAGCGCCAAACACTCTTATATGCACAAACTAAACAAACATCCTAATTGAAAATGTGATCGATGCAATGGCCCCGGGACCTTCATCAAATAAGTATAGTGCTTGTTGATGCTGAAAGTAAAGAGGGCAGATTTTTAAAATGTGATGTAGGTCCTCCAGGCTATTGCAGTGATTACATTTTCCATTAGAATGTTTTGTCCAAATGAGTCGAGGTAGATAAATTGTGGCATTTTGTTGTTGATGTTATAATAAAAAGATTTAATCCATAAGGATTTACAATTTTGAATAGGAATTTCGAAGTTTTGAATTTTGATGTTCTTTTCTATTAATGTTTTGGCCTCGGCCTTACTGGTGTATAACTCAAGTTATGGCTAATTTGGCTGTCAGGTCTGCTGTTTGGTTTCCATTTGGGATGTGTTAGTGGCTGGGTACAGAGTTGAGATGGATGATATTATTGATTTGGTCAGGACGGATGTTTTAATGTTTGTTTTGAATGTAGGAGTTAAGTTTAAGGAGGTGGGTAAGGTATGGAGCTTGTGAGGCATTATGGTTGAGTTTTCTGAGTGTGAGTTTATTGGTGTTGTGGCATTTTGTTTGAACTGTTTGGAATATTGAGTTGTGCTGGGCCCCAGGATTTGACCATGCTACGTGTTGGTCAAATTCAGTTTTGATTGGAAATTGGAAAAAAATGTCGTCTATCACGAAGTTAAAGAGTGTTGGCGATAAAATGCTTCTCATGAGGGTACCTTTTGGTAATTCAATAATTTTAGGACTCCACCAGGGTACTGGATTGTGTACTGGGTATGTTTTAGATTTGGAGATGCATTTAGAACTATTTCATGTATGATGTTAGTAAAGGTTGGGTTGAATGTGTCGTTGTCGGTGTTTTGTACCTATTTTGTGTCTTTGTTGTTGACGAGTCGAAACGAGTCAACAGCTGCCAGTCTACTTGTTTGAAGGTATTAATTGCTATACAAAATTCACACCAAGATAAAAAAAGAAGAAGCCATATTCACACTCAAATGAAAGGAAAGTTGAAGTAGCCACCACACGTCTCAGACTCGGTTTGAATCGTACAACGGAGTCTGTTTTAGTAGAGATTTCTTATGATCATGGAACGGGTTTTGTCGCCTATATATTAATATTTACACCCTCAGATCATATACATACGGATTCATCTTCCGGTACGGCTGTTTTATAACACAGAGCTATACTACTTAGTCTGGCTGTTGGCAACATTCGTATCTTTGGAAGAACTTGGAATGTAAAGTACATAATACTTCAGTATTGATTTGGCACATCGCCCGTTCTGACAAGAATGATAGAACAATCAGAATCCTTCATACACATGAATACAATACTCAGTAATGGCTGAGGACAGCATTCGGGGTTTTTTTTATAATTAGGTAGAACTTGAAATGTAAAGTGCATATACCGTGCTATTCAATAATTTGTACTTTAGCCCTCTTGAAGTGATGAATAATAAAACAATTTGAAACAACCTCGGAAAATGCATTAGTAGATACTGTTAGATGTATGACATTCGAAAATAACGGTCGTGGTTTTGTAATATCAATGAGCCTTTATATGTTATTGGTGGAGAATTCTCTGTTCAAGTTCAATGATACAGGACTTCTTCAGATTTCCTGCTCGAGAAATGAGGTAATTAACCAGATGAAGATTGGTATTTTAATATAAAATGTTCTTATGGAAAGCAATACAATACAATAAGAAGTGATTGGGAACATTTTTACTGTTGTCACATTTAATTATTCCCCGATGAATGTACAAAAATGAAGAGAAGTCGGGAAAAATGCATGCAGAAAACATGCCATCATTGTGACACCTGTGTATCGCCGTATAGTGATGGGGATTTATTGCTTTATAACAGTCGTACAAATATACATAACAATAGCGCACAAGCGGCAAGCAATATGTCTGCATAGGTCAGGGAACTCAATCTGAAAGGTTGCTGTCAAAAATTGAACTGGTGTGATTTTAAGGTTATAGAATTGGGATAGAAAACGAGTGATGTGAAAACTGAGTATGGTTGTGATAAGACGCATAGCGTTAATGGACGGAATCATTGTACGCGCAGTTTATTATTTTGATGATGATGATGGTCTGCATATTTGCCATGTTTTTCCTGAATCTTGTCAATCACATTAATGTCAAAAGGGACAGAAAATTCAACAACATAAATGATTTTATTGGATTTATCAAAAAGGACAACATCGGGTTTGTTGGCCTGGATACGTCTGAGGTTGTATTCGGGCCTATTCCAACGAATTTTGTACTTATCATTTTCCATGACGCACTCTACATATTCTGGGTCGTACCATGGATTTACATAATCTACAATTCATATTTTAAAATGGTTACAGAGGTATAGGGTTTCATTAATGGAGCAAACGCAAACACTTTTGTTTCCATTATTTCATATTGTCATCGGAAGCCGTGTGTAGATACATGACATAAAAGCTAAAACTCCTGTATATACAATTTACAAAACTTATCAACAGAAAAATTATCGGCAATTGTTAAGTCATTCTAGTAAAACTAGTGGAAATATAGCATTATTACAAAATGTACATTTTCTTTTACCCCATTGCGCCACCTGACAGATACATTTGCATTACTCAAATATATACATAAACAAACGCGACTGATGTAAAGCTTCAGGATGTAAACATGCATTTCTGCAATACGAACAGTTCCGGATCCCAAGGACCTTCCTCCAGTGTGACTCCAATTAACAATTATTACCCTTGTCATATTCTTAAGGCTGCATTGCTCCCAAGCATACGCGTCGTGGCCATTGCATCGGCTTCTGCATACTTACAGGAACTGATAGTACCATACACGCCTGCACGTTCTCTCCGATTAGATGATCTGCTAGTGGTGCCAAAGTCACGTACCAAAACATATAGCGATAGAGTATTCAACATGCTGGCCCATTGCTATGGAACAATCTGCCACAAGAAATCCATGAAACAGAAAATCTGACAAACTTTGACAAGACTCTCAAAACCCGCCATGAGAGCCTTTGACGAGATCAATCATGGTCTAAGCGCATTTGAGCAGTTGATTTTTGTAAAATGCGCTGTACAAATTCTTGATATAAGTTATTTGTATTCAATTTAATTTTCTATTGGCATATAAACAAATCTGTACGATCTATATACTGTGGGTTACATGTAATTTTAAGTTGGTGGCTAGTTCAGTTTGTCGTTGCGCACCTTTGGGGTCGCCTTTTGTTGGAATCTTCAACAATCACGTATTTGCATACAATGCGTTTTCTCCATCACTCGTTACTACATGTACATAGGGTCGATATACGGTGTAGTGGTAACGTTTGTCTATTTCCGGTCAGTTAATGAAATGTGGCCGTGGATAACTAACGGATTTTGAATGAGTCCTACTCATTGTTTGCTCTGCAAAAAAGAAGTGCCAAAGAAGCAAAATCGTAAATATCTGACAGAGTGTTTTGGACATCCATAAAAAATTAATACCAAAATGAATTGGTCATTTCTGCATTTATGGGCATTGATCTGTGTGGAAAGAATGAGGTACTGCAGAAATGTGGTGGAAAGATGAAAAAATCGCAAAAAAACAGCAAGTGAACGGCGAAAACATGACACGACTGATAGAAGCCCAACGCAACAACGCCATCGGCCGTCTAAAAGCAAACAGGAGAATCATCTTCAGCTGTAGCAAGGATTTTCCAAGTAGCACCAAGCACAAGACTCTGGAACCTGTATCATACACACCGGACAACACGTGAACATGCTGTTGAAGTACTGACAATGACGCAGGGTACAGTCCATTTGTGAAATGAACTCACACGTTTAACCAGAGGAAAGCAGGGAGACAGAGAGACAGATTTAGTTTTTACCTGGTTAGTCCAGTGAGTTTGTTCACATGTGCCTGTTATTGTAGGCCAGAAACCATCATCGTCACACAGTACTGCCCCAGGGTCGTTCGTCAACTTGTAACCGTCGTTGCAGACCACTTTCGCTGTTTCAGAGCCGTTCACGGTTGATGTGTGTATGGTGCTGTACGGTACGGGGCTGACGGGTAATGAAGGACATAGCGCTGCAAGGACGGAAAAGGGGCATTGAGGAGTGAATGTTGTTTTACGCTTCCATTCATTACCTTTTCATTTAGGAGGCACGTTTGATGTTGTAGTGACTTATGACAGTGACTTTTAGATAATCGAGTCTGTACATGCGAACCAGAGACTGATTTTGAGAGCAGGGACGGCATGAAAACGAAAACTAAATGCGGGAACTTTTGATATTACTTAAAGAAATTGATCGCATACGTGTCATGCGCTCTTCATTATAAAGACAGCAGGTTATTATAATACTGTTTAGTGTCCTTTTAATGAGTGAGTGTGTCAGTTGGGTTGTACGCCGTTCTTAAACAAAGAATATTCCAGCAATATCACGTCTGGGGACACCAGAAATAAGCTTCGCACATTGAACCCGGCGTGACAATCGAACGCTTAAACTACTAGACTACCCCACCGACCCAATGTCCTTTAAGGCCGAGACTTAGAAATATATTTGAATAGACAGACAGACATAGAAATATACATTTGCAGTAATGTCAAACATCCTTGTAATGAAATATGATTTATGAATTTACTTTTTTCAAGTACAATATTAACGTTCGATATAAATGACACAGTTTGGATACATTTGAGTATTTTGCAAATAGCAACATATATTAGTAAATAGCAACACTGTGTGCAATGCTTTGAAATTGTTATAAATTCCATATAGTTTGAGACGTTTGAAATAAAAGTAAACAGATTCACGGAGATGCGAAGTGAAGATTCCGATAGTCAAGTTCTAGCGTTTGTTTGTTCGTTCCATATTTCCAAGGTGCATCTTAATGCATCATTTGCTTAAAACACACAAACATACATACATACTTGTATATTTAATTATCTTTCTTTCAGAATTGATAATGGAATGTATCTGTTACTGAAACGTTAATATATGTTCAAATTCAGCCCGTGCAACGTATCTTGCAATTTCGTACCAGAAATACACACCCGTTTAAGTGTAGTGTGGACTCAAGACTCATACTTCCTGAGTTTAATGTTTAGTCTATAATCACTCAAACTTAACTTGTTCCGTTTTATATCTTTATATCTCCTTGCGTTCTAAATTTGTTTCTCAAATCTTGTAGTGAGGGAAGGAACATGTATAATTTGACTGGATATAAATTTAATTTTTGAATTGGAGATTGGTGGTGAGGGCTTTGACTTTATCCCACTGAATGCTGTGGCGTGGGTTGTCAGTGGGATAAAGATAAAGCCCTCGATCACCACCAACATCTACAGACTTCAAAATCAGAAAACATCAAAATACTTCAACCGTCGATCAACCGTGACCAAGGCTATTACATACCCCCGGCGTACCATCATACTGTGTCTGAATGGGGCATTCATGTTAAACTGCAGCAGTGGGTTAGCACTATATAATCCGGACTAGTACAAGCAGCCATTCACGCACATCGCTATATTAGTGTGATTATCGTTAAAACCCCCATTTCACCTCACATCACCAAATATTATGTTGTTATTGTCAATAACATAACACTTATACCACTTTCTAGGAAGCATAGTTACATTTCTCCGTTAGTATACATGAAGCAAGAGGAGCAGTGAAATGTTTAGCACATTATCGGGATTGAATTGTACTACACCGGAACCAAATGGATCACCCCTAATGGATCAGAGCTTTTTTCTGTGCTTCAATAGGTTTTAGATTATTCTTATCTTATAACGTGAGTTCAGCTGGGGACGAATTTACATCGTAGGCAGGCAGTAGTCTCTATAACAGACTCCAGAGAATATATGTTATAACACATTCACCCCATTCCATTCTCATCCTCTATTCAACTCCAGGAAATTAAGTTTTGTTTGTTGTGTTTGTTGGTTAACATCCGCAATCAGCGATATTCCAGATAAATGGCGGCGGTCTACACAATAACCGAGTCTGGACCAGACAAACTATTGATTGACACCATGCGCACCAATCTACACAACTGGGACACGACGACATGCATCAACCAAGTCAGCGAGCCTGACCATCCGATCCCTTCAGTCGCAATTTACGACAAGCATAGTCGCCTTTTACGGCAAGCATGGGTTGCCGAAAACCAATTCTAACCTGGACTTGGCGGTTTCTCATCACTCGACGGCTCTTTTATATGATTACTGTTATTTAACATTATACATAACTTTACGTCGGTGGTATATGTTAGTCTAGACAGGCAATAACATCATATCTTTGCCTTGTTCCAAATTATAGACTTACAATATGTCATTGATAATCATTTTCATTACCAGTACTGTTTATATTCTATCAAAAGAACGTTCGTCCCAGTCTTCTTTTGCTTTGCTTTGTTTGTTATTTAACGCCACACTCACACTCAGCAATATTCCAACTATATGACGACGGTCTGCACCAGACGATCCATTGAGTGACATCATGCGCGCTTATCTACGCAATTGGGATACGATGACATACATCAGCAATGCCAGCGAGCCTGACAAGCCGATCCCTATAGTCTTCACGGGTTCTTAGCAACAATGCGTAAATGAATGTAGTACTTAAGTCTGTGCCATTGACGTATTGTGTCTCATTAGGCCTTCCCGTTGCCGTCGCCATCGCTTGCTATGCAGCAACTGTTTTCTTGTTTACAGAAACAACACGGAGAGAGCACACCCACAGGGTGATAATCATTTATGTAAAGCTGCATGTATGCCCAACGACTTTGTATGGCTGGAATGCAATCATATCTGTCCTATTTCCTATTCAAATAAAATGGAAAGTTCGAATTTCCATGTTCTTAGAAATAATGCGTAAATGAATGTAGTACATAGGGCTGTGCCATTGGCGTATTGTGTCTCATTAGGCCTTCCCGTTGCCGTCGCCATCGCTTGCTTTGCAGCAACTGTTTTCTTGTTTACAGAAACAATACGGAGAGAGCACACCCACAGGGTGATAATCATTTATGTAAAGCTGCATGTATGCCCAACGACTTTGTATGGCTGGAATGCAATCATATCTGTCCTATTTCCTATTAAAATAAAATGGAAAGTTCACATTTCCATGTTTAAAATGATCAAACGAGCCACCTTATCTAGAATTTTACCTACAATTTTTAAACATATTCCAGCAATATCACGACGGAGTCACCATAAATGGACTTCACTCATTGTATCCATGTGGGGAATCAAAATCGGGCTTTCAAGCGTGACGAGAGAACGCTTGTCACTGGGATAACAGTTTAGACAGTTTACACACACTGTTTCATATACGATGTTGTATATTTATGTTGGATTTTACTGATGTTTGTATTGACTTTTCTTCACGTGAAGTTGTTTCAGACCATGAGTCCATTGCCCAGTTATGGTTTATTCCTCTTATTCAGATAGATAGACACTTGGTTATTTATACCACGCCCCCCACACCCCAGTACAGAGCAGCTCACGTACACGTAGAGCTAGGAGGGACAACACCCCCAACCCCACCACCAACCTCCTCATATGAAATATGTTACCTCAAAGTATTAACAAGCAGGTTTTGGCTGTGAAACGTACATTTCCTTGTATTAAAAGACACTGTTTATCACCCGTCTTTCACATTATTTGTGTTATTTGTTGCTTAACGCCGCACTCAGCAATATATTCCAGCTATATGACGGCGGTCTGAAGATAATCGAGTCTGGACCACACAAACCAGTGATTGACATCATGAGCATCGATCCACGCAATTGGGATACGATGATATGTATGAACCATGTCAGCGAGTCTGACCTCCCTGTTACCTGTTCTAGCTTCTGATATACTTAACAATTCATTCCAACCAGTAGAAAAGCCGTTTATCACATGTTTGTCTTGCAATGAATAATATAATGCATATTAAATAAAACAATGATGCAACTCTAACAAAACCTCGGATTGCAGCGATCTCAAATTAACATTAAGTTCTTCATACACTTCTTTCACTGCAACTTGACAAAACTTACACTCGATTGCTTAAATAACCGTGAGAACTGACAGATCTGTGCAAGATTTGAAATAAACCTAAAACTATTACATGACAGTGAGTGAGTGAGTGAATATGGTTTTACGCCGCTTTTAGCAATATTCCTGCAATATCTCGGCGGGGGACACCAGACAGATTATTACACGGCAGAGAATGTTATGTCCGTATATGATTGAGCATGCTTTGTTACAACCCTTAATGTAAAAAATACTCTCAATGTAAAAATATTTTACATTTAGGGTTGCGGGTTCACCATTGTTACAACTCTTAATGTATACTCACACGCAAAAGAAATGCAAGTGGTTTTAAGCACAAAGGTAACAAACACGGAACCATAAATTGCTACGAGTTTTAGCATGTAGTGAAGCCTGAGGGTGTTCTCAATATTTTTGGTTGCATTTTGGAAGCCCCGAGTGAAAACGCAACATAAAAAACGAATCGCCAAAACGCACCATTTCAATGAATATGTGGGTACCATGCACCCATTTCTCGCGAAATCGAAAATGCACGAACTGTCACGAACTGTAGTGGGTATAAAACTGTGGCCGATTCTTGGACCTACCACTCCTTGGTCAACAATGCCACGCCTAACTCAAATTCAGAGAAACCAGGATATCGGACGTTTGGAAGCTGGAGAGTCTGTCCAAGATGTTGCCCGTTATTTCAAATATAACATAACCACAATTTACCGTCTCCTGCATCGATACAATGCTACACAGACCACAGATGACCTTCCTCGGATCGGTCGTCCTAGGGTCACCACACCTCGGCAAGATCGGCAGATTACCCGTCAACACCAGCGACATCCGTTCCTAACTGCAAGTGAAAGTGCTCAACAGACAGGAACACATAATCGACAAATTAGCCGGGACACTGTGATCCGACGTCTCCGTTCCAACAACCTCAGATGTCGCCGAACAGCACGTCGTCCTGTTCTACAACCACGGCATCGACAAACACGACTTCAGTGGGCACAGGGTTATCGCAATTGGCGTCATCGTGAGTGGAGGCGTGTCATCTTCTCTGATGAAAGTCGCTTTTGTGTCTCCCATGCAGACGGAAGAGTCAAAATTTGGCGGCGTCGAGGGGATCGTTTCGCTGACAGAAACGTTGTGGAAAGGGATCCATGGGGTTGACCTAGCGTCGTGATATGGGCAGGGATTGGACTTATTTCGAGACTTGGACCCATGTGCTTTCTGAATGTTGGTCAAGGTCCGGGACACGGCGTCACTTCTCAGCGGTATATCGACCAAGTGATCAGACCCCTCGCCGTTCCATTTTTTTCACAACATCAACAACACATTTTCCAGCTGGACAACGCTCGTCCCCATGTTGCCAGAGCTACCATGGCCTTTCTGCAACAACACAAGGCCAGCCATCAGGCCTGATCTGAACCCCATCGAACACTTGTGGTATGAGGTTCAAAGGTGTCTGCACAACGTGCGCCCAGTCCCTACAACTGCCGATGAACTACGCACAGCTTCTCTGGATGTGTGCAGGAGGATCCCTAGGGCCTTCACAAATCGTCTGATCCACTCAATGTACAGGAGATGTGTGGCAGTGTTCAATGCTAATGGTGGTCACACCAGGTATTGACAGACATTTTGGGTATTGACCCGAAACTGTGTAAGCCCTTAACACTTGAAAAAAACAATTATGCCATCTGCTTTTTAATCCATTAAACTGTCTTCAGTAAAAAAATTGTCAATCTTGCCCTATTAGTATTTCTTGTCTTTACTGTTGAAAATAAATAATATGTATACTGCATACTCGACCTGCGTTTCTTTTGCGTGTGAGTATATTTTTTATATTAAGCGTTGAAGTGATAGTTAATAATCTTTTTTACGTTAAGGCTTATCACTATAAAATAATATTTGTCGAACTTTCATGAAACATCGCAGATTTAATTGATCGTTACTTTGTCTAGATGTGCAAATGACTAATTATTTTTAGATTCCTTCTCTACAACGACCACCTCGTTGTTATATTCAGGCTATATAAAAGGGTTTATGACCCCTAACCCTTTTAACCGAATTTTATCAAACTTACTGTGTTACAAAGGTTACTATCCTAATACGACAGAATGGAGGACTCAGCCCAAGCAGATCAGACCAAGTTGTAGATGATGGTGGGTTGTTAGAATGGTCCATTAACAGAGTTTTAGGCATAAAATAATGGACATATTGTTGCAGTATTACGGATATGACAGTTAAGCATACACCAGAATCATATGCTATAACAAACGGCAGGAATTCCAATGCAATGACGATTGGTTAAACAAACATAGATTTCCCAAGTACCGTGCCGAGTCAAATATAGCCACTTAAAGTTTATATGTTTCGGGCATGAAGTCTATACCTTTCCTCTAGTAGTTTAGTATATCCTGAAGAAAGACCATTGTTGATTGAAATTAGCGAAAAAGAACATTAGGCATAAGGCCTGCAGAGTATTTCTTGTCAGTTAGGAACCGACCATTATGAATAGATCGTATTGGATTGTGAATAGATTTCGTATTTGGAAGGACTTGTTCGGAAAGTTATTTTCTGCGGACTGACCGACAGACAGGCTGACACACTGATTCCATTATACCCCCTTCGTTGCGGGGCTACAATGTACTAATAATCTAATGAAATGATATTCACGAGGGTTTTCAAAAAGAATTCATAAATAGATATTTACACATTTAGATGTTTGAGACCTGTAAATTACAAAATGGCGACCGTTAGACCATCTTGGATTTCTGAATGAGGTTATGTTACTGTATGTTGTGCTGATCATCCACACCTAGTTTCATAAAGAGCACTTATTAGTATGGTAAAATAGTCTTAAATAGGGTTAACTATCCAAATTTCGACCAATCAGAGGACTCCATTCCGTTGCTATTGTAATAAAATGTGCTTTGTGGGCAAAAATATATCTAAATATCCCTTTTGACAAAATCAAACAACTTAATGTCGACTAATCAGATTTCTCGATTATATTGCCATGATGGTAAGAAACCTCTTCGGTTGAGCCCTGAAATACGTTGTATCTATATACCAAATTTGAACGAAATCTCTGAACATCGATTAATAAGCTCTGCAGATGCCCTTTCCGTTTCCATGGAAGCAATATAGTAAGGTAAATAGAGTCATATTGTATAGTGTCCCTAGTTACCCCTTTGTACCAAGATTTAACAAAATCGTCAGTTATGACCCATAAAGAAAACCTGTAAATAACGACCAGGTTGTCGTAGATGAGAGGTTGTTGGAATATGAAAGGTGTAGCGTACTTACACAAGTTCAATGGCTCCACTTATTGTTGTTCCTGAATAAACGCGCACAGTTGAAGGAAGCTATTACGAATAATTAGTCTTCACTTTATTCAGTACTTGTAGGCCACAGGTCTTTTTGTACAAACGATGTAGGTGCAAACAGTATAAAATACAACACATTCCTTTGCATGTTTTGTTGTTGAAAAAGCAGTTTTCATATAATTGCATATTATCAAGTATATTGCATATTGGAGTACTTGTGTTCTTACACCATTGGCGTAAAACAACTACTTTTCTGTGTTCATATTGATAATAGGGTCTTGCAATGACAGTAGTGTATTAAACTTCGGAATATTTTGAAAGACGTAAAGCTAAGCCTCAGATGGCTATAACATATATATGTGATATTCATTTTCGATATGGTTTAGGTTACAAACTTTACATTTTCTAAATTCACGAGGGATATTGAGCTGAACAGAAAACGAGTCCTGAATTGATTTTCAGTTATACTACTCAAATAGTTCTCACATGAAAAGGATGTTTGTGCATAATAAGCCATTTGGGTTTTTTCGCATAGATAACTATGCCAAACCTGAAAAAAAAGGTTTTTAACGTAACATATTTAAAAACGCGGTTTTATTACCACATGTTTGCAAGTATCAGACATCACCAAATCCTAATCTGAAAGTAACAGATTTCAGTTTCGTTACCCTATTTACGTGGCCTTGTTCATCGTACAACCGCAACATATTGTAACATTTTGGGGGGTAAACGAGATGCCTGCATATTATGAAAAGAGACAGTCAATATTTGACACATTTCAAAACAGCTAGCGACTGAATAGAACATCTGCCAGACTCCGTTCTATGTCACTGAACCCCCAAATTTCAGCCCCGAATAATAGTATGGGTGTTATATTTGTATCAAAACATTTGAAGTAAAAGTGAGGCAAGTATGGTTTCAAGGAATGCATACTAATTAACAGGACCATGAACAGTTTTATTGCCTCAATTGGAATATTTTTTAAGCATTCGACCTCAGTAATATATTGCTAAATTACAAGCTAAGATAACTGTATCCAGTAACCACTTCATGTGCATTTCTATCATAATACCGTTTTTTCATAACGTGATAAACCTCCCCTATTTTGAAAAACTAACTATTTTAAATTTGTTTTCGATAGTTTGACTGGCATTTCCCATTTACAACAGTCATCATGCAAGATGTTCAGCTCCATTTGTACGTTGTTGACAGTATTGCCAAACACAATAAGGTCTTCTGCAATAGAAGTAGAAAACAGAAAGAAATTCCGGATGTAACTTAACACCAAAACGACAATTTTGTTCCATTTTGTAACCAATTCGTTAATGAAAAAAACTGAAACAAAAAGGGACATTGTGCAAACTGGTCCTTATTGATTCCACCCTGTTATCTGTATTCATTGCAAACTTTGTATTTCTTAATAAGGTATGAGTTATCTCTAGTTTCTTCTGAACGCACCGTTCATTTTTTTACAGAGATATTCGTCATCATCGGGGAACATGTCACTCTATGCTAAACCATAATCTATCACACTACACCCTAAATGTCCAATATGGGGCACGGGTGGCCAAGTCGTCTTAGGCGCCGCGATTTGCTGTGCAGATTTGCGTCCCTTGGGCACGCCAGAAGCCTATGATTGTGGGTTCGAATCCCGGTTCGCCCCGATTATGTTTGTCAGCACCATACCCGTGCTCGTAGGTTTCACCGTAGTGGTAAACGTGTGAGGCCTGCATCACTTCGGGATTTCCTCCAACATTAAGCTGACACGCCGTGATATAACTGGAATACCGTTAAAAGCGCCTTAAATCCAACTCACGCACTCACAAAATGCCCAATAAATGTTCAGTCACCGATTTGATTGTCAGTTCCAAATCTTCCATTCACAATATGTATGTTCAGAATTGAACTAATTTCCAAAAGGGTTTTTCCAAAATAATTTATCATATGAATATCTTTCAAATTCTGTAAAATAATATCTTTCAAATTCTGTGTGTAAAGAGATCTTTTAAATAATTATTACTTTCAACATGGTGAATAACAGCGTTCTCCACATAGTCCCGCGTCACACCGGTTCTACTGTTCATGTATAATGGACCCGTGAAGATCCGAGGGAGAATAGGTCTTCAGCAACCCATTCTTGCCATAAAAGGCGACTATGCTTGTCGTAAGAGGCAACTAACGGGATCGGGTGGTAAGACTCGCTGACTTGGTTTATGCATGTCATCATATCCCAAATGCGTCGATCGATGCTCATGATGTCGACCACTGGATTGTCTGGTCAAGACTCGATTATTTACAGACCCCTGCTATGTAGCTGAATTGCGGCGTTTAACAACAGGCAAACAAACAAATCCAAGTACAATGATAGAAACAGCTGGGTCCTCTTCCAGTGTACTCAATAAAAATTACAGCAAAATCTCTACCCCATTTTGTCTATCATTGTTATTATTACCAGGTAGATCTCTCCGGCTTGATATATGTAAACACACATAATGTAGATCTACTGAAACCAAACATAATTTTATCCAACAGAATAGTAATAGCATGTTATCTATATCGAAAATCAATTGCACGTCTTACCAGTGAATATTTTATCAAAAGTATTCCTCCCGAATACCTCCCGAACTTGGACCTTTTGTGGCTGGTAAACAAAAAAGTATATATTCTGGAAAAATGTCACTAAAGTAATTTTCTATTGACTATATTTCATATAAAGCAATAATGTCATGTTCAGATACAAAAGAAACAAAGCCAAAGTCGGACAGTTTGATGGTTAAATCTTCTATATTCCTTGCAATGTAAGATATGCTTTTGCATAACCTTCGAACTTGACGGCAGCACCCGCTCCTGATCCACAGTATCGACTGGAGCCAACAAGTGATGCTCACCACCTTCCAGAGTAGGACCTTACATGTCCTCAATAACGAGCCTGCCATTCTTACAATAGTCCCTCTTCGGATCTGAACAAAGACAGTTTTCACGCTGTCGCTTATTACGAATAATTGAAAGAAACCGAGCAAAAACAATAAAACACGTTAACAAAAACAATCCTATATTTCTAATCAAACTTTGTTTATAAGAATATTTTACATTACGGGGCGATATGTACGATATTAACCCTTAATGTAAAAACAATATTTTTTACATCAAGGGTTGCGGGTTTTTACTCTTAATGTAAATGTTTTTACATGAAGAGTTAACACGTAACCCTTAATGTAAATTAAGGGTTGTAACAATGCTTAACAAACATAGGTTTCTGGACAAATCTTTGGCCTGTTGCAAGGAGGTTGATGCAGAGCATTTATGTAGACCCGTCAGTACTTACAAACGTATTTAACAGAAACTTACTGCCTGTATATAGTTACCCGTGACCATACAGACATAGCCAAATTACATATAACTCATTACAGAAATGAGTCTTGCGACATGTTGCCTATGACTTCTAAAACGGTTTCATTTATCAGAAACTTCAACACTTACGTCTGAAGTACACATCTCCCGCTGAAGGTTGAAGCTCCGTGGCTCGGAACAAGTAGGAATGGAGGCGGCATGTGGAGGAGCCTTCATTGTAGAAGAAACACAAGCACCCATCAGTCTTAGAACAAGAAAGCGCACATGCTAGTTGTTGCTTCGCGTCTGTTTCTGCAGTTAACAAACTGTTGACACTTATGGAATTAGACACTGCTTCTTGTCGAAAAAACTTAACAATATCACAAGCAGAAATATCTTTTTCCAAAAACAAAATTACAAATATGCAACATTTGTATAGAAACCAAGCCATGATGTCCATTGTCAAATGTTTGAGATTTCCCGGGTCGGACGAAGTGTTCAATCCTGGGCTTAGAGGCGGCTCGTTCAGACTGAAAGATTGACGCATGTTTATTGGGACTCCCATGGTAATATTGATTCAGTGTTGTCAACGCAATCCAGAACAACGGTCAGTAAGAGGGGAGCAGTATTTATCTTAGCGACTTTATCTAAAGGAAATTATCACAAAAGGAACCAAACATTTTCACAGGTGTTTCGCATTCTTTGAAATATCAAAATACTTGGACATTGTTTGATAATATGGAGTCTCGTTTGAATATGAAACGTCAAAGCTAGAGAAAATTAAGTCTCGATTATCCGCCGATCGATTATCCTCCGAAACAGATACTATTGGGCGAAGAAGCAAAGTAGCGGTGACCATTATATGAATGTGTCACTGAAAATCAGTGATGACACCAGGTGTTCGCACAAAGTTTAAGTATTTGCTTCAAATGAATTTACAAAGTTATGCCAAAACTGTGTAGATTTCATGCACTGTGTATTTACCCGTTCAGACAAATGTATGTTCCCAAGAACAATCTTTTTAACATTTTGAGTTCAAATGAATATGACATAAGAAAAAGACTTAAATGAGTGCGTATGGCTTTTTTGCAACCATGATATTATTGGGTTACAAGATACCAAAACCAAAAGTCAAGATGATATCAGTAGTCATTAATACCTATTCTTCCTACATCACGCCGTGATATAACTGGAATACTGTCAAAAGCGGCGTTAAACCCAACTCACTCCCTATTCCTACATCAAGGAAGGAAGCCCTGAGACGATCTGGTGATATTTGTTTGGCTGTGAAGGAATATTTGTACAAAAGGTTTTCATTTTATGATAGTAATGCTTATTCTTTGATGTTAATCTATCAAAAGATAAGTTTGGCGTTATTGATGATAATTTATTTATCTTGGTGTTGTGTACTCATCAACTACAAACAACAGAGGAAGATTTACAAGAAACGTATGAACAAACACAATGCTGAGTATAAGAAAACAATCAGTCAGACATTAAAAGCTAGTTTTAAATACTCCCCTGAAAAAGTTTGGAAAAATCTCAACGCTCATGATTCAGAGCAAATACATATTGAACCAGATTTGGAAAAATTATCTGACATTTTTTTAGAATCTAAACAGCCAATCAAATGGAGGTAACAATGATATTGATGATGATAATGAAGACCCAGAATGTGAGTTGAGGTGAAATGGGGTTTAACGTCGTGTTCAAGATTATAGCACTTACGTTTCGACGTGCATGCACGTGTGTGTGTCTGTGGTTTTGTGGCTGCTTGTTCTAGTCCGGACCAATGCCGATTTATAGTACTAGCCCACTGAGATACCATACCGCAGTTTAAAATGAATACCCCACTCAGACCAATACTAACACCAAGCCGACCAGACCTTCTTTTAGTTCTTTAACGTCAAGCGCCAGGCAGGGTAACAACAAGTACTAGTTTGAACGTCTTTAGGTATGACGCGGGCTGGGATCGAACCCTCGACCTTCCGCTCACCGGGCGGAATCTCTACCGAAAACCATGGAGGCGGTCACTTAGACCTCAGCCAGTATGAAACTGACATATTGAGCAATGATATTGCACTTGAGGACATACAGTTTGCCACAAAAGGTTTATAGGGCAACGAGGCATCGGTCCCAGTTTATATTAAAAATAAATATTTGATTGACACTTTTATCTTGTATGGGCCTACTTACACCGATGTTTCAACCCTTTTTCGCAAACTATTTACAAATATACTCAATCACAGAATGGATACATTTCTTGAAAGTAATAATGTACTATGCCGAGAACAAACAGGCTTAGGAAAACACAGAAAAGCGCATTTTTAGATTTCACTAAAGTTTCGGTCCTTTGGGGAAAAACAAAACGTTTAAAAGTGGGATTAACGGTAAATTCCTAACATTAATAAAGAATTTATATTCTCATATAAAACATGTGTAATGATAAACAATATACATGTGGTACAAGTCAAAATAGGGAATTGCATCGGACATAATTTTTGTCACTGAAGCATCAAAATTGAAAATGCCCTCTACATGTCTACTATAAACCTTTTGGAACGCTTCACTTGGGCCTTGAATGCTGTAACCTTGATCAAACAACTTCTGAGCAAGTGTTGTATGACGCTCTTTACAATCTTAACAGACATTAGTTGTGAAATGTAGACTCCAATGGCTGGGGCTACTGAACACATGCTCGACATGACGGGATAGTTACTATTGTAAAGTTGAAGTCATCCCGCTTGTCATACATTCCTGTGGAGTGTGTTTTGTCACTCTGAATCTTTATGCACAATTTTCATGTCTTGGTCCTTGGGGCCTTTGTTAGAAAACGTGGTGACCATAGATACAGTTACATATCTAACTTCAGATGTTCAGGACAATTTGTGAAACAAGAAATCAAATGCTTTGTAACTTTTACTGAGAAAACAATATGCGAAATGCTGAACTTCCTCAATGACATAACATCTCTGTAATATTTGGGGGTAAGACAGAAAAAGTAGGCATCCCCATTGGCACCAATTGGGCTTCCTTCCTCGCTGATCTGTTTCAAATCAAGGTAATCTGTTTCAAAACAAAACTTTAATTTAAGCTTCAGGTATATCGATAATATGATATCGTTCAATAACCATCTGTTTCGTATTTAGATCTGTCCAAAGTTGAAAATCAGATGTGTTAACAGAATTAAACATGATTCCTTTCTGGTTTTTGGCAAATCTAGTTTTTGAGAGTTTTTTAATTAGACTTGTCGCAAATACTTTCTGTGAATATCAAGAAAGTCCTTCCTTGATTGTAGTTAGGATTTTTGTATGACGTTTTATGGAGCTTTGGAATGCAGCACAAAAGAAGAATGGACATGTCTTCAGGCTTTAGAGTCAAGTACAAAATTTATAATACTGATACATGGTCTTTGGCAGATTTCTTACTCAGGTAACATACTGGTTTCACATGTGGCAATATTTTAAATGTCGATTTTACCAAGTTCTTTGATCAAACAATTAATGTAGTGTTGCTTACATATATTGGTTATTTTATTTTATAGCCTTGTCAGTGGGAACAATCTACAAACTTTACAGACATTCTTTGTGCACCTGGGTTGGTCTTACATCTGTGTAATGATTCACTCACACATCATTGTAAAGTCTGACACATTGGACTATAATAGCGTCGGAAATGCTAGAAAACTGCATTTCTGGCTTCTTGTAATAAATACGAGTCACAGGACTATAAAAAGAGCATATATCAAAATAACGCAAATTGCCCTAATCTAGCCTGCCCTAACTGACATTGTGATTACCCTTAAAATGTACTTTTACAGGTAAAATGATGATAAACTTAGAAAATATTCGTGTGTTGTCATGGTCGTTCCATTAATGTTTTTGAGACCAATCCTATACCTGTTTTGTTTTATTTATCATACCATCGACTTGATAGTATGAATTGAAAACCATATAGTTTGGGCAGTTCGGTTATTCACCCTGTCTCAATTAATCACTTACATAATAAATTAATTATCCCTCTATCTCTCTAAAGTGTAAAGAACGTGTTTACATTTCCCAACACTGACTCCCTATCGTGTACCGTAGCTATGGCTGTAATGTAATATGCGACATCGGAGCAATGTTGACAAAACAAAGGCAGCGTCATTTTAGAAGACGCATATCTAGAATTGTCTCAAAATGAGTTTTGTGTGTGGATTAGATGTTTTATGAAGACTACATTATTATCATTATAAGTCACGTGCGCATATTTCTATGTTTTCGTTCGAATTTGTCTCCTGTCTCCTTCAAACCACGGGTAGGTCGATCGGTAGTTGATCCTTTTTTAACAGGCAAAAAAGCAGATTTCTAGCATTTCCGACAGTACTTTAGCGCTTGGTGGCGGATAATTTTGCAATGATTCGCTCATACAGTCTGACTCAGAGAGCCAAAGTGTAGGTAACAGATATTTTCTTGGCGCTTGATTCACTATCTACTTGTCATTTCTTTCGTACATGTATGTTTTATTTGTGAAAAACTATTGTAAAAGCTTCAACGCAGTTTTATTTACTTGCGATATTCTTTATGCCTATGAACTATGAAGGGTGAGTGAGTTTCACGTGCCTTAACAATTTTTAATTATTTATGAAATTTGACCAGCGTTTCTGTACATGCATTTTTGGTATGCCTTCATAAATTAGGGTCGTGATAGCTGCTTACAATGTTATATACTTGCGGCGAATCTTCTGATTTGGCATTTACATATTTACTAGATGTGATTGGTGATCATTACCTTAACATGTCAATCACTTTGTAGAACACGTCCTGCAGACCCGGATTAGAATTGACCTTCAGCAGCCCATGCTTGTTGTAAGAGGCGACTAATAGAGTAGCGGCCGACTCTTAAAAAGAGGCATATCAGTAACTCCTACCCACAGTAAAACAAAGCACAACCAGATTTTTCTTCACAAAATGTCATTTGTGCATTAGAAAAATGCTGGTTGTGTTGATTTCTTTTGGTGGAAGACATGTTTTGTTGGTAAAATGCACATTTCTGTGTCAAAATGAAATAAATAAATTAAATGGCTCTAAACAAGTAAATTTGCATATTGAAATGCTCGTTTTATGAACAAAAACAGTGTGCTGAGTTAGGAAATCTACAACATAATAAACAAACAATAAGCAAAATTATATAAGCCTGCTGAGTTATTTGCCAAAATGTGTCAAAAACAGGAAACAAATCACTCATTTTTCATTTTCAAATATAACCTCCATATTGACAATCATGTCGCGTGACATCTAAAATCTGCCTGAATGCTTTAGGGAAATCCATAATTAATGTAGATATAATATAATGTATGAAAATTTAGTAAATGGGTTCACACCCTCATCCTGTTAAGAAAACAACAATTATATAATTACATGTTTAAATAATTACTATGACAACACTAACATTCTTGTACACCAAATAGGTTTAAATGACACATGAATCATCTAAGTATCTTACATATATGAGCTTCAAAACATAGATTTGTCTAAAAAGGTGGACGAAATGGCATCTAAGATGGCCGCCGAGATAGGAAAATGACAATATTTCGTCTTCACTTCGGAATGTATGAGAAATTTAAATGTCAAATTTAGGTTTCGACCATTAACTCCATCTATCGTGTCATTGTCATATGTAAGATAATTATCGCCTATGTTATGTACTACAATTGCTGGTCATATTGACTTACTTGTATGCAATTGCTTCAATATTGTCGGTAACTCATAAACAAATCCATTATTTTTCTCCAATATAGTAAGAAACAATTAGTCACTGCCACTGTCACTCAAGCCTTCGGGTTCATATCACATATGACCTGTCACTGCAGATGAGATGAGTGATTTATCTGCAGGCATATTGTCGTCTGAAACATCAACATATGTAGCTTGAAAGCATCCTCTATAGATGGAGCATTGTCGCTGCCTTGTCAGTGTTGGAGGCCTGGACATAGCCTTGGTCATCCAGGGTGTTCAAAAGTATAGCAGGAGGATGAATGCTCTAACAGAGTTTAGGGACACTTCTAGGGGGGGCCAGTTCACATTTCAACATATGTCAGCAATGTCGAGAAAAGCTGTCTTCTGTGAATATATAAATAAACATCACAACAAAAATATCTCGTTTCACAATGATCTTCTTAATCACAATTACCATCGTGAAACTGCCTTTCACGATTCACTTGCAAATAAATAACAGAGAATACACAGTCTCGATTATCTCAGCTCAGAGCAATTACGCTATTGAAGCTTGGGGGCCCAAGCAGTGTATCGTTAAGTGATACAAGAATGCTGGTTCAAATACTTTTTATAAGATCTTATCCTTATCTTTATCATTATCTCAGCTAATATTTAGTCATCTTATATGATCTATGTCTTCATATTAGGGGTGGGCACTGTCCGCCGACCCACCCATCCCGCTCGCTAACCCTCTAACCCTCTGAACAGTTTTGATACTTAGTGTATCTTGCTCTGCGATGCATACAAATACGACAACATCAACACCAAGCAAGAGCATCTGTAAGGCATCATAGAGTAGGAGGTACCATGCTCTGTGTGTAGAAACTAATTTTGAGATGGCACGCATGTTTGTGTAGTCCTTCCTCTCTCCGGGCGGACACTCTACCACTAGATATTTTTATGACTTGTAGGTTTTCATTGATGAACTTCAGATCTCGCCAATAAATCTCGGGCGCACTTTCCATCGGGAGATGACATGTTGTACAATTTTCGTTCAGTTACAAAAAAGGAAGGAAACATGAACCTCAACGGAAGACGGTGAATATTGCTTCCACTCTAAGCCAAGAACTGGAATGATCGTTAACTTTTAAACATAGTATATTTCAATGTTCGACAGTCGCTGTAGTATGTTTACCTCAAAACGAGACCATAAAGTCGTTTCCACCTCGGTGATTTTAACGACCCAGCAGCTGTGTAGAGTGTGCGTTCAAGCGATGTCCAGCGACGAACAAGCTGCTCTTTAATGAAAAAAAAACGTGTATACGCACACTGTATCAAGAAATATAATATATACAAAAGATGTGAACGAAAAATATTGCTTCTACGCCCAAGCGCGAATCAGTGACTCAAGGTTGAATAACGTGAGAGGCTTGTCGACGTTTAAATATGGCATAATAGATATAATCGGTGATTCGCCGAGAGGTCGTGGACCTGTGTGCAAATGTTTCAATCTAACATTGTTGTCGACACGCGTTTCCTTGTTGTTGCAATACAATTGTCGTGATTCCTTTCAAAGCCATATATCATTTTTTTTCTACTACTAGCGTAACAGTGGCTTGACTATCGCGGCAAAAGGACTTTCAAACGAGGTAATGTTTTGACTGATTGTCTGATCACAATAAGCAGTTCAAAGTGTGATGGGAGAGAAAGGGACGAACCCAATGACACTGTGTAAACTTATGGGTAGGGCGCGTATCTAGGCTAACAGTCAAGACATTGACACTTTATCGTAACAAGTAGGAGAATTTCAGCGTTATGGTCGTTGAGATAGGGGTCAGTGTTGCATGTGATGGTAAAGGAATATATATGTGTAATGAAATTGTGGATACATATTCCCGACATTCTATAATAAATCAGGTGCGTTAGAACATTGCAGAGACTCCAGACATTCTACAACATTCCATAAAAGATCAGACGTGGTATAACATTTCAGACCTTCCATATCCATTCTCAACATTCCTAGCATAACAGAGCAGACGTACCATACGATTCTAGACATTCAACAACATTCCAGACATGCCAATACCCATTCTCAACATTCCATAACAGAGCAGACGTACCATACGATTCCAGACATTCTACAACATTCCAGACATTCCATAACAGACCAGGCGTGCCATACCATTCCCCACATTACAGACATTCCTATTACCACAAAGGGAGGTTTTGGGCTTTGTTTAAAACTATACTATTTTCTATTCAATTACTCTCGTGAAAATGATTGATGGTTTTGGTTGAATCAGATTTTTCCATCCAAAAATGAAACGTACGTCCGTATTTTATAAGCAAAAACAATATATATATATAATTATATAAACTGACGACCAAAAGAAACTTTACCAACTGAAAATATAAATTTCAGATAAAGTATACATTTTTTTCGATGAAGTTTATCTAAAACACATAACCTAAATACAAACAATAGCGTATGCAGAAAATGTTAATCGTCTGTTACATGCTTGCGAGATAACACGCTAAAAAGTGAAAAACACGTGCACCACAGACAACTGCAAATGCACGTGTGGGTAAGGGTATAAAACGATTGCAACGGCAAGTCAGACATCAACAGTGATAAAAAAAACACAAAAGAAATGCCACGATTCACAGTCGAACAATGTGAACGAGCCTTGGGTATGGTACAGATGAGGGCCACCCACGCCCATATTGCACAAACCTTTGGTTGCACCCGTGTTGCCGTTACCAACTTGATGCAACGTTACAGACAGACAGGGCGGACCGCTGACAGGCCAAGAACAGGCAGACCAAGGGTGACCACGCCCATAGATGACCCGAACTTGCGTACCTTGCACCTCCGAAATCGCTTCCTTGCAGTGACGTCATTGGCGACAAATGCCTTAGGTCACAGGGTTAGTCGACATACAGTGGCAAGGAGGGTCAGGGCTCATGGAATCAGGGCTTTTAGACCATACAGAGGACAGCTATTGACAGCGCAACATCGTCGTCTGCGATTGAGATGGGCCCGTACTGTACGACGTGACTGGCAGAGGGTTGTCTTCACTGACGAAAGTCGATTCTGTATGTTTAGGGCTGATGGAAGACAACGTGTTTACCGCCGAAGGGGTGAACGAACGGCGGCGTGTTGCGTGCAGGAGGTCGTACCATATGGTGGAGGGAGTCTCATGGTGTGGGGAGGGATCTGTGGCCAGGAGAGGTCACCGCTGGTCATCGTTGACGGAAACTTGACAGCTCAGCGTTACATGGATAACATTCTTCGTCCAGTTGTCCTACCATTTCTCCAACAGCAGCCAAGTGATGTCATTTATCAGCCTTACAACGCTAGAGCCCATACAGCCAGAATTGTCACTAACTTCCTCCCAGCCAACAACGTCAACGTCCTGCCGTGACCTGCACGCTCACCCGACATGTCCCCCATAGAACACCTCTGGGACTTGATGGATCGTCGTGTTCGACAACGACAACACTCTCTAGCCAACCAGCAAGAACTGATCTTGGCCCTCCAAGAAAAATGACGTCAAATGGGTTAAATGTGTTTTTCGGTAAATTCACGGATGTTGAAAGCTGTCGTGCTAGAAATAAAATAGCGGTCAACATAGGTGATTGGAGTTTTTTTTAGAAAGGTTTTGTAAGGGAACTTACCAATGTGGTATACATGAATATGGCAGGCTTCAACGTTCCAGAAGTTCCTGGAAGGGACAATTTCTAGAAGGCTGACTAAATGGCAAGAGGGCGATAAAAGATATTTTGCGACATGAATTGTTTTTAATTTATCTGGAAAGCCGGTCATGGATGTTTACCACTTTGGTGAAACATACAACCGCGCGAGTTGTGCTGATATTAAAGGTGTGTCAAAAACCTTTCTATAATCATACGAAATCTCAGTCCTTTGTCCCAGTCTCTTTACGATATCATAAGCACATGTTTATGAATCTTTATTAAAAAGTGTCTCCTGAAAAGTAAGCATATCCCGCCCCACCAGAAGCACCCGTCACAAACATATGCAAAAGCAAGTCAAGTGTTCACCTGAAAAAACACAGACTACATGGTGCAATTCAAAATAGGGAATGGAATCGGTCTATTTTTGAACACCGACGTTTCTTGTTTGATAATGTCCACACATGCTCCCGGGCTGATTTTACGCTGTCATCAGAGACACAAACACTTGAAACATGTATAATATAGGAGTGTATTATCTACTTCCGTAGTTGTGAAAAGTGATATTTTCATTGCAGTGAACATAACACTTGATATTTCACTGCAGTGAACATAACAGTTTGGCGGAACTATTGTCAACCTAGATTTGCCCACCACCCCCTTAACTTGCCTCCCTTTATCGCAAGTGTCAAGCCGGCACACAAACTGTTGACGTCCTTTTAACGATAGTTCTACATAGGCAAGGCAAAATAATGACAGATGGTCATTTATGGAGTTAATATCACTTCTTGCCGTTTGTTATTCTCTCGAATATGTTTCCTTATATACTGTAAATTTCTCATTTAACTCGTCAACCGATACTGTTCCTTTCGTAAAGAGCCATTTTTGTCACTTTTACCAGAGTGCATTCTTTCGCTTCCAACAGCGGTCTCCTAGTTTTCAATAAATATTTTGTTAAAGGGGATTTTGTATATAATCATGATCATATCGAAGAGTAAATAACACTAAATAATTCTTAATACTTTTGTTTATGTTTTTTAAGACTTTGCAAACACGAAACTACTTTTTAAGTTGCAAATACAAGGGGCGGAGAACCGTCCTTGTGTGATAGGTAGGGAGAATTTACGTTTCAAGGCTTTACGTTTGTAATGAAATAATTTTATATTCCGGTAGACTACACAAAAAAGTATATAATCAATAGGGTATTCCATGTGTCTTGTGAAATATCATGTTTCACTCATATCTGTTCCTTCCGTCACGCGATATTTCACGAGACACGTGAAATATCCTTTATGTATTCAGATAACAACCCCCCTTTCTTCAAATAGATAGCGAACAAAAAGAACAAAATGAGGAGATAAAACTCTAGAATATCCTTTGTGTCACTTGCCTTCTCTCTTTCTCTCTCGGAAAAAAATAAAGACTCGGTTGGATAAGTTTTAACTTGTTTAAAAAGAGTCAGAATAGCTTGAAGTGAAATCGTCACTAAAATCAATAATCTGTGGCGTAGCGGAGTAGATATAAGACTGTATGTGAGGCAGAAGTCGCCTGGATCTAGGTTGCCCCAGATGCCTTAATCATACCACGATAGACAGTGTGGGTATTGGCAGCAGATCAGTCTGCCTTAGGCTCTTGAATATTGCTGTGCTGGTTCATCAATACCTGAACATTTAACGATGGACACCATGGCTATGATAGCGTACACGTGCTGGTCTTTTATACTTCTGTTTCTGAAATGTTGTACCTCAGCCTGCGGTGATGTGAACTTTATCAGAGATGACACAATGGCTGATTATACGAGTAATGAATCTTTATTAAATGCATTAACACATGTTAAGAAACATGAATGCGCAGCTGCGTGTTATGGTAGTACTGAATGTGTGTCCTTCTTCTACAACAAGGACGGCACCGGATGTCTTCTCCATTCCACCTTATTTAGAGCCACACACACTTCTCTCTCATCCTCAACTGGACATGTGTACTACAGACGTAAGTATTTCACTTTGTAAATCTTCTGCGCAAACAGTACAGTTAACATTTTGTGTTTTCAATGTACAGCTCGGTTATCTATAGATTCTACAGCGCTAGTAATGAAGCGCGCTTAAATATACAGATAACTACAAAAGCCTATTGGGGTCAAAATTGAAAGATGGAAAAGACACGAAAAGAAATTCGTTACAACGGAAAAAAGATTCGTTTTTACTGAAATAATTTCGTTATAAAGATTATTTTTTTCGTAACATCGAATCTTTTTTCGTATTCTGTAATAACGAAATTATTTCCGTAATATGGATTTTTTATCCGTTATAATGAATATATTTTTGTAATAATGAATTTTTTTCTTAATAACGATTTTTTTCCGCTATAACGAAATTATTTCCGTAATAACGAATGTTTATTCCGTTATAGCGAATCTTTTCGTGTCTTTTACATATTTCAATTTTGACCCCGATAGGCTTTCGTAGCTAACCGAGCTGTTCATTGAAAATACCGTTTATTTGTCTCCTTTGTACCATTGCATATTTTAACCTGAACTCTTTTTGGTATAAGCGAAGATTTTGAGTGAAGCGGCATTGGATGAGTTCAATGCTTTTGTGTTGTTGTTTTTTATCTGCATGAAGGAAGAAACAAGTACGGCTCTGTATATGCTCAAACATTGATTTTTAAATCATCATAGTTACTCGCATATTCGACAGGTATCTACATTGTGTAGCCAAGCTACTGCGCGAGGTTTAATTCAACACTGTAGGTCATTACTATGACGTCACACTGTTTGTTGTGACGTAACACGTGCCAAATATCAAGATCACTGTTGTTCTTAAATGTGGAAATTAATTTTCTTACACACTAGTGGGTGAGAAGCCTATTTAAGATAAATGGTATCTGACATGTGTGAGGTCGAATTCCAGGCTGTGATTGGCTTATCCATGGTGATGACCTTAGGTCAGTTAATGACGGACTACTTTCCTGATCGTAATTTAAGTCTAACTCACATACGACAGTACATGTGTTGAACGTTATGGTTTTAGGGTCTTACCCCCCTGGATGCCGCTGGGACATCATACAAACCCTCATTTAAAAATAAATCGCTCACACAAGGGCCAAATACACATCGTAGTCTTGAATTACGAAAATACGCAAACACGAAGGCCGAAGTGTACTTCCGCCATTTTCATAGTGTTTACAAAATCAAGTTTCACGGATGCCGGTTATGAGAGGCCTATTAGATCACATATATTTCATACTCAACTGCGATACATCCCTGAATTCCTCTTACATTTTAGAAACAAATGACAAATGGTCTTTGTCATGAATACAAATTATCTAGATGAAATTAAGCGAGATAGATTTGGTGTGGAAACGAACGATGTGCCAGGAACACTGAACTTGTCTGACGTTTTCTCCTACTTTGAGAGATCTCATTTGTCTAATTGCTGCATACATTGGCTCACGTGTTTGAGAATATTCACGAGAAGAGTATCGTAGCACGAATTCTGGAATTAAAAATATATACATTACAATGATCAGGTAAATTCAACAGAAATCTAAAGGTTTCCGTCCTTTTGTCACGCCATGGCATGACGCAAAATCACGGAAAACGACGACGGCTGGTATCTGCATTACTGACTAATTGGCGCGGTTACATTGGAAAACATAATACAAATAACAGTACGCAGATTGTCAGATTGTTTCTGATTACTTAAGTGACACATGTATGTATATACGATTCTTCAATCAACGAAACTCCTTCTATGAAAATTCCGATTACTGTTGTTTCTGAAAAAAGAGTGCCAAGTCTGTGATTGGCTACTCCATGGTGATGACCTAAGGTCAAATTATGACGGACTACTTTCCTGATTGTACTTCAATGACATAAAGTCACTCGTACTTCGGTCGAATTCACCTGCTTCTGTGTCGAAACTCGAGGGCCAGTTCACTCCTTTAAATAAGCTTTCATGCAGCCTTGGTGTACGCTCTGCTTTTGTTTTGTTTTTGTTTTCATTTTTTAAATTTTTAATTTAATAGTAATAAAAAAAACGTTAAATATATAGGAGTTGAGTGAAAAGTGGATAGGTAGAGAGGAAGCGGACGCGGGCGGGGTTGGTAATGAATACTTGATTAGTGTAATTTACTACATTTCCATTTACTTTTGAATTTCGCGCTGTTTTCTCAACAAATGTATTTTTCATGATTAAAATAGAACTCTGTTGTATTTGTAAGATTCGTCATATGTAAGTCAGTTTCATACACAGTTTATTATTGAAATATATATCTATCGTTTGATAATAAGAAAGAGATGAGTTACCAAATTAGTCTTTGGAATCTCCAAGCATTAAGGATCTAATGTCTATGACCAAATGTGTTCCTGTTATATTTTTAACCAAATTTCAAACTGTAAGATCGTCTTATGTTTTAACACATAAAAGAATAGGTCTTCAGGAGATTCACCCTCTCTGTTGCAAAAAGTACAAAGAGCCTCATTTTTTCCTGTCTTATAAAGAAAGGAGTTTGTTGCTAATATTCGATGGACTAATTTATATTGAAAGTTATTTTTGTTACTTTCAATCGTGTTATCATTTATCAATGAAAAACATTTGTTTAAATAGTCTCCCAGTATAAGTGTCGAAACTTTATGGTTTTAGAGTGCTAATAAATGTTCTTTGGTCGTGTCTAGTTTGCCTTATCATCATTGCTTTGATAATTCACAGATATGATGGAGGGTCACACTAGGTGTTGGTAGTAAGCAGTAGGCCGTGTATGTGTATCGATTCGATGCTAAAATGGTGCGATTTTAGGGTGTGTAAGAAGCAGATTACTGCACTTGTATCTGTTAGATATCATATATATATATATATATATATATATATATATATATATATATATATATATATATATATCTTTCAATTCTTTGTTTGATACAACTCGTTGTAAGATAAATGGTATCTGAGAGACACACGTGTTGAAATCTCTATCTCTCAGTCGATCTGTATGTGTTTTCTTCTGATCATTTATTGCCAAGGATATCTTAAATATGTCAGGAACTGAAACCTTGAAGTTTGTAATCTATAATTATAAATGTTTAAACGTATCCTATCTCACATTGTGCATTTATTCCTTCTTCTTTCGATCCTTCTGTGGAAACGTCCTAAAACAAAGCTTCCAGCTTCTAAAATCATTTCGCCCGAACACCCCTCGCATCACCACAGACCACTTGCTTGCACATGCTTGCCATAAGAGGCAACAAACTGGATCGGGTGGTCAGGCTTTCCTGTTTGAGTCTGGGATCATCCAGAATCAAAGGGGAACCACACTAATGATCCAAACGAAGACAGCAGTATTGCTCTCAGCGCACTGCCACACATAGCCGAAATATGACCATTTTGTGATTGTCCAAGCCCTGTCATACACCGAAAGTGCACGTGAATATCGTAGCAACCCTGTTAAGTGAATGTTTAACCGGGGCCATATAAAATTTCGCGACACTTATAGCTGGTAGTAAAATGTCCAGTTTAGAACTAAAGTCACAGGATGTGGACAACTCAGATTTCGACATAAATGTTTCATTAAAGTGTGATATACCCGCGTCCAGTGAAGCTATTTTCCTACATAAATAGCATCCATGTTGGTTTCCTGCTTCACTGAACCGCGCCTTAAAATGTTCAATACATAATTTGACTGTTTTGGGGGTTGTGCCGAATCTAGACCCAGTCATACTGTGTTGTTGTCATTTCTATTGAGAATGAATCAGTAATGATATGAACATAAACTCTTCATTTTTGTATGCTGAATATATGAAAGGATTGTCACGGATTATGTGGAAATGAATAATTATCTTGCAGTCACTTTATGTACTTCAAATACAACCATGTACTCCCCGAAAGTTCCCAGGTGGCATATCCATTTCTGTGAATCGTGTCGATTTATAAAGGTTAAGAACATTCGTCATTCACTTCAAGTCCTCTTGAGTTCTCTTAACTTAAGGAGTACTCTTTGTGCTAAAAGTTTTCATGAATATGACTTGAGAAAATTATCAGATATAATAATACCTTTTGGTATTTCTCAGAATTTTCACAGACTTAAGACCTCACAAGCACTTTAAGAATGTTTGACCGCCGTATAGATCTGGGGTTCGATCCCCGGGTGTGTCCTACCTAACGACGTTAAAATATGGTACTTGCCTGGCGCTCGGCATTGAGGGACTGGTCACTTTGGAGTCAGTGTCCGAGTGGGGTATTCATGTTCAACTGCACACCCCAGAGAGCTAGCAGTATACAATTGACATTAGTCCGGACTAGCACACACACACACACACACACACACACACATATGTGTATGTACGTCGCTGTATAAGTGCAATTATCTTGAACGCGACGTTAACCCAATTTCACCTCACCAGGAAGAATGTATAAGCATACGGCCCCAGGTCTTTAACGTTTACCACTACATTTTTATCACAAACCTACGAATTGTCACCCATTGCTCCTGTTTACCTCCGTCAACTATGGTTGGGCAAAGTGGAAACAAATCGAATGGTGGTTTAATACGCGCGATTGTTTTGCCCAGGGAAAAAGATTTCTCATTCTATTATTGACGAACATTAAAACTGAACAAACAACTAATTGATTCCTGAAAATATTTTTTTAAATAATCATGACGCATACTTATTAACTCTTGTCTGCTACACAAGTTATATGTCTTGAAAAAGCTAGAGAACTGTGGTGTTTTAATTAGAGTAAGAAGATAATGGAGAAACGGTTGATTAATAGCCTTTCGTAAGTTACTTAGCTACCAAACGTACGACCGATCGGTCGGTTACACAACGTTGCATTGTTAAAGATGCCGTGTTGTTTTACAGCCAACATATTTTAACAAGCAAGTCATCCAGTACATTGCTCTTGTATGTTATAATTATTGTTTCTTTCGGTAAATAGGCCATAGGTCCATGTACTTTTATATATAAACATTACATACTTCAGAGAGGCATTACTTATGGTTACAAGTAAAAAAGTCGAATAGTCAAACATTCCTTGACATATATATTTTTTTAAATTCATAAGAATATGACGAGAATTGCTGCCTACTAAATTCTTATAGTAGTAGAATTTTGGATTTTCATAGAAGTGAACTGGCATATACCTAGTTCCTATGGTAGTATTGATTGGGCAAAAAAAGTATCACATAATAACATTTTCACCTCCTTTTCCTTCGACCAATAGTGTTTTTGAATAGGCAGCTCCTTTCATCTCATACTCCATCTCTTGTATTCATAACATTGTTTAAACTTATCCAAACAAATCTGGATATTACACACACACAATCGTTTCATGAATACTTCCAAGAAGAAATTTAGACCACTAATGCTCTGGGATAGCCACACTCACCAAAACCGAAGCTGAATATATATATATATTTATATATATATATATATATATATATATATATATATATATATATATATATATATATTTATATTCTATATACAGCTGGCTTCTGCTACATTCTGCTAAAATAGCACTACTAGAAAATTATTTACTTACTTCCAACTTATATATACAGAAATTAGCATAAAACTGTTCTGATGCTGGGCATAGCTGAAAACCACACACATCTGTCCCACACAGGACAGCAGGCTATATTTTAGTGTCAAATACTGACAGGCATTTGGAGAATTTGAATTGCAATTCTATATATGAAATAAAGCTTTATTACGCCGCTTTTAACAGTATTCCAGTCATATCACGGCGTGTCGGGTTAATGTGGGAGGAAATCACGGAGTGATGCAGGTCTCAGACTTTTTACCCATTTTGTGAAACCCACGGGCACGGGTATGGTGCTGACAAACCTAGAAACATCTAGTGTGTCGCAACTCTGCACGGCGAATTGTGTTTCATAATTGGAATAACGTGTGGCCATGGCTGACGTTAAAAGACGACAAAGGGGTACGTGTATACACATGCACTGACGTACACAACACCACTATGTTTTGAACTAAGATATTGGATCTCGCTTGTTGATAAATTTCCTATGGAATATGGCATAGAAGATAGTATAGATGGACTTGCGATACCCTATCAGTAGACAATAATATAAAACCAACTCAATCACCATCGAATCAGAGACCAAAACAATCATAGTAAGCAATCATATACTACCAAGTTATAAATAAATGGTCATTGGACTGGTCACCGATATATTAACGGTAGAAATTGGGAACTGCAAGATGATAATGCTAAACCAATTCGTGCCCAGGTCGTCACCCTTTATCTCCGATGAGATGGCATGCGGACTTGGACTGGCCCGCTAAGTCCCCTTGCGTTTCCCTCAATAGAGCATCTGTGGGATGTTGGTTGGTTTGTTGTTTAACGCCGCACTCAGCAATATTCCAGCTATATGACGGCTGTGTAAATAATCGGGTCTGGACCAGACAATCCAGTGATTAATATCATGAGCATCGATCCACGCAATTGGGATGTGGAATGTTCTCGGGTGGAGAGTGAACGCCATAGACCCAGTATCCACCAACTTCACCCAGCGTGGGGCAGCGCTTCAGGCGTGATGGCGGGCAATACCAAGGGAAACCATACACAAGTTAATCAACAGTATATGCCATCAAGGTGTCGTGCATGTATTGCCCAACATGGTGGACACACCAGATAATGACCTACACGCCCGAAATTAATTTTACAGACATCTATCGTCATTACACCTTTTCTTTATAAGTTCCCTTATTTCTTCCCTTTCGTGCTTTCACATCAGCACCATCAGTTAGTTATGATGCAGTGACAAAAAGCTATTTTGAAGACTTAGGAGTTGGTCCCTGAGGAATATAGGGGCAAACATTTAGACAGTAACTGGTGGTGATGGTTATGTGAAGGTTGCGAGGGAAAATGGAAAATGAGACTGTGTTTGATAGGTGGTGTTTGTCGAAGGATGTTTTTCCGAGTTTTGGTAAGTTGTGGAAGCATATTTTGTTTACAATGTCATGTAAGTAATCAGAAAGAATCGGCGTATTACTCGTTGGCCATTGAAAACAAGAGACTGGAGGGGAAGACTTATATATACCTTCGCCGTTGTGTGAGATTTGGGGGTCAGTCGTGGCTTCTTGCCAATTTTCAAATTGAAACTGTTGTTAAATTGGATTATGTCAATTGAACTACCACACATTCATGCAACAGTTTGTTTAAAGTAATCTACGGCTGGGAACTTTTGTGTTAAAATAAAATGGTTCAACGAAGACTGGGATAAGAAATGAATTTGCAACCGCATGCCCCATACTATGTTTGAAATGTTGTAAATTTGTGTCGTGACAAGAAAGTCGAATGATTCTCTAAGATAACATGCCAAAGATACCAATAAGCAATTGTGTATTATGCGGTTTTTACGAGTGGCTTAACAGTTATTTCTTTTATTATATAACAGTTATTTTTGTTATTTTATCGCTACCTGAATAAATCAACTGAAAGGCATGCATTTCGTTTTCCCCTCAGTTTACTTTAATTATCACTGTTGATAGTGTTATCTATCTATTGACATAGAAGACCATTATTCACTTTCTTCTTTCTCCGTTCTTGCAGCGCTATGCCCGACTAAAGTCAGCCCTCTTCCGAACAGCAGCACACATTCATCCTCAACCGTGAACGGCTCCAAGGCTGTGAATGTGGTCTGCAAAGACGGATACAAGCTTTACCCACCTGGACCAGTGCAGTGTGATGCTGATGGTTTCTGGTCAGCGGGAACAACAACATGTAGACAAACACACAGGATAAATCCGGTAAATTCTTTATTTAAAACATATTAACAATATACAGTTTGCATCGTGTCAAACCTTCCAAGTTGTGTAATTTGAACTTCAGTGAACACTCGTCCTAAGGTCAATTGAAATATACACTTGAAAAAAAGAACTAATCCTTCCTTATTGTCATGTATGCTTTTAAAATATATACAAATGACAGTGAGCTAATGTGGATAAATAAAAAGTTCTGTACGTGCTTCACAAGACCACGATTCTGAATAAATTAACGTGTAATGCTGACGGCTTCTGGTCTACTCTGACTTGTGGACAACGATTTTGGAAAATCCCGTAAGTATTTGATTTTGAGTAATCCACTATCCTTCTTGGTACATAATCAAATATGTATAGTATTCAGTGGTGTATCTTCGGGACAATGGTGTACACTGTAAAACAAAGCTACAGAGAATTAGGATTTGCCTTGTTGCTATAACACATTATTACCTCAGGACTTAAACATATTGGTTCACATATTTCTGATATTTACACAGGTTGCACATATTAAACTCACGTTTCGGTTATTCACGGCATTTGATTGGAGAATTGTGAGCCCTGACATTAACGGGACCTTTTTCGCTGCATTCGTTCGTTTATATTTCCATTTCTATTTTTAATACGATGGAAAGATCTGGAAATCCAACCAAACAAAGAAAAACAAACTAACGTAATTCTAATTTGTTATTTTATAATGAAATACTGGAGCTCTTTAGCAAGAAAAAGAAACAATCTTATTTTAAATAATATGCATATTTCTATTTCACATGGTTCAGGATGACCAAAGAACTTGCCATGAGGTAAGATAACACAGTGGGACTATTCCCCCTTAACTGACATAAAACGAATCCCAAATCGCAAAACCACAAATTTAGAAACCGAATCTTTGACCTAAATTGTACAGAAGAGCACCGACGAGAAACTTGTGCTGTCTGTCATTACTGTTTTGGATACTGCCATACTGGCGCGCGCCGATCTAAAAGTTCACTAAAAGTTTCTCGTTCATGCGCATGATCATTAAAGAAAACACAGAATGTTAGGCCGGTCATTACATTTTCCGTAAACTATATCGCACGGTCCAATAATTTTACGGTTTCTTATCCTCCTTGACACCAAACCTCCCGATTTAAAAACAAGCATTGTAACATAAAAGTTGGTATGTTCTCTGATCTTGATTGGTTAAAAAGTGTTGTCGAATGAGCATAACATCGCTGAAAGTATACATTAATACCATGTATGTATACATTAATTAATGGAACTATTTCTGAAATCATCAACATGGAGGAACAGATGGAAACTTACCCTGACTTCCACATCGGAGATTTCGATGAAATATTGAGATAATTCAAGAATTTGAAGGTAAATGAAATTCTCCTTTTTTCATTAATTACTCAATCATAATCATAAATGATGTAATTTTTTTGGGCTTGGCCGAAGGGAAAAGAAAAGAAAATCATTTTTTAACAGAGTAAAAACATTTATTGCAACTCTTATAATAGTTATGACTTTCATACACCCACCTAATTTTGTTATTTTTATTACTCACAACCGCTGTTGAAGCTGAAAACCGGTTTGAGATGGCCCCTGAACTAGGAAATACAGCCAGCGTTTCCGTAGAGCCCAAAGTTCAAGCGTCAAGTGACCGCTTGGCGTCCCTTGATGCAAATGCAGTACAGGACATCGTGGATGGGAACCTCTCCAAATCTACTGGGCGGAATACATCCTGGGGAGTTAAAATATTTCGACGTAAGCCATTGAAACATAAAAGAATACATAAACACATACCTAAAATTCCTACGCAGATGCGATCAACATCAGCGAGAGTTACCTCCCTTACACCATTGCTATGATAGCAATGTAAATCGTGACCAATGTGTCATCGCAAAAATTGGCAATAATATAACGAGATTGACCAAAATCTTAACGTAAATCAAATATTTCGTTTTGTAAGATTTGAGATATGTTATGCTAAATGGATATACGGAAATTTCATTTAAACACGACGCCGTAATAGGACTAATAACAAATTACTCCCACTTACTGTCACATTTGTACCCTGAACAAGGCAATCTTTTTCACTTCCAGAATGGCTTGGTTTCCGAGGTTTTGAAACCAAGTTCAAAGAGCTTCCAGGTTCTTTTCTGCCCAAGTCAGAAATGCTGAGAGAGTCTTTACTCAAAATAGAGTTTTGTTGGGTTTCGTACTGTCATACACAGGCACATCAGGGGACCGCCATCTGAGCGCAGCATTAACATTATCCAAGACCGGGAATTTCACACTGCAAACAATGTTTTTCTGTCCATGATAAAAAAAACTTAAGCGCGATGGCCTTGACCAGACAACACATCATGCTGCTATCCCCGAGAATGATATAATAAAAATTCGTGAAAGTTTGGATACGGAAACTCCTTCCGGCTTGCTAAGTAAAGTGTGGTTCGACCTTTCACTCGGTTTCGCTCGTCGTGGTAAAGAAAACCAAAGGGAATTAACTGCATCTTCCTTTCGTGCATCCACCGATGAACAGGGGTTTGAGTTCATTGAAATGACACACTCCGAAGTCACAAAAAATCACAGGGGGGACCTCAAAGACTCAAAAGGGCCCAACAAACGCATTTATGCAACATCGGACCAATTCTGTCCTGTACTTTCATTAAAAAAATACACGTCTCTCCTCACTCTCAACAATGTTGCTTTTTACCAGGGTCCCAAGAGACGAGTCCACGTCGACGATACCGAATGGTACACCACGAGGCCAGTTGGTGTAAATGTCATTGGCAACATGATGAAAGAAATGTCTACCAACGCTGGTCTCAAAGTGTATACAAACCATTGTCTTCGGGCAACTGCTGTTACTTTGCTGTCAAATGCAGGCATTGAAAATCGCGAGATTTGCAAAATTACCGGCCACAAAACCGATGAATCGTTTAAGTCGTACTCCATTGACTCGAGCTCGGCTCAAAAACGACATTATTCGAACATTCTTCAGGGACAGCAGCAGCTCTCTAACGAACGTAATTTGGTACCTGTCCAAGATACAAATATCCTGCCTCTGTCCACTGCTCCCATGAATAACTTCCAGGTTAATTCTGCTGGTCTCTTTCACGTATGTAATTCCACTGTGACAGTAAACAACTTTTTCCATCCCAGCTAAGCTGCATATCTAAAATCTTGCACATGTTTGACCTCTCTTGTCACTACCTCAGCGAGTTGACACTTTCTTGTATAGGGGCCAAACAGTATGTACGGCTTTTCTAATTTTGATTTTTTGTATTTTATAGATACGCATAACTACAAATTACAAGTAAAATGAGGACCTGTGATAAAGAATTGAATTTGTGATATTTCCTGTTGTTTGTTTATTTTCTGAGAAATGGGCTTGAACATGTGGCCACCCCTTTCGTAAAATGAACCATCATTATTGGAGTACCTCGAAACCGTTGATCGGTTTCGCGGAACCCCCATATCATGCATCCTTTCGAAGGAGAGCACGAGGAGACGTATTGCTAACGACAGTTTTGTTGTGTCATGCTCTCCGTAAATTAGTTCCTCCTAAATATCGATTTAATTAACGTTCATGTTACAATGTCGATAAATATTTCGTTTTGTAAGATTTGCGTGATGTTATGCTGAATGGATGTACGGCGTCGTGTTCAAATGAAATTTCGGTACATCCATTCAGCATAACATCACGCAAATCTTACAAAACGAAATATTTATCTCCTAATTGGATTAATCACATAAATATTTAAAAATTATTATACAGACAAATTTCGTTCAAGTAGTTTATGATGAGATGCCCGCTGACACGGGAAAAGAGATCTTTCACATTTACGCTTTGAAAATGATAAAGAGGCGACTAACGGGATCGTGTGGTCAGGCTCGCTGACTAGGTTGATGCATGTTATCGTATCCCAGTTGGATCGATGCTCATTATATCAATCACTGGATTACCTGGTCCTGACTCGATTATTACTTGACCGCCGTCATATAACAGAAATATTGCTGAGTGCGGCGTTAAACAACATACAAACAAACACGAATTCTAGCTCTATTGTTTGTACGGGGTTTTTTTCAGCCTGGGATCTTTAAACAGAATATACCCGGTAACATGTTTGTAGGCGCCAGCATACTCTTCACCGGTAGTCAGACGAATTCGCCGTGAGTATAATCAATTATGTCGAGACTCTCTCGAAACTGAGTGTTTACAGCGAAGACCTAGAAGGGACATTGTCGCTTGTCTCACTAAGAAAATCAAGTGAAAAGTGACAAGTTTTTAACCAAGCAGGGCGTCGCGACAATGAGACAACACGACATTTTGACCAATTGTCGTGCTTTTGATATTATTTGTTTTTAAGTATGACGCGATGTTATGTTGTCGCCCATTTAAAGTGTGTACAAAGGACGTTGAAAGTACAACGTGACAATGCGACACACTCATGTCTCATGGTCGCATTGTCACCTTGTGCCCCTTCTCCATAATTGGTGTACCTGTGTAGTAAGCTTTGCAACTACAAGTGTGAATGAGAAGGGCTTCGCACTGATAATGAGTCTTGTTTGGTCAGTTCTATACCTATGCGATCGTTAAGTATAATACCTACGTCGCTTCGGGATCCATTACACGTGAGGCTGACACGCCGTGATAGAACTGAAATACTGTTCAAACCGGCTTTAGACTAAACTCACACACTATGACAATTTAGTTCCTTTCCGTGGGTATGTATACGCAGTTCTGATTGTCGTGACAGTGAGTGAGTGAGTGAGTGAGTGAGTATGGTTTAACGCGGCTTTTAGCAATATTCCAGCAATATCACGGCGGGGGACACCAGAAATGGGCTTCACACATTGTATCCATGTCGGGAGTCGAACCCGGGTCTTCGGCGTGACGAGCGAACGCTTTTACCACTAGGCTACCCGACCGCGGACTCATGCATCTATGCATATTTGGTAAAATCAAAATACTTTTCAAAGCGTCACAATGCGAAAAATGGCCAGAGTACCGCGTTGCTGCAATCTTGCTATGTCACATGTCGCGCTTTGGTTAAACTTCTGTCATGTGTTTGCATGGTTTTGAATAAGAATGTCCCTTCCAGGATTCCATAGTCGCCGACACAGGGCAAGCAGTGAACGCGTTTACTCTTCACGCCGAAAACCCAGTTTTGATTTCTTCATGTGTACACGTCAAACCCATTCCTGGTGTCCCCAGCCGTGTTATGGTTGGATGGTTCTGAAAACCAACACATAATTGGCTTAAAGTGCCAAAGGCCTGTTCGGATTGTTTCTATAAATAGCATGGGTAATCCAGTTGAAACAGACATATCACCTTATTAACTATGAAGGGCCAGGGTGAATCAGAAGAGAATATTCTACCTGGCTGTCTACGAAGGGCAAGCACTCACCTACGGTGGCCCATAAGGGACATGGAGTCTGTTTTTCAATATTTTGATGTTTCCCTTACTTTTATCGTAACCTTTTGCAAATTAACACAATTTGTCATACAAATATGTGATAGATCATAAAAACAACCGAAAACATGGAAAATGTACTTTCAAGTAGCTATTGAGTCGCTGAAATGTGAAGCGAAAATGTCAAAAACTAAAATGGAAATGTCAAAAACAAAAGCGAAAATGTCACAAACTAAAATGAAACCACAGAAAACTATTTCCACCGCGGTGGGAATATTGTCACCGCTGTGGAAATAGTTTTCTGCATTTTCATTTTTCAGAGATTCAATATCTTCTTTACACATGATTTATCACATATTTGAAAGACAAATTGTGTTAATTTGCAAAAGGTAACGATAAAAGTAAGTGAAATATCAAAATATTGAAAAACAGACTCCATGTCCCTTATGGGCCACCGTACTCACCAGATCTCTCCCTTGTTCCTGTGTTCGTTGACTAGTGATTTTAACCTGCATTTTGTGGACGATATCTGTATTGAGTACGGATGCATGTTGCTGCTTCATGTCACTGATTCATAATTATGTTATGTTATGTTTTTCATTTTCCAGATACTTCACAATAAACATCTTCTACGCAAATGGTGACGTAGCACTCCATATGAAGGCAATGAACTCAGGTCCTGTATCGTGGAAAACAAAGCAGGGTGGCGTTTGGGGCCAAAGTGTGTATGACACTGTCCACCACCCTTTCATGTGTCGGTAAAATCTTCACTTGCCTGGTGGAGACGCGAGCCGACAATATAAAGGTAGAGCAGTCATTGCACTATTCCTCTTTCCCGCGATGTTGGGATTTGGTAATTCTGTTATTCAGATGATTTCCGATTTTGTAATATCATTATTTATTATGCCTAGTGGGGCTGTCGGGTAGCCTAGTGGTAAAAGCGTTCGCTCGTCACGCCGAAGACCCGGGTTCGATTCCCGACATGGGTACAATGTGTGAAGCCCATTTCTGGTGTCCCACGCCGTGATATTGCTGGAATATTGCTAAAAGCGGCGTAAAACCAAACTCACTCCCTATTCTGCCTAGTTGCTATTCATCTCTCTCGGGTCTTTGGGCTTCCATTAATTAATTATTCTGAAAACCAGCACTTCTGGTATTCTACATTCGAGTTTCTCCCCATTTCCTTTTATGCTTTTGCACTATTCTTCTTGACCCGTGAAGATTCGGGGTAGAATAGGTCTTCAGCAACCCACGCGTGCCGTAAGAGGCGACTATGCATGTCGTAAGAGGCGACTAACGGGATCGGGTGGTCAGGCTCGCTGACTTGGTTGATGCATGTCATCGTATCCCAATTTCGTAAACCGATGCTCATGATATCAATCACTGGATTGTCTGGTCCAGACTCGATTATTTACAGACCGCCGTCATATAGCTGGAATATTGCTGAGTGCGACGTAAACATCAAACAGTCAATCAATCTTGTACGCTTTAAACGCTTCTGCAAGTCCGTTATCCTACTAGAATCTTATTACTAATCTATTCTGTTACAAAGCCCCGGATAAGTCACCATTTTGACGTAAAAGATATGACGTCACAGTCGTATACAGAAAAGCGCCAAATTCCAAGCTATGTGTTGTCCCCAAAACTTAAAATACATTCTCTTTGTATATTTCTATCGTGTTTTCTGCACGAATGTATTGCCACACATCCTTTGAATATTGTAGTAACCGCAACTTTGCATTTTGTAACCTGTATTTGTAGATAATATTTAAATAATTGTATAATTATTTAAATATAATGGAATACTACAAGAGACATTGTCGCGTTGTCGCATTATGCCATTGTTTGCCTTTGCAAAACAAGCAAAATGTGTCAACATTAGCCAAAGCGCGACATTGCTACCATGCGACAGCGCGACATTTTGGCCATTTCTCGCATTGTCGCGTTGTCGCGCTTTGAGTAATCTTTTTTATTTTGCCAAAGCGCGACAATGCGACAGCGCGACATTTTTCAAGGTCAAAATATGTCGCGTTGTCGCATTGTCGCTCCATCAAAAATGTATAAAAAAGGCCTTAAAATGCTCGACAACGCGACATTTGATAATGTCGCGTTGTCGCCATTTTCGATTAATGGTGCGCATGCGTAGTAAGTGAATAAATCTACGCATGTGCCGAAATGGTTATACTCCTTTTCAAACTACACTGGTCTTTTGTTAGTTCCAATGGTTCTAAAACCAATGTAGCAAAGGCAATGTGGTTCAAATTAAAATTTTGCTTTTCTCAAAATGAAAACAATTCGTTCATCGTTGCTTTTGAAATTTGTTCATATATCGTTATTGTCTGTGTCGGATTTCATAAACCAAACGTATTTTCACAGCAAAAATCAAACACTTTGCATTCCTATATAATTCATTCAGGTCTCCGACATCTTTTTTTTCAAATGACACACGGTTGGCTCTGTCGTTTTAGACGACGCAGTTCGCTGTTCGTCTCCTAGACGTACATGTACCAGACAACTTCGATCGCGTGTTCGAATCCCAGCACCATACACATACATCCATCACTTAGGGTTTTTCTCACACAACAAGCTGACACGCTGTGAAATAACTGAATGTTTGTTCAAAGTGGCGTTAAACCTCAGGTCACGATAGTCACGGGGAGTCCATAGATGGGTGACCTGTTTGGTTTCTTGGGTCCTGAGAGTTTCCAGGGCCTCGGACCTGCTCCACACTCAAGCACACGTGACGCATGTGGTGTCTCTTTGGGCAAGTGACTTTGTTCGAAATATGCCACTGCTCAACCAGCAGTGAATGGGTACCCGGTAAGATAATATGACAACGTGGCTCCCTCGATAAATTCGCTGTGCAGAGTGGCGCCCCCTAGGCGTGCCAGAACCCTATGAGCGTGTGTTCGAATTCCCGATTGGTCCTGATTTTGTTTTTGGACCTACATGACTTTCGACTTTCCTCCCACATCTTGCTGACATGCCATAACTGAAATACTGTTCAGAGCGGCGTTAAACAATACTCACTCACGAATTTCACAACAATGTAGATGCAGTGTCTATATTTGAATCATATATATTTAATCGGAGTTAATACTTCAAAATTCAGAAAACCGACGACCCTTTAACTCACAGACTTCGCTCCTTCACGGACGTATGTATGCACATTTGTAATACGCTTGGTTTATGAAAACCGACACAGACAATAACGATATATGAACTAATTTCTAAAGCAACGATGAACGATTTGTTTTCATTTTTAGAAAATCAAACCACATTGCCTTTGCTACACTTTGCTAAAATTTGACACTTTTTGCTTGTTTTTGCAAGGCGACAATGCCACAATGTCCCTTTCAGTATTCCATAAAATATGGCTACGACAATGACTGAAAAAAAAGTTCTATTCTATGAATATTAGCTTCCGCGGTGATGCGGCCGTCAAACCAGCTGTTTCAATCGGTGGGAGTTAATTGTGATTTAATAGCCTCTGATTGACCAATCAGAATCGAGTAATTTCCAAATTCATGGAATTTGGTCTCTTTACCGATAGATACGGGTGGATCCGTCGTCGAAGGCTCCCCAATTCCCCGTGCAGTGTTGCGTCCCTTGGGGACGCTAGCAACCTATGAAATTCTGTTCACAGCGGCGTTAAACCCAATTACTCGCTCCCCAATTCACTCACTCACTAAAACGTTTGCGTGAGATGCGTGCATATGTATACTAGTGCGTCCATGAGTGCATGAGTACCTCCATGTGCATGTATGTTTGCCTTTCTGTGTATTTATCTGATATGTCTTGCATTCCAGGTTTCTGTTGATGGGTCAGATTTTTTCACAGTGGCTTATTTGTACGAGCCAACTGAAATCAGTGACATGGTTTTAGGTAATGGCATTGTGGTTCATGAGGTGGACATGCGGGTGCGGGAGGAAGGGTCCCCATGATTCTCTGACCCATGAACCTTTGACCCATCAAGTTCAGACCCATGAACCTTTGACCCATCAACATGGGATCACATGAACATTTAACCCATGAACCTCTGATCCCATGAATGGCGAACCCAATGAATATCGGACCTATGAATGTCGAACTCCGTGAATCTCGGACCGATGAACCTCGGACTCCATGAACCTTTGGCCCATCAATATTGAACCCTTGAACCTTTGAACCTTCAATATTGGACCCATGGACCTTTGACCCATCAATATTGGACCCATGAACCTTTGAACCTTCAATATTGGACCCATGAACCTTTGAACCATCAATAATGGACCCATGAACCTTTGAACCATCAATATTGGACCCATGAACCTTTGAACCACCAACTTCGGCCACCCGGAATCATGGACTGCAGATGAAGTCTGAAGTCGCTATGGTTTCAGTTCGTTGAGAAGAACCTTGCGAATAATATAAGGTGTACTGAAAAAATAAATTAGGAATCATGACTATTTTGGGGATATCTCATTTGGCAGTGAGAACTGAGCACACAATGTAATAAAAATATATATATATAAGTTCATGGTCCGTAACCTTTTTCAGTATATGTTTATTTTATTCTTACTCATATCCTGAATGTATTTTTTTCAAACCACCGGTACGTCATTTGCGTGTATTCTTTGCTATTTGTTTCCTATTTGTACCGACGATCGTGTTGTTTTATATATATTGATGAAGTAGAGTACGTCGTCACCTTTTTTATATCGTCCCAAGCCTCTTTTATCAAATATTACTCAGACAGTTTAGTAGTTTACATCTTACGATATATTCTTTCAGTGCACAGTGTAGAAAAAAATGTAATTACTCTCGCACCACAACAGGTCGTCTTTATGTCAGTGGTGTACAATACACTGTTCAGAAACAGGCGAAGTTAAGAACGTTGGTGGCGGAACGTAGTTGTATGGGTTAGGTGAGCTTGACTACTGAGAGTTTCTAGAGCTTCGGTCTCGCCCACACTGAATCACAGGTTACATGTTGAGTTTCCGTATGCAAGAGACTTTGTTCACCCAGTGATTGGGTACCTGTTAGGATAAGGACTTATAAATGAGCTTTTAATAATGAACTTGCACGAAGCTGTATAAGTGAAATAATCTTGAAAGCGTCGTTAAATCCCAGTTCACCCCACCTCACAAACTGCTATTACTTCTACTTCTTCTATTTTTATTAGGTACAGATTAAAATTTTAAAAATGTACCAAAGAGGGTTTGGGTGATCCTGGCACAGTTAGGCTGGTTTGGCTCATCATCAGCGCTTGTCCCCTCCTTGTCCCCTCTACACGCAGTCCAAACTGCGAATGTAACTTCTGCCAGGAAGCGCTGCCTAGTCAAACTCACCCTGAACTTTTCGGAGAATGTGAAAACTCCCCAACACTGCAGCTTTCTGCATTACCAAGATTGTCAGAAGGGCTGTATTCGTGGGAGCAAACCCGGATACTCTCCCAATACGTACCAAACCTTAGGCACTGAGAACAATGGGGAGTCGGTCAACTTGGTATTTGGGATGCAAGCGTGACATTTCGAAAGCGACACATTGGTGTCAAAAGATACAGAAAATTCAATGATGTAAATCATTTCATTGGATGTATCAAAAAGGACAAGCTCAGGTTTGTTGGCCTTGATACGTCTGAGGCCGTATGTGGGCCCCTTCCAACGAATTTTGTATTTATCCATGACGCCCTCCACATATTCTGGGTCGTACCATGGATGGACCTCTGTGTCAAACCACGCCCTCCCATAATGAATGGTAAATATAAGCGATTGACGGAGGAGCAAGGGTGGTGAGATGGCTTGCCCTCATCTGGCCTACACCTTATATCGCCTACACCTCATCGCTAAACACAAATGGTTACTTCCACACCCCTGTTGTGTACAATTGTACTGTCCATTAATCCATTAATGATTTCATTCATTAATATGAATTAATCACCTGAGTACATGGACCTTTGAACTAATCCGATGTTTCCATAGTGGTATCTGATCCTTGAGTTTGTTTTGACTGTTTGTACAGGATTACTGTTATATTCCACTTTTAACAGGTCTACTCATCTCAAACGTTTTGTAAGTGTGTATACATTACCTTACCTGATATAATCCAATCTGAGCATTTTAACAGGTCTACTCATCTCCAAATTGCTGTAAGTGTATATATATACCTTAGTAAGTACTATAATTGTTTCTCTTTACTTTGATCAGCGAAATAGCTTTCACGATGTTAACAGGATCACCTCTTCTCCAATTTAGGAATAGGTATATATGTTAGTTTTTAAGTTTGTGCCTCAGTTCATACTTCACAGAGAAGTGGTCAGCAAGACATTTAGTACTACATGCTGGGTACCGGTACAGGTTGAATGTCAAGCGGCAACTTGCTGTTCACTGGAAGTGCACCATTGGCGACCACATTACAGTGAAATTACAGTATCAAAAGTCATTTACATTCTTTGTTATCTTGTTGGAAGAGTTCATTTTACTTAAGGGATAAGGGTACAAGTGTGATGTGCACTCATCCATAAATTTGTTTTGATAGTAGTGTAGGCGATATAAGGTGTAGGCCAGATGAGGGTAACACAGAATTTCTGGTTTCGTTCAATCATCATCACCAAAATATTATGAAGGGACGGGTACGGCATAAGTACTTATGGCTTTAACTTTATTGCGAGCGTTCCGCTTTGAACTCCAAATTGTCTACATTTGTACTCCGCCCGAAAGTTTTCCTTCATATGGGCATTCTAGAGTTTGTCCCTTATCTGCATTTATATTATTAGGGCTCCAAGCCGAAAGGCTGTAGAGCCCTATTGTAATCGTTCGATTTATTATTATTATTATTATTTATTATTATTATTTATTATTCCGCCGATGTTTGTACCAGACCTAGCAAAATAACCACTGGCTCGATTTTGTTCAAATTTTGTGTGGACCGTTGGGTACTAGTGCCCGCCAAAAACCCAAGGCCAAGGGCAGATAACTGAAAAACAATTATTTGACGATATATTTTGCCCTGCTGCTCCAAAACCGTTTGTTCGTTTACTTTCAAACCTTGCATGTATCTGCTGCTTTAGTTCTTTGATAATTTTTTGGTTTTTTGGGGTACCTGTCTTCAAATGCTATCTCCTCTGAATCCACTGCATGAAATGCTTTCACACTTTCTGAGAATTGTCTCCATGCAGAACACAACAAATTGCCATAGCCGTTTTTGGATATCCTGTTTGGTTGCGGCAATAATGGATTTTGATTTTGATCATTTTTTTTCATCGAAATTTTACTTTAAAGATCATATCTTGCGAGGTCGGAAATGGGTTTAGAACAGACTTGGACAACCCTGCACATGACAGTTTCGTAGCGGCCATACCCTGCAAATGATGCCTACATTTGACGGATTTGGTACAAGGAAACCCTTTGAGGATTCGAACATTGACGTTTGTGCAGTGTTACTTGGAGCCCGCCATTGCTGCTAGCAGCTTTAATTATTATTATTATTATTATTATTATCATTACACATGCATGATTTTTATTTCTTTCTAAAAGTATTTGTATTTACAATGAGTTACTTGTAGTTCTTCCCCAGTTTCAAGAAACATTTCGTTCGTACTGAGTGGTAGTTATTCTTGTAAACATATTATTTAAACGTGTTTTACTTTGTATTATCATAAGAATTGTAATTTCTTTAGTGACCATGTGATTGTATCAAGCCTTCGAACGTTGTAAATGAACATTTAGCACCGACTGTTGTTACATAAACCCAAGTGTACAATTTTCGCCTCAATCGCACCACTAGTTTGATGCATTTTGAAAACGATATCATGTGATATGAACCGGTAGTAGAATGGCGCAATACTGTCGTATTTATTAAGAAAGCCAGAAAATCAATTTTCTAGCATATCTAGAACTTCTAGAATTTTCTCAAAATGATTTGTGCGTGTGGATTAGATGTTTTATGAAGACTACATTGTTATCATTATTACGGAGTCACGTGCGCATATTTCTATATTCCGTTTCAGATTGTCACTTAGATTGGACTTAGAACAAATGTGAAATTCCTGTTTTCGTTCGAATTTGTCTTCCGTAAACTTGTCGATAGGATTCCTTGTGACTGAAATACTTCAAACCACAGGTAGGACGATCGGTAGTTAATTGATATTTCAATAACAACAGTCTATGAAAAAATATATCCTTTTTTAACAGGCAAAAAGCAGTTTTCAAGCATTTCCGACTGTACTTGAGATCTTTCTTTCTCATAAAAAGTTTTATTAGTGTTTCCACCTTATTAATTTTTTACATATACCAGATAGACCGTGGCATTTGACCCAGTGTGTTTTTTTCCTAAAAATTATTGAAAATGTTGACATTATTACCAAATCTTAATGGTAGTAAATAAAAATGTTGTTTTTCAGGAGTGTTCATGTGCCTAAGGAGGCCCTTGCTTGACAATAATTACCTTCATGTTGAGATACACATATATGTAAAAATTGCAATGTAATAGGACTCGAATCTTATAAATGAATAAGAATTCCAGTGAATCACTGTGGCCATCTTGAAAATGTGTATGTGGGTGAAGAATATACCTTTGTTAATAAATATGTTTCATTATTTGATGTTTCTATAAATATCCATATGGGTAATAAGAGTCCGTTTACTTTGTCCAGAGTGAAAACAAAATGAAACCAGGCCTGAAACGTAAGTATTGACACGTTTTATCCCCCCGGCATGATACACAGGGGGATATTGTTGACGCCTCGTCTGTCTGTCCGCCCGTCCACAGTCCGTCTAACCGTCCATAATCATTTCATTTCCGGAGCACAACTCAAAAACCCTTCAATTTTTTTCAACAAAAAATAGCTGCTATTTCAAACAGATCCTGAAGTGGTACCGTTTGCTATTTACGGATTTGTTGGTTTTTTTCTCAATTTCAATGTATACTATTTGCATTTAGCCTCGAAAGGGCATGGATTGCGTTTCCGTAGCACAACTCATAAACCGTTCAATATTTTACAACAAAGATTAGCAGATATTTCAAACAGATCCTGAAGTGGTACCTTTTGCTGTTTACGGATTATTTTTTTTCTTGATCTCAATGTATACTATTTTGCACTTTGCCTCAAAAGGGCACGGATTTCGTTTCCCGAGCACACCTCAAAACCCGTTCAGTATCTCTCAACAAAACTTGATAGAAAAAACAAACAGATCCTGAAGTGGTGCCTTGTCATATTTAAGTATTTGGGGCATATGTTTTTTCTCCGTTTCCTTGAAAACAAGTGGACTTAGTCTCGAGATGAGTCGCATGTCGTTTTCAGGGCAGAGCTCGAAAATCATAAAATATTCTTTAACTTAACATGCCAGGTTTATCAATCATGTCCTGAAGTAGTGCCTTTATTTTGATTTTTTTACAAATGTTTTTCCCCCTGTTTCCATGGAGACAAAATGGTCTTGGTGTTTTTGTGAGAGCAGAACTTGAGAGCCTTTAAATATTTTTATCAAGACTTTTAAAATTTGTTTCAAATATAATAAAGATTCTTTGATCGGGTTGTGTGATTTCTTTTTTCATATTGACAGTTGTCAGGAAGTATTATCACAGAATAAGACATATATTACAGCTCTTTGCAAATGTCAAATGAACTGTTCTAACACCAATGCGATATGCCGCAGTATAAGGGGCCTGAAGCACCGGGTTCGTTATTCAGAGCTGTATATTAAACTACATAATGTGGTCAAATACACTGAAACTCATTGAAAATATGACAACAGGTTCGTCTTATATAATTACATCATCATCCAAAAGCTTTTTTTGTTATTCAGTACTTTTGAATAACGAAAAACGAACCAGCACCGGGTTCGTTTATCAGACTTGGTATGACAAATACATGTACATTGTATAAGATACCGTATTACCAGTGGGTTCGTTATTCGTTATTCGTTTTTCGAATAACGAAAAACAAGCCAGCCCCGGGTTCGTTATTAAAAGGCTGTATATTAAACAACTACAGTAATGTGGTCAAATAACTGGTTCGTTATTTAGTTTATGTCCAACAATTCTAATAAATATAAGATAGTCTATGGTCAAATCTTCCAACGACTGTTAAGCTATTCAGTACTTTTAAGTAAAGAAAACTAACCACCACCGGGTTCGTTATTCAGTTCATGTCCAAGGAAATATATAAATTAATGGAATAAGGAATCTGCTACTGTTTTTTTATGTACTTATTTACAATAAAGACTTAAATTGTGGGAAAACCTTTGCAGAAGTAGCCCTCATTAAATATTGACTTATTTTAGGACAAATTAACAAATATAGGAAAATTTAATTGTATAATGAGTGTGGCCTCTGCTCGTAGACCCTGCCACTGTATCTTCAACCACACCACTTATATCCGTTCCCACAGAGAAAAAAACGTTTCTGATCAGTGCCCATCATCACCCACTATAGAACAGATTCTTACAATGTATCTATGTTTTCATGAATTACATGACTGGTCAGTAAATGTTGATGACATATCACACAGCTGCAGTAAGATGTCTTACTACTCTCCGAATGTCTGATACTATGACATTAGATTTGTTTGGGTTTGTAACTTTGATCGTTGACTACGACCTGGAATGGATGGATCCCATGATTGTATTCATCATATAGGTGACAAGTTAACCTCACGTTTGTTTGCTAAGTTCTAGACAACCAGGCCACTTGCATTGTGTAGTAAACTTAGATTATAATTCAGTAGAGTTCAAGACTTCAGTAAACATTAGTGTACATTGTCTGTATAGATACATTGCCATTTCGTATTATAGCAGTCAGATGGATCAGTTTTGCATTGTGACGTATATAACTTTCTGTCCACAGCAAATTTACCTATAGAATGAACATAACTGCTATCTGACGAACGACTTTCATAGAAAACACTGTCTCCGTAACTCACTACATGTAACTGTAATGAAAATTATCATACAAGAGTGTTAGTGGTATTGTAACCCTTTCCTACAAATAAATTTAGTACAGTTTGATCTATCCCCTTCTAGTTCGTAATTATTTATCCATAAACTGCCGGAATGAATGTGTTTTGACAAAAGATGAATGATGTTGTTTAGATTCCAGTTGCTGGACAGCACGTAGTAACTAAAAACTGCTTGAACATAAATTAGACTACCTCACATTTGTCATTTAGTTGGACATGAACTGAAAACTAAAATGCTGCAGCTTAATTTTTCGTTATTCAAAAGAACTAAAAAACTAAACAGCTTTTGGATGATGATGTAAAACGAATGTGCTGTCATATTTTAAATGCGTTTCAGTGTATTTGACCACATTCCTGTAGTTTAATATACAGCCTTTGAATAACGAACCCGGTGCTGGCTTGTTTTTTCGTTGTTCGAAAAAAGAATAACGAAACCGCTGCTAACTTCAGGCCCCTCGTAGTGTATGTGTATAAGCCCATCTCTCAGCAAATGCTCACTCCGATATCAGGCCTATATATTGGGCTTATATTAAATCAGTGATGACACCAGGTGTTCGCGAAAAGGGTAAGCATGTCGTGCCTTGCCGGTAGCACCCGCAATTCATACAATTTGCAAAGAATGTAAGTGTTTTTGCCTGACGTCGCTCAGCAGTACGTCAGTTTGTAAAAAAACAGAATATCAACTGATCAATGAACCAGAAAATCTAGTGACACGAGTGCACCATTACTGGGTTTGTTGCAACTGATAAAAACGGTATGTAATTTTACGTTTGCTGTGTACAAGTTCAAATATTTTGCTGCTGATTGTTAAAGAAAAACCTAAAGAAATATACTCAGTATTCGTTTGGCAACAGATTTGTGCGCAGTTTTAAAGTAACACAGGTTCACAGCGTGAAATAGTAAGCGTCACTAGCTTTTATATCTGATTCTACCATAACATTTATGCATGCTTGATTCTGATTGGTTAAAAAGAGGTTTCCTTTTGCTCCGGAAACCCCTTTCAAAGAAATTAAGCCTTTTCACAAAAAAGTGCGTATGAATACATAGATAGCCTACATATCGATTCATAAAAAGTGGTTGCCGATCGATCACCCCCATATGAACTGTAAAACGTATCTATATTTCCTCTAATACACACTGGGTCTCTTATACATGCCGAGTCAAGGGCTCTCGCGAAATTAATAGACGGCATAGCGTCAAAAAGGAGGAAATACGGTAGATTGATATCGGATGTTTGGGGCGTTCTAGGCCGCATACCTGACTGCTTTGATGATGCCATTAAAATATTTAACCAAGGCATATCTTTGGCATACAAATGAAATGTTTATGAAACTGTTAGGGAAATGTTCTATGGTGATCAGAATCGGAACAAAGCGCTCGGTTCCAAATTAAAAGAAAGCTATCTACTCTACGGTGGGACTACATCAAATTTCAAAGCACTGGGTATAGATAGCAAGACAAGTTATTGCAAATGTTATAACTAACAGTGTGATGTCTTTGTAGCAGGGCGTGGACACATCCCACAGATGCCATCCTTACCTTGTCAGCTTGCTGACGGAGTTAACCTCTTTGGCCATGTGGACAAGGCGTCCGACCTCGGATCAGAAGGTCCGTGGTTCGAATCCCATCACGGGACTCGGAAATTTTATGGCCGCTTCATCTTTAATGACATGACTTTCGATTCTACCGTTCTTGAGACAGATACAGGTTTACGTTTGTTAGGTTGCCGCCATATGCAGCGTTGTACAGTGGAGAAGGGATAAGCAGCTACTGGAACAGTCTCGTATATTTTAGAGTCAAAGTCATTATCCAGCTTTGACGATACTGGCAAAAATTTAAAACAAACAAACATCGCCACTTCTCTGTTGAAACTAACACATAATGAGAGTAATCAAGGTCATCATTTTGTAACAAAAGTACTGATATAATTTCATAAAATGCATTCGCAACTGGGGAATCAACTTGTTTTTTTTCGCATTTCTCGTTTACTCTTCCCTGTTCGGCGCAGAAAAAACACCTATTCCCTCATTCGAAACGCTTTACCGATTGCCACGCCAATATCTACCGTTGTATACCCTCACCGTCACCTTACCCACCCTTTCCGCTGTTGCAAAATCAATCTACCCATATGCCACCACCATCCTTTCTCTTGCTACCTGCGGCACGAGTGGCCCAGTCGTCTAAGGCGCCGCATTTCGCTGTGCAGATTTGCGCGTTCCTTGGGCACACCAGAATCGTCAACACTTATCTTTGTTTCATGAGCACGGGCTTTGAAAAGTGTTTGTTTCATGACACCGCATGACTAGCAACCACACACACACACACACACACACACACACAAACACACAAACACACACACACACACCTTGAACCCAATTTCACCTCACCTCTACTTTTTTACATTAAATCTTGTCCCTAATATAAGTTCGGTTGAAACTGCACTATGCATGTTTATACCTGAAAGCTAGTATTCACTAGTGAATAATAACCATCTCTGATGCACCAAGCACTAACTTAAACCTTTTGCTTTTACATCCGTATTGTGTGTAATTAACACATTAACACAGAAATCCCCTCTAACTCCGATCCAATTCGATGGCAAAAGAACGCAAACAGATAAGGCCGTCTTCTTATTGTCAACCGCCAGATGTCATCGTTGCAATGTTACTTTGTTAAGTATGATTTGAATTAAGTAATGACTGAAGCTTATTTTAGTGGTATAAAAGAACACATTCATGACCTGTAAACTAATTAAAGAATGAAGTGTACCATTAATCGTCCATCGGCTGACACACCACTTGATTCACGAAGCTCGTCACACACAAAGAGCTTGTTCGTTTGTTTTTTTAACGACAAACTCGACAATATACCAGTTGTATGACGGAGGTCTGTACATAATCATGCCTGGGCCAGTCAGTTCTGTGATCATCGATCCACGCAATTGGGAATCGATGACATACAATCAACCAAGTCAACGAGCCTGAACCCCCGATTCCTTCTGTCGCCCCATGCGACAAGGAATCCCCACAGGTGGACCGTCCATTTAATAATCGACCCGTGAAGATCTGTGGTGGAATATGTCTTCAGCAACCTATGCTTGCCGTAAAAGGCGATTATGCTTGTCGTAAAAGGCGACTAACGGGATCGTGTGGTCAGGCTCGCTGACTTGGTTGCATGGTTGCATGTCATCGATCCGAATTGCGTGGATCAATGCTCATGATATTAATCACTGGATTGTCTGGTCCAGACTCGATTATTTACAGACCGCCGTCATATGGCTGGAATATTGCTGGGTGCGGCGTTAAACAACAAACAACAAACATTTCATAATCGGCCTGTTTGTTTGAGACATAATATGTTTTCAATCCGGGCTTCAAGACTACACATGATGTCTGTGAAAGAAGGAGCATTTGTCCAAACGTTATTTTTCTCACAATCCAGCACGCCCTGTGACCATTTTAGTTTGTAAAATTTGAGGACAAATTATTTCTTAATTACTAAATGTATTTAGTAAACGGCATCCACAAAACGGCGTTCTTTGGGATCTCTTACACATCAACCAGGCCACAGTGATGCGGTTTTAAGAACGTTGGAATTAGTGTAATTACAAGAAAGTCAGAAGAGCAGAACCTTGTATTAAACCTTATTAACTAACTCCTTTGAGGGGCATTTAGAAGTTGGAGTACTACGTAATTGTAATAAAGAAGTTGTCCATACATATATCTTATCCTTACTTCGTTAACTAATGGGATGTAAACTAATGGTAGTCCATTAAATTCTTAATATGTCATAGGTTAATGGCTGCATTAATAACGACCATTCATTCTCATTAACTAATGGTACTTTAGGTGTATGTTTTTCCTTAACGTATCATTAAATGTTGGTTTTCCTTTGTTAATGTCCCAACAATTCCTCATCAGCAAATTAAATAATCATCTTCTCCATCCAGCCACTTTGCATCAGTAGTACAGAGTAGATCTGGTAGGGGTGATTTATCTTGGAGATTTACAAATACCTTTGAGTACAGCTTTAATAGAAATAATTGCAAGTTAAGAAAAATGTTTCATAAATGAGAATTAAAGCCTAAAAATATATTTTTAATCGGCTCCCCCTTTCGAAACCTGTGATTGTGGGTCCGAATCCTAGTTTGCCCCAAATATGTTTCTAGGTTTGTCAGCATCCCACCCGTGCTTGACCCGGGTTTGACCAAACTAGTAGACGTCTTAGACCTGCATCCCACATTAAGCTGACGCGCCGTGATATAACTAGATAATGTTTAAAGCGGCGTTAAAGCCAACTCACTCACTCACTCACTCACTCACTCACTCACTCACTCAAAATAAAAGTACGTGTTTTGAAACCGAGACCGAAACAGAATCCTTTCTCTAACCCATAGCATGACACGACATTGCGATGTCGCGACACGATATAGTGATATTTCGCGACACGATAAAGTGATATTTTGCGACACGGTAAAGTGTAATTTCTCGACACGATTAAAGTGATATTTCAATGTCGAACACCCCTAACAGTGGTATCTGCGGAAAGAGCAGACCCTGGGCAATAATCCCGATTCTGAAAAATAAAAGACAGAGGGTTGATGGGACAAAAACTCTAAAAAAATGAGTCCACGCGTATACAGGTATACTTTTAAGCTGGCCGAAGTGTGCGCAGAACGTTTCCCCAAGTCCCAAGTTCGAGATCCTAAGGGCATTAGCTCTCTGACTGCATACTAAAAACTAGTAATTTGAAGGGATTATGGGTATTTCCGATACGTTTCTAATTCCCCCAAAATATTTCTTGTAACCCCACGCTGTCCCCAGGATATCTTCATTTGTTATTTCTGCGCAGACTCAGGTGTGTGTAACTCATTGTCTTAAACATCAGCAACGACCATCTACTTCATAAGACGGTGTCTTTTAGTGACTGTTTAACTGCGACGTCATGCTACGACTAACTAAAGCACAACGGAACAGCAGCTGCTGTTAGAAGCAGTGTTACAAACTCAATGTAAAAATAACCATTTTTAACATTTAGGGTTAATCTTGTACATATCTCTGCTACTTTCACATTTTTCATTGTTTTAGTTCGGTTTCCTATAATAATTCGTATTTTTTCCCTTCACCTCTGCGTTTCCTCAGTAACTTCAAATAGTATAGCCATGAAACTGGTGTATGTGCACTGTACCTATCGTATTCCAACAACATCTCAACTACGACCAACTTGCCTTTCTTGACAGTTTTTCTGTTAGTGAATATTACTGACATGTCATTCAGCCGAGGGCGGTCGGGTAGCCTTGTGGTTAAAGCGTTCGCTCGTCAGGGGTACAATGTGTGAAGCCCATTTCTGGAGTACCCCGCCATGATATTGCTGGAATATTGCGGCGTAAAATCATACTCACCCATTCAGAAGATGTTATCAATCGTGGTACATGTACCACAAAGTTTGTTATCGTGATCGGCAATAAAATTGTGAATGATCCTTGTATATTCCGCGGATATTCCGCAGGTAAGTTGCGAATAATCCGCAGATTCATGGGACTATATCACGCCGTCAATGCGTGGCTGGACATGGCAACCCTCTCTCAATATGATGCTACACTATAAATGAACAACAGGTATTGTTTGAATAATTAACACCGGTTTGTAAAATATTCCTGTCATTATAATAGTGTCCTTTAATATGTGTCTTTTTGGCATATGAATATTTGATTTATGATCAACTTGCATTGTGTCTCTGGTCTCGTACAAATCTAGATGCATGTGTACTTGCATATGTTGAATACCACTGTGAGAATGGCCGTATCACAGTTGATGTATGTACTTGGGTATAAGAGAGACATCATAATTGGCGTGGCAACACAGTTAACGTTGATAACAATACGAAGGGCATTAAGTACTTCCACAAAGCTGATAGTTGGTATGGATTTTATTAAGGCACATATACTTCAATATGACAGCTAAAGTTCTTGTACAAGTTTGTCATTAAGTACATCCGTTGTCCTGAATGCATCCATGTAGTTTCCTGCACCTCGACATACCCGTTTTATGGTATGTTTGGTCACGTGTGCTAGTATCATTACTACCGCTCCTGGCTTCTGATTGGTCGAGAAGGTCACGTGACCTCTGTGACGTCTGACCTGCGCAGGGCATGGTGGGTCTTGCTTGCGCATCCAAGAGGGCGTCACATCCGTTTCCGGTGGCGCGCACCTCCAAGAGGGCGTCGCATCCGTTTCCGGTGGCGTGCGCACCTCCAAGAGGGCGTCGCATCCGTTTCCGGGGAGGAGGAGGGAAGGGGAAAAACACCCAGAGAAGCGGTCGTAAAAGGTTAACAAAATCGACATTGTTGTTCTTATGTTGTTCTAAAAATAGACGTGGTGGAGGGTGGGAGGGTGGTGGTGAAGGGAGGGAGGGAGGAGGCGGAGGTGGGTTCTTTGTTTGGGTTTGAGGGTCGTCAAAGCAAAGGATGAAAGCGTTCTTTCGGGAGAGATGAGTGGCCCTGAAAAGGGCCGTTTTGAGGAAGATCACTTCTTCACATGCACATACACGCAGTGGTGCAAAGGCACGGGTGGCTTGACACCTGTCTCCTGACAGGACACTTACTTGTGTGCGTTAAACGCCTCACGTAGGTGTCCTTCAGGACAGTGTTGCAATAGATGCACTGGAAAGTGCCATCCCGTGCCCTTGTGCCAAGGGCATATACTGGCAGGCACCCTTTGCATTGCCATGGAGGAGACAATGTTGGTGATGTTTCTTTCTTCTTCTTCAACTCCGAGTGGCACCCTTTGCACAGTGGCAAATGTTGTGTCACTGAGACGATCTCCAAATCCCAGTTTTCTTCCATGTTGCTGCTGATGATGATGTTTTTGTTTTTTTTACAAGTGACACTGATCCACTCGAATGGTTGTTCTCTTGTTTTTTAGGAGAGGCACTGATACCCTGCTTCCTGGTTGGTTCCCCAGGCAGCGCCCCCGATTCGTTCGTTTCGGTGCCTGGCCTGCACCTCGGTTTTCCAAACTGGACCGACCCTTGTGTTTTTATTTCCATAGGGTTAGGCTTGTAGCGTGAGAGAGAAAGCACAACCTCGTTTTGACCAATCAGAGCCCACCATGGTCCGAGCGTGGCCTCTGATTGGTCGACAACCCAGGCTTCGGATTGGTCAGATTTTGATCCTGTTTTGGGGAAGGGTTGTCTATAAATCAGACGTTCAGTCCATCTTATAGTACAGACGTTCATCAGACACGCATCGTTATCATGACGAGCAACCAAAGTACGCCCTATCGTTTGGAGAGGAAAGATACCACACGCTCCAGACGGTTAAGAACTGCTAACCATACGTATTGTTTGACTTTCAATCCAGACTACTTGGACATCGTACCACCGGACCGCATTCCCATGGAACTGCCAGCTTTATTTGACAGTGTGATCGATGACTTTTATCAACAGATGTCAGACCAGAAGGGAGATCGTATTGGTCTAGGTATCGATCATTCCGCTTTGAACACTCCCATACGGATTCCCTCTCGTTGCTTTGAAGATCTCCATGGGCTAGACATTTTGCATGCCGTGGAAAAAGTTCAACAGTCCAACAAAGACCTGAATATCGATGCCACCATGGCTGTGACTTTAGTACACGTAGCAGATCCCGACAGGCTAGGATCGGGCACTGAAAAACGTGATTGGACTTGAAGCCTTTTTAACACGCAAACAGGCCATTGTACGGATCAAGAACGAAGATCAATCCTGTTTGGCACGGGCCCTGGTGGTGGCACAGCATTATGGCCAGAAGCCCCACCCACCCTCTGACCCAAGAATAGTCCACCCAGCGAGTGAGACTGACGAGAACGGATCAGGACTTGTTTCGACGCCCTGGCCTGCCTAAAGGTCCCTGTCAGGGCCTGGACGTCCTAGCACGCGTGGGACGCGCCTTTGCCCACCTGAATTATCAACTGAAAGTCTACAGTCAAGAGGTGGACCAGAGACTGTTGTACAAGTGTGATGAGGCTCCACCCAACGCCACCGTGTTGCATTTATACCATCATGATAAGCACTACGATGTCATCACTTCCATGCCAGCTTTTTATGCGTCTAACCATTACTGCGAACGTTATGACCATCCCGATCACCATCGCTGCACCAAGCAATACCGCTGCCACCGATGCCTCCACTCTAGTTATTGTGGACCCAAGGAAGAGCACAGGATCCCTTGCTTGACATGTCAACGCTGGTTCTCAAATCAACAGTGTTACACCCAACATCTCCAGTCACCGTCAGAGGGAAAACCCAGCGCCTGTCAATCGATTCACAGGTGCCCGACCTGTTTTCACCTGGTCCGCGTTTTGGAGACCCTCATGGTTCACCACGAGTGCTCAGATGAAGAACATCCCTGCTTGGTGTACCGAGAACCCATGACCCCAGACCATCGCTGTTACATGATGCCTCTCCGTGAAGAAAACGAGGATGAGGAGGGGGAAGAGGAACAACATCACATACGAGACAACATCCAATACGTCTTCTATGATTTTGAATGCATGCAAGACACGGGGGAACACATTCCAAATGTGTGCGTGGTGCAGTTAGGATGTGGACGGTGCATCAGTGAAGTGAGCAAGGACTTGTGCGAACTCTGTCCATGGAGAGAAGAAGGGTATGGTCCCAGCCGTGAGATCGTGTTTCAAGGCCCCACCACGCGACATGATGTGTGTGTGTGGTTGATCATGCTAGCTGAAAAACCTACCACGACAGTCTAGAAGGAGGACCGCATTTATGTGATGGCACATAATGCACGATCCTATGATTTACACTTGATCCTGAAGGGCCTGTACTCCCTTCTGGTGAAACTCCCCACCAAGATTCAAAAGGGACAACAAATTTTGCAGGTGACCCTGGGACGGTTGTGTTTCGAAGACAGCTTACATTTCATACCTTACCCACTGAAAGCATTTCCAAAGAGCTTTGGGCTGAAAGAACTGAAGAAAGGGTACTTTCCGCACTTTTTCAATACTGAAGCCAACCAGACCTACAGAGGTCCCTATCCATCAGCCGTCATGTACGATCCAGATGGCATGTCTCCCGCAGAATGCACAGTCTTCCTCCAGTGGCATACCCAAAAAGTGCAATAAGGAGCCTTGTTTGCAATTGACTTGCAAGGAGAACTTTTAGTCTACTGTCAGAGCGATGTGGACATTTTGAGATGGGGATGCGCTGACTTCCGACAGAACGCCATCAACTCGGTTTGCATGGATCCCTTTGTAGAAATGATGACAGCCGCTGCATTCACCATGAAATCCTTCCGAAAACACGACCTGAAACCCAATACCATTGCCATTCTTCCACCTCAAGGTTACCAACCCAAGAGAAATTATTCCCAAGCCTGTATGCACTGGCTCAATTATCTGATTAAGGATGCACCCCCATCTGCACCTCCAGCACGCCAGGAATGGAGGTGAAAAAGAGTTCACGTGTGGAGAGGGCCAACATCAGTACAGTGTGGATGGTTACGATCCAGCGACAGGCACCATCTACGAATTCCTGGGCTGTTTATGGCATGGGTGCCAGACCAGTCACAAGACCCAACGTGGAGAACCTCATCCCGTCCTGGGCACGTCGTTGGGAGCCCGTTATACCGACACCCGCTACCGCCTGAGTCTGTTGAATGAACACCCTGAGGCGAAACGGATCATCACCCTGTGGGAGCACGAGTTTAAAAAAATGCAACAGGAGGACTCCGCTCTGCGTGCTTTCTTGCAGGGACCCCACTGTATCCACGTCCCTGGGCCGCTCAACCCTCGCGACGCCTTCTATGGAGGACGCACCAATGCCACGCGATTATGTTACGAAGCCCAAAAAGGTGAAACCATCAAGTACATCGATATTTGTTCCCTTTATCCATACATTTGTAAGACAGGAGCATTTCCACGGGACACCCGACCCTTCTCCATCAACCCCCTGTGGACGCGTTGTTTGAACTGAAAGGACTGATCCAATGCCGTGTCCTACCGCCGAAACGACTCTACCATCTGCTACTGCCTTACAGATCGGGTGGCAAACTGCTCTGTCCTTTGTGCCGTACGTGTGCTGTACGTGTGCCGATACCCGGTCAGACTCCCCCTGTAAGCACACAAACGAAGAGAGGTCATGGGTGGGCATGTACGCCACCGTAGAACTCCATGAAGAAGTATGACTACCAGGTGCTTCAGATCTACGACGTTTGGCATTTTGACACCTTTGCACAGCATGACCCCGACACCCAGCAAGTAGGACTTTTTGACACTTATATCGATCAACATTTCAAGGAGAAGCTCGAAGCCAGCGGATACCCCGAGGGATGTACGGATCACGACGCTTACATCCAGGAGATCTACGACAAAGAAGGCATTGGGTTGGACAAGGACCACATCGGAAATAAAACAGGACGTCGCACAATTGCCAAGATGCAACTGTATTCGCTCTGGGGCAAGTTTGGACAACGGTTAGACTACAGTCAGAAAATCTATATGAACGATCCTGTACAGTACTTTACCTTGTGGAGGGATGAACGCAATACCATCGAGGATGTTACCGTTGTCAACGAACACATGGTGGAAGTGACCTATACCCAAAAGAAAGAATTCCAAACCCCTCATTCTCATTTCAATGTCGCCATCACTGCTTGGGTCACCGCCCAAGCACGTCTCAAGCTGTACGAAACCCTTGCACTTGTGGGTCGCAGGGTTTTGTATTTTGACACGGACAGCGTCATTTACATTCATCGACCCTACGGCGCGAATCCAGAGCTGGGCCATTCTTTGGGTGAGTTTACAGATGAACTGGACGGAAACACCATCAAGACGTTTGTGTCAGGAGGTCCCAAAAACTATGGCTATGAGTTAATGAACCCCAGACCCGATGGAACGTGCATGACCTGCAAAGTGCGAGGGTTCACTTTGAATTACAGAAACCAACAACATCTCAACTTTGACACCATGAAAGGACTGATACTGGGAAAACGGCCTGGGAAGGAGGGGGAGAAAATCAGTTTGGATTACCCTCATCACATCATTCGAAAAGGACCTCGGTACGAAAACGTTCTTGTGACCCGACCCACCCGAAAAGACTATTGTACCGTGTACGACAAGCAACGTCTCGTCTACGATGAAACCACAGGGCTGCCTGTAGACACTCTCCTCTTTGGGTACAGAGACGACTAGATCATTTTTTTATTTTTTTTCATACCATTGGGGTGTCACAACGGATCTAAACTGAATCGATAGGACACCTAAAGAAAAACCGGATCGAAATCTGACCAATCAGAAGCCTGGGTTGTCGACCAATCAGAGACCGTGCTCGGACCATGGTGGGCTCTGATTGGTTGAAACGAGGTTGTGCTTTCTCTCACGCCTAACCCTATGGAAAAGAAACACAAAGGTCGATCCAGTTTGGAAAAACGAGGTGAAAGTCAGACACCGGAACAGACCAATCAGAAAGCAGGGCATCAGTGCCTTTAATACGACCAACGCTCTCCGGTCATCACTTTTCACTGAACGGACCAAGCAGCAACATCGTCCCTCTGATTGATGTTCCTCACGTTGTGCTGGCTGTTGGCGTTTTATCTGGAAGAAACACGTGTTTGGAGAGAGTACCATGAAGTGTTGACACACATCCGTGAAGACTTGGAAAGAAACAACGAACAGAAACTCCGGACAACATCATGTCGAAACGGTTGAATGCCAAGACACGGAGCGACATGGGTGGTAAAGGAAGCAGTGGAGATGAGAACGGTGACATGACTGCTGAACTGTGGGGTGAAGTGTACGACATGTTGTGTGCAAAGATAAAGGCCAAAGACGCGTACGCCAAGATACGTTCAGAGATGAGGAAACTGACTGAACCCAAGAAAGTAGCACCAAAGAAGACGATAAAGAAGACCCCGGAGAAAAAAACAAGCAAACCAGCAGCAGCAGCATCAACAACAACCACCACAGCAGCAACACCCACCACCACCATCACCCTCACAACAGCGCCAGTACATCAGCACCACTACATCAGCAGCAGCAGCAGACACCGAAATGAAGGGGACATCCTTTTTGAAACCTGCAACACCTGCAAAAAGACGACCACGGAAGAAATTGTCTCTGAAGATCTCTCATCAAGAACAACTGTAAGTACCATGCTATTCTTTGTCTCAGTCATTCTTGATGTGATGATGATGTAGATGTTGATGTTGATGATGAATATGACTATTCATATGATTCTTTTCTTGTTGGATTGACAGGATTGACAGGAACCCTGATGTCAGTTCAGCCCAGTCCGTGCTAGAACATTGGTGGGAACAAACCTATTCACCGAATGCACCTGTGATGATGACGACCGGTGACAGTGTTGATCATGAAGCGCTCAAGCTGGCAACTCTCCCTTCCATGGATCTGGACACACTGCTTGATGCTTCTTGGTCACCAGCATCACCGGAAGATGTCTATTCCTCAGGTATGCACATGGTTTGCAATGATGATGATGATGATGATGATGACGACTTTGACCAGGATCCTTATGGAGAAGCTCAACTCACTCCCCTACAACGTGAATGTAGTGCCTGCGGACACAACAACATGTTAAGATACATAAGCTGCAACAGTGGTCAAGTGATGTGCCATGTCTGTTTCAGGGAGGCCATAGACTGTACTTGTTTTACTGATGGACCTCTCACATGTTTGCGACCTGTTTGGGACAGTATGATGGAGGGCCACATATTAGGGTGACCCCACCTTCACTCGAAGAGCTTGAAGATAGAAGAGCTTGAAGATGAAAGAGGAAACGTTTACACGTTGTTGTTGTAGGGACATGCAAAGCACTCCCTCCTCCATTGTCTTTTCGTATTTCCTATGTATCTGGTTGTGGTTGTTTTTCATTATTAAACAGTGATTGATTGAACTGACTCTTTGTGTCTTGATTGATCTTAACTCCAATAGAGTGCCGAACCGAGGGTAGAGGTTGAGTTGAGATGTCGTCTACGTTGTCTGTCTGTCTGTCTGTCTGTCTGTGCGTCTGTCATGTCAGTGCACACCAAAGTGATGAATTAAAATGAAAAATAGATAAAAGAGAAAGACAATGCTTGAAAGATCAGCTGACTGGTGTCAGTCATTCCAGTACACACCACCACTACCACCGTATGTCATGTCATGTGTCATGTTATGTATCATGCCGTGTGTCAGTCAGCCCAAACACAGGATGACGTCACGTGATGAGGTGGATGATGTGGATGAGGAGGATGAGGATGATGAGGATGATGAGGTCATGACCTTACGTTGAAGGGGGTAGGGAGGAGAGTTTCATAAAAGCAGGCGAACCCCCAGACCTTCTTTCAGTGAAGTCACAGTCATCATGGAGCAAAGACGGTCTATGAATGCCATGTCATCCTCGCGAGATGTCCCCGATACCGAGTGGGTGTCTGAAAAGGCGGGAGAACAAGAAGCGAGAAAACGCACACTCTTTATGGACGACACATGGCGACTCAGTGACATTCTGGAGGGACCTTTTCCTTCTTAGACCTTGTGTCATCCTTCTCATCTAACTATGATTCATTTCATGAACGTCTGAGGTCTTTTTCAAACGTGGCCTAAACATATGACCCAGACCCCTTATGACATGGCCATGGCTTGCTATTTCTATCAAGGACGAGGTGACTGTGTTATCTGATATTGCTGCAGTGTGACACTCTGCCAATGGGAAACCCTGGAAAGAACATCTGAAGCACGCCAAAGTCCCCTGCGAATACTTGTGTGTGTTTTGTCCTGATGGAGAAGTGAACGAAAAATACAGACGTTAGGTGTCCCAAGAAGCACAGAAGAGAAGAGTCGAGTGTCTTGTTCACCCCAAGTGACAAAGTTTCTTTTTTTTCAAAGTGTACAGACGTTCATACCCTCATGGTCACCCTCGTGGTCACCCTCGTGGTCACAAAAATCACAGGGACGCCCCCTCATCCTGTGACTTTTTGTTTTGTCGTGTTGGTTCATGTGAGCGGGGGATTAAAAAAAAGGTTGAACAAATAGTAGTGTTATGTTGTCTGTAGGATGAAGAAAAAACAAAACAGGATCTAAATGCACACCCAGATAAAAACCGGATCGAAATCTGACCAATCAGAGGCTTGGGTTGTCGGCCAATCAGAGACCGCGCTCGGGTCATGCTGGACTCTGAATGGTCGAACAGGGGTTGTGCTTTCTCTCCCATGGTAAAATCCATTTCCTATGGAAAAGAAACACAGGGGTCGGTCCGTTTTGGAAAACCGAGGTGCAGGCCAGGCACCGAAACGAACCAATCGGGGGCGCTGCCTGGGGAACCAATCAGGAAGCAGGGTGTCAGTGGCTCTCCTATAAAAACAAAACAAGAGCGAAGCCACTCACACACTGCATTCTATGAAACCAACCATGCCACCTCGATAGGGTTGTATGAAGTGCCAGACTGACAGTCGCAGTTACCTGTACTGCCCTGAAGTGACATGTACCGAGTGCCACGCTCAAGGTCACCGTCAATATGTCTGTCCGAAGATAGGCAGACAAGATAAGTCTTCCCTGCACTTCTGTTACAACTGTCAAGTCATGGGTCATTTCGCTGCAGTTTGCCCAGAACCCAGTCAAAAGAAGACTCCTCAGGGACCCTGTTACAACTGCCAAGTCGTGGGTCATTTTGCTGCAGATTGCCAAGAACCCAGTCGAAAGAAAACGTCAGCAACACCGTCAACGTCGACACCCGTGACACCCGTGACACCCGAGATACCAGTGACACCAGTGACACAAGTGCTTCATCTCATAGAAGCCATGCATGTCGATGTCCTCGACCTAAAAGAATGCATCACACAATTCCGTGTGGGCATCACACCTCGTCTAGAGAAAAGAAAACGGGACAGAAGCCTCTCAAGAAAAGACTCTTCAAAGCGCCGACGACACCTTCAGGCCGAGGATTAGATGGAGGTAGAGGATGAAGAAGATAAATCATCTGAACAAAGTGACTAACGCATGGGGCATGCTGCTCAACTGTTTTTTTTCCAGTTTCCCATCGTTTCCAGTTTTTTCTAGTGTTCCAGTGTTCCTACCGTTTCCTGCCGTTTCCAGTTTCCAGGTTCCAGTTTGTTTACCAACGTCCCTTTTCAGGGCCATCCATCTCTCCCGAAAGAACGCTTTCATCCTTTGCTTTGACGACCCTAAAGAGGGTGACGCCCTCTTGGATGCGCACGCCACCGGAAACGGATGTGACGCCCTCTTGGAGGCGCACGCCACCGGAAACGGATGTGACGCCATCTTGGAGGCGCACGCCACCGGAAACGGATGTGACGCCCTCTTGGATGCGCACGCCACCGGAAACGGATGTGACGCCCTCTTGGAGGCGCACGCCACCGGAAACGGATGTGACGCCATCTTGGATGCGCACGCCACCGGAAACGGATGTGCCGTCATCTTGGATACGCACGCAGGACCCACCATGCCCTGCGCAGGTCACGTGACCGGAACAGACGTCACTGAGGTCGACTAATCAGAAGCCAGGAGCGGTACTGGACCGATGCCGTCAACTACTCTAATTAAATATTTCTAAATAATTTTAAACCAGGGTCAGAAAATATGATGTATGGTACCAGGGCATATTGATATTAAAGTTGGTATATTAAATCGTATAGTATTACAGTATTGCACCATATCGCTAATACCAGTATCACGTGACATATTACACATATTGTCTATCAAGCTGACAAGAAAATATGATATATGGTACCAGGGTCATATTGATATTAAAGTTGGTATTATATTAAATCGTATAGTATAACACTATTGCACTATATCGCTGGCACCAGTATCACGTGACATATTTCACATATTGTCTATCAAGCTGTATGCAAGGGTCAGATAAATAATCGTTGTGTTTATCTTTTGATATTAAACAACACATCCAATACATGGCTTCGTGAGTGTGTAGGGTAGCAGTTGAAACATTATTTTGTCACGTTACAATTCGGATTAATGTCCCATATGAGTACAACGTGAACCTGACATCTGGTGCATCGATCTCATTTTGCTTAACATTGTTATTCAGAAGTTACTGTGTGTAGTAGGTCAACAGAAAAGTTATTTTACAAAAGTCAATTTGTTGTTTTTGCTAAGTTGAAATTCTGACATTTGTTTAGAATGACACCTAGACGTACACCCTCGATACATTGCTGGCATATTTCCTAATGCGACGTATATCCATATCATGACCCTCAAGCCAATATACCTGTGTGATGATTAAAGATAAATGTGTGTGTAGATATTGAGTGTTAGTATATGATAATTAATGAAGCAGGTTTGATTGTTCTGACGTTTGGCAATTACGTACGATTAAAACAATATCTATTTCCAAAAGGAATGAGATTGGTGAACAGGCAAAGCCTATTTGAACACCTCTCCCGACAAAGACATTAAACAATTGATAAAAGTAGACTGTACTTAAAGTATGAAATTTAGGTTAACTGTACCTACTGTTGCAAATATTATCATGATTCAAATATACAAGTCACACATAATTCACACATGCACATACTGCTGCATAGCCAATTCATCTGGGTCAAATACACTTCAAACTGTCTAACTTATGAAAATGCCAGATGTTACATGAAACGATGTAAAAAAATTAGCAATTATATGACTCACTGTATTACTGGATCGTGTTTGATATAATAAATAATTGATCAGACAACACATTTAGCCAAGGACTGGAGGAAGGCTTATGTTGTGATGTTATGGTATTCCTCTTGCGCCGACTAATAATCGGGATTCAAGACAAATAATGGATAACCTGTACAACTCAAAATAGACATTTTCAGCTCTTACCGTGATTATGTTTAAGTGTTGGGTGAGTTAAAATACAACGTCCCTTCGGCAATCTTTCAAAACAGATTTTCGGTGTTGTTACGCTGCAAACACGAGAACGTCGTTTTTTCCCGTATATGGTCATTGGATGAAAAAACGACGTCGGAATTTACTGCGAGAGAACGATGTTATCAATTTATTCTCTTTCTTGACTGAAACAGCGTTTACCGGTATTTCTATTTCTCAGCTTCCATTGGTCAGCTTTCGCGTGTCGGATTACAGGCTGGAGTTTGATGCTGATGGTGATGCTCCGGAGCTGATGCTCGTAGCTGTTACAGGAACTGCTAAATTCTACCGTTCTGCGCATGCGGATTGTTTAATACCTTGCTCTAATTTGCTGTTCTGTGCTGCACGCTTTCGCGATTGTTTCCATCAGGTACTTGATGTAACACGTCGCAACTGTTCGAAGCTGTCACGCGCTTTTCTCATTAAATAACGTAATGATAACGTTGAGATTTTTAGTAAAAATAATTAGGAAAGGGCAAAGCTCAGGAATGGCTTAAGTATAGAAAATAGATATTACTTTCGCAGTCAAATATAACCAACAAATACGCAAACTAATATGAAACTGAAACTGAGTAACTTGCCGAAAAATACACCTTATCTTTAAGGTGATTGATATGGAATATTACGCTAGGTGCTTACTGCTATGCCAGTCAATAAGTGAATTTAATGGCATTACATAGAAATATTCAATGTTTATGTTGTTGGCGCCGGTGCTGCTGGTGCTCCTACCGCTGTTCCTGGGTGCCTGGTCATCGAGGATGCTGTGTCCGCCGAAGCTCCTCGCGTTGCAGATGTCGTGTCCTTAGCGGTGCCCACTGCTACTAATATGAGTGACCCTCCCCCATTCGGGAAATGCTACAGATGCTGAGGCTCTGATCATTGGGCCCCTAACTGTCCCGGCACCAAGTGTCACAGGTGTGGTGCAAATGGACACTACGCCAGAGGCTGTATCATGCCGCCAATGGCCATGCCATAATCTAAGGAGAGTGAGCCCAGTGCCAGTATTGGTGCGCCAGAGGATTCTACGAAACAAAAGAGGAAAACCAGTGAGACGAGAGGATGAATTGGAGGGTGAAATGGGGATACCTCTAGAGATGTGTGCAAATTGTTGTGCAAAAAAACCCGGCCGATGACGGCATGATCACACGATCCTTGGCTCGCATTACAGAAAATTAAAAAGTGTTATTGGCCAGGGAGACGTATTAGTTTGAGTGGAGAGGCGGAAGATAGAGCTGAAACCATTGGGGTGGTGGCTCCCATGTCACGACTACCCACCGATGCTCTTGAAAACTGCCCTCCGGATGGTGCTCACCGGGTAGTGATGGCTAGGACTCCTGCTTCAGAGGGTTTCAGCCCTTTAACCCTCTTGGTGCCACGGGACCATATATGGTCCCTCACTTTTCACACCCGCATAGTGCCAGGGGACCATATATGGTCCCGAGAAAATGCCCTTTTTAAACTGTTTATTTTGATATTTAACACTGTGTGCACAAAGTCAAAACTATCACCATCTTCACCCAATTCATCTTAGCTTTAACATCGTGTAACTCATACTTAATACAATGCTACGGATTGCGAAATATGGTGAGATTAGTAATGTGGCTACCGCTCTTCTCGGCGTTTTTCTGCCATGTTTGAACACCAAGCGAATGACGGCGAATTTTGATTATGCACCCATGTCACATACACGTAAATATTTTAAAACAAAATCCTTGTTCATAAGAAAAAATATGACCTGAGTGGTCAGAAAGACATATTTTTCCCAACTGTATATTTATTCACGTAAATACAATTCTGTTCACTCCTTTATGAACAAGTTTATTTACACGTTTTGTATAATATAATTATTTTTATCGACTATCGGTAATGGCGGAATGGTCGGTACACATGAGAAAACGACAGTGTATATTTCAATTACATTTATGACGTACATTGAATGAATTTATAACTATCATCACCATAATACTCTCGTGTAACTCATATTTTATGCAGTGCTACGGATTGCGAAATCTGGCGAGACTATTAATGTGGTTACCGCGCTTCTCGATCTTTTCTGCCATGTTGAACTTCATGCGAATGAAGGCAAAGTTTATTATGCACCCATGTCACATACACGTAACTATTATTATATCAGACAGCCAATTTGAAAAAGAAATCTGATCGGATTGATCAGAAAGATTTACTTGTCCCCACTGTACAGTTATTGGCGTAAGAGTACTAACGTTTAGTCGGCCACGGAAGTTTTTTTTTCAAGTATTGCATATGTTTATCGACTGTGTGTCATAGTGATTTAGCACGGCGCTGCATACCAACCTAAACATTGAATGACTAAGCCCAAAATGATCGACAGGGCACGTTCGCCCCATATCTGTGCCGCGATTTCTTGTTTACCGGTTGTCCTACATACTCGCCCGTTCAGACAAATAACTGCTACTTTTTTCATATGAAATGACTAAGAGTCATGTGTGATTGCTCAAACTACCTGACCGTGTGAGTGACTTGCCCTAACTGTTTCACATTTTGTCGCAAATGGAGATTCAAAAGTGTGGCCACGACATCTAACGTGAGTCGACGCCATATTGTAAACAAATTGTGTCAAGGTCGGTTCCACATGTAGTACCTCGGGCCCCGTTTCTGTCGATGGTACACGCGATACAAACATAATGCAACTACTGAAAACATCAACATAACTTCCACAATGATGACATCAATAACTTTTTGTATTTGGATTAACCGCTAATGGATACGCTGTGCTGTTAAGTTCGATTTCGATTTGTTTCGCCTTTCATTGAAACTGTGATAATGGCGCTGTGATTGGTGTGCTGAACTAGTATTTTCCATGAGTCTAATGTACATGGTACATGCTGTGATTGTAGAAGATAATGGATAACCAATTGTGTATGCATATATATAATCAAATACACATTACGAATCTATTCAGAAAATGGAATATATTAATTATAGCTCGTTTTCAAACATTCTGCTATGGATATTAGATGAAAGATTAATATTAGATTTACAAATTATTTATGTACACTGTACTCTCGATTAACGTATGATAATCTATTGCAAGTCTTCAACTCTTATTTGATATGTCATCTGGAATGTCAGCAATGAGTAAAATTAATTTTATTTCGTTACAATCTGCAATTTTATTCTAATAGGCTAATAGACGGTCGGTGATTTCCCGCCGCTGTGGATTTGTCGTCTGGACAGGTGCGCGTGATTTGACCACGCGTGTTGTGACGTGGATGATGTCACATGAAACAGCTGATCTAATGTTGTGGTAGTATAATGGATACACGTGGTTTCATTTTCCAAATAACAATATTCTCTTTGACTGAACTAGAAAGCATATCTAGTACACGATTGGAAAATGTCTACGGCGACCGACGAGTGAATGAGACCGCTTATCATTTTACTTACAGTGTTAGAATTATTGGCACAGTTTTCTAATTTTGGTATGTTGACATGTGCTTTTCATATCTGTTTGAAGGCTTGATATTCCAAAAAATATAACGTGCATTTAGTTGAATACAATGAGAAATGGATCCAATATTAAACAACCTAGATTTTTAATATTTTAGCTTCATCTATTGGAATCTCGAATGGTTCAATATATAACATAAACAGTAAAAGTAATTAGATCTACTCACAATATTTTAGATAATCAATTTCTGAAAGACAAAAAGTTTTCAGTGTGAATGTGATTTCGTTTTGATGTTTTATATAGTAATATTTATGTCTTTTTTCACTTTGCATTATCTGAATTACCAAATACTTCGACCAGTGACATAGTAGTAATTAGATTCTACTTTGTTTTGTATCCTAAGTATGAAATAGATTTTTTTTTAAATAAATATTTGTCTAAGAGCAAAATCAAAGCATTCTTGTGGGGGTTTTTTCACCATTTTAATTTGTATATCTTCCCTCCAAGCTGTAGTTTAGCTAGGCCAAAATTAAGAAAAAAAGGAAGGACATTCTAAACCATTTTTATTAAAGATTTTGCTGGTTAAATTTTCGAAGTTCAATACCAAGAATATATTTTTCCTTTTATGACAAATAATTCCATTACTTTCATTGACCTACGAACATTATCTATTTCAAACTTTTCCTTTAGTAGAATGGGATGGAATGGGAAACTAGTGGAAATAAACTAACACGTATGTCCTTAAATGTACATGTACATACCTAGCTAGGTGTAAATACACTTCTAAAGTCGTATTTATAAATCAAATGAATAAATGAAAGAAACAGTGGTATTTCATGGACTGGCCATACAAGTATATTTTGAGCAGAGGTCTAAGTTAGGCAGCCAAGTGCGAAATACGAGCTGATACGAGGATGTATGTTTTCTGGTGGCCATAGTGAAACAATGACATATGGCGCCCGAGTTGCGAGTGATCGAAAATTGGTTTGTTGAACAGATTTGCTGCCCATGAAAACGTTTCAACAATTTTGATTGAATCGTTAGTATAATCTTGTTAATTATTAAGAAATAATAATGATGCCCGATATTGAGCGATGTCAATTTGAGTATTGTTAGGGCTGTTTAGCGATCTTTCACATTTTGTCCTTTGAAAATGTACGATGTCAATTACCCCGAAGTTGTTTTTATCACTAATAAAAGAGCACGGATATTGAAACATACATGGACGTAACCGGGATTTCTTCAAGAAATACATTCCAAACTGTCATTCGTTTTGTGACATAATCTTTGAAACAGTCTGCGTATGAATTAATCACGACCACTTCCATCAATTTTGTTTTGACGTCAAAAACACGCACAATTTCATCGGGATTTTTTATCGGTAAATATAACTCACGGAAAATTCTCAGTGAATGTGTACTTCAACATAAATATCATATGTCTTTCACTGTTAGGACATGTACTTGCCAATGATATGAATTATTGGTCATTTAGGCGCTTACTTGACTTTACTTGCCATATTCGGGTGCGCCCATATTACGATTGATGTAGAAAAGTAGGAAACTTATAATACCAGCACTTTTATCGATGGCTGGGCAGTGCATAGATCTTTTGGATTTGGTGACTTTAGATACTGTTGGAAAGACAATCAATTCGAGTTGCATGTTATACAATTTGGTTACACTGTGTGAAGAAATAAAGACGTTGCAACACTTTTGATACAATTTATACGTTTTTGTAACCGCGACGTCAGCACAGTGCGGCACTGAGCGGTTTGCAGGCTGACTGACGTCCAGGCACCATGATGGTAAGCCATCTCTCGTTTGAAGACGCATACTCAGATGGTGAGAGATATACCGGGTATAGCTACGTCACAACATGGCGGATACAATCGGACACACACACAGTCTTGCAGTTGTGTTTTATCAGGACATACATAAATAGAAATGTTTGTTAGTGTTGACGAGCCCGGCACAACACGACGATCACCGTTAGAATACGAAACCACATTTATGATCGCCATGTTGTGACGTCACAAGTAGAATATGTTGTATGACGTCACACACACATGCCTAGGGAATGTTTACGCGATGTTACATACGTGTTCGACGCTGCTGACGTCACACAACACGACCACCGACCCAAAATGGCGATCACCCAAGGGACAATTCCCCCAAACTCAACATATATCCTTCGGATCCTTGAGAATATAAAGAAAACATTTCTCATTTGACTTTACATTTCATTAGATTGTGTTCAAATGCGAAATAAACTTCTATCTAGAAACATTAATATGTTACAATATTAACGGAAGTTGTATTAATAACATCCATTTTTATTAGATTACCCAGATTGTATATAATATCGATTATCATGGCCAATATGAGCTTGCCATGAACATATGGCTCATTGTGAGGACAGGCTTTGCACGGATAGGTCGAACTGCAGGTTTGTTGAGGCGCAGTTAACTTCATGGTACGGATTCATTTAATATTTCTCTTTTAACCACCATCGGTGGTACATGAGCAATAGCATAACATATGATATACAGAATGTGAATCAATGAATACACGTTTAGTTAATGCGACTTCAGATTGTATTCTGCATATATGACTATCTAATTAACTCTGTATTTACAATTGCTAGGAACCTACCAAATTGCTTAAAGTATTTACATTTAGGAGTACAATACAAGCGTTTTAGATTCGAAATGTTTGGGCAGTTAGGTATTTATCATCGATATGTGTTATTCTTTGTTTTCTAAAAGCCTCGTGATCACAACGAAATAAATAATGAAATTCGTCTGTAATGCCTGCATTTATGACCATCTCGTCCCATTCTGGGACAAGCCGAGTGTAGACTCTCGAAGGTTTCACATTGGCGTATGAACACGAGTATTACTTCAAACAGGAACGATAAATCTCATTCTACCCGCGTCTAATAGTAAAATTAATGTTGGCAGCAGGAAGACTTGAGTGAATATTGTGACACGAAAGCAACTGTTAAATGCATTGTGTTGCTGTGGGCTAGGTATTTGCCCATGTGTCATGAAGCTTGTAGACAAACCTCTATGTATTTGTTAAAGAAAAACATGAGTTTTAAAGCAAGGGAAAATATTCTCGCCCATGGGCGAAATATTTTAACAACACCACAAATGTGTTGAATTAAGTAAAAATGTGTTGAATCATGTGTCAGGAAGCATGGAGACAGACTTCTATGAATTTGTTAAAGAAAAACATGAGTTTCCACGCATGGCGGCAGTAGTTAAGGACTGTACCCTGAAAGCCGGAAGTGGTTCTGCGCATGCGAAAGACGGTTCCGTGGAGGGTACTGTCCTCTACTACTGGCGGTCTTCGAGAGGGAGAGGAGCCTTGTTGTAAGTAACGGAAACATGCGACCGGTGGCAAATGCAATGCCTGGCGAGTTACATAAATGTACATAAGTGATCTTTTGTTCCATCTTCTGGTCCAATGGGTGGGTTATGGTTTGATGTTCTAAATTTTAGTAGTGGGTATGTAACTGATTTTGGTAGCAAAAGTTACTTTTCAAAACTAGGTGCATGCTTAAACATTTGTAGTAAAAACATTGTAGCATATTGCGGCTGAAATACGCCAAGTTTCATCGAATTAATCGATCATTGTTCTTTCAACAGCTGCTACAATCCAGTCTCTTTTTAAAATGTCGGGGCGGATAAAATAAGGCAGTTAGACCACTGGAGTTCAATTTATCTTCAACACAGCTCTAGAGAGAGAGAGAATGAGAGCGAGCGAGAGAGGGGGGACAACATTGAGATAAAAGCTGTTTAAGAAGTACAAATGGATATATTTGTGACTACCACAGAAGTAGAGAATGGAATTATGTCGAATGCAATTCCCTATATTGACTTGTACCACATGGGAAATTTCATCTTGAAAGGGGCGCCGCTCATTGGTGGTTGGAAAGCATATGCAAAATAGAATCCCAGATACATCGAGTATATGTGGTGACGAATCACCAGCAGTATTTACAGGGGGACTACGTGTAAATTTTATCACAGTGGACAGCGTTGGTCTTTGACTGGCTGTGGCGTTAAAGTCACTCACTCACTTGTGTGGAGAAATGAATGTTCATCTTATTTGTTATTGATGAACAAATGATATTTTTTAAGGATATATAAAAGTGAAATAAAAACTACAGTAGCTATGCTGGAATGATATTAAAGAACATTTTCTATATAATCATACTTATTGTTGCCGATTAAACAGTTAAAAACAGTTACAATTTGCAGATGTGTTGGTGTTTAACAGACACACAAAATCACTTAAGGCTGGAGAGTAGGTGTTCCTCACTATTTAAAAGATAGTATATACATAGGCCACAATGAGATTAATGTTTGCGTACTATACAGGTTGTGACTGACGATAAGTCTCTGAAAATGTATAATTTTGATAAAAACAAACAACTATATTTAAATTGAAAAGGAGCCCCAGCGAGAGGGGAGATTCAGACATTGGGATAAGCTAAACTTGCTTAACTGAGAACTATAGCATTACAGTAAGGGCTGGGCGGAAGGGCTAAAAATATGGTTGGGGACTCTGAGACAGCGAGCATGTATCACCAGAACTCGCGAACGTTATTATCCCGTCTTCTTTCTGGCTAACAGTTCCAACAAATACAGCTGTATGTACGTCGTTTTCGCATCCGTGTCGACTTAACCCGTTTGCGAAAACACTCATATATTTTGCAGGCTAATGTATGTGATGATTATTACCAATGATTATGATAATGTCAATTAAAAAAAACAAAGACGATAATATTTTCTGTACTAACTTGCATGAGAATTGATTTTGATTTTATATATTTTGTTTTAAAAACATTGAATATTTCTATGTAATGCCATAAAATCAACTTAAACATTATTGACTGGCACAGCAGCAAACACACAGCCCCCAAAATGTCGATCTTGGTGGCGAGGCACTGCCTCATACCATACATATTATTGTAACGCTATCAGTGTTTGCCAAATACGACTGACCCCGTGGAGACCCCGTGGATATGTCAAGTACATATCAAGTGGACCAGTGAGTGGTGATTTCATGTCACCTTAAGGGGAACAATTTTAAGTGCCTCGTCATGGACACCACTTGATGGTCAATTTAATCTAAGGTTGACCACACCAAATTTTAGTACCTGTACAAAACAAAATGCTTCGCATTCCATCATTACTTTATATACCGGGCGACTTCCGAATACCGACAGACTTGGTCTCAGCACCCTAAGGTACGGGCGAGTACATTAGAGGGAGGAAGGAAGGACGGCACACTTCCTTTGACTTGTACATATGCCATTGTGATTAAAACTACGTAATCCTCAAACCGCCTTCTTGTGTTGTGTTACATTATTCATAACTTCGAAACAGAAACTGTCGCGATGGAATATATGCACATTCTCTATGAACTCTTTCTAGATTTAACGTTGTTCAGATCCACATCGATCCACGCTTTTGGGATACGATGACATGCATCAACCAAGTCAGCGAGCCTGACCACCCGATCCCATTAGTCGACTCTTAAGACAAGCAAATCCTGACCCACCGGTGGAACCAATCACTAACACCTGTAAAGGTATTTCAGCTATATGACAGGCATGAGTTGCTGAAGACCATTACTAACCGGGTCTTCACGGGGAAGAAATGCAAATAGAATAGATAGCATTACTGTAATAACGTCATGTAGTCTTGATGGCCATACCAGCTACCTCATTTAAGGATTAACCAGTTCAGAAATAACTTACAATAAATATGTGTACAATTACCTCCTTCTTTTATACAGCATCCATATACCACATGCTTAATGAATATTTACTATCAAATACCATATTCAGTGGAACTTTACCATTTTTCATTGACACCATTTTCGTACAATTTCAGATGCGAGGTCGAAAAGTCTTAATTATCCCATGTGTGGCATGCGTGGTAACATTCTCCATATACCTTTTCGTGTGTCCATCATATACCGGAAGTGGCGGTTTTGTTTCTCCCCTTGATGAAGGAGAGCGTCAATTTTCATCTCTGAAGGCACACACGTGGGAGAATACCTTGATTGGGAAAATGACATCAGGATCAGACAGGGTTAAGAGTAACTCCTACACAATCTTACAACATGCTTCGTCTCGGCTAGTCTTCAATGAAGCCATTACAAAGTACTGGAATCCAAAAGATGGGGTCAATATGGATCTCCCATTCAAATACAAGTCCTTGACAAATTACCCTGTAAATGGAACCAAGCTTATTGTATTTGATAAATGGCCTGACTGGTTGCGCTCACCACTTAAAGGTCAGATGAAGCTATGCAAATACAGCAACTGTTTGTTGTCAGAGAATCGCTCAATGATTGCAGAGGCAGACGCAGTGCTCTTCAATGGCAGGTCGCTAACCCCGACACCCCCAACCCGCACCCCGGGACAAATGTGGGTAATATTCGATTGGGAGAGTCCTGCTAACCTTGCACACACAATGCACACACTGAAATGGAGAAGAGTATTTAATTGGACTATGACATACAGAACAGACTCCGACCTCTTCGCGCCCGTGGGGATGTTTGTACCGACTCTGAAACTCCCCTCGTATCATCATCTTCTGAATATCGTGCAACGCAAGACGAAGGCAGTTGCTTGGTTTGTTAGCCATTGTACAACAGCTTCAAGACGAATGGCATATGTCGAAAGGCTAAAGAAAATCATTGACGTTGACGTATTTGGACGTTGTGGGCCTGAGGAATGTTTAAGATCTAGTCTAGAATGCTTAAACATGCTGAACCATACCTACATGTTTTATTTGTCGTTTGAGAACTCCTTGTGTAAAGACTACATCACGGAGAAGCTGTACAAGACATTCAACGTGCCCTGCGTCCCGATAGTCCGGGGCGGGGCCGACTACAAACACCTAGTACCCAATGGGACGTACATCGATGCAGCTGATTTCTCCAACCCGGAGTCTCTGGGCTGGCATCTGAAGGGTCTTATGTCTAACACGTCTGCTTACATGGACATACTCATGAGGAAGGAACAGTACAGGGTTTTCGGGTCAAATCATATGAAGCAAATGGCATTTTGTGAACTTTGTTATCGACTGAATAACCCAGGTACTCTGTGGGGCACACAGACAGATGTAGAGAAATGGAAAGAAGAATGTCATGCACCAAGAGATCTTGGCTAGGTGAGACCAAAAGGCTTAATGTTCGAATAAAAAAATTACAGATTAATACAGTGATTGTGGTAGGCCTTGAAGAGGCATGAGTATCGCAGGGACGGGGAAACAATTTGTTTTCAATTGAAGCAACAAGTACTAGTGGTTGACGCCACCACAACAAAATAAGTCCGTGGGTTCGAACCAATGTGCTTTTGGGTTATCATCCTTGGTCAGTGGATGCAAAAATCCCGATCATAAGGGAGAAACCTCTTTGTCAATTAACGTGCATAAGTCTCAAAATTAAGAGGGCACACTTTGATATAACTGAACCACTTTTCAAAACGTTGATTCTCTCACATTCACTCTGAAGATTGAGATCTTCTGTAACGACCAAGTTTGTGATTATAAACAGATGTTCAACAAACAACATACATCTCCATATCTAACTATACACAAATAAAATAGTTGAGGACCCCCTGTATATTTTACAATGACTGGTTGTACGAGCGTTGGCATTTAAACCCCAATATCAATAAGCTCGGAAAAACGAATGTTGTTTAATGAAGACACCTCTGGCAATAATAAAACATAAAAAGTGTATCCCTTTTTCAAATTTTAATCATTATTCTCACAAAAACTCAGAGGCACTGTATTTGTGCAAAACAGTAGCCACAAAAGGTATGTAGGTACAGAATCAGGAACACATCAATTCCACATCATGATTCATGATGAAAAATGTCATTTTCAGTCCAAGATTACATTCATGAAACAAATCATTGATAGCGGGAAACCCGCAATGTGCCTGAATGACAGCTTACATGCTTCGTCTCCTCCCTCGAGTATGTCGTATGATATGTGGAAGAGGCAACTACAGCCAATCCCCAAAGGAAAGCTGCCTTCTATCGGGCCAGAGCATGTACCGATGGGTCCAGTGCCTGTACTCGACGCCCCAAAATGTCCTAAATATGCTATTGTGGTTAAGTGCAGGTGTTGCCACATCGGCATTCTGGAGAATAACCATTACTGCTCCGGAAATGTGGTCGGGTGATATCGATGATGAGTGGGTTGTTGTCGAATTATTGTACAACAAATGATTGCAGGACGTTACGAATGTACCGATCATCATTGAGAGTTCCTTGGATCCACCCTACTCGTCACAGGCAACCCCAAACCATAACTGAACCTCCACCATACGGGGTCGTGGGTTTTATGTTCCTGGGTGTGTAGGCCATGTTTTATCCCTCTAAACCCTTAATCGGCCATCCGTGACGTGGAGAAAGAACCTCCTTTCATTGGACCAATGGTCTCTTCGCCAGGGCCTCAGATTCCAAGCTCTCCGGACCAAACACCATATTAAACGAATTTTCCGATGATGATCGGCAAAGAAGGGACGCTTGATGACCCTTCTGGACTTCATACCCGCCGATTTCAGTCGATTCCTCAATGTTCTGGTTGACATCCGTCTATTGGGTAACCATTGGCGTTTCAGAACAGAAGATGTTGCAAATGGTTGACGACGTACAAGCTGAAGCAGGGCTATGACCTCACGCCTTAACGCCATCCGAGGTCTTCCTGGGCGTAGGAGATCCTGTACGGCATTGGTGTTTCCGTGTGTTCGTACCAGTCTGATGATTATGGTACAATGATATCCTTTTTGACGTCCTATGCTTTAGTTGGTCATGCAAACCAACAATACGCCATCTTTGCGCCTCTGATGATCTTGTTCGTGCCATATTCACAGACAATGCTTCAACAATGCAAGACGGTGACGTTAAATACCCACAATTGCGGTGTACATATATTGCAATGTTTATTTAAAAATGAATGGGTGGAATGCTGCACGTGCATGTCGTACTGCGATGTGACGTCACAGTTGCCATTGTACTGTCCTATTATTTCGAAGGGACACCCAATCTCATTAAAATCAGATCTTACACTGCAAACACGAAAACGTCGTTTTTTTCCGAATATGGTCATTGGACGGGAAAACGACGTTATTTAGACGCTTTCAAACCATCGTTTTTCCGTCCAAATAACGTCGTTATTTGACATAGGAATTTACTGGGAGAGAAGGATATCATCAAGCTCCTCCCTTTCCTGATTGACATTGTCTATCAAGCAACAGCGTCTACCGGTATTCCTACTTCTCAGATTTCATTGGCCAGTTCTCGCATGTTAGGTTACAGGCCCGAGTTTGACCATATACTCGAAGCGCTTAAGCGCAAGTACTGAAATCAATCGTTCTGCGCATGCGGATTGCTTAATGCCTTGCCCAAATGTTCTGCTCTGTGCATGCGCGATTTGGCGTATTGTTTCCACTGTGTCACAACGTTTTGACAATGATTCATAAACACAGTCTCGTGATAAGTTCGGAATCGTACAATGTCGCTTTAATTTATGGCACGTGCTTGATCGGCACGCATTTCCCATTAACTAATACAAGGATAACGTTAATAATTTTAGTCAAAATAAGTAGGAAAGCGCAAGGCTCAGGAACGTCTGAGTATAGGAAAAGGATTTCTACTTTCGAAAGTTATATAATCGTCAAATACGCAAACGAATATCAACCGGCTTTTAAAACTTATTTTTGTAGAAGGTGATCTTGGTGTATATTGCCAGATATTATATGCATATATATCTTTCCGATATTGCTTATTTCAAATGTTTATTAATAGTTTTAAGGTTATTCCGTCTAATTGACGGGATTCCACTTTCTCATTTGTACATGACACTTAAGCAGTGTCCTGTTACTGTAAACAGATTAGTTTCAAATTCCAAACTGGACATTTATACTACGAGATAGTAAGCCTAACGCTTACTCACCGGTAGAACGTAGACAATAATAGAGATATCACGTATTTGAATGTTAATACTTAAGACAAACACTCATTATTTTTGCAGTGACGATATAACACTTATACACGTTTATTGGTGACTTCATGAGTTTTGCTATTCATTTTAATAACTTTATTTTCACATATACAAATAGCAATACTCGACTAGCCTGTCATACTTACTTACTGGGCAGTTTTCAACCTTGTACTGACTCACTCTGGTGTTCCTGAGCGAAGCTTATTGGGTTGGGTGTTATACCCCGTTTTTCTGGTAATCTGGTAATTATTACTTCATTTTAATCTAATGACACCCTGTTCTCTGGATCACGGCTCCGTGACTATCCATAACAATTAAGATGAACATTCAGATCAAGAACATGAATGAGTTTGTTTTGACGCCACAGTCAATCAAAGACCAATGCTGTGCGGTTTGATTACACACTTTTTCCTGGTCGAACATCGTGGATCTTTATTTTCTACTTAAGGAGAATCATAGTTCATATGCTAATCCATCTACGAAAACCGTCCCGCTCAAGATGACCTTACTTGTTGTTAAATCCACCATCTATCCCCTCACTCTCACCCCCACGCTATTTTAGGTCGATATGTCTTTTTGGATTACCCAATAAAGTCAATTCATGGTTACACGGTTGTGAAGAAGCTTACAACTTTATAACGCTTATTTATCTCCATCTCCAATAGAGCTACTCGTACTCACATAAAGTTGTAGTTATTATGTCAATGTTTTATTTCTTTAAAAATATATTACGTGTTCATCAATAACAATTAAGATGAACATTCAATTGCCGATACAAGTAAATGAATTAGTGTGTTTTACGACACAATCAGTCAAAGACAAAAGTTGTCCGGTTTGATGACACACAATCTACCAGGTACCACATTATGTTCACCCGATTCCAATTTAAGTCTCCTCTGTGTGGATATTCCTGCCGAAAAGCCCCCATGTACATGTACTTGGGAATCTCATTAATACATTCATGCGCGGCATTAAGAAAATCATAGTTAACATGCTTATCCAACTCGAACTACCATCCCGCTCAAGATAAATGTTTTATGTAATATCCAACAGACCAACATTTACACACACACACAATTTGTAATTGCGACCACCATGTTCCAATCGTCTCAGTGGTCGAACGATTGGGAAGTAATTGTAACTTGTGTAAACTGCCGGGCAAAAGTAAGTATGCACCCATGTTTGATGCGGGTTAAAAATGAAACAAACACGAAATGGTTATTCGATGGAGATATATTTGCTTCGGGTATCTTAGGCGATACTACATGCATCATATCAATGAGTGTCTCACAACAGGTGACGTGCACATGACGTCTTAAGGAACACGGGGGTCGGTAGGTTGTGTATATATATATATCCTGGGAATATAATTTTAAACAGTTTGAGAATTGGTGTCGTTATTTTCTTTTACTGTTCTAATATATTGGATACTGTACAGCAGTAATGAATAGTTTCCTAGACAGAAAGCATGATCTATGAAACGGTTTCTGGTAGTTCGTAACACTACTTGGACGACATCAATCTCATTAAAATCAGATCTTAGTTCTCACTACCGCTAAACAAAGATCTGAGGACATCCCATTACGGGTCACGTCAGACCGACCTTGCGCGAACTTTGACCGACAAAAGGAATTACCAACCAGAAGGCAGCTTATAGCACAAATTTCAAATTGGCGACTACGCTTCGAAACATATTTTGACAAATTCTCGATTACAAATTTGAAACCTGCACAAAAAACATTCTGGATTGGCTAATATATGGTCTAGATTGTAAGGATTCAGTCGTTAAACCCGTTACTATCGTTCGGAATACCCCGTGTTAAAGTTTTAGAGATTGCATGATTAGAAATCACATTCCGACTGTCACTTTCATAATCTCGTAAGCGACGCACTGATTAGTCGGATGAAAGGTCGTTCTGACGAGACCCCTAATGGGATGTCCTCAGATCTTTGTTTAGCGGTAGCGAGAACTAAGGTCTGATTTTAATCAGATTGGGACGACATCCACCTCGTGTCTGCAATCCGACTATCCCCTCTTACTGGTAAGTGACATCATGTCAAGAGGTCTTTGTGTGTCAAGGACGTAAGAAAATCAGCTGATGCCCGATCCTGACGAACCGTGTTCACAGATGACCGACTTGGTATTTTTCTGCACTGACAGAAACTGGATATACTGACACACACATAAGTTAAGTACGGGTAAATATTTTTAAAGCGTGTACTTTTTTTTACTAATTTAACACCCTTATGGAGGCTGTACGTAATGTTGATATCTCATATAAGAAATAAGCGAGTCGTGGTCGTTGTTTATCGTACAATAAACAACTCCCACTCGCAGTTTGTTTCTTAATTACATGACAATATACACTGACATTATATCACATGTTTATCAGTTGACAAAAACGACATAAGCCATTCCATCATCACAAGAAACCCTTGCCAAAAGTAGCGCCAACTGCACGATTCCGACAACACCAGGAGCATGTTTCATTATTCACCATAAAAAAATGATGACACTTGGTGCTCGCAAAAAGGCGAGCTCATCCCGATCCACTGGTGGCACGCGCCACAAACACATGCAAATGCAAGCCAATTGATCACCCGAAAAGGCACGGAAGCACACGGTACAAGTTAAAATAGAGAATTGCATCAGACATCATTTTGGTCATTGATACGTCAAACCTGGAAATGCCGTCTACACGTCCAACACAAAGCCCAAACCAGGACCCGAATCCTTTGAACCCGCCCAAACAACCCCCTGAGCACGAAGCTTGCCGAAATCCAAAGTTCTGTTAATTACATACAAAGTTTCACTTAAAGTATTCTATACTAGTTCTGAAGTAAATCGTATTTATGTCATTTATTGCCGATAAACAGAATATGCACACTTTCCGTCAGTAATGTGTGACAAGTCACGCACCAAACCTTTACTCTCGATATACATGTTGCTCTTACTTAAAACACTATTGGGCTAACAAGATACTTATATTAAAGTGCCATGCTTTCCTGATGTGCTATCATTCAATTTGAAATAATGACATAAATAGTTACCACTCATCTTTCAATATTTTTCAAGGTCGGATTAATCCCAAACATATTTGAATACATGACCAATCAATGCCACTGAATCACTCTGTACTTGTGTAATGAATTGTGATTGGCTCTTCACTCGTAGCGTCTGTTACTACCATTATCGATCGATATTTTCATGTAAGTAGACTACGTTCACATTGAATGTGACAGTTGAGGCTTGTAAATAATAACAAACGGCGAAAACATAATGAACATATATTTTTATACTATGAATGGTAAACAACTTTGCATCATTGCAATGTGCGAGACAAGGCGAAGATCGTGAGATTGGCCCAGTGCTCTCCCCCGCCTCGGCCTCGGTTAAACGGGTCATCGTCTATAACGCCCACCAATTATTTGAACCCCATTGGTAGCGTTGTATCGAGGGACCACTGTATAAACAACAGCTATACTTACTTATCTTTATACTTAAAAAGCATTAGGTTTGTTGTCATACAGACCCCGAAACACATATATCCAATACAGCCCAAATTTGGCAAAATGAAGAAAGTCTCTTGGCTCCTTTTTATTATATTTTACAACTATTGTTTAACAACTTTTTTTTTCTGTAAAATATGTTCATTTCGGAGATTAGATGTTATTCTAGCATCAGGTCTGTGGTACGTTCACTGCATCAGCGTTGACATAAAAACGATATTTACATATATAAATACATACAGAGAAAATGCTTAGCATTTATCTAAGGAAGAATGTGGAACTTGCTTAATACATATGTATGTGGACATATATGTATGGAGATTCGGATGAATATAGATATACCTCCTTATAGATAGTGATCGTAGATGATTGTAGAACGTGCATGAAGAAAATGGAATAATTGTGTGAGTAATCGGGTAAATATTCAGCCATATTGCGATATTGGTTTCCAACATACAAGACGGACCATGAAATTATGACTTGAGTTTGGACCTGGCTTTCTGGTGTGATGTAACACACCATAATCTCCTGTAGATAAAGAGCTAAACGCACGAAAAAAGATCACGAGATGAAACTGATGTATACATCTGGACATATATTTGCCTAGTATTACAACGTTAATTCATCAATATATATGTATTTTGCGCAAAAGGATATTGTAGGATCGACGCTGACATGCGCATATAACCTATTCAACAGTGCTGTAATATTTAAGTAATTTGATTTTTGATACATATCGATAGGAACATGGAGAGTCTGTCTGAAGAAATATAGACATGCATGGGATCTTTTGGATAGTTGTACTTCACGGTAAGACAAACGCTTAGTCTCTGAAAATATATTATTTTGGTTAAAACGAGAAACTATATTTAAATTTAAAAGGAGCCTAAGTGAGATGGGAATTTCAACCTGAACCTGTTGAACATCTAGGCTTGTTTCATTTGGGGCTATAGCATTGCCGTGAGGCCTGGGCGGAAGGGAAAATAACATGGTTCACGGACTGTGAGACAAACTACTTCACGGTCTGTATCGCCGTCGTGATCTTTAGGGCAACGAAATTAGAGCCATCTGAGACAGCGACTCGACACATGTTTGCACCCATCAGATACCAGTCACTACTGTCACTACTCCTCTCTCCAAACGAAAGAAAATACGAAAAATATCGGAAGCGTATATTTTTAATCCTTCTAATCTCGTGTTCAAAAATGTATTATAGGTATCTGTGATGCTGGTACCGTTTTGTCGCCATTGTGTAGCTTTTGTGGAGTTATTATGAATATCAAATACATGTCTTGAAATATGGACTTGTAAAAGAGTTCATCAATGAACCATTTGCATTCTAACCCATTTAATTGGCGTGTATGGATATATTATCCATTTACTTATACACACGTATTATGGACATTTACAGAATTTCATTGTACCTTATTATTAAAAAAAATACCCGTGAAGATCCGGGTTAGAATAGGCCTTCAACAACTCATGCTTGTACGAAGGCGAATAACGTAATCGGGTGGTCAGACTCGCTGACTTGGTTGATGCATGTCATCGTATCCCAATTGCGTAGATCGGTGCTCTTGATGTCAATATCTGGATTGTCTGGACCAGACTGGAGTATTTACAAACCGCCGTCATATAGCAGGTATATTGTTGAGTGCGGTGTTTAACAACAAACAACCAAACAAAAACTATTATTAAACACCTTCCAACAATGAGAAATTAAACTTTTATTTTCTATATATTCAGTTTTATTTATAAAATAATTTGATTCATAATTTAACCATTGCGCTGCTTTCTTTTCTGTCATTCAATGCACATGTTCAAACCGCTAAACTTTTAATATTTCATTTTTCACAAATGGTTACGTTAGTGAGTTGCCTCGATCTTTTGTTACCTACTCACACGAACAGATTAAAATAATTTGTTTGTACTATCATATTTCAATTTATTTAATTCATAATACGAAATTAATCATTCATTTACCACAGTATAGATCATATTCGTACATATCACTATCTGATGTTAGGGTTTTATTGCAGAAATTACAATGAATTCAAAATGTAGAAAGATACACAATTTGCAATATGCAAATGCAATATTTCTCAACTTTTAAACAATACAAAGTATAATAATTATAATGATTACAATGCCTGTAACGGACAGTGTTTAAGAAAGAAATATTAGTCGATTAGTCTCATTTTTCAGATATGCCCTTCAGTTGTATTACTGTATATCTCCAGATAGATGTTTACATTGTAGTTCTCATTATTTGTGGATAATGTCTTATAATTACTTTAGGATGGAAGGTACAGTTACCAAATAAAATATGCTGAAATATCAATTCATTATGACCATATTTCATAATGAATCTATTTTTTAAAGTAACCCTCCTTACATTAAAGATAACTATTTAAAGAATATAGTACTGAAAGACATTGCAACAAACCGAATAATCAGGGGGGAGACTTTATACTGAGGGGGGCGCGAAACATATCCGCCCGGGGGAGATTTTATTTCAGAACAGATTCTCCGGTTGAGAATCTGTACCGGTATAAAATCTCCGGGGGGAGAATTTGTACGGGGGAGAGTTTATACCGGGACACCGGCACTCCAAGCCCACTAACCACGCTACAGCACACGGATAACCAAGATCGCCTTACCCCCGGCTCTCTGCTCCCTGGCCGAGGGTGGCTCTGGCTTGTAGAGGCGCTGGACGAGCTGGGCTGCTGTGTGAGACACGAGGTGTTTGGTGACGGTGACCCCAAAAAATACTACTACAGCAAAATTCGCTGATGATATTTCATTTTGGACGTCATCAACATCCATAAAACAAATTGAAAAAAGAATTAAACCAATTCTCTCGAAACTTCGAAACTAGAAGACTGGGCTTCCCAATGGGGGTTCAAAATTAACACCAAAAAAAAACATCGGCATTGTTTTCAAAAAATCCTTTATGCCAAATTTAACACCCAAACTTACACTTTATAAAGAAAACACGAAATTCCAAAAAGAAGCAAAATTCCTAGGAGTCACATTTGACCAACACCTTACATGGGCTCCCCACATCAATAACATGGTCAACTCCTGTCAAAAAGATATCAATCTAATGAGAGCCATCAGTGGCTCTCACTGGGGAGCTGACAAACAAACACTATTAAACATATACAAAACTCTTATCCAAGCTAAAATAGATTATGCCCCTCCGGTTCTCCACTCTTTAACAGATAAATTGGAAAAAAGGCTAAACTCAGTACAATATAAAGCCCTTAAGATAGCCCTGGGGACCAGAAATGGCACCTCCCATAATACCCTACAAATCATCACAGGCATTACATCAATTCAACTTAAACGCCATCAATCTATACTTAGTTACTGGGCTGGGGCACAACAAAACCCCATCTACGGAGAAATACTCCAAAAATATAAAAACTCAAGACCAGCTACCTTTAAAAAGTTCAAAAATAAGACAAACATAGCCCCCTTCATAACACACCTGCAAAATCTCATTAAAACCTACAACCTAGAACATATAACTCACTCGCCCCCAGACAACTCATACATTCTTGACCTCCCCCCCCGCCCCCCCCCCCCCCCCCCCCCCCCCCCCCCCCCCCCCGCCCCCACACCCACACCCACAAAGGAACAATATCACTCAACTATATCCATGACAACTGGCCGGAACATACACACATCTATACAGATGCATCATTTAACAGTAATAACAAAAAAAACAGGGCTGGGTATCCATATAACACAGCCCACACAAAGCACAAAGAAATACCAATATGCAAACTACTCACATACAAACACAGCAGAGCTACTAGCCATTCTCCAAGCTTATCACCATGCTGAAACATCAAACCATAACAAAATCATCATTATTTCTGACTCATTAAACTCAATAAAACAAATAGCAGATAAATTCTCCAAATCCAGACCCGACTTAATCAAACAAATAATAAATAGCCACATAAAACTCAAAACAGCTAACAAAACAATAACACTAGTATGGATACCCAGCCATACAGGTATACCAGGCAACGAAATAGCAGATCAAACAGCAAAAATAGCTACAACTGACCAATTACCCACTCTACAATTCCACACAAGCAAAACCGAAACAAAAACACTAATAAAACACAATATAAGACAACATAACTTTTACAATAACATCGAAAAATGTAAGTCTCAATGGATCAAAACACTGTTCACCAATCCAACTACTAAATGCAAAAACTATACAACTTCCATCTTAGCAGACAAAATTATAAACAGAATACAAAGCAACCAAACTAACTTAAATGCAACACTATTCAAGCAAAACAGACATACAAGCCCAAACTGCATTCACTGCAATACCATAGAAGACATAAAACACATATTCACCACCTGCAGTAAATATAAACAACAACAGTTAACACTATACAACTCTCTCCCGCCCAAATACAAAAACAATATTACAATGCTATTTAAACCCAACAACCCATCAGCCACCTTCTCTCATTAAAAAACTAGACTCAATCCAGTATCAGGCCCTAAAACTAATCACACGAACTCAAGATGGCACCTCTTCCACCTCACTCAAGGCCTTAACAGGAGAAATGCCACTTAAACTACGTAGGGAACAACTTACCCTAAACTTCTGGGCCGCGTCCCAATCAAACCCACTAACTTAATAAAACAAAATATTAGCCCTAGAAACCAAGCCCTAGCCCGGAAACATCCACTACTTACTCCAATTTCCCAAAGAATAACCAATTACCTAAACGAACACAAAATAAATAATCTTAAACAAAACAATAAATCATCCAATATCTTCACTCCAAAACTTAAAATACCAAAAATAGACACAACACTAGCCGATACACTAAATAAACAGACCGATCCTAACATCGCTAAAACCACCACACTAGCATACATACATGAAAATTGGCCAAATTGGTGTCACATATACACAGACGGATCCTCAGATCCGATCTCAAAACACACAGGTTTCGGAGTCCACATCGCACAACCAACCAAAGACACACAATCTTACCGACTCCCAAACAACCAATCCATATTCACGGCCGAACTAATGGGCATGGCCTCAGCACTACACAATCAGCAATCTAAAAAACACCAAAAAATCCTCATCCTAACCGACTCCCTCAGTGGACTACAAGCCCTCAAAAATAAAAACACTAAAAACCGCCCCAAACTAATAAATCAAATACTCAATAGCTCAAACAACTTAACTAAGGTAGGTAAACAAATAGAGTTCATTTGGATCCCCGCCCATGTAGGAATCTTTGGAAATGAAAAGGCAGATAAAGCAGCAAAATTATCCCTTAAACTGCCAGAAATAAGCTTAAACTTACCCAGCTCAAAATCAGAAATCAAAAGTGTCACTAAACAAAAAATTAACAAAAAATGGCAAAATATATACCAAAACTCAAATAGCAAAATCAGGAAAGTACTCAAAAAAAACCTAAATAAACCCAAAATACTACACCCATCCAAAAAAATCGACAGAATAATTACCAAACTACAAACAGGCCACACCAAACTAAATAATCACCGTAAAATAGCTAAACTACACACAACAGGAAACTGCCCACATTGCAAACAACAAGAAACACCAGAACACGTACTCATTCACTGCACACACTACCAAACACACCGAACAACACTACAGACCACCCTAAATCTTAAAACCGGACTTACACTAGAATCAATCCTAAATCCACAAAATAAATTAGAAAAATTCAAAGCCTTAGGCATATACCTAATAAAAACAGGACTAATTAGTCGCATTTAAACCCCAAATAAAATATTAAAACCAAACCTACCTTATTTGATAACCACCCAACACACACAGCTCCCTTAGTTCGTCCCCCACCCACTCTTGGCATTCTTTCCAAATCTCAAAATTTCAAAATTACTATATAAGTAACCCCTAAAGCCCCCTCCTGGGTTGCACAAACTCACTTTTCCCCTTTTTGGAAACACATTAAATGGCCTGGCCGGGCCCGTGTGCGACATACGCTTGCAGTCGGAAAGCGCACGTTAAATCTCCAATATAAGTAAGTAAGTCAGCCACCTACCTACAAATAGCCACCTTTCTCAAGGACACTAAGTGGCTTCAGGAAGGGACACTCGTGCTGACCAAGCTGACAATGAGAGACCTCTCAATGTCGTTACCGAGGGAGCTTGTCTCCATCCTGGAGCCCTTGCTGGCCTACCGGGTTGGGGACTACTCCCTCAGGACTTCCTACAAGTCCAACACCTCCACGCTGTCCATCTCCTTCGACCTTGGTCAAAGGAAGAGACCTCTGGTCAAAGCCCCGGCTAAGACCAAGCCTCAGATGGCCCGCGGCCCAGCCGCTAAACCCGGTAGCTGCGTTGGACCTCGTTCCCCTCGAATCCAGAGGGGAGGAGCCCTTCCGCTCACTCACTCCGCCGCCATCCTCACCAAGAACCTCTTCAAGTCGCCCAACCCAAGGGATGAGGCCCTAGCGAAGAGACTCCTGGGAGGATCTCGTCGCTAAGCACCATGCTCGCCCGCCAACGCCGTGCCTTCCCACGCTTGACCCCCTCCCCTCCAACCCACGCCCTAACTTTTCCATATTATTGTGTACTTTTTTACCACCCACTCCCACCCAGCTAAACCCCACCCCCCGCAGCTTTATTAGATTAGCTCAGTAAAAGTTACATTTTTGGGGGTCGCACTTCTTTATTTATTCATTACGCTTTTTGTCTCCCAATAGTATAAAGTGCTTCCCCGTTTGGGAAATACGCTATGAGTCGGAAAGCACACGTTAAATCTCCTAAGTACCTCACCTCACCTTTCCCCCCTTTGATTATTACTTTTCATTTATTATTAGTAGCTATACATCAGCTTAACTGATTACTTCTGTCACTCTACCTATCCTAGTTATTACACACCAATAGAACTTGGTTAATGTAGGACTTTTTATCCCTCCTCAGCTCTCTACTGCCACTAAAACCTCAACCTCTCTTCTCAATACTTTATCCCCCTTCACTTACAGTTTTTTGGGCTAGACGTTTTATCTAAATATCTAAATATAGAAATCAAAGAAATAAAGTAAACATTTTGAAGAAAGCTGCCAAGGAAAACTTTTATCTTAACTTAGATGAATTATTTTCCACACAAATCAAGGGAAACAGTTCTAATTATTGGAAACTTTTACATCACTTGATCAAAGAGTCTGGAGCCTCTGGTCACTAACAACAACACTGTACCTGAAGCATTTTCTGATTTTGATAAAGCTGAAGCTCTCAACGATTATTTTACGTCAGTTTCCAATGTTGATGATGAAGGCGCCTCACTACCAACATTTGTTAAACTATGTGAACATGAATTGGATTATACCGTTATTGAAAGTCAAGAAATAACAGATCTCATAAAGTCCCTATCGGTAAATAAAGCAAGCGGTCCCGACAACCTGAATCACAGATTACTTAAATATATATCACTATCCATAGCCAATCCTTTACGCTTGTTATTCAATTTGTCTCTTGAACATAGCACATTCCCATCACATTGCTAATGTAATGCCTTTGTACAAAAAGGGAGATAAATCCAACCCTTCCAACTGAAGGTTTATTTCACTGTTATCTTGTCTTGGGAAATTATTTGAAAGACTCATTTTTAAAAGAATGTATAATTACTTTCTGGAGAATAAGCTACTTTCCAAATATCAATCGGGATTCATGCCAAACAATTGTACTACATATCAATTAATTGAAATTTACCATCACATTTGTAATTCATTTTATGATCATAAATATTTTTGTATGATATTCAGTGATATTTCTAAGGCATTCGTCAAGGTATGGCACAAAGGTATATTGCTTAAACTTCAACAATATGGTATAACTGGTAAATTATCAGCTTGGTGTCTTGGTGTCGTAGTTATCTGAGAGAGAGAGAGAGAGAGCGAGAGAGAGAGAGAGAGAGAGAGAGAGAGAGAGAGAGAGAATATTGTTTATTAAAGTGTCACATGTTATATACACTTCGTGATAAGATATATACAAAACAGTAAAATATAACATCCGGACAAATATGACCTACGAGACACTATAAAACATATCAATCATAAAACTATTCAGTTGAAACAGTATAAAAAAATGTAGCACACGGACACATACCTACGTGAAGCTACTTTTCAGCCACACGGAGGCGCGTACTCATACTAAACATACACCGCACATATACATACATCCATAGACACATATACATAAATACATACCTCGTGCAGGCGCGGAACACGGCCTGGGCGGTTTCAGTGAGGAGCGCACCAGTATGCCAGGATACAGGGCAACTGACTTCGAAAGTCTTAAGTCAAATAGTGCGCTCCCCCTTAACTCCCCCCATCGCGTTGCGCCGCCCCCGCTGCCTTCTTTTAACCATGTTATAAATTGATTTGGCTAAAATACATTGGAGCGATTCTTCGTTTATAATAAAAATAAACTTTTCTAAACTACTCATATAATTAAATGCTTTATCTACTGAAGTTGCTTCTTTAGCTAAGTTGTATCTTAAATCATCATAAAATGGATATTTCATTCATTCATCTCCAACATAATTTACATGATCATTAATAGGATTGGCGTGACAATATTTACAAGTCCTATCCAACAGTGGGGTAGGTGGCTTCGCGTAGCGGCCGGTCTCAACATGTAAAGGTAAAATACCACATCGAAAGGATGCTAAAAATCTTCGATGATCTCTAAAACGTACATGACATAAATAAGGCTCAGCAGTAGGTGATGATTTGTACATTCTGTATGTGCGTAATTTATTGCCACTTGGATTATTCTTGTCATTCCAAAGCGCAGTATACCACATATCACAGTCTTCAGCAGTTAAGAAACACTTTACACGGTCAACACACTGTTTAATGCTGTATCCACAATAAGGTAAATATGACAAATTATAGTGAGCTAAAATGTTTACGATTTTTTTATCCCAGGATTGTGATCGGATTTTGGACCAATTATGAATGATAAGAGGGAGATGATGGGCCTGCATATTCTGAATTCTAAAATATAATCTAAACCTACATGTATAGGTAACTACTGATATGGTAAATGAAGACAGACTAAATCAAGACCTTCTCTCTCCACCAGTGGTCAAGCACATGGCTTGTAAACTTTAATCCAAACAAGACAAAATACATGCTTTTTAGTCACAAACAGGTACAAGATTATCCAACTATTTGCTATGCTAACAGTGCCATTGAACATGTTGAAACCCACAAACATCTGGGGGGCACGTTATCTCAAGATACGAAATGGACTGCACATGTTTCGATTATTGCTAGGTCAACAGCGAAAATTGTTTCAGCTATGCGTAAACTTAAATATAAATGAAATAGATATAATCTGTCAAAAATCTATCTGACATTTATAAGACATATTCTTGAATACTCGTCGGAAGTATGGGACAACTGTTCTGCTTATAACGAAAATAAACTTGAAATAATACGCTGCCAGACGCTTGCCAGAATTGTGACTGGCTTGACCAAATTTGCCTCGAGAGAAAGTTTATATTTCGAAACCGACTGGCTACCACTAAAAGAGAGAGGAAAAATTAAAAAACTTACGACAGTGCACAAAATAATAATAAATGAACGACCCTCATATCTAAAGGATTTGTTACCCCACAATAGATCAGCTGCTTCAAATCATAACCTACGTAACAAACAGAACACGACTGTACCTTTTGCCAGAACAAGCACATTTCAGAAATCATTTATAATACACTCTTTAAAACAATGGAATTCACAAAATGAAAATATTAAAAATAGTACCTCTGTAGCTGAATTAAAAACTAAAATTTATCCAATTCTTATTAAACCTCCAAATTATTTCAATTATGGAAAGCGTCAAATTAATATTATCCACACAAGACTTAGACATAGAAGTAGCAATCTAAATGATGATTTATTTAGGGTTAATTTATCAGACACTATTTCTTGCCTTTGCGGCTCCCCATGCGAAAATGCTTTTCACTATTTTCTTGAATGTAAAAAAAATATTTAATAAGACAATTTTGGTTATCAACTTTAGGAATATAGGGACTCAGCCAAATTTAGAAACAATTCTTTGTGGTTACAAAAATCTATCTCAGGAACAAAATAACTTAATTTTTAAATATGTCCATAAATTTATTGTAGAAACAAACAGATTTTAAATTGTATCCTAATACAACAAGAACTATAACAAGAATTATATTTCACGAGCTACTTTCAAACTATCTCGATTTTACAAGTGATTGGTACATGGTTGTTTCAACACTCTGATTTTGATGTAAAACAATAGCATTCCCTATAACTATCACAGATTAGTTACATTCTAGATTTCCCGCCCTTCACATAAATTTAAAATGTCTATTACATGTAGTTTATTAACTACTGTGTTATTTTATAAATATATCATGTACCATAGTATACCAAAAATGTAAATTCATCGTATGTATATATGTAGATGTATGTGTGAGTGTATGTAGGTATATGTGTTTGTGTGTAATACTGTATGTATATGAATATGTGTGTGTTATTATATTTTCTCATTACTTGTAATTCCTATGCACTGTACATTTACTCTGCACCACATAATTCACATACACAATGTAATGAAATGTATATAGGAGAAGGCCTCGTAAGGGTGTCACTTGTGCCTAATCCATTTGGTTTTCCGAAATAAAATATGTTTAAATCAATACCGCCGCTGGTAGTTTAATTTGTGAAAAATAGCAGGACATTCAGCTGTGTGGGGTTTGGGGCAGTGGGTGATTGACGGTTTGTGATTGATTGTTACCAGATGGCGCCAGCTGGGGTAGTAGACGACACACTTTCCAACTATGCTAAATATGAGTAGGCTGGTTATCCTCCAACTCTAGCTGGGCTAACAGATGACTCACCAGTCTAAGATGTATTGAAAAAACACAATTAATTCTCAACCTTATCTAATACTAATTCAACAAGAGACACAGAGACACATAGTTGTTGATAGAGGCTACTTGTTATAATATGTTGTTGATTAAAATATGTATGTATCTCTGGCTGTCTTGTCATCCCTTCACTCAGTAAAGTTATATCATCTAAATGGGCCAACTCTGCTCTTAAGTAAACAAGAACCTAATCAGTGAGGGGTCCTTTATCATCCATATTTGACTGCTTATAAAAATCTTATATCTCTCCTCACAGCTGGTTATTATATATTTTTGCTGCTGAATATTCGAAACAGAGTGATTGAGTTGGTACTACACATGTATACGGTTCCATTTTAAATGACTGCAGCGCTCCATTATGAAAACAAATTGTTTTAACGCCGCTCTCAGCAGCATTCCAGTGATATATGACGGCGGTCTGTTGTATATGAAATAAATGCAAATTGAATCTTGAATCTTGAAGTTGCAGCTTTTCCGCAAATCAGTATCACATGCAGTATACAGTATATCAACTGCAATATACTGTATACAACATGCAGTATATAGTGTGTCGCGAGCTCTGCGCTTGGCTGGAGCACACATTTCCTTCCCCTCTCCCTTCGGCAAACACCACATGGGGGGTGTAACGAGGTCACAGGTCAGGCGTGAACTCGTCAGTTGTCTAATACAGTCAAGAGTAAGATCTTCCGGACGATCACAGCACTAGAGGAATGTGGATTGTTGGTGAGGTACAACGTGTTTGGAACTGGGAGTTGAACACTAAATGGCCAAAATATGGCGTTGTCGAATTGTCGCGCTTTGGTTAATTTTGACACGTTTTGCTTGTTTTTGTAAGGGCGTCAATGCGGCAATACAACGCGACAATGTCCCTTCATAGATTCCATAGTGATCCGTGCAAATAAAACTGAGTTATGAAATAGAAATAGAAGTTTAACATGCCAGTTAACAGATAAGTGTAAAAATGTCGCTGATGAGTTCATCTGCATGCAAGGTCTATATGCTGTGATCAACAATTATGCTCTGAGCCAATATATTTTGTCAAATGTATGACATGTATTACCTGTAGGAACATATTGCTTATACTCGTCCATGTTTTTGACGGACAATATGATTTACATGCTAGGTAATAGTGAGGACGGCCATCATTGTGTGTTTCCGTGCTTTGTTCAGGTGAACAATTGACTTGTCCTTGCATGTGTTTGTGACGGGTGCCACCTGTATGGCAGAATACGCTCACCTTTCGCGAACACCCGTTGGATGGCCTGAACCACGGATTTCTATCCCACATCAATCTGATACACCGTGATATAACTAAAATACTGTTCAAAGTGGTGTTTAATGCGATCATCGTAGTGTGTTACAGCAACTGTCCAAATTATGTGTAGTGATGTTATGTAATATGTAAAATAAAGCATATTCAATTATCCAATTGATTTGATTAGAATATACTTGGGTCAGTGTATTTTATCAACGCCCAAAACCGTATTTGTTAAACACATATAATAACAGATCATATACACGCATGGTGTTTTGACTTACTATTAGCTTTAATATACCATTCCGGAATAACATAGTTCCCCCCAAAGCGAGGAACATCTGTTCTAGTTTGTTTACAAGAAATGTATTCCAAAACATATCCTCATAGATTGCTGTAGATTGTCACTATGATAGTTTGGATTTTTGGGTTGTTTTTTTTCTCTAGGATAGGTATCCTTGAACGGGCATGCAACCAAACTCTATGACTTATCCCAGAGTATGCTAAGACACTACGTTCAAAATTAAAGGGTCTAAATGATGAAAAACAAAGCTTCTGTATGAATTCGTACTTGGGAATTCCCAGGGTTTTCCCCAGGAATGTGGAAGTAGTCAGTGTTTACGTAATTTCAAGAATACAGTCACGTGATAAACGTCATGTGACCCACCTCTCGTCCTATGGAAAAGCCGTATATCGTGTAAACTTCACATTACAAAATTAGTTACTGTTACAACCAAATGAAACAAAACCCATTATCCGATAGACGTAACTGTGCGGAGGGATATGTTATCTCAATAAACTTGGTAACATGGTTTGGTTTGACTTCTTGGCGCGTGTCTGAATTCCATTAACATATTACATATCCTAAAACTGACTAATCAGCAAATATCGCTGCACTGCGCGCGACAGATACTAGAGCAAGGCATGCCAGAAATACGAAACCTAATGCTTCCGAAAGGAACCCTAGGGCATCACGTGCGTCGGGAGACCAGCGCCATCTGATTGGCCGAAAACAGTTGTGCAAGGCGGAGCAAAAAGCATCGTTTTTCCATCCATTTTACGCTTGAAAAACTCGACGCTTTTACGGACACTTTCTAGACGCTAACTAATTAATCAATTTTAATGAATTTTTAGTCGTTTTTCCGTCCAATGACCATATACGGAAAAAAACGACGTTTTCGTGTTTGCAGTGTTAGTTCTCGCAATTGCTAAACAAAGATCTGAGGACATCCCATTACGGGTCAAGTCAGAACGACCTTTCATCCGACCAATCAAAGCGTCGCTTACCAGAAAATGAAAGTGGCAGTCGGAATGTGTTTCTAATGATGCAACCTCGAAAACGTTAACACGGGGTATTCCGAACGATTCCGTCAGAATTATCGTCTGTCTCTCGCTTCCGTGGGATAAACATTTGAACGGAAGAGGCGTTGCACAGTACGTTGAAAGCACTGCCGTACAATTTCAACCATATATTAGACATCCCGGAATGTTCGTTTGTTCAGTTTTCAAAATTTTAATCGAGAACTTTGTCCACATATGTTTCAAGCGTAGACTGAAATGGAAGTCGCCAGGTTGAAACGAATGACGTAAGGATCGAGAAAGCTGCTTTCTAACTGGCTGATGTCGACTTCTTGTTAGTCGTTGCAATGGTCGGTCAAAGTTCGCGAAGGGTCGTTCTGACGTGACCCGTAATGGGATGTCCTCAGATCATTGTTTAGCGATAGCGAGAACTGAGATCTGATTTCAATGAGATTGACAGAACACCATTCTTGACATATTCAACACGAAACCTGCAGTAGTTACGAATGGGAATATTTCAGTATAACTTAGTTCCAGGTGTCCTTTGCTTGTGTCTTTGTGTATATATAGGTCTTGGATAATTAATGTTGTCTAATGCAATAGAACTAAGTTGTAGGCCTATACATACGCTATTAAGCACGTCCGTTTAAATTACATTACTTCCATTCTGGAAAATGTGCCTACAGTATTACAACTTTGAATCAGAAAGTCACATGTACCTAGATGTTCTTAAACAAAGTTATAATAAGCACTACAAACCGAACGAGCTCGAGTACCAGTGGCTAAAGCGAACAACGAGTAAAGTGTGTGAAACCCATTTCTGGCGTCCCTGGCCTGATATAACTTACTTGAATACCTTATGAGCCGTAAAACCAAATCCACTGACTACGAATATGAAAGCATGTGTTGTACGTTACTGTAGCATACTGTAAATACAGCCTGAATTATACTGTTTGCAAGTCCTTCAAAGTGTGAATGACCATGACCAGTGTAAAAGTGAACTAAAAGTGAACTAAAATGAAGTATCCCACATTTTGTCAAGTTTCTCGTGACCTTGACTTTCATTGGAGGTTATCGACAATCTTCTCAAAAAAGAGACAATGTACCCAAAGTTTGGTCAAAATGTCTGTAGTTATAGTAGGAACACAATTTGGTTTGAAATGTGATAAAAAAATGGTATATTAATCCTTACAATAATTTATTGTTCTATCAACAACAATACTACAAAACTATGAGAAGCTGACACAGACGAAAAGCACAAGTAAGGTACACCGGTTTCTGAACGAGTTTGTAACCTGAAGATAGAACATAAAGTAACTCGACACTACATGTGCATTCCGTTTGATGCAGGCGGCTGGGGGCCCCAAGGAAGAGGAGAAACCGCAACAGTGAGGCCAGATTACAAATGTACCAACTGACACTTGTAGAGCTTGCCGATGAGACTGGTGATCTGCTATCCATTTAGAACAAACTTGTATATGCCTTCAGATATATGCCATTCGCCAAAAGCTTTCCTCTGTTATATTGTTCCCCTCTCAGATAACATCGGTCAAGGGGGAACGGGTGGCCCGGTCGTCTCAGGCGCCGCAATTCGCTCTGCAGAGTCGTGTCCCTTAGACACGCTAGAAACCTATGATTGTGGGTTCGAATCCCGGTTCACCATGATTATGTTTCTAGGTTTGTCAGCACCATACCCGTGCTCGTGGGTTTCACCGAAGTGGTAAACGTCTGGGAACTGCATCACTTCGGGCTTTCCTCCCACATTAAGCTGACACGCCGTGATATAACTGGAATTATGTTAAAAGCGGCGTTAAACCCAACTCACAAACTCACTAGCATCGGTCAAAACGAGTGACAGGCTCAACAGCATGACCAGAGCGACCTTCTTTTCCCTCGAAGTTGGACTAAAGATGCACAAAGGTCGCTCTCCTGACACTTCCCCGGAGTAATGTTGTGTGCAGCGTAAAACAACAAAAACAATAATAATTAAAGCTGCTAGCAGCAACGGCGGGCTCCAAGTAACACTGCGCACAAACGTCAGTCTTCGAATCCTCAAAGGGTTTCCTTGTACCAAATCCGTCAAATGTAGGCACCATTTGCAGGGTATGGCCGCTACGAAATTGTCATGTGCAGGGTTGTCCAAGTCTGTTCTTAACCCATTTCCGACCTTGAACATGTTCGAATCCTCAAAGGGTTTGCTTGTACCAACTCCGTCCAAAAATAGTCACCTGACATCGCCACTACGAATTAGCGTGTTCCAGGGGTGTCCCAAATATTAATCAAATATCATCACCAAGCGGTGTAAATATTAGCATGCAACCAAGAACAAAACGTGAGGTACATATGTCCGTCTAACTTCATGTAAACTTTCAATAGTTTCGGTGGAGAACCATACAAGATATGATCTTTAAAGTAAAATTTCGGCGAAACAAATCATCAAAATCAAAATCCAATTGGGCCGTAACTAAGAAAGATATCCCAAAACGGCTAACAGAGTTTGATGTATTATGTATGGAGACAATGCTCAGAAAGTTTGAAATCATTTTATGCAGTGGGTTCAGAGGAGATAGGATTTGAAGAGTGGTACCCAAAAAACCCTGTGAAAACCTTAAATCCATTATGGCTGCCAAACCACGTGACCAATGACCAAAGCCAAAGAACAAAAAATGTCAACGAACTGAAGCAGCAGATACATGCAAGGTTTGAAATTAATCGGACAAGCGGTTGCGTAGCAATAGTTCAAAACATTTCTTCAAAAAATACTTGGTTTTTTTCAGTTACCTGCCCTTGACCATGGGGGCTACGGTCTTCATACACATACAAAATTTGAACATAATCGAGCCAGTGGTTATGCTGCTAGCTCTGGTACAAAAATCGGCGGAATAATAATATTATATCGAACGATAACAATAGGGCTCTTCGGCCACTCGGCTTGGTGACTCTTTAACAGGCTGTCACTTCTTTGTCATTTGAGCGTCAGTCAATCGGATTAGCGTTCTGAGTTCATCAGGACCCCGGGTTTCTGTCGCATAGCTTAGATTGAGTGCTGAACCTGTTTCCAACCGCGTCCATGTTCGAATCCCCAAATGGTTTGGTTGTACCGACGCCGTCAAAGGTAAGGAAACACTTACGAGACATCGCTGCTACGTGTCCCAGAACGTCCCGGAATGTTCTAGACCCATTAGAGACGCCGTCCATGTTCGAATCCGCATATGGTGGGATTACAGCAAGACAGAGGATCCGTTTGATAGTGGTAGAGGGAAATCTCAATGGACAGCACTTTGCGACGAGATCATCGGCCCTGTTGTTCTACCGGTTTATCGTCGTCATGGCCCAGGCATTACCTTTCAACATGACAACGCCCGGCCTTATATTGCTCGACTTGTTCAGGACTCTCTTCAACAAAACAACATGAATGTCATCCCCTGGCCGGCTCGATCCCCTGATCTCTCACCAATCGAGCACATGTGGGATGAGATGAATCGGCGCCTTCGACGTCAGCCACATGTTCCACAGACACTCCAGGAACTTCTAAACATGCTCCAGCAGATATGGACAGATATCCAACAGGACTGTGTGACGCCTGGTCCATTCCATGAGACGAAGATGTGTTGCTTGCATCGCAACCAGAGGTGGACACACACGCTATTGATTTGTAAATTGACATTTTGGCATGTTGATGTTTGTTTATGAAATCACGCCTGTTCCGAAGTCAGTTGGAAAATTGAACCATTTGAACCCTTACAGGAATCTTTTATCTGTTGCAAACCGAAATTGTTTCAGATTTGATAAAAAACATAACTTTACATTGAATCTTATTCAATGTCACAGGAACTTTTGTTGTTAAGTATACATTACATAGATCAGCCATACGACAGCGTTGATTATCCAGAGTTTTACATTTCCATCTATATTCCTCATAAAAGAATGGAGATATTACGCAATGGATAAACTTTAACTGGATTATCACAGCAACATTTGCAAATAGTTTGGAACAGGCAAATCTAAATGAAAGTACCTATTTCAGTCATCCCCAACAAGTTTGAGTGTTGTGTGTGTGTGCGCACGCGCGCATGTGTTGTTTAACATTGCACTCTGCATTGTTCAGACTAATGAGGGCATTTTGCAAATAATTGAGTCTGGACCAGACTATCCATTGATTGACATTATGATCATTGATCTACGAAATTGGGATGACATGCATCAACCAAGTTAGCGAGGCTGACCACCCGATCCGTCTGTCGTCTCTTACAAGCATGAGTTGCTGAAGACCAGTCATAACCGGGATCTTCACAAGACACAAGCTGGACACCTATTTGTGACCCAAGTCCACACTGAAAATAACAACAGCAGCAATAACAACAGTTTTACAGAGATTTATTTTGTAAGAAAACTCACAAGATAGAAATAGATGAATACAAAACTATATAAATGTAGCTGACGGATTTCCTAAATGAAACGGGTAATAAGTGCAAAATCAGACAAAATTTGGTTTAAAAAGTTCAATTCAATTTGATTTCGATTATGACCTGAAAATAATGGACTTTACCACTTTTGATCAGAAGTAATTCTGTTGGCATTGCAGATTCGATGCTTTGTCTTGAGCATACAAGGAGTGAGCAAAGCCTTTGTGCTTAAGTCAAAGTCAACAATTTATGGACAGTAGAACACATAATTATAGACCCCAGTAGTAAAAATAGTCAACACCAATCACCACACATCAAAAGTTTGTTTTTTTTCATTTTCTTTCACAGTGATTTTTAACAACAATTATTTCATAACACTTCACCAATTCAATTTTATCACCAATTACAGGGGAATAATGTGTACACAAACACGAGGACAATGAAAGGATATATTCAAGAACAAGTGTAATCATGGCTATAGTAGCCTTGATACCTGTGTGTTGCATTTGTTTCTATCCTAAAATTTATATGGTGTAAAGGCATGGTTTTCATCAGGATGGGCATGAAGGTAAAACTGTTTCCTTAAAGTGTGAATCTTTTAGAATCATGCCCATATGTGATACTTTGCATCTTACAATCATTTTTAGCAATGCCCAAGCTCCTCACAGCAATAGCGCCTTGACAGAGTTCAAGGAGCTCTCTCTACCCTTTTCTGCCACAAGTTGGCTTACACGCATGCATGGAATTGTATTCGCAACCGACTGACCGTTATTTTTACAAACAAAGACGATCATGACACCAAATACTCTTCCCCCAATTAAATTGCTTTCTATATGTTTGTCAATTAGAATTTCTAGTTAATTTTAACTATCATGTAATTAGCATAGTGAGAATGGGATTCTTTTAATCTTTATTTAACAAGCATAAATTCAATTCAGAAATAGTCAGTTGTAAACCTTTTCCCAATTAAGAATTGACCTTCACTTTGTGTGAGTTCATTGGAGTATGAACCTTAAAAGTGAGTGAGTGAGTGAGTTGGGTTTAACGCCGCTTTTAACATTATTCCAGTTATATCACCGTGTATCAGCTTAATGTGGGAGGAAAGCCTGAAGTGATGCAGGTCTCAGACTTTTACCACTTCAGTGAAACCCACGAGCACGGGTATGGTGCTGACAAACCTAGAAACATAATCATGGTGAACCGGGATTCGAACCCACAATCATAGGTTTCTGGTGGGTCCAGGGGACGCAACTCTGCACAGCGAATCGCGGCGCCTTAGCCGACTGGGCCACCCGTGCCCCGAACCTTAAAAGAGTGAGGGCCAAACTATGAACGTTGGAGCTTGCGACACAAGTATTAAGAGTATGCACCAGCTGTGCATTTTCATCAATCAATGGAAGTTGCAACATTAGGCAATCCTTTAGCTGGTACATATGGTCTGGTTGGGCATGTTATTTCAGGAATGTCAAAGTCAAACAGATGCACAATATCGGAATAAACACTTGTAAAGACATAGAAAAAATAGTGTTTGGTAAAGGCCACAGATACATTCAGTTAGATCCATCAAGAAGGGTAGGGACTGACATAAATTCAGGAAAACCTTGCAAATCCAGAGACTTTCGATTTCACCTCATTGTCAGGAATACATTCCCTGTACTGGGACTCTCTGTATAGCAGAGAGTGAGTGATTGAGTGGGTGAGTGGGAGAATGGGTGAGTGAGTGAGTGAGTGAGTGAGTGTGTTGGGTTTCACGCTGCTTTGGTACAGAGCTTGGGACTAAGAAGGATTTTAGAAGCACAAAAAAGCATTTCACATGTATATGTAAAACTCTAACTCTGAAGAGGTATCTCTCCTATTCAACATCTGAATTCAAATATCAATAAAACGTATTAATGAATGGAACTCCAAGATTATTAAAGGAGCCCTATGGTCATGAAGGTGCTCCAAGGCCATAAAAGGAACTCCTAGATTATAAAGACTAAACAAAAGGATTGAAATCTGATAATAGATATCTTTAAATAAGGCATTTGCTATATTCCTTGTCCTGCATAAAATCCTGTTACCAGGATTACTCAGTTGTATGCTTTGTACCCAACCATTCCCTTTTCCCTCACCATCTCAAGCCTTGATTCAGACACTTTGTACACAATAATTCTATATGTCTCAATAGCCCATTCTCATACTGATTTATATACTTGGTTCTTTGTCATAAATGTGCCTGCAACATATCCTTTGTCGACGATCATACTTACTTTCAATAAACAAAAAGAACCCAGAACAATTCACACAAAAAACAATATTTCTCGTGGAAACGTTGACACAAAGTTGATGCACAGTGTAGGGCTAACTTGCCTTCAATGGGTCATGTGTTAAAGTTAAAACATGTCTTCCTAGTTTGGGTTGAAAATTTAAAACCATGAGGAAGAGAATTAAACAAGTTCAAGGTCTTGTATTTTCAACTAGAATCCAGGAGGAGTGTTATAACTTACTTAGGATACAGTAGGTTACAATACCAAACGTGATATGAGAGGTTGCAGGCTCGATTTGCACCCTGGAAATATTTATGTAAAAGATTGTGACTCTTAACCAGTCAAAATATCAACATTACATGCATGTTTAACACGATGATCATAAATCTTTGGTGGTAAGACTCTTCAGTCATGTTGGAAAGTCAAGGGTATGGATGTCCTCCGTATGGATACTAGCAAATGACAGACTTTCCACTCTTTAAAGAACCCTTAAGAACAATAGGACGACATCACTATAGGTTAGGTTCATAAACAGTTTTCATCTGTTTGACCTGAAATAGGCACTCGTCACGACCACACCGCATCAAGGATGATGGAGGACAAAGTGTATACAAGCCCATGAAGTGCTGACCATGCTGCCTCTCGTGCAGCTCAGTATGTGGGCTGTAATATTATATTGCTTGACAAGCAGTGACTTCAACACATGACACACCTGATCCAACTACCGAGCCCTGTCACAAGCTGTGCGAGACAACACGGGGATATGTATATGTGTCATATAGTTAGAACTAATGGTATGAATTTGTGGAGGTGACTTGTATTGTACTGACAACACGATCAATACAGAGGAGGAGGTTTAAATGATTGTTTTATGTTATAGCAATGTTCAAATATCTCTGAAAATAGGAACTTTAAAAAATCCCAATTTTGAACAAAATTATGATTTTTCACTAATTTTCGTCGCAGGGGCACAAGGTTTAGATTCCTAGATAAATCCCAGTAACAAGTGCATCTTGACACTCAACCAACCCTGCTGCCAATGGATCTCCATGACATATACATGAAACTGATACTTGTAATCAACAACAAACTACAACACCTGGAGAATCCAATACTACACCGTGTACACTAGAAGCACCAGATAGCACCAAAGACAATGACAAAAACATCTTGTAAATAGAACATGTAGAATAAATGCTGTTTCTTCACTATCAATAGTGTGATATGCAAACACATGTAGAGCCAGAAACAGTAAAATGTAATACTGACAGAAAGTCTTTGATTTTGCATCTCAACAAGTTTGATTTTTCACTGGGATTGAAGTCTGCTCTATTTGTAAATGCTGTTAAAGCTGTAGCTTAATGCTAATCTGACAACACTTCAAGCATCTTTAAGTAAAATCACTACAATCTCACAGTGTCTTATTTATGAAAGATGACAATAGATGGACTGAGATTATTTTCTGTGTGATTGAGTGGGTTTGATTTAACACTGTTTTGAACAGTATTTTAGTTATATCATGGTTGTCAGCTTGATGTGGAAGGGATCCTGACATGATGCAGGTATTACACATTTACCACTTTGGCGGAACCAAAGAGCATGGGAAACATAATCAGGCGTATCTTGGATTTTTTCGAATCCACATCTACAGCTATCTGGCATGCCTTGGGGATGCAGCTCTGCATTGCAAATCGTGACAAAGACCACTGGCCATGGTCTGCCTGTTGTTGTGAATAGTTATATTATCTTGCAAATCAACTTGTGATGTACGAATGCATCAGTTGTCATCTACATCTTTGGCTACATTAATGTACAGATGTAGGGGATTGAAATATTATTTTTTCTTTTTGACATTGAGTAATCGTTCATCTAACAAGGTTGCAAAACAACAGTTGTCGTATCCTAAAGCAGACAGAGGAATTCACCAACATGATGTTAGAGTAGGAGAACATTAGTAGTGGTACGTACGATACACCCTTGAACCGTTGGATCACAATTTTTGGCTTCTCGATACAAGTATCGATCAATGTCGCACACTAAGTAAAAAAATATTGACACTTGCATTAAATGTTTGCTTGAATAACTGCTACACCAAACACTAATTACTAGTGAAAATTAGTTGTGAAAACAAATATTTTCATCCATTGCACCATACTTGACACTACCAACTGTAAATCATGGGTATGTCAGTTATTTGGCCAACCTGTCTTTGAAAAAGATGGCTTATGCACCACAGATAACAGCACATGCACATATCATGATACGTATCAGATCGTGAGCAAGGTATCATGATAGGTAGCAGATTGCACAGTTGGTGTATCGTCACAGCCCTAGAGAACATGTGATCTATTATTTTCACTGCCATGTCAATATTGACAAAAAGAGTAGAGGGCAGTGCAACATGTACAACAGCAGAACACTTTTTGAATTGGGCGAGAACAGAATCTGAAGCTAAATGTTGTCAATTGCATTAATATACACAATATGATCACAGGACTTCAAATATCCCAAGGTTCGGGTGGCTTGTGCTAAATAGTAAATATACTCAATCAGCAAAGGTAAATATGACAACTCATCAAGTTACTTTTACTGGAACAGCATTCATTAATATAATGATCACACAATGGATACATGCAATAATTCCCAAAAGATATAATCAGTGTTCGAAGTTAAGGGGGTCCCGGGGTCTTTAATGTTTGCTGCTATAGTACTTGAATCAAGGGATCATCTATATCTTTCACTCTTAACACTTGGGTCTAGAGACCCCTTGCATTTCATGCTTAATTTCGAACACTGTATAATCATTTGATGAAAGATTGTCAGATAAGATAAGATATTCCACTCCAATTTTGATAGGTATATTTTTTTATCTTTCCATGATAGACAAAACTTATTCTCATGTCAAGTGTATTTTTAAGTTGACTGACACATCAAAAGTTTAGTTGTATACATCAAAAGGGAAAGGCAAATAACAAACATGGGAATAATACATCAATAAGAGTTGTGCTCAAAATGTTTATAACATACAGTATGAAAGTTTAAAAAACTTGAAAAATATACTGTATCAAATTGTAGGTGCAAAATGCGAATTACAAAGTTGTGTAAACGTCAGTGTGTGTATACATGTACGAGACATAAGGCCACGAGTGCAGGACTATATAAAAACAATAGAAATATAGTATTTATGTAACAGCAAATATGTGAGGCTCTTTAGGTAGCACTTGTATATAGGAGGTCATGGCCAATATGGCCACCTTGTACAACACACACAATAACAAAGATCAGTAGACATTCTTGTAATACAACTCAACATGGCTGCCATGCAATAACACCGCTCAGTAGAAACCAACATCGCCACCATGTAATAAATACACAATAACACAGACCAGTGTAAACCAACATGGCTGCCATGTAATAAATGCACAATAACACAGATCAGTAGAAACATCAGTGTTGGAGAAACCAACATCGCCACCATGTAATAAATGCACAATAACACAGCCCAGTGTAAACCAACATGGCCGCCATGTAATAAATGCACAATAACACAGATCAGTAGAAACATCAGTGTTATACAAGCAACATGGTTGCCATGCAATAAATGTAAAATAGCACAGCTCAGTTAAAAGACTAGTTTCAGATATACAAACATGGCCGCCATGTAATAAGTGAGTAATAGCACGAATCAGTAGAAACATCAGTGTTAGAGAAACCAACATGGCCGCCATGTAATAAATGCACAATAACACAGATCAGTAGAAACATCAGTGTTAGAATAAGCAACATGGCTGCCATGCAATAAATGTAAAATAGCACAGCTCAGTAAAAAGACTAGTTTCAGATATACAAACATGGCCACCATGTAATAAGTGAGTAATAACACGAATCAGTAGAAACATCAGTGTTAGAGAAACCATCATGGCCGCCATGTAATAAATGCACAATAACACAGATCAGTAGAAACATCAGTGTTAGAATAAGCAACATGGCTGCCATGCAATAAATGTAAAATAGCACAGCTCAGTAAAAAGACTAGTTTCAGATATACAAACATGGCCACCATGTAATAAGTGAGTAATAACACGAATCAGTAGAAACATCAGTGTTAGAGAAACCATCATGGCCGCCATGTAATAAATGCACAATAACACAGATCAGTAGAAACATCAGTGTTAGAATAAGCAACATGGCTGCCATGCAATAAATGTAAAATAGCACAGCTCAGTAAAAAGACTAGTTTCAGATATACAAACATGGCCCCCATGTAATAAGTGAGTAATAACACGAATCAGTAGAAACATCAGTGTTAGAGAAACCAACATGGCCGCCATGTAATAAGTGAGTGATAACACGAATCAGTAGAAACATCAGTGTTAGAATAAGTAACATGGCCGCCATGTAATAAATGCACAATAGCACAGATCATCAAAAACATAAGTGTAAAATAAATGAACACGGCCGCATTTACAACACAGTTCAGTACAAACATCATTATAAACCAACATGGATGGTATGTCCACTACACACAATAATTAACAAACGTCGGTAAAAACATCAGTGACAGAAAAACCAACAAGGTGAGATTTCCAAAATCTGCAATAACATCTTATTAAGTTGTAGTTAAACAATATTTTCCAAAAAATGAGGGAGAGCAAGTATTTTTATTTCAAATTCTACACCTCGGAGGTGTCATTCCTATTTCAATTTTCATCTTTCTTAAACAATCTGCGACATCAACAAATCAAATTTACTTAAGAATTCTTGATTTTGTGGAAAACAACTTTATAAATGTGAAGCCAGATGACACTGCTTTCCCTTGTGCATCTAGCTCTCCTTTTAAAATGTTATAAATAAAAATAGAATATATCAGGACAATATAAAATTACTATACATCCAGTTTTTTGGCTTGCTACATAAACACAAATATCATTTAATATATATATATAAGACAATGGAATGATAAAGTACATCACATAATTGCCATGCAATGCTGAATACTAAACACCAACAGATACACTATATCTGTGTCTGAATATTTCAGACATAAATCTGACATTTTGACATATTTGACAACAATAATATCACAAGGATGGTTTGACAAAACAATATATTAAATAGATCTATCGGTAAACATAATAAGCAGAAATATATCCTTTGGGGTAAAGTATTACACAAAATAGAAGTTTCCCTTAAAAAGGTTTAATGAAAGATCAACTGTTCTCATCAAACTCTACTGTAAGTGATTATCGCTGTCTGTGTTATTTCAGTGCAGGTAAATAACTCTAATGGACGAAATTGTCACCATGCTGCACCATTAACATCAACATTGGGTATTTATTCAGAATTCTCACATTACCAAATAATAAGTCACTGTTAGTGAGATCTGTCAGTGAGATCTGTCCCGATGAAAACTGATGGCCACTTTGAGGTATCTGTCGGTCATGATGAAATCTGATGTTACTATGCATGCCATGGGATCTCTGACTGCCACTATGGAATCTCTGACTGCCACTATGGGATCTCTAACTGTCACTATGGAATCTCTGACTGCCACTATGGAATCTCTGACTGTCACTATGGGATCTCTGACTGTCACTATGGAATCTCTGACTGTCACTATGGGATCTCTGACTGTCTCTATGGAATGTCTGACTGCCACTATGAAATCTTGGATGTGATTATGGAATCTCAGCAAATATGAGATTACAGCAGGTGTGATATGAGTACATAAGCTATGATCTGTTACAGTTGTTTTTATCTATTCCAATCAAAGTTTTAGATCTCTCACAATTACCAAGGAAATCTGTAAACAGGGTTAAAAAAACTGTATGGTTTCACAAATCATTCTTTTAAATTGTCTTAAAAAGGTACATGTTATAGATGAAGTGATACAACAGTCTTTGTACCTGTATGTGTTTATATTTATCAACAATTTACCAAACAAAATTGATTTAATAAAACAAAAATTAAACATTAATGCTAGTCCCTGCACAGTGAAATAACACAGAAACAGTACTGAGGTTGGTTTGAAGGAGCTCTGTATGTAGTCCTGGTCCCATACACTGAACTTTGCACAATGGATAGCAATATTCAGAGCTCTAGATAAACTGCAATATCACATAAAAGATTACCCAATTAATTCTGAGCTGTGTACAAAATAGGCAGCAAATCAAAACTAAATCCAAAAACAATAGTATAACAATACTGTTTGTAATCACAGGAACTATCCAATGTAGCCTACTCAGTGTGCATACCTGTATATCTTTACAGACATTTATTAATGACTACAGGCATCATACATGTCATAAATACATGAACTCTACTTCAGTGAATAATGCACAAATTGTCCCCTGAATCTGCATACAAACAGCATTATGTTTTATCACTGGTTTAAAAATACCTAAACTACAGCAAACGTGCATGGCATACTCGAAGAAAAACCATGAATACCCAATGTGAATTATAGCATGTGAGTAAATACTCAATGACTCAAAGAATTTTCCGTGGAACCCTGGCTATTGAAGCCTCGGTGTGGCAACATGGGATACAGGGACAAGACCACGAGACAGGCTTTGAAAAAGCATAACGCTGCTAGTCCATCACAAGTCCAGTTCAGGTCAGACTAGTGACATTATGTAGGTCACTTACAGGTGGGCAGTCAAGTTGCAAAAATAATTATTTATGATGTAGATAGATCATCTTACTTTCGTATAAGAAGAATTTACAATATCTTTGGTGTTAAGGCATCCAAAAGGCCACTTTAAAAATATAAACAGTACACACCTCAAACTGTCTCCATCTGACGTGAGACTGACATACTATGTGTATCAATTACAAGCAGCGATCAATATTTGGCTTGGTCAACATTGTAAAGGTCGCATCAATAAAAGAATCCTCAATCTACAAAATCTTCATCATTTGACAGTCTGAAATGCTGTGTTTCATTATATATTTGGCATGAACAATTTACTTAAGCATGAAATTATCGGCTAACCTGCCAATGATCTCTAAGGAGGTTTAAACATATAGCACCTTGGTAGCACCAACATCAGAATCTCTGTAGTCGACTTAGAGAAACAAGCAGTGAAAATAAAACAAACAGTATTCATTAAGAATGTCATGATACAGTCTGGTACAGTATTCATAAAGGATGTCATGAGACAGTCTGGTACAGTATTCATTAGGGATGTCATGCTACAGTCTGGTACAGTAATCATTAGGGATGTCATGAGACAGTCTGGTACAGTATTCATAAGGGATGTCAGCTACAGTGTGGTACAGTATTCATTAGGGATGTCAGCTACAGTCTGTTACAGTATTCATTAGGGATGTCATGTCATGCTACAGTCTGGTATACCAGTAGTATTCATATGGGATGTCATGTTACAGTCTGGTACAGTATTCATTAGGGATGTCATGATACAGTCTGGTACAGTATTCATTAGGGATGTCATGATACAGTCTGGTACAGTATTCATTAGGGATGTCATGTCATGCTACAGTCTGGTATACCTGTAGTATTCATTTGGGATGTCATGTTACAGTCTGGTACAGTATTCATTAGGGATGTTATGACACAGTCTGGTACAGTATTCATTAGGGATGTCAGCTACAGTCTGGTACAGTATTCATTAGGGATGTCAGCTACAGTCTGGTACAGTATTCATTAGGGATGTCAGCTGAAGTCTGGTACAGTATTCATAAGGGATGTCATGGTACAGTCTGGTATAGTATTCATTAGGGATGTCATGCTACAGTCTGGTACAGTATTCATAAGGGATGTCAGCTACGGTATGGTACAGTATTCATAAGGGATGTCATGGTACAGTCTGGTACAGTATTCATTAGGGATGTCATGCTACAGTCTGGTACAGTATTCATAAGGGATGTCAGCTACAGTCTGGTATAGTATTCATAAAGGATGCCAAGCTACAGTCTGATACAGTATTCATTAGGGATGTCATGCTACAGTCTGGTACAGTATTCATTTGGGATGTCAGCTACAGTCTGGTACAGTATTCATTAGGTATGTCATGATACAGTCTGGTACAGTATTCATTAGGGATGTCAGCTACAGTCTGGTACAGTATTCATTAGGGATGTCAGCTACAGTCTGGTACAGTATTCATTAGGGATGTCAGCTACAGTCTGGTACAGTATTCATTAGGGATGCCAAGCTACAGTGTGGTACAGTATTCATTAGGGATGTCAGCCACAGTCTGGTACAGTATTCATTAGGGATGTCAGCTACATTGTGGTACAGTATTCATTAGGGATGTCAGCTACAGTCTGGTACAGTATTCATTAGGGATGTCAGCTACAGTCTGGTACAGTATTCATTAGGGATGTCATGCTACAGTGTGGTACAGTATTCATTAGGGATGTCAGCTACAGTCTGGTACAGTATTCATTAGGGATGTCAGCTACAGTCTGGTACAGTATTCATTAAGGATGTCAGCTACAGTGTGGTACAGTATTCATTAGGGATGTCAGCTACAGTGTGGTACAGTATTCATTAGGGATGTCAGCTACAGTCTGGTACAGTATTCATTAGGGATGTCATGCTATAGTTTTTATATGTAACAATTTATTCAGGTATCCAGGGTTCAAAATGAAGTAAACTAATCTAGGATTAGGGAAGGATTAGCAATATTTTCTTGTTGATTACCACATTGTCCATTTGTTTGATAACAACTCTTTAACTGATTGTTTTTGGAGGACCGTAGAAACCAATTCATTTCTAACCCTGGTATCGCGATTTTAAATGTGCCAATACAATACATGTTACAACTGTATCGATTCATGTTTTGAATTCTGTACCAATTGTCAAAACAATAATAATTAGTTCTCAAATAGCACTGCCTGATAACTACTGGGCCTAGTGTTGGGTGACCGATGAAACAAAATGCAAAATCTGATTGCATAATGAATATTAGTAATATTAGAATAACCTGAAATTAATCATGCAGTCTTAAACATACAACTGGTTGGTAGCAAGAACCTCTGTCAGCCAGGTCAAATGACCCATGGACAATTTCTCGCAAAAACCTTGCAAATCTATAGTATTGTGATATGTAACATTTCGTTACTGAAATATCACAATATGTATCGATACATCAGGTAGCCATATTATGACACATTTTGTTACAGAAATATCACAATATGTATTGATACATCAGGTAGCCAGCCATATTATGACACCTCTAGTGTTCTGGAATCACATACACTCATGAAAGCTAGAATATTGTAAATATATCCCCAAATCGAAGGAAAATTAGATTAAAAATATTCTTATTCACTCTGCTAACCATCAACATATAGTGGTAGGTTAATGTAATGCCCAGTGAGATTTGTGATCAGTTGATTTGATTTTAATGCTACATACTTCAAAACTGATGATACTCAATATCATCATCATGTGGATCTACTTTGAAGGTGGCAATAGGAAAACTGCATCCATGTTAATATGGTAAATAATGAATTATTGTTCATTTTATATAAACATCAATCAGAAATAACTACAAGAGGTAAAATAAATAGTTGTACATATGATTATAATGAAGCTTGTATTCTGAATACGTTGAATCCAGTGAATGAGTTTGGTTAGCAATTCAAGGGTTGCTGGGGAAAGGGAGATAACTTCAGTTTTACACATTTGGAAATGGTGTGTATATACATGTAAAGTCATCATTTCAGTACAGGGAAATAGACAAACGTGATTACCATGGCTACAATACAATTTTTTTATTTTTTGTCACAAATGCTCCACTACCTGTACTGTATCAGAGTGAGTGAGTGAGTGAGTATGATTTTACGCCGCTTTTAGCAATATTCCAGCAATATCACGACGGGGACACCAGTAATGAACTTCACACATTGTACCCATGTCGGGAATCGAACCCGGGTTTTCGGCGTGACGAGCGAACGCTCTACCGACTAGGCTACCCGACCACTCCTGTACTGTATCAAATAACTGGACAGTGTTTGAAATTAAAGTGGAGACCTTGGATCTGTGAGGTTTTCATGTTTCAATGACCCCTAAATTTTCAACATGATTGTTAGGATAAGCACATCTTAGCATAAATGCTTAAAGCCAAACACTGCTGGAGATGAATCTGCAACAGCTGTTGACTCGTTTAGGGAAGTCAGAGAATAGCAGAACTGAGACAGACATCATTTATCAGCAGAAATGAGCTGTCACCTGGATGCATATCGGTGTACAGATGTGCGTCACTTGGTACATGACTTCAGTTCCTTGCAAATATGATCACAACAAACATTAAAAAAGTAACATGATAGAGGATAAAAAACATCCTTTTGTTAGAATAACAGATAACAACAACCTTGAGCATCATACTCCCAGAAAGAAGGAACCTTTGGAACGTATTCTAAAGGCTTCAGAACAGATCACAAAGTATGTAGGCTAGAGGTGAGACAATAAAAGAGGATGAAAAAGGATGCTTTCATCAACATACTTGCAGTGCTTCTGCAACCATGTTAAACAACAGTGAGTATATGTACCCAATAATCATAGGGAAGATGTTATCATGATGCATTAGAAACAAACACTGGTTCGTTTCTAATGCAATATTAATGTTTATACCACTACCAGTAGTGTAAATATGGGTGTAATATATTAGTTGTATAACACTGCAATGTACCACTTTCATTTTTTACATCCCTTCATATAAAACTATGTATCAAGAGTTTCGGACAGGTTCTGGCTTCTATTTTTGGGACTATGTAATTGAAAATGCCCTGAGATCAAAAGTTGGAAAATCATGAAAATGCTCTATTGTCATTTGTCTCCAGCAAACTCATTATGCTCTATCACTGCATAGTAATTTATTTTGTATAACTAATACCTACAATGTTTGACTATATATTATGAACACAATATATTCGATCACTGCACGGTATAACTGCATCAATGTACCACTGCTACAAACTGGTGCCATCACAGTGCCTTGCATCCAACACAACCCCCCCAACTGTCTCACCTCTAGCACGTCACAGGAAGGATCGATGTGCGTTATGTGATACATTCAAAATATTATCAACAGTGTGCACCGATGCATCATAGAAAGTTGACACATTATGAACAATACGAAGGCCACAAACAGTACCACGACTATATAAATGTAACAATAGCAACCAACGGAATGTCATTAAGACTTGAAGATAGGGAAATCTATGATCTTCAAAACATGTATAACCATTGACTTAACTTTATGAACATTACAAGTGTCCATTTTCATTTTCTCACCTAAAATATTATATCTAGTATAAGCCATGTGTACACCTGCTTCACAGACATAGCAGGGCATACTTCAGTATACCCTTGTCTAAATGGTTTTACAATGATGCAGATCCTATTTCTGAGACATTTACAAATCCTGAGTCTGGTCGAAAGAGTTGCCGATGGATCCCAGCTCATGAAAGAGATCTAAGATGGAAGAGGCTTCTTCATAATCCTTTTCTGTGTCCTCATTTTCCAGGAGGTCATAGACGGAATCCTGGACAGAAACCTCTGTTTCTGTGATGGTCTGGGGTACTCCCTGGACATCTTGGTTCCCAGTCGTCACCTGCTTACCGCCATGATGGACACGGACGTGTTTGCGAAGGTTGCTCGTGCTGCTGTATCGTTTTCCACAGAGCTGACACGGAAAGCCTTCTGTGTTGTGGGTTCTCATGTGATCCTTCAGGTTCTTCTTGCCGATGAAACACTTCGAACATACATCGCATCGGAACGGCTTCTCTCCTGTATGGACTCGCTTATGCTTCTCCAAAGCTTCGGGCAACGAAAAGGTTTTGTCACACTGAGGGCAGGGGAACTTCTTTTCCCCGTGGAAAACCCTCATGTGCTTCTTGCATGCACTGGAACTGCTGTAGTACTTGTCGCAAACATCACATTTGAACAGACGTTCCCCTGTGTGAGATCTCATGTGTTCTTTGAGGTGAGACTTTCCAACAAATCCTTTGTGGCACACCTCACACTGAAACGGTGTCTCGCCAGTGTGCTTTCTGACATGCTGCTTGTAGAATTCTGCCTGGATGAATGCCTTCCCACAGAGCTCACACTTGTAAGGTCGGTCTCCTGTGTGGATCTTCACATGCCGCATCAAATGGGAAGATGTGTAAAAGCTTTTCTCGCAAACATCGCATTGATATGGTCTCTCCCCTGTATGTTTTCTCATGTGGTATTTGAGAGATGACTGGTGAGCGAAGGCTTTCTCACACAGCTCACATTCATAGGGTTTCTCTCCAACATGGACCAGGACATGCTCCTTTAGTTTGGTGGTTGTAGTAAAGCTTGCCTCACAGACGGAACACTCGTACGGATTTAGCCCAGTGTGGATCCTCGTATGCCGATACAGGCTCCCGGAATGAGAGAACTGTCTATCGCAAACTTGGCACTGGAAGGGTTTCTCTCCAGTATGAACTCTCATATGTTCCACAAGGTTAATGTTCTGTTTGAATGTCTTCTCGCATGTGTCACATTTATACGTCTGCTTGTCTTTGTGCTGGCGGATGACATGTTTCTTTAAAGAGGAAGGGTTAGGAAATACTTTTTCACATCTGTGACATGTGTGTAACTTACTCTGAACTTCAGCACTGATTTCCTCCGGTTCATCTGGTCCCTGGAAAGCTTCTTCATTGTCAGAGGAACCGTCCAACATCTCAGTCAGATTCTCCAGGAATTCTGCAGCAGCTAAGTCCTCTTCCATGCTGGTTAACTGGAACTGTCGTTCTAGCTCCAGGGCCTCGTCATCTTCCTCCACCCGCCACGCCTGGTCATCCCCGTCCATGTTAGTCAGCTGGAAGTGCTGGGCTAGCTCCAGGGAGTGGAGGTCTTCCACCATCCCCTCCCCCCAAGCTTGGGCCTCCTCCCCCATCATATTAGGGGTCTGCTACACCTAAAACACAACACAGTAGTTGTACTCATTGATAGATTTCGTGCACACCTCTTCACATTTCATCAACATCAGGCAATGGTACTTTGTCTTCGTGCTGCTATATGATTTTGATATAGACTTGTTACTACACAATCGTGTGTTTTCTAAAGGGGAGTAGGGCAGTCGAGTAGCCTAGCAGTTAAAGCGTTCGCTCTTCACGCCAAAGACATGGGTTCGATTCCCGACATGGGTACAATGTGTGAAGCCCATTTCTGGTGTCCCCCGCCGCAATATTGCTGGAATATTGCTGGAGGCAGCGTAAAACCATACCCACTTTCTACACAGAGCTACATCATGTACATGCTCTTCCATTGTGTTTTCATAAAAGAACAGATTCACGATTCAGAACATACCGCCCTAAGAAACCCTGCCATAATGTACATGAATCGTAATCCCACAAAAGCTGCAACGCAATTCACTATCTCAAACACTTACCTTCAAATATGTGTACTAATATTTTCAGTCATTGAACATGTATTTATCAAATTAGAGGGTATGGATGTATTGTTGCAATGACCGAAAATATAAACACTTGTATTTAGATCATGACTCATGTACAGATACGAAGTGCGACGCACATTTGGATAAGGAATCTATGAGGAAAACACTATGGAACAGCCTATGCTCTCTGGAGCGACAAGTCAATATCCAACTAAATATATATACATGTATTATTAATCACCATCACTCAGAGCTCCAGATAAGCTTTTGGTGTTGTGGGTATTTTACCCATGCATTTTAAAATCATTGGGTATCAGTAATTCTATCTGCGTATTCAAATTTCTGTTACCCACTAGTTTTTACACATGTGGGTATTTAAGTTAAATATTCAAAAACACTATTCATCTAGTCCCTGCAAACTGGTGTCGTGTTGGTTCGAGAGCTTAATAGGACTCAAAAATACCACGATACTTCCACAAGAAAGTGTGATGGCAAATGATTATGATGTAACTGTCATCGTGGAGTTTGGCAAGGTTGACAGAATGCCTGTTTATAATTTCAAAAAAGGTGGTGATTTGCTAATCGAATACGCAGGGTTACTTCACAATATTTTAATGATACGCACAAGTTTTATTTTTGTAGCGTATCTGTAATGTTCGTTGCGTATTTGATACGCTTGGATTATATTTTACTGCGTATTTCTGCATTTCTGATGCGTATTTCACGCAGATACGCAGCTTATCTGGAGCTCTGATCACCAATACACCATATATGGAGAGTATGTATTCACAAGCGATGAGGTGGCCCAGTCGTATAAGGTGCCGTGATTTGATTGTGGATTCAAATCCCAGTTCACCCCGATTATGTTTCTAGGTTTGTCAGCACCATACACATGCTCGTGGGTTTCACCGAAGTGGTAAATGTCTGAGACCTGCCTCACTTCGGGCTTTCCTCCCACATTAAGCTGACATGCCACGATAAAGCTGGAATAGTATTAAAAGTGGCATTAAACCCACTTCACTCACTCACGTAGTGAGATGAAGGAACGTAGTGTAGACAAACATGTGAAATACTGAATGTAGACTGGGTTGGTTTAATGCTACTTTAAAGGAGTGAGTGAGTGAGTATGGTTTTACACCGCTTTTAAGCAATATTCCAGCAATATCACGGCAGGGCACACCAGAAATGGGCTTCACACATTGTACCCATGTCAGGAATCGAATCCGGGTCTTCAGTGTGACGAGCAAATGCTTTAACCTCTAGGCTACCCAACCACCCCTATTTTAAAGGAACAGTACATCGACAGTTCTGTGTTTTTAAATCATGCACTAAATAATTTCAGAGCGTGACATCACATGCCTAATTCAATTCTCAAAACAAACCAATAGAGCTCCACGCAGTGAAGCTGACAATGCAAGCACTGCACAGAGTAATCTCACTTCAGTCTTGTTTTTATTAGAAGCAAATTGAAGAGAAAGCTTGTTTCTTTCTTTCGTTACAAAATACTTACTGCCAGCTTGATTAGATTAGAAGCCAGTGTTTATCAAAGCCCAGATTACAATATATACATGCCACAGTCCTATGAAGCCTATGTGTACCTATGTCACAGCGTCACATCTTACAGTTTATTCATGTGTTTTTCTGTTTCATTTTGGACGAGTCTACACATTTAAAAATACATACATCATGAAATGTTCAACTTTCATTGGGAAAATATCCTAAAACGTAAAAAAACTATTTCCATTTGAGTATTTATCTTGAAAGTACTGTTACGAAGTAACCGATGTCTAAAACTATGGTGTCATGATCCTCAGTGTTGTGGTTGCTGTAGTAGCATATCTAAAAAATAATGCAAAACAATATATGAAGTGCACCAAAAGGCTTGCATTAGGCCTGTCTGTTCTTATTTCAGGATAAGTGCGCTTGTTTACTAACATTAACAAGAGGAAAGTCCAGTCACATGATAAGACCATACTTGCAGTGTTGTCACAAGAGCAGAAATAGAATAATAAAAGTAGACCTAAGTAAGCTTGGGAGTTATCGGCTATTGTTTACAAATAAAGCGTCAGCACGGTCGACACCCTGTCCTTTTCAGAAATATTCCATCATTACCATGACAGTTGTGGGCAGTGCATAATGTAATATGGTTAGTATTAAAAGGTAAATGAAATAACAATATTAACTAGTATACATTTGCAATAACAATTATTATTGACTTACTGCATTTGTGAAAATCAAAAGTATTATGGTACATGTATTTACAACTTGTTATAATCAATGAATTTACATGATTTATAAATATGTCATGCAACCAGTGAATCATATTTGTAAATACTCCTACTTCTTCATAAACAAACCTTCTGAAAAGATTATCAGATCACTATTCATAATATATGAAGTAAGCATTTATTAGATATCTTCGAGGTCCGAAAAGCCTGACCCAATGTTATAGACATATGTCATTGCATGCACGCTATCTGAAGATCAATCAATAATGGACACGGAACTTTCTTGCCTATAAAGTGGAAAATACTTAAATAAATGCCACAACAATGTTTACATGCTCTTTAAAAAGACGCTGAACTACAAGAGAACCATTATACAAACCTCACACCACAAGTGTGAATAGGCTTATATATATACCGCTGGTGAGCAGAACCAAACATCCGAGAGTGAAGAATGCCAATGATCAAACGATTCTCCAAGTGAGCGATATCTAAATGATGAAAAATCTTCTGTTATTCACGCATATACACCCTTTAACAAGGTGATGAACCTTGTAAATGACTAGCGTTTCCAAATGCAAGAGGCCACACTGACTGGGACACATGTGTTGCCGAGGTGAAAATGAAGCATATAATTATCTGTCGTCAGTGTCGATGATGTCTGCGACAATAGCCAGCTGGTTCAGTTGCCAAATAACTGTCAATTGCGTTATTTGTATCATGTCCTCCCTGCAACGCCGAAATGCATAATCAGGTATTGGTTACGCCCAGTTCGTCATTTCTGCAACGACATTTCGAGGCAGCGACATTCACAAGGATCCCTTGACATACTGTCAGGATATAAGCCTGTCGCAGCATCGCTGTTCATATCAACCCCAGGGTTTTTTCCAGACAAAGTAGCTAGAAAAAAAAGCGCAGAGGTTGTGTGGTTGCATTTCTTCCTAGAGTCAGCCTGTGTGGTTTGGTGCACTGGAAAAAAAGACGAATTATTATATTTTACCGTTGCCAATTTTACCTGATTAGCATCATTTTGACACTTGCTTCGAAACAATTATGCAATGAGAGTTATCTTCTCTTTGGTAAAAAAGCACCACCAGGGATAAATCGCTCGCTCGCGTCTTTAAATATTCTCCTCTGTGCAGCAAAGTTAAATTATTTTAATGTTGTTCATGTTAGTAGGATAGACTGTGTTCTTTTCTCTGTTGTAAGAACTTACACCGTATTAATAAAAATAAAGCATTTTAAAAAGTAGATTTTATGCATAACGGTGTCATTTGAAAGATCCATTACATATCTATGTAAGTATATATATGTGTAGAGGATATTATATGATATTAACAAATCATATCATATTTATAAATACGTTCATGTCATACTATGTTTACGACACGAGTGTCTAAATACCGGAATTTAGGCACGAGTTGGGTAAACATAGTATGACATGAACACGAATATAATGTTCTATATATTACCGAAGAAGATGTTCCCACACATAGACGAATTTTAGTGTTTACCCATAATAAGAGGAGAGCAAGTCGCAAGAGCAGCGGAACCACAATTTGTCGAATGACGTCAACAAACTTCAGCTATGACATCGTTTCTAGTGTGACGTCATTCAGACTTCACGTCACAATAAGATTCGAATGACGTCAACAATGCCTTTCGGATGATGGAAACAGTACATTTTTGTCTCATGGCGTGATATGACCCTAGGGCACATATATAGAATACTAAACGAGCTCCCGCGTAATACCAATTTTATGAAACGAGTGAATAGTTCTGGTATCTGACGAGCGAAAGCGAGTCAGATACCAGAACTATTCACTCGTTTCATAAAATTGGTTTTACACGGGAGCGAGTTTAGTATTTTATTTATTACTGGCCATTTATAACGTTTTTTAGAATTATACTATTGAGTGTGAATAGGCTGACACCTACACGATCCACGGCATGATCCAATTGAGTTTAACACAGTAATACTTCAAACACGTCAAAAGTTGAAACGTATGAATTTAATACCATACAACGGTCCACCTTTAGAATTCAGGCGTCCGTTCCACAAAATTATCGTAGAGCTAAGGTTATCGCAACTCATATACTTTAACTTAGACCAACGACTGTCGTTGCGCTACCGTTCGATCGCCTTGTGGGACGGGGCCTTGCACCTCAAAGTTTACAATCACGTCACAATACCCGATGACGTAATTTGCGGATCGTATTTCCTACCATGACAAACATGTTGATTTAGTTGATTTTCTTTTCATATTTTAGTTATTATCAAAATAGTTTGTTAATTTCAATAAAAGTAGATAACTTTAAAAGTTCACTTCCGCTCCCCCTCCAGCTAAACAGATATTTAAAAAAATGTTTTGTTTGTATGTTTGTTTGTGTGTTTGTTGTTCAGCGCCGCACTCAGCTATATTCCAGATATATGACGGCGGTCTGTAAAAAAATTAAGTCTGGACCAGACAATCCAGTGATTGACATGGTGAGCCTCCATCTACAATCGCAATTGGGATACGATGACATACATCAACCAAGTCAGCGAGCCGTTAGTCGCCTTTTCCGACATCTTCACTTTCAATTGATGAGATTTCGTGAGAATGTGTAAACATGTTCTCACATCTCAAAGTCATATGTGGATGAGGATGTGGTTGACAAAGAAATAAGTTAAGCACCCCTGGAAATGATAAACCCCATTCGCAACAACTGCCAATTCCGTGGTGAATATGTCAAGAATGGTGTTCCGTCCAAATCATAGGACGGTACAGTGACAACTGTGATGTCACATCGCAGCACGACATGCACGTCCAACATGCCACCCATTCATTTTTAACATGCAGTACATGTACACCGCAATTGCGGGCATTTACGGTAACGTCACTGTCTTGTATTGTTGAAGCATTGTCTGTGATTATGGCACGAAAAAGGTTATTAGAGGCGCAAAGATGGTGTATTATTGGTATGCATTCTGTAAATAATCAAGTCTGCACCATGAGCATCGTTCTGCGCAATTACGATTAGATAACATTTGTAAATTTTAATGTTTACACATTATGCTGTTAATGTAGGGAAGAAGTACTGTCTTTTTTGTGTGTGTGTTCATGTATCATTGTTGGGCTTGTTTTAGTACTTTATACGTTATATATTCCCGCTTCACTTATAATACATTTTTACACTTCTACACTGAGTCTGGTTTTCTTGTTCACTATCCATATATTTCGGGATATACTCGTATATGCGTTAGATTAATCAAGCAACAGCACCCCTTCAATATTAATGATTAAAGTGGCCTAAATCATATAAGAAGTAATAAGGATATCTTGATGATCCCGATAACGACGTTCCTTTGACAGCAAAATAATTTATGAACGTAAAATATTGAAAACAGAGAGAAATATTAAATGTACATTGGCGTGTGTATCTAGCTTGCGACAGGTGTTACGAAATGGGTTTCAGAACTCGCAACCGCTCTCTATACCTCTCTCTCACTGTCTCTCTGTATGTCTGTGTGCCTTTTGTTTGGTGTTACACAAAGCGGTGTTGTTTCCCATTTTTACAATTATACAAATGTTGCAAAATACGTATGATATCCATTAAAATGTTACCATGGAACGGGCAGATGTGAATTTTTCCAGACTAAGGATATATAGACAATGAACATCCTTGGTAGAGAAACAGAATTGCGAGTTCTGATGGAAATAACATGAGTATATTAATCTCTAGGTCTATATTATATGAAATGGAATCGATCTCAATAAACAGTCTGACGCACACAGTTCCATGGATTATTCTATGTGTATACTATAACAATTATGAATAATTAATTCCAAAATAATTGCTCGATTATAGATCATTCCTTGTTGAAAATAATAGCTAAGCTGGTTCCCGAGTTTCTCTGCGTTGTTGTCAACTTCTGATATCACGAGACGGAGCCTCGTATCAAGCCGCTTGTAGCAGACTGGCGGGGAATTGGCGAACAAGGGGGAGATAATTCTCATTTGTTAGCTGCTGTCAGAGGTGAGTTTGTGAACGAGGAAGACATGCAATTTTTAACAACTTGCTGAACCCGGCTCTGTTTTGTGTGAGACAACTGGTTTGGACGTCGATGCCTAAATCACCAAGGCAGCATTGTGGCATCAACATTCATAATATCCAATTTGCGTTGGTAAATGCTTTATTCTTTATATTTAGTCCCAGAAACATTGTGTCGGGAAAATAGTGTTTACTGTTTATTATTTATTTGGCCGGTCCTTACGCATGATGAGTTCCTTTCGAAGCAAAATCATAATTGAGTCAAATCCGGGCCTTCATTCTGACATAATTCTTCCTTGTCGTACGGCAAGTTACAGATAAATGGCAATTTGTACATTTTACCTTCATGCCTTCTAGCACACTTTTTGAGGTTGTTGGTTCGATCATCAGGTAGTGTCACCTCAAGAAATGTTAAAAGAAGGTCCTTTTTGTTACCCTGCCTGGGGGTCCGCTTTAACAGGATGAATAAAAGACTGGTTCTGTTGGAGTATGTATACTGTGTCTGGGTAGGGTCTCCATGACAAAAACCACAGCATGGTATCTCTGTGGGCTAGCACTATAAATGTGAGTGAGTATCTTTTCATGCTGTTTTTAGCAATACTCTTGCAATATCTAGGCGGGGTACACCAGAATTGGGCTTGGCACATAAACAGATGTGGGGAATCAAACCCAGTCTTAGGCGTGATGAGTTAACGTTTTAACCACTAGGCTACCCACCAGGCACCACCAAAGCACTATAAAATCGGCATTATAAAATTTATTCTGGACTAGCACAAACAACCATACTCATATGCATGCAACAATTTAGCTTCCACAAAGGTACAGTGTCTGGTGTTCCCCGTCGTGGTATTGCAGGAATATTGCCAATAGCAGGATAAAACAATACTCACTCACTCCCTCAACAACAAGCAGGGCACCTATTGCAGGGATTTCCCTGGGTGATACTTTTCATGAGTCTTGGTAACGGTTTAGGGAGGGTCCTAAGTTAACAACCGCCCGAGACAACCTGTTGATGGTTATCTACACACTGATCCAGAATTACACCTTTTCTGTTCTAAAAAAGAATTATGGTATTTAAAATAGATTTAAAGCTTCCCAAATAGGGCTGAAATGGCGTATATCTGCAAATAGCTCCCAGTTCCAGAGTGAATGCTCTCTGCTCAGATTTGACAATATGTCTGTAACAAAGTGATAAATATTTGATATATTGTCCAGATAAAATAATTATCAAAGCTGCTTTACATGTACACGCATGCGCGCACACACACACACACGCATGCACACACACTCTACACATACATGTGCACACCAACACAAACTCACACAACACAAAACACACTACACATGCATGCACGCACACAACAGGGATTTATACAGGATTCTAAGTGCCCTTACGAGGCAACTTGGGGGGAAAAAATCGTTATAAATTTGGATTTTAAAAAGATATTTCTTGAGTAAGGCCAAGTTTAACATATTTTGAGATTACATTCAAGGCAAATATATGTAACTAAGCATTAAAACATCTTCCTATATATTTGTCTTTTTTAGCAACTTCGCTATTTGTAACTTACATTAATTGAGAATCCTTAAATTGCATTTGGGGAATTTTCAGTGACATTTGCTGCAGACTTGGAACCAAATATCGCCCCCTGTGCAGGTCTAGATAAATTGCTGCACACACACACTCACATTTAAACACAACACACACATACACAAATTTACTCAATGTAAGAGGATAATAATGTCTTCAAGTCAGTACTGTCTACAGACAGTTTAGTGCATGGAATTGTCTGGAAAGATGATCCAAAAGGTATGAAGCTTCACCATCAGAGTAAATAAGTGATGACAGTGATAGGTGATGAGAAAAATTATATTATGACCTGGGCATTGATGAGTTTTCTCACATTAACAACAATTAAGTTACATGTCATCTTCCCAAGGCAAGGGCATTAATTGACTTTAAGAGTCCAATTTCCACCCTTGCCGAACTAGACTGGAATTCCTGAGTTACAATTTGTCTGGACTAACGAGTCTATGCATAGTCCAATCAAAATTGCGTAACAAACGAGACATCCGGTTCCTAAGCAACATGGATTCCAACGTGCAAAGCATGTGTACTGCCAAATGGGCGTAGACAGATATTTTGGAAGTCTTTTCATTTTTTAATCAAGTTGCTCAAGTGAATTAATTCACTTCGCAAGGTAAGGCCTGTTTTTTTTACAATATAGGTCTTGATTATCGATCAGATCGACTTGACTTGGTGCCGCCATTTTTTTGTAGCAATTGCAAGTGATATAAGAGATGGAATCTGATTGGTCAATGGTAGGGACATAACTTGTAATAGCCACTGGTGGTGCTACGATTGAGCCTGGAAATTCCATCCTAGTGGAAACTGGACTTTTAGAGTCTTAAAACACCCTTGCCTCGGGAAGATGGTTACATGTATAGATGGTGTCATAAGTTGGATTAAATCTGATTGCAAGGAGACAGTGTGCAAGGCACATTAGGGACCGGTCATTTATTACAGGGGTGGGTGGGTCGGGGGGAATCGGGTGAGGTTCACCAAACAGTATGATAGTCCCTAGGGGAGGGTCATGAAAAATGTGCATTTTACCCCCTGCAATTAATTGCCAGTCCCTTTAGATAATTTATTTAAGTATAATGGAAGTGCAAAATTTGAGTTATTTTTGTGACTGATGGAAATAACAATATTACAGTTCTAATCACACTGAACATGATCAGACAGGAATGTGGTGGGGTAGCCTTGTGGTTAAGTCATCAGATCTCCACACATAGGATCTGGCTTCTTTTCCTGACATAGGTGTAATGTATGGAACCAATTGATGATGTCACCATGTCATTATTATACGTAGAATACTGCTGATGGCATCAACAGAGAGCTTGCTGACACTGAACAATTTGGAGAAAATGTTTTTCTGGTAACTAATTACATATAACACAAAGGGTAGAACTTGTGTGATCAACACGTGCAGTGAGACCAGAATGACAAATGCAATCTTTGAACATACTATTCTCTCCTTCAAAATATCTAAGTGATTTATTAATCAATTGTCAGTAATAAGCCCAAATCAGCCCCCATCATATAGAAGGAAAAGAGGGCCAATATGGCTTTGCGGGGCCAATTTTGAATGTCATTCCATTCCTTACATTGCAATCACAAGGTGATAGACAGCTGTCATCACACTTCATTTGAGCTTGCTTCCCGTTATCCTATAATATAACTGACATGTTTAGCTTTTCCTTGATTTCCTTGATTGGTAGTATTTGGAAGCAGTTAGTTTAGGGAGTCAAGTAATAAATATGCCATTAAAAGGTGTTTTCATTTTGGCCTTGTTATCACTGGTTATAGTCCTCGGTCAGACATATGATGACATAATAATATTGATGGTAAGAAGAAGTTATTGCAGATCAATGTTTGATAGTGATTTATTCACCTCTAGTGATGTCATCCTATTGTTTTGAACGGGGCCTTGATTACGTAGAATAATTTCTCAGCACAGATTTTTCAAGAATGTCCCTCTGTCCCAGGGATATATAGAAATTACCTCCTGTCCAGGGATATTATATGAAGTCCTTTGCCCAGAGATATTCTATAGAGTGACCCTCCATAGAGATTTATTCTGCATTTGAAAACAATCTACATAAGGATATGTTTGGGATGATGTAAACGCAAACGACAAATGTCTTTATATTTCAGGGAATCTAACTTGCAACCTTCATGTTGAGTGAGAGAACCACTAGAATCTTTTTATACCCCCGACAAAATGTCGGGGGTATATAGTTATACCAAGATTCTGTCCGTCCGTCCGTCCGTCCGTCCGAAAACTTTGTCCACGCGATTGCTCTTAAACTATTCAGTGGATTCATCTGAAACTTAGTACATATAATCTGTGTCATATGGAGGGGTGCAGTCAAAAGAAAAAAAATTGTTTTTATTAATTTTCCATTTTTTTATGAATTTTTCAAACCCTAAGGTCCGTTTGAAGGTTTGGTCCGCGCAATTTCTCTTAAACTAGTCAGTGGATTCATCTCAAACTTAGTACATATAATCTGTGTCATATGGAGGGGTGCAGTCAAAAGAAAAAAATTGTTTTTATTAATTTTCCATTTTTTTATGAATTTTTCACCTTTATTTCTCTGTAGTACAATCAGCTGAAAACATTAATTAGCACTTGTTAACTTAAACTAAAGACATATAATATTTTAAAGATACTTAACTTTAAGTGTAACATTAACAGTGAACACTTTAAATTTCATTAATCACACAATAAAACATTTGACTCTCAAGAAATATTTTTGACTCCCAAAAATTCATATGCTAAGTCAAGGTGACTCTCAGATATTGGAGTCTAGGGGGAACCCTGCCTAACCCTATCCTAGCTATTTAATTTGTAACTACTGACACACTAGGCGGGTCGGGGGTATTAGTGAGCCACGCTCACTTTTGCACTTGTTTTTTTTCAAATATATGTAGGCTAAAAAGAGATATTTTACGTCCCTTTTCTAAGTTTCATGGAAATTATGTTTGAAACATGAAATTGTTGATAAATGTTGTTATGATCTCTGCACTATGATCTCTTGGTGGCCTTGGCACATCCTGATTGTTCATTACATAAATGATAACAGTGGTTTGTCTTTAAAAAAGTATTTGTAGAAATCAAATTACCTTCATTAAGAATTCAAATCTTTTTGGCAAGCAGGGAATTTTGTGGATTAAAATTTTCCAGGTTAAATCCTGGGATAGAGTCAAGATAGATCGTAAGAGCATACAAATGCACCTTTGTTATGCTTAAAAGTGAGATCGACCAATCAAGGAGCAGACTTATGAGACCGTATAATGTCAGTAACAACCATTTTGGATTTCCAACACCCACTTCACATATTTCACATGAAAATTATGGTACAGAAATTTGTTATTCAACACTGTTTTGTGTTTTAATATCATTAATTTTCATGTGCAAGGACATCATGCGCGTGACTTTATTGATAAAGATTATTTTTAAATTATCAACAAGGTTTGGCCTCTGCGGTTTGAAGAGTGTCTCCCTTGAACTCTTAATGTCATGATTGTAAGTGTCAAGTTTTCATTTTGACATGACATGTGCGATAAGGATACCAGTTAGTGTAAACTTTTCAGCATAATGAATTTGTTATGGTGTCTTTAGTTGCCATAAGGGCTGACGCCTTGCCCAATATGTTTCTGCTAACCTGATATGACACCGTATTACACACCATAACTAAAAATAACCTTAGTATCAATGGTGGGAAATTCACTGTATTGTTATATGAAATGAGCGGACATTTTAAAATATAATATTAGGATAACGCTATTTTTCAGGGCCTTATCATTTGCAGAAGCCCAATGTCTTCCAACAACTTGCAGATGGAGAAGGGAAGTTGAAAAGACCGAGGGTTTCTACAAATGATAATTCCCTGAAAAATAGTGTCGCCGTTATTATAGCTAAAATGGATAGAATTTCTTATCAAATAAAAATATACCACAATATCGGTTTTGAAACATTTACTGGAATCAACACGAATGTCAGTGACCCACTTTTACAAATATGGAAACATCATTGAACAAACAAGATAACGTCACCATTGAACATGAAGTCACCTTTCCCTATCCCTATGACGTAACCTAACAACAGACATGACGATGGCCCATCGTCAAGCAATATGAGGGCATAATCAAGTTCCAGTGGCCCGCTCATTTCTGATAACATGCTGGCGGTTTGATAATTCTATCCATTTTAGCAAGAAACTGTTTTTAATGCTGTTTCATGTGACTTCTAGTTGCATCTGTTCATGTGCTGCCCTAAGTGTGTCACCATTCGCAATAGCTCATAAAAACAGTGTACATGCCTGACATGTCTAAGGTACAACACATGAGACCGCCTCCGTGGTCTAGTGGTAGAGCATCCGTTCGATCCCCAGCTGCGTCATACCAAAAGATGTTAAAATATGGTACTTGTTGTTACCCTGTCTGGTGCTCGGCATTAAGGGGCTAAAACAAGGACTGGTCGTCTCGGAGTCAGTATACTGTGTCTGAGTGGGGTATTCATGTTAATCTGCGGCATGATATCTCTGGGCTTGCACTACAAATTGGCATCACTCCGGTCTAGTACAAGCAGCCACACACAAACACACACACACACACACACACACACACTCACGTGCATGCGTGAAATAATCTTGGACACGATGTTAAACCCAATTTAACCTCACCTACAACACGTGAAGCACATCGTTTTTGTGCATTATTCAATGCAGTCAACAAAGGTCTGTAAAGAAACACAGACCGGTACCCAAACTGCAATTTGTCATGCTAGTTTGTACACAAGCAATAGGAAGTGCAGTCAAACCCTGCTCACTGCTGTCTTGAACTCCTGTTGACCACGGAAATAATTGGATACATCCTACCTTATTAGGGTCTGACCAAGTCATCATACAATAGAAGATCCGTGAAGATCCGTGGTAGATTAGGTCTTTAGCAATCCTATCTTGCTCTAAAAGGAAACTATGCTTGTTGTATGAGGCAACTAACGGGATTGGGTGGTCAGGCTCACTGACTTTGTTGATGCATGTCATCATATCCTAATTGCGTGGATCGATGCTCACCATGTCAGTCACTGGATTGTCTGGTCCAGACTTGATTATTTACATACCGCCGTCATTTAGCTGGAATATTGCTGAGTGCGGCGTTATACAACAAACAAACAAACAAACATCTTACAACAGAAAGCCAAGCAGATCATGCATGTTATGTAAGTAGGATTTATATAATAAAAGTAAAAACAATCCAATCGACAGTTTTCTGTCTCTGATGTTTCAAACCGTTTAGTGTAAAGGACTTTATTCTTGATACAAGTTCTGACTTGTGCAAAGTTGTGTTTTCAAAAATGTTTAGTTCAACTCATCAGTGTATGTTTTGATCATGCTGATTTTTTATTTAACTCTGGGCATAATAAATTAAGTTAGAGACAAGCAGGAATTTGACACATCGAGTTTGACTCTACCAGATTAAGATAGTAATAAATGTATCAAGAGTTTGCCAGGGCCTGACTATGAGTTCATCACGACCAGGTATTTGACACATCCTAGTTTGAGACAACAGTCTTGACTGTACCTACAAACACTTTTCCAATTTAAGATATTGTCTTTGCAGAAAATGGACCTGGGCCAGAGCTGAATTGATGGAGGGCCTGTCCCAGCAACTGTGGTCAGCATGTCTACACTGATGTTGGCAACACCAGCTGAGTAAAAGCACTGATGTTTTCCGGGGGCAGTACCTGTTTTCCTGTTGTCAGACATGAATCTTCTGGGCATCAAGAAATATCTTGTTCACAGATAAGCCACAGCAAGCCTAACAGACAAGATCTACCAGCGCTTCCCACTCAGACTGACTACCTGAGAGGCAGTTTTGGCCTTGTTCCATGCATATTAGGTAATAACAGGGAAAGTAGCATGTCACAGAAGGCAACTGGCATCAGGCAAGTGACTGTCAACACACACATGGACCAGCAAGCACTCTTCCCTACGGTCATGCCCATGGAGTATTTTAGTCCTCCCAACTATGCAGCATTCAAAGCCCAGCTCACACAAAGCAACTGTGGAAGGATTGGAGCAAGTCAATCAGGAGCTTCTGAATGTGAGAAGCCAGTGGAGACTCGGCTCAGTCAGGAGTCTGTGGTCAGTAAAACAGTCCAGTGTGACATCTGTGGTGATATGATCAAAGACTTGTATGAATTCAGAAGTATCAAGTGTGATGCTTGCAAGAAGATCTCTGCCCACTCTAATGGTGACCTCTCCCGACCTCAGATTAAAGTGTACCCATGTGACATGTGTGACAAGACTTATGTGTCTCAAACAACGCTGAAGACTCACATGAGAGTCCACAGTGGAGAGAAGTCCTTCAGCTGCCCGTTCTGTGACAAGACGTTTATGTACGAAGGGAATATGAAGACACATGTGCGGACCCACACAGGGGAAAAACCATTCAACTGTGAGGAGTGCGGGAAGAGTTTCTCACAGTCGGGAACATTGAAGAAACATCTAAGGATGCATTCTGGAGAGAAACCCTTTAAGTGTGAGTTTTGTGACAAGACATTTGCATATTCTGAAAATCTAATTCCACATCGAAGGGTCCATTCTCGTGAAAGACCATTCCAGTGTCATTTGTGTGAGAAAGTGTTTTCTCAACCTGGATCCCTTAAAACTCACTTGAAGTCACAGCATGGTGGTGACAATGGTTCACCAAACACAACACAGACAACAAATGGAATTAAGAGTGAATATTTCAAGCCTCCTGTATTGGATGAAGATGGTGAAGTTAATTTAGTTTAGTTAGATTTACTGCAAAGGCCATCTTTGTAATAGTGTACTACCTTAGTAGTAGATCTTCTTGACTACTGATTAAAATGTTGTCAGAATCAAGGGAGTTTGTTGACCACAAACTCAAATGAACACAAATTCACCATGGTGGGATTGTGATCATGGTGATATCTCCCCATTGTCTTTGTAGTTTAATCCCTTAATGGATTTCAAACCATGGACCTTCTGCTCCGAGGTAGGCCGCCTTATACACATGACCAAACAGGTTAACCCCCTCAGCAAAAGCACTGATGCCACCAGTGGAATGATTTTTGCCATTTTACACACTGTTGTCAACTGAAGGCACATCCAAGGCAATATAGGTACTGAGACTTATTTTACTCAAATATGAACATGCTCAGACCCTTGGGCGGTAAGTAGCAGCCATAAAATTACTAATCCTGTGATGGGATTTGAACTACGGACCATATGATCCAAGGCTTGTCGCCTTGTCCACATGACCAAAGAGGTTACCCCGTCGGTAATTATGTCATCTGTGGGATGACTCGACTGCCTGCTACATTTTGCTTGGCCATTGTTTTGTTGATTTGATAGACTCTTTACCATTGTTTACTTTTACCCTGTCTGTCATGGACTGTAGCATGTATGATATATATGGAAGATATTTATGTTTACTTGTTAAATGACATGTTTATATCATCAAGTGGCCTGGCCATGCTGGCAAAGTTGATAGTTTCAAGTATGTCCATATTACCTTGGTTATCTGTAATCTGTAATCAGTATTAATTAATGTAATCAACTTACAGCACATGTTAAAATATTGTGTGTGACCTGTGTATGTCAACATTTGAAATAGGAAACAATACATATCACAATACATAGGTCACGAAACAAGACGTATCGCCGTGAGCATATTTACAGCAAATCACGTGGAGACTTCTTGATTCTAAAAATTTCAGAGCAAGTTCAAAATGAAACGGTAAATGTTTGTAGCGGCTATTTTCTGTAGTAAAGTTGCAATGCTAATTACAACACATAAATGTTGTGTGTCATCGCATGAAAACTCACAATGAACCGGTGCATCGATGTATCATTTCACCCCTGATGGAAACCCCAGTCACATTGATGCATGAGATTACAACGTGTGTATTTCATTAATGAACTCCAATATTCAGTGTTAGCCAACTTGTCACAGTGTTAAAGATGAGAAATGGCAAATCTATGACAATTTGTATCACTTGACTTCTTGCATCTTCCCGAGGCAAGAGTTAACTGACTATAAAAGTCCAGTTTCCACCCTTGCCGAACAAGCCTGGAATTCCTGTGCTCGATCGTAGCGCCATCAGTGGCTATTAGGAGTTATGTCCCTTCGATGCCTCTCCTATGAACGAATCAGATTCCATCTCTCGTATCACTTGCATTTGATTCAAACAAAATGGCCCGCACCCAGTCAGGACGATCTGGTCAATAATCAAGATCTAAATTGTGATAAAACGGGTCTCAAATCGCGAAGTGCATCAAATTATATGAGCAACTTGATCAAAACCATGAAAGATTTGGAAAATATCTGTTGACAACAAGTTGGCGGTGCACATGTTTTGCAAATCCTGCAATCGACCGAAATCTGCATGACAGTTTACGAACCGGATTTCGATTTCATTGCGCGATTTTGATTGGACTATGCATAGACTCGATAGTCCAGCCAAAATATAACTCCATAATACCAGCCTAGTTCTGCAAGGGTGGAAACTGGACTTTTATAGTCAGTTAACTCTCTTGCCTCGGGAAATGGACTTCTAGTAAATGTGTACAATTCAGGGTTAATTTGATTATGGTATTTTTAACTGCAGGGCACACAGCCACAATCTGTTCTGGCTTTTGGTTTTATTTCCGCTGAATTTGATGACCACGCTATACAGACAATATTTGGTTTCCCTGCAGGCAGGAGTGGGCAAGATTGGCGGGAAGTAGCCAGGACCTGTGTGTCTTTATCATCATGAATATGATACAACATTACAAATAGTTAACATTCTTGTAACAATTCACAAAATTGACAAAAGAAAAACAGAAAATTTGAAATGTTATAAATTTCGCCTCCTACAAATCATTTAAATAATTTTTTTTTAAATTTTTTTCTAGGATTTGAGCAAAAGCTATGTAAACTAGCTAATTAATATAGGGGGGCCTTGGGGACATGTTAACTACAATGACTGTGTGACAAAGAGGTTCTACTGTGGAATTTGTCTTAGAAAGACACTCTCTACACTGGAATCTGTCTAACAGAGACACTCTACAGTGGAATCTGTCTATCAAAGACTCTTTCTACAGTGGAATCTGTCTATCGAAGATTCTTTCTACAGTGGAATCTGTCTATTGAAGACACTCCTTTGTCTGAAAAATTATCTTTCTAAAGTTGAATCTGCCTAACAAAGACTCTTTTCACAGTAGAAAAGTGTCTCTGCAACAGATTTCTTTCTACACCAGATCAGTTGTACAATCCTGGCCTGTCTTTGGTAATCTCTCATCAAATAGAATCTGCATAATGCTCTTTATCCTGGTTTGCTGGACAAAGAATAAGTTTATCACATTATATTTTTATTGGCTCACCCTAATTAGGATTAGCATTCACTGTCATCTAACATGACACACTCACATGCTGGTGATTGGTACTTGGAGTATGGACTCAGCTAAAGAGTAACACCTCTTTGATGATAGAACAAGCACCTGTCATCTTATTCTGCCAGGTCAGGGACATACCACACTCCAGATTAGTAGAAGTAAAACTAAGCATCGTTATTAGCTGTCTGGGAGACTCAACACAAACCGGACTGTGACATGACATGATGTAGCCAGTGTGGAGCTGTTATAACGAGAGAAACCTCATCATGATCCAGCGTTAGAAATTGGCACTAGTCCTATAGTCCTTGCCAAACTGCTCAATGGTATAGGTATCATAAGGACTAGTAGAAATTTGCTATTTTAAGGGTTTTGCTATACGTTGTCATTATAAGGACTAGTGGACGGAAACTGTTAGTTTCTAACCTTGTCATCACCCCGAAATATGACAGTTCGCGGGGGGGGGGGGGGGGGGGGTCAAGAAAATAATGCACATATTTGGGGAGGATCATGTTGAGAAACAACATTTTATTATAAAATACAGAGTTCTTTTGCATCATGTCTATTTGGGGAGGGTCATAAAAACAATCTACGAGCATTAAGGATTAAGGTAGGGTGATTATTTTTAAATTCCGGTTTGGCCCAATTATATTTCTAGATTTGTCAGCACCAAACCCGTCCTTGTTTGTTTCACTGAAGTGGTAAACGTCTGAGACCTGCATCACTTCGGGCTTTCCTCCCACATTAAGCTGCCATTCGTGAAATAACTGGAATATTGTTAAAAGAATATTGTCAACTCGCTCACTCACTCATTCCACAAGGCACTCTTAGCACTATGACTTTCATAGGTCTGTTGATTTGTGAAAGAAGCACCTGTTCTTTTCCCTGAATGTTCGAGTGTATAGTCTCAAAGTCAGTTTTAGAGCAGTCCCCTTAAATAATGGTTATCCTGTTAATAATAGGTTATTTCTTGGACAAAGATCACTTTGTGCTTGTTACATTCTCTTGGGGGCACGGATGGTCCAGTCGTCTAAGGCACCGCAATTCGTTGTGCAGAGTTGTGTCCCTTGGGCACACCAGAAACCTATGATTGTGGATTGGAATCCCGGTTCGCCCCGATTATGTTTCTTGGTTTGTCAGCACCATACCCGTGCTCGTAGGTTTCACCAAAGTGGTAAACGTCTGAGACCTGCACCACTTCGGACTTTCCTCCCAAAATAAGCTGACACGCCGCGACAACTGGAATACTGTTAAAAAAGCGGCATTAAACCCAACTCACTCACTCACTTGTTACATTCTCATATTGAGAGAAAATCCTTTGACTCAAGACAGAAAATGTTGTTATTTTGCTTGTGGTGAGCACTAGCAGTGACGGGGTAGCTTGTTAAATATTGTGTGTTGTGTCAGGATTGGGTTGGTGTTGTTGGAATATGTCGGGGTAGACTTTTCAGTTACTTGTTTAACAGATGAAGATGGTCTCAACATATAAGTTACGATATGCAGGCATACTCACCCATTTTGCGAATACCTGTTGTTACTGATTTTCTGTGATCCATTCATAAAGTTTAACAGCTATTTAGTCTCTTGTGCCCAATGGAATCTGTTTCGTTAGATAATCGAGACTGGTTATTTTCTGGCATTGACATTTTGTGTTTATCATCGGAAACTTTGGGCGCCCTGGTATGAAAGAAACAAAAGCACATTGTCTCTCAACTATTTATTTTCTGTTGATATGTGCTTTTATGTCTGTAGTACCAGTACTCTGTTGGCATATCAAACAAACTGACACATATCTGTTTCTCTGATTATTGGTAAGGCCTGAGTAAACCCATCTTAAAAAGAATATTGTTTTTCACATGCAGTAGTGCTGTCCCTTCGCTGTTGCAGGACTAGAATAAAATGTTTGCAACATTATCATCTTTGGTTTGTAAGCACCATGTTCATTACTTGTATTACTTTGAGCTTTCCTCCCATAAGCTGATACCCCATGATATAACCAAAATAATGTCTACAGTTACATTCTGTGTAAAATAACGATAACTCTATTTTTGAAGGACATGTGAGGGAAGACAATAATTCCTGCTGAATCAGTGTGTGTAGTCACGAAGGTTTCGGAACAGTCCTGTGCAGTATAGTGTATTCAGCTGACTAGATCAGGATTTTGGCAAGGCTTTTTTAAAGAGCTAAATATTCAACTTAAACCTTCACATACTTAGCTGCTACATATTCAACTAACCATTAAGATTTGCATAATTAAAAGAAAACTACTATATCTCCTCCCACCACACAAAAATATGCAAAAAACAAATATACGCACCTGCGAACCAACATATTATTTTGCCTATTTCTCATCCCCCCCAAGTAATCAGAATTATTATATTCATCAGCAAAATGTTTTAAGGTAGGAAACAAATTGTGGCCTTGGGTTGATTAATGATTTACATTCAGTACTCTGGTTGAGTGGACAAGAAACTTGCCTATATTGTGGTAGTGTTCCTATCAATGGACTCTTCAATCACTCGAGGGGGGGGTGGGGGTGTTGGGTAGCCTAGTGGTTAAAGCGTTCGCTCGTCACGCCGAAGACCCGGGTTCGATTCTCGACATGGGTACAGTGTGTGAAGCCCATTTCTGGTGTGCCCTGCCGTGATATTGCTGGAATATTGCTAAAAGCGGCGTAAAACCAAACTCACTCACTCACTCAATCACTCACTCAATCACTCGGCCGAAATTGACCTTTAGTAATATGAATCTCATGTCATCTTGCATTTCATGTGTTTCCTGTCAACACTTAAGGATTTGTTTGTGTTAGTCATGCCTGTTGTCCACGGATTCTGTGCCTCTGAAGCCCAGACATTATACTTCTTAATCCTTCAATCAATTGATGGTATTGTTTTGAAACTGTTTATGTTTTCCAAATATTAAAGTGTGTAGACAGACATGATGTGTATTGTATTGATTCACTTTACATGCTTATGTGTGTAGGTACATGGAAGCATGAATGGTGTCTCACTGGGCTCCTGTCTTCATTTTGTGAGCATGAAGTGAAATGGTACACTGAAGCGTGAATGGTGTCTCAATGGGCTCCTGTCTTGTTTTTGTGAGCATGAAGTTACATGGTACACAGAAGCGTGAATGGTGTCTCACTGGGCTCCTGTCTCCATTTTGTGAGCATGAAGTGAAATGGTACACTGAAGCGTGAATGGTGTCTCAATGGGCTCCTGTCTTGCTTTTGTGAGCATGAAGTTACATGGTACACAGAAGCGTAAATAGTGTCTCACTGGGCTCCTGTCTCCATTTTGTGAGCATGAAGTTACGTGGTACACAGAAGCATTAATGGTGTCTCACTGGGCTCCTGTCTCCATTTTGTGAGCATGAAGTTACATGGTACACAGAAGCGTGAATGGTGTCTCACTGGGCTCCTGTCTCCATTTTGTAAGCATGAACTTACGTGGTGCACAGAAGCGTGAATGGTGTCTCACTGGGCTCCTGTCTCCATTTCGTAAGCATGAAGTTACGTGGTGCACAGAAGCGTAAATAGTGTCTCACTGGGCTCCTGTCTCCATTTCGTAAGCATGAAGTTACGTGGTGCACAGAAGCGTAAATAGTGTCTCACTGGGCTCCTGTCTCCATTTTGTGAGCATGAAGTTATGTGGTGCACAAAAGCATGAATGGTGTCTCACTGGGCTCCTGTCTCCATTTTGTGAGCATGAAGTTACATGGTACACTGAAGTGTGAATGGTGTCTCACTGGGCTCCTGTCTTGTTTTTGTGAGCATGAAGTTACATGGTACACAGAAGCATTAATGGTGTCTCACTGGGCTCCTGTCTCCATTTTGTGAGCATGAAGTTACGTGGTGCACAGAAGCGTGAATGATGTCTCAATGGGCTCCTGTCTCCATTTCATGAGCATGAAGTTACGTGGTACACTGAAGCGTGAATGGTGTCTCACTAGGCTCCTGTCTCCATTTCATGAGCATGAAGTTACGTGGTACACAGAAGCGTAAATAGTGTCTCACTGGGCTCCTGTCTCCATTTTGTGAGCATGAAGTTACATGGTACACAGAAGCGTGAATGGTGTCTCACTGGGCTCATGTCTTCATTTTGTGAGCATGAAGTTACGTGGTACACAGAAGCATTAATGGTGTCTCACTGGGCTCCTCTCTTCATTTTGTGAGCATGAAGTTACGTGGTGCACAGAAGCGTGAATGATGTCTCACTAGGCTCCTGTCTCCATTTCATGAGCATGAAGTTACGTGGTACACAGAAGCGTGAATGGTGTCTCACTGGGCTCATGTCTTCATTTTGTGAGCATGAAGTTACGTGGTGCACAGAAGCGTGAATGGGGTCTCACTGGGCTCCTGTCTCCATTTTGTGAGCATGAAGTTACGTTGTACATAGAAGCGTGAATGGTGTCTCACTGGGCTCCTGTCTTGTTTTTTGTGAGCATGAAGTTACTCATGCCAAAATTATCATACACAGAGAAGTTTGTCCCCATGTATATTTATATTCATTGTTACGGATGCTGTGCATGAGTACCAACAACTGGATATGATACCGATTTGTGCCAAATATTATGGGCTCCATCTGTTGGCTGTAAGTACTCAGCATGCATGAACCAACAGTGGCACCATTATGCTGTTGGATGTACAACACACCATGCCATGTGGTTAAAGTGTATGCTCATCATGCTGAAGATGCGGGTTCGATTCCCCGCACAGGTACAATGTGTGAAGCCCATTTCTGATGTCGTCTACCTGCCCCCCCACACACCCCCTCTGCTCACTCACTCACTCACCCACCCAATCACCCACTCACTCACACCATGCTGGGTTGTGTCCCTCAGCAAGCAGAATCTCACATTCACCCTGCTCAAGGGCACCACCAAAGGAGTTCACATATTTTCCTCTGACAATAATCACTGTTGAATCCCAAGAGTATAATATTGAATGTTGTGTTGTGTTCCATCTGTAATTCATAAATCAGTCTTCAACAACCCATGCTTGCTGCAAAAGGTGATTCTGGTGACTAACGGGATCGGGTGGTCAGGCTCGCTGACTTAGTTGATGCATGTCATCGTTTCCAATTGCGTGGATCGATGCTCATGATATTAATCACTGGATTGTCTGGTCCAGATTATTTACATACCGCCGTCATATAGCTGGAATAATGCTCAGTGCGGCGTTAAACAGCAAACCAACCAACCAACCATAAATCAATCTGGGTCAGGAAAGCACGTGGTTCACATCATGAGCAACAGTTCTAGACACTATATGTCACACAATCAGCCAGGTCACACATTGCAATGAAGGAATGAGCATTAACTGAGAAGTCATCACATAGACAGTTGAACACATTCTTTGTTGTGAAAGAGTGGTTCTAGAAACAGTACTGAGAGCTAAAACATAACGCCAACATGTCATTTTGTATGACATTGAACTTGACAATATAAAGTGTTCAGATGTATTGGAGCTATAACAGCGGGTTGACACCGTGGTGCGTTGACTTCTTTAGCCCTAAACACGGTGAAAATTTAAGCTGTAACATAGTGCTGACCCTGACGTGTTGACTTCTTTAGCCCTTAACATGGTGAGTAGTGAAGCTGTAACATAGTGCTGACCGTGATGCATTGATTTCTTTAGCCCTAAACACGGTGAGTAGTGAAGCTGTAACATGATGCTGACCGTGAGGCGTTGATTTCTTTAGCCCTAAACACGGTGAGTAGTGAAGCTGTAACATGATGCTGACCGTGATGCGCTGATTTCTTTAGCCCTAAACAAGGTGAGTAGTGAAGCTGTAACATAGTGCTGACCGTGAGGTGTTGATTTCTTTAGCCCTAAACACGGTGAGTAGTGAAGCTGTAACATAGTGCTGACCGTGACACGTTGATTTCTTTAGCCCTAAACATGGTGAGTAGTGAAGCTGTAACATAGTGCTGACCGTGACGTGTTCACTTCTTTACCCCTAAACACGGTGAGTAGTGAAGCTGTAACATGGTGCTGACCGTGACGCGTTGATTTCTTTAGCCCTAAACACGGTGAGTAGTGAAGCTGTAACATAGTGCTGACCGTGACGTGTTCACTTCTTTAGCCCTAAACACGGTGAGTAGTGAAGCTGTAACATGGCGCTGACCGTGACGCGTTGATTTCTTTAGCCCTAAACACGGTGAGTAGTGAAGCTGTAACATGATGCTGACCGTGAGGCGTTGATTTCTTTAGCCCTAAACACGGTGAGTAGTGAAGCTGTAACATGATGCTGACCGTGATGCGCTGATTTCTTTAGCCCTAAACAAGGTGAGTAGTGAAGCTGTAACATGATGCTGACCGTGAGGCGTTGATTTCTTTAGCCCTAAACACGGTGAGTAGTGAAGCTGTAACATGATGCTGACCGTGACGCGTTGATTTCTTTAGCCCTAAACATGGTGAGTAGTGAAGCTGTAACATAGTGCTGACCCTGACGTGTTCACTTCTTTAGCCCTAAACACGGTGAGTAGTGAAGCTGTAAGATGGTGCTGACCGTGATGCGTTGATTTCTTTAGCCCTAAACACGGTGAGTAGTGAAGCTGTAACATAGTGCTGACCGTGACGCGTTGATTTCTTTAGCCCCAAACACGGTGAGTAGTGAAGCTGTAACATAGTGCTGACTGTGACGCGTTGATTTCTTTAGCCCTTAACACTGTGAGATGTAGTGGAGCTGTAACATAGTGTTGACCATGGCGCTTTTGATTTCTTTAGCCCTGAACACTGTGAGGTGTTTGGCGCTATGACATAGTGTTGACCATACCATGTAGCTTTCTTTTCAATCTCTGTTATATGTGGTGGAGATATAACATAGTGTTGACCGTGGCGTGTATATTTCTTCTGCTTCATTCATTGTTGTGCGTGTGGTTGCGCTATGACATTGTGTTCATCACGCACCTTATGCATCTCATGCCTCAATCACCGTGAGGTGTGGAGCTGTAACATTGTGTTGATTTCGTGTTGACAGCGTAGATTTCTTCTGCCTCTAGCACTACTTGTTAATCTGAAATCAGACTTTATGGTTATGTAACGTGACGGGAACATGTGTGCTAATGAAATGAGCCTGCTTCCTGACAATTGGTGGAACTTGTTTTTGAATGTGAACAGCACACAATCATGTTTTAGCTAACAGCTGCCCAATGGCGCAAAACGAAGTTGACAGATACTTTAATGTTCATCGAAAACAAGATATCGTCTCTTTGGAGACGTTACCTACAGCAAGGCAACCCTCATGACTTCCCATGGGCCGGTCGTCCACTTGTGACTTCACGTCAACAAGACAACCATATTCGGTTGGTGCATCTACGGATGCCGAATTGTCACATTAACAGCTCGGGCAATTCCAGGGTTGAGACTAAGTAGTGACGGAACCGTACGCGACCGCTTGAGCACACCACAATATCCGGCCCCGACGTCAATCGGTAGGCCCACTAGTGCTTCCGTGTCACTTCCTAGTTTGGTGTAGACAGCATCTCAGGTTCAGAAGACAAGACTTGGACAGTATACTGTTCACAGAATGAGTCAAGTATTCGTCTGGACAGCTCGGGTGGTCGTGCAAGGGTATACAGACGTCCCCGAGAACATTTTATGACGCTTGCATTACTCAACGTCGTCAGTTTGGGGGTAGAAGTGTAATGGTATGGGGTTGTATACCATTCATCACTGTTAATGGCATTTTGAATAGCGTACGTTTGCGACATCGTTCGAGATTACGTTCAACTATTTGGGCAAATGCAGGGACGAAACGCCATGTTACAGCAGGATAATACCCGCCCACATGTTGCACGTGTTGTAACAGACTTTTTGAGGCAGCATAGTATTGCCGGTTGTTTCTCTAGACCTCTCCCCAATAGTGCATGCCTGGGATGAGAGAAAGCGACGCCTACGACAGGACCTGAACCAGCCGGTAGCGCTTGCCAATCTTGACATTTGGAACTAAATCCGCCTGACTGGTTTTTTTTTCAATCATCTGGTGTCTTCATTGCGCCGCCGCTTTCTCGCCTGTATCAACGAAATTGGTAGTCACACCCGACATTGACATTGTTTAGTTGTTACACCATCCCTCTTTAAGGTGTGTGTAGCTCTGAGTTTTTTCAATGAAAATTTTATGTTAAAACTTGATCAGAGGAATGTCCAAACATGACGATGTTATTTTCAATAACATCTACATCACTTTATATGCAACTCAATATAAGGTATATAGTCCCACTGGCATATATGTGAATAAATGTGAATATGAAAACACAACGTTATTATTTATGTGTTTCCTTTTCCCCAAAACGTGTTCACCTAGTACATAATATCAAACACGTTTTTGCTCCAGTTTGTCATCATATTAATGTGCTTTAAGTGGTTGAAAGAGGACACATTGTATGCGACAACGTTATACCAAATCCTACTTTGAAGTATAATTAGTTTAATTAGTTTAATTATACTACGAGCTTCTGGGATAAAGAAATAATTACCTAAGTAATCCAAGAGTCCGAAAGCTCTGTCGCCAATTACCGGCCGTTGTGTGTGGAGATCATCCCAATCAATAACTACAAACTAAGTATATATCACTATTAGCACGACACCTCTGGTGTACGACTGGTCAGTGCCATAGGGGTATCTATTGACATGATGTATGAGATAAATACATGTGACACTGCACATGATTAATTTGATGATATTTTTAGGATGGACCATTTGTAAGAAATTTTCATAAAAAGTGGTGTGATCATTTCTGCTTTTTTTTTATCCTTAAACACGTGTGTGCTAAACTGCCCATAGTGTCTACTGTCACGGCCGATACATTGACCATATCAATTGTCACAACTGTTTCTACTGCGGTCCACCATCACAACCTCACCTTCAGCGCCTACTTCTCCCATCACAACCACTTCTACAGTCACAACCACTTCTACAGTCACAAATACTTCTACAGTGGTTGACTTCTTAGAACTATCACAATCACTTCTCCAGCGGTCGACTTCTACCGTCACAACCACTTCGACATCGACCGTCCTCTACCATTACAACTACTGCTACAGCTGAATACTTCTACCGTCACAACCACTTCGACATCGACCGTCCTCTACCATTACAACTACTGCTACAGCTGAATACCTCTACCGTCACAACCACTTCTCCGGGGGTTCACTCCTACAGTCACAACCATTGCGTTGACATCATCAACTGCCACAACAAGCTTTAGTTTGATTGCGGCTTCTACAACGTATTATACGTCTACCTCCCCTTTGATTGTGGCTACGACTGCTACTACTACTAATACTAACAATAATAGTACTACTACGTCTCCGTCTATGTCTACTACTACGTCTACTGCTAGTATCAGTGCTTCTGATGGGACATTGGCTACTATTGTTGCCTCTCGACGAATGCTGTTGCTGTCACGTTACTGACAAATTGCCAACTTGGAGGTAAGTAATACATTACTTGTTTACTCATTTTGAGTTATCTGATGCAGACTTGATGACTTCTTAAAAAATGATAAACGAGATGGGGGTCTGAAATCCCTATTCCGTAAATCATCGAGTCGTTTTTTTATAGTATTGTTATAATGTAGACATGATGGCTTCTTGTCACAAGTGCAGACATCGACCCAGTCACTCTAATGTCGGAGCAACGCCACGACAAGTTTTTAAAGCTGTAATGAGACAATTGGTGTAGACCAGCCAACCAGCGGTTTCAGCTGAGAATAATGATGACCAGTGTTTAAGATACTTTAGCTACAATTTCTACTGAGATTTACAAAAAAACTGCTGTTCTCATTTGGATTTTGCGTTAACGATTATGCGTCAAATGACCAATACAAAGCCTATTCATTCGTCACCACTCGCCCCTTTCCGTAACCTGCAAGAAGACTCGCCCCCTATCGATGAATGTTACCAGAATGCGCGTATGACTTCAAGTACTTCGGTCAAAGAATCTTTAAGGAATATTGTTTTACACATGCCTTGCATCTGAAAATATACCCTACATACAGTTAAATGTATTCAATGACACTGTATACATACAGTAAGTCCCATTGTGTTTAAATAGCATCTGGATTATACATGACATTGGGCAAATATACGCGAATCATTAAGCTCCTTCAACTATGCTCGTTTGCGCTTAGACGAAACCCAGTCGCAAAAATGCCACGAGAGGGGCACGAGTCGTTATTCGTTATTCAGGAATAACAGGAGTTGGTGACAACTGAAATCTTACCTTGAATTTTGAAAATTCGCGAAGGTTATCATGGCACGTAGGTGGAAATAATATGACTGTATATTAATGTAATCAGTTTAACATCCACTCCAAATACTGCTGACATCATCTCCTCAGAAACCTCTTGTCAAACTTCGCATTCGTGTTCCCAACACAGATCACACCGAGAATTGTATAAGAGTTACAATCTGATTTTCAATATGGCCGCGAAAAAGGGCAAATTGAGCCTCCATAACTCAATCATTTCTGTTCAATGTGTATTGTAACATAAATGTAGGTATGTTCCCTGATCTGATTGGTTAAAAAGTGTTGTCGAATGAGCATAACATCGCTGAGTTTTTGGGGTCTCATCACCGTGTATGTATACATTAATTAATGGAACTATTTTTGAAATCATCAACATGGAGGAACAGATGGAAATTTACCCTGATTTCCACATCGGAGATTTCGATGAAATATTGAGTGAATGGGGCGACGAGACATTTTCTGAGATAATACAAGAATTTGAAGGTAAATGAAATTTACCTTTGTCCATTAATTACAAAATCATAATCATAAATAATGTAATTTTCTTGGGCTTGGCCAAAGGAAAAAACAAAACAAAATCAATTTTTAACAGAGTAAAAAACATTTATTGCAACTCTATAATGACTTTCATACATCCACCTAATTTTGTTCTTATTATAACCCACAAAAAGCTGTTGAAGCTGAAAACCGTTCTGAGATGGCCCCCGAACTAAGAAATACAGCCAGCGTTTCCGTAGAGCCCAAAGTTCAAGCGTCCAGTCACCGCTTCGCGTCCCTTGATACAAAAGCAGTACAGGACATCGTGGATAGGAACCTCTCCAAATCTACTGGGAGTTAAAATATTTCGACGTAAGCCATTGAAACATAAAAGAATACATAAACAAATAAAAAAAAATTCCTACGCAGATTCGATCAACATCAGCGAGAGTTACCTCCCTTACACCATTGCCATAATAGCAATGTAAAGCGTGACCAATGTGTCATCGCAAAAATTGGCAATAATATAACGAGATTGACCAAAATCTTAACATAAATTAAATATTTCGTTTTGTAAAATTTGAGATATGTTATACTAAATGGATATACGGAAATTTCATTTAAACACGACACCGTAATAATAACGAAATACTCCCATTTACCGTCACATTTGTACCCTGAACACGGCAATCTTTTCACTTCCAGAATGGCTTGGTTTCCGAGGTTTTGAACCCACGTTCGAAGAGCTTCCTGCTTTTCAACTGAATGAGAGACTGAGATTCTTTTATGCCGAAGTCAGAAATGCTGAGGGAGAACTTTACTCAAAATCGAGTTTTGTTGGGTTGCGTGCTGCCATACACAGGCACATCAGGGGGCCGCCATTTGAGCGCAGCATAAACATTATCCAAGACCGGGAATTTCACACTGCAAACTGCCGTCACTTTACTGTCAAACGCAGGTATTGAATCGCGAGATTTGCAGAATTACCGGCCACAAATCCGATGAATCGTTGAAGTCGTATTCCATTGACTCGAGCTCGTCTCAAAAACGACATTATTCGAACATTTTTCAGAGACAGCAGCTCGCTAACGAACGTAATTTGGTACCTGTCATAGATACAAATATCCTGCCACTGTCCACTGCTCCCGTGAGTAATTTCCAGGTTAATTCTTCTGCTAATTTCCACGGCCTCTCTCACATATGTTATTCCACTGTAACAGTAAACAACTTTTTCAATCCCAGCTAAGCTGCATGTCTGAAATTTCGCACGTTTGACGTCTCTTGTCACCACCTCAGTTTCAGGCGAGTTGACACTATCTTGTACAGGGGCCAAACAGTATGTACGTCTTTTCTAATTTTGATTATTTGTATTTCATAGTTACGCATAACTACAAATTAGGAGTAAAATGAGGAACTGTGATAAAGAATTGAATTTGTGATATTTCCTGTTGTTTGTTTATTTACTGAGAAATGAGCTTGAACATGTGACCACCCCTTTCGTAAAATGGACCCTCATTATTGGAGTACCTCGAAACCATTGATCGGTTTCGCGGCACCCCATATCATGCATCTTTTCGAAGGTGAGCACGAGGAGACGTATTACTAACGACAGTTTTGTTGTGTCATGCGCTCAGTAAATTAGTTCCTCCTAAATATCGATTTAATTAACGTTCATGTTACAATGTCGATAAATATTTCGTTTTGTAAGATTTGCGTGATGTTATGCTGAATGGATGTACGGAAATTTTTCATTTGAACACTCCGCCTTACGGCGTCGTGTTCAAATGAAATTTCCGTACATCCATTCAGCATAACATCACGCAAATCTTACAAAACGAAATATTTATCTCCTAAATGAAATTTGGTGTGTATATATATATACTAGTATATGGTGGGGTACAATATACACACTCCGTATTTCGCTGTATTCTAAATTGTGACCTTGATTTGATCTTTGCATTTTGATCATGTTCATTGAACTTCTATGATATTTCATGACAGAATAGTCTCCCAACTATGAAATTCTGACCCCAATGACCTTACAGGCAGGTCCTGATGTTTATGGTCACCACAATTACAAAATTCAATATTCATAGAACATCAATCATAACTCACATCAATAACTCACGACCCCGTTTGCCAAATTACTATCACTAATTAGCACAATTATCAGATTCAGACAGGAAAATTAACGGAAACGGACAAGGCGATTTACAAACTGAAACGCAAAGATTAACTCAAGAATTTGGTTCGAACAGAACTAAAATTGTGAAATCAGTAAATGACCACACAAGATCAAGGAATAATAAACAAATTATTTCGAAGCACACAATTTTAGGTAAACAATCACAAAAGGCAATACAAAGGGATAAATAAGTGGCAGCGGCACTACGTGACAGGGCCCGATGCAGAGAGGCCACCACAAACCTCGATATTTTACGAGCGCTACAGCCACTTGCTGCCACTGACAATCATCAGAAATAACAAAATTATCTACTGCCGTTCAACAGGAGGTATGCGCTGTTTAAGGTTACCGTTTAGACATTAACTGTTGATATATTTTTGTGTGAATATTTCTGTAAACATAACTGTAAGGGAAATATGACACTTCATATCCAACTCTTTTATAAAAATGACAAGTTTGGAACGTCCACACCCAATAAATATTACATGTTTGAGTATTCGTGTAATCATTGTACCCATTGTCAATTTCACTCTCAAGGCCATACACCCATGACATATAACGTAAATGATAAGCCAAGAAATGTTTCATATTTTCCTTTGGGTGGAGCATTGAAGTGGTAAGGACTGGACTTGTCATTCTTATGGTAATTATCTGAAGGTAATCAATCTTATTTTTTGTGTACTGAACTAACTCCATGTTGTGCAAGAACAGGTTTATTTTAAAGAACTAGCACCAATGTTTAAATCTAGAAAGAATCAAGCATTTGATCGGGTCAGTTTCATTGCATATGTAATCATATACCTTCAGTTAATTAATGTTGGCTCAGTATACTGTCGTTACTGCTTTCGGGCGTCAAGTGCGACCCTACTACAGTTATTGAAAGTATTGCCGTTCCTGGTCATCATTGTCAATCATGACTTTGCAACTCGCCTTGTCCGCAGCGGTTCGTCTCCGTCAAGGAGTGATTGGTCTAACGACGCTTACTCCAAGTTGTCTCTGTCAGCATTCATACTCGCATAATAAAGAAACGCAACACCAGCCTTATACCCACATAGTTTTACTTCCTCTCAGCCCACCTATCAATACATGACAGGATCAGACCGGCCAGACTCGTCACTAACTGGGGAAAACTTAGAACGATCGGGATTCGACTCGATCGATTGCAAACCGCGCTCTCCTCTCCATTTTATAGTGTTCGGGCCTGGCCTGTCTTTGTCACATGTCACAATACCTGATTTTGATTCGTTAAAAGTTAGATCTGACCATGAACTCATGTGTGTCGTAATCGGAAAAATACAGAAGCCTACGTGCCAGATTGCTCATCTCTCTATTGATTTTGTGATTCGCTCCGGATGCCCCAAATGAAATATATTTCGGATCTCTATGCTTGTTCCATGGAAGATGGGTGGTTTAATGGACGATAACCTGGAACCAATCCAATGATAAATGTGAAATGTCTTTTATCTATTGATTCCTTTCGAACTAAAAGTTCTCTGTCACAAACTATATCTGATGCAACTCCTCATTGCAGCTATAACGGTTTTATTTGTTACCATTTTCTAATGTTTTTTAGATGCATTTTTAACCTTATAATAATACCATATACGTTCATTAGTCGCTTTACTGTCAGTAAATTATTTCTATCAACATTAATTGCTGTGCCAGTATATCTTTTTTGTAAAATTATTATATTTCCTCCACTCTGGTCTTTTGCAGAATGTATGTGATTGTGTGTTTCGAACGTCGGATATCTGAGCTTACTTGGTTCTCAAGGATGTTTCAAGATTCGACTACATGGTACTTCGACAACTAAGGTCGAGCGTAATAACTTGTCTCACATGTGATTGTTCACTTACAAGGTGTCCGTGCTGAGAACGACCTGTAACAAACTCACGTAAGCAATCTAATCGACGTCATCGGCAGGTTACGATATCCCATGATGCAAACCAGCGAACAGTTCTTGAGCTCCCAATTTAGAGACCGAATTTATATTATGACGACAACGAATGGATCTGTGGTGTATGGATGTGTTGTAAACCGTTATATATGGAACATTCCAATATATTATTGAAGAATGAGATGTCCTCATGCTACAGACGCGTCCTCGTCTTGATTCCTTTTTCCCGTTATGGGTGAGTGAGTGAATTTGGTTCTACGCCGCTTTTATCAATATTCCAGCAATATCACGGCGGGGGACACCAGAAATGGGCTTCACACATTGTACCCATGTCGGGATTTCCCGTTATGGGGAAAAGTTTATAGATAAGCCGCTGCTCACATCTTTCGGTGGACATTTACTTCACCGACTTCATTTTGAAACTGTGTAAAATGTATCATCTATTAGTGACACGAGAAAGGCGCAAATCCATGCCCTGCCATCTGATTGGGAGGTGTCTCGAATGTTAGAGTGAGTGAGTGAGTTGGTGCTGCTTAAGGCTAAATGGAATTCACCAGTTATGCCACTACGGCCATAAAATTATCGATCCCGAACTAGACATGCCAGAAACACGCCATTCTGGAACAATGATATACAATCAGCCAAGCAACAATAGTTCACAACCCTTTTCCCCTTTGTAATTGGTTCGCATACGCACGGCAAGCATGAATTAATGGGACCCTTCACCACAGAGCGTGAAGATTGTGAACAAATAGACCTTGTGACCATATTCATACGGTTTGTGGTTCAAGGACTGAGACACGATCGTCCCGATGTAGTCATGGGAATTGTGGTTAATAGGCTGGTATGGGATCAAACCTACATCTAATTCAATACTTCACTAATTCAACAAACATACATTCAAAAGACGGGCACGGAGTGTTATATGAGGATATAGTGTCACTTTTATATAGCGTTAGATCAGGACGCCTTCTTGACTTCAAGCTGCATATTAATAACTTTGTTGATCAGTCCAACATGTAAACATGAATTTCGCCTCGTATATATGCTTTTTCATTAACATGTATACAGACAACCTTATTTATTCCACTGCATTTCCCTGAAGCATAATGTCAACAAACACGCATAAATGCAGATGTAATTGGGCATTCGATGTCCGCGTATTGAAATCGATCACATTTCACTGTGTGGGAGCAGCCTTGAGTACATGTACTTCCTCAGACAACGTAAGGCAAATCCACCTTCTCCTCTATCACCAGCTAACGTGCCCCTTCCACGGTAACCCCATTCTTTAGAAGCTGAACTCGCCGTTAAGACTCAAATCTGATATTTCCTTCAACTCACAGATGGCTCAAACGAGACTTTCATTTTTTTACCCTTAGAATTAATGAATAAGTCTCATTTTGTTTATGTTCTACCGCATCAAGTATCACTTATCAACAAGTATGTGGCGGTCGAGTAGCCTAGTGGTTAAAGCGTTCGTTCGTCACGCCGAAGACCCGGGTTCGATTCCCGACATGAGTACAATGTATGAAACCCATTACTGGTGTCCCCCGCCGTGATAATGCTGGAATATTGCTAAAAGCGGCGTAACACCATACTCACGCACTATCAACAAGTGAAAACTACAGCTTGGAGCTTAACACTTGTCATCGTGGCTACACCTTTTAGCTGGGGCGAAGATAACTAGACTCAATAGCCTGTGTCTAATTGTCAGTTTGATTGTAGGCTGGTATCTTAAGAGGCGAATATGAGGAACGAGTGCACAAATGGTAGGAAGTAGTAAATTATTTAATGTTGTCTAACATCACAGCATTTATTCTTAACAGTTTGTGAGCTGTTTGCTATTTAGCACAACATCCAGCTACATGACGGCGGACTGGACCAGGCAATAGAGTTATTGACATCACTGACCCAATAAGGATACGATGACATGCACCAACCAGGTCAGCGAGCCTGACCACCCGATCCCGTTAGTCGTATGGGTTGTTGAACACCAATTCCAGCCGGGATCGCCACGGAGGGTGAGCTGACATACGGTGTTTCTTGGATTCACTCTTTATACCTTACATTTAAAACGTCTTGAATATTTGTTATTGGACAAACACAAACACCTCCTCTTCCACGTTTCGCTTGTCCACACACAAGGAGGGAAATGGACTCCCTGGTACAGGGCTTCAAGGTGAAGGTGAAATGGGGTTTAACGTCGCGTCCAAGATTAATATATAGCGACGTGCGTGCGTGCGTGTGTGTGTGGCTGCTTGTACTAGTCCGGACTGATGCCGATTTGTAGTGCTAGCTCACTGAGATACCATACCGCAGTCTAACATGAATACCCCACTCAGACACAGTATACTGACTCCGAGCCGACCAATTCTTGTTTAAGCCTCTTTATGCCGAGCGCCAGACAGGGTAACAACAAGTACCATCTTTGAACGTCTGTTGGTATGACACAGCCGGGGATTGAATCCCGGACCTTCTGCTCTCCGGGCGGACGCTCTGCCACTAGACCACGGAGGCGGTCTACAGGGTTTCAATCGTTGTTGTGTAAACTAGACAAACATCAAAGATTACTATACAAAGAGTAAGAACCAAACTATGATGACAATCCTTCCAAGTCTGAGGGAATATCCCTGGAAACAATCTGCAACGCATTCATGTTAAGGTGTTCAGATCGCTTGATCTCAGTCTCATAACTATATTTGTTTCACCTCTTCCTTAACACCACTTTAACACTGTGTGTGTGTGTGTGTGTGTGTGTGTGTGTGTGTGTGTGTGTGTGTGAATAATATGAATAATATCACTAATCTCACTAATACTGAAGATGTCGTAATTCTTTCCTCTATCTTCACATTTTTGCCTTGAATATTAAATTAACAAAGCCCAGTCAGTGGAGCCGATCTCAGTGCCATTAGCCCACATATTTTTTCCACCTTCATAGCTCATTCCCAGCCCGAAATAAGCAAAATTGTACTTGTTATCCGCTGGAATGTCTGAAATAACTGATATCTAGTTACAGATTATAGTTATAGATTAATTCAAACTGACCTATACCTTTTGTAGTGATCAGCTATCATGTCTACAATCGTGAATACCTTTCATTAAGTAAGATCGTTATGTGATTATTTACCTAATTTACGATTTGTCGAATTTTGGCCCAGGCACCAGTCAGTCAATGAGCTGAGAATAACGTCGCTTTGGAGAGTATTTCACATGTACCCATGATCTGCGGATATTAGAACCTAAGACTACTTCCCACAGTTGCTTCCATGACACGATTGAGTGAGTATTGTTGAACAATGTTGCAGGTGATTTGTACACAACACTGCTACGGGAATGCCAGAGAGGAGAATTATTAGTAAATATGTCATTATCATATTCTAAAGAGACTGATGAATCCTCTCCATGAGATTCAAGATGATATGCCTAACTGGTGCATAGCCTGTTGGAAAACCCCTTATATGAAACTAGAGGCTTGATCTGACTGAATAACCCTAGGCAAACCAACAATAGTGAACAACTTTACCAAAGCCTTGATACCAGTCTGAGCTGTAATTTTCGTAAAGGAAAAGCCTCTGGATAGTAAGCATGAACTGAGTTCCTGATTTAGTTTTCGGCAAAGGACCAATGCAATCAATGATGACCCTGCTGAAAGGTTCTTTAAAAGCTGGAATGTGTTTCAAAGGTGCACATGGCAAGAATTGCAATATTCAGCCACATCATGCCGCAAATTAGGCCAAAAGCAATGGGACAGAATTTCGTCTCAAGATTTGTTTACACCAAAATGACCTGCCAAAGGAGTTTCAAGTGCCAGACCCAAAGCATGCGTTCGATATGAATTTGGAAGAACAATTTGATGGAAAATCTTTCATTCATGATTACCTGGTACATCTGGCAGCCCCCATTTCCTCATCAAAACGCTATCCTTCAAATAATAGCAAACTGGAACATTGTCAGCGTCTTCTGAAGAGAGTGACATGTTGGCAAGAACTTTGAGTTCTGGGTCTTCCCCCATTAACTTTAACTAACTCCCTACACAGAACTGGTTTATCAACAGCCAAATTTGAGTACTCTCACAGGAGAGAATGATCCATAAAAGTGCCAGCCAAATCATAACTGGAATGACTCTCAGAAGAATGCCTGGCCACAGCACAAGTGTAACAACGCACGACGGAAACATCCCTTTCAGTACTTTTCGAAGTGCTAGGCTCAAGAAAAACAACAGGATCAGCCAAACATCTTCCTCCTGCCAAATCATTCACAATCAGCAAGTTTAACCGGTTTCTATAACCCTCATTTTGACCAACTCGGGCACCAAATCTTCAAATTCACAAAATAGAGAGGGGAGTAGGGAAAACCATATAAGCCCTCTTACAGAGTTAGCTGATAGCAAAATACAATATAAATTCATAGTTTGAAGAGTACCAGTATCCTTCAAAATTGCAATGGGCTTAACACTGGAACTGTCACGGGTAGCTGACACAAAACCTTTACTAACGAAAGGTAAGTACTCCTCACTCACTACAACAGACTTTGATGACTGATCGACAGAAGCTTACTCCTCATTAGACGAACCACAAAAAGGCTCTGACCTGCCATTCACAAAAGCATTCGGCGGAGGATCACTGTTCTTGAAAGCGAGCTGTCTACACTCTGAAATTATATACCCTGATATCCCCTGGCTTGCGGCAATATCTACAATTAGGCTCTGGCGAAAATCCAGAAGTATTCTTGAACCAACTGGAGTAGAACTTGACTTTGTGTCAACAAACTCAGAACCAGACTTGTTAGAACAAGATCTAGGAGGGGATAAACTATCCTCCCTGATTTGTCACTCTGCGAACAACTGCCTGTAAACCCTGACTGTCTAAAAGTAACCCTGTGAGCTAACGAATAACTCTCACTCTAGCTACGCCAGAATAAACTTCCTGAGCTTTTCCCCTAGACACATTTTGCAACATCATGGTCCACTGATTTTGAGGTCATTACAAACTGTTAGAGACCTTTCCAAAATGCGTAAAATAAATGTTTAACATCACGTTCAGTGAATGGTGGAGCATTTCTAATATTCTTAGTAAGATCAAACAATCAAACACCTGTTAAGGTACGGTGAAATAGACCATTCTGTAATTCAAGTTGTTTTGGCCTAATTTCCCTATCAGCTGCCAACCTCCAGATTTTTATTCTGAGCTTTAATTTCTTTAAGCCGAAATTCTCTCTTCGTGCTTTTCTCTTTTTCTGCTTCCATTCTTAAAAACCGAATTTCGTTTTCCATAGCCGTTTTGAAAACAGAGACGTGTTCTGTAGATGGTTGGCTAACATACCCTTCTATACTAAACACCACAGTGATTGTTGGCTTCATATTGAAATGTTTATCTGATAATTTGAGAAATGACTTGTGATAAATTATATTTCGATCCCAGACGAGCCCCAAACTACATGTCGATTCCAAAATTGAAACAATTAGTTAACCCAGAAATCTGTACATAAAATAATTTAGTGTTAAATCATCAACCACTCCACAATTGGTATACAGTTGGAAATTCGGTGTGATAAGTGATCTTCACACAGCTACTAGTTTTGAGGTAATGTGAGATGAAATGTGAGATGATGCAGAACAAGAGGACGATATCACATGTCATCATAAAAATGTCGATTAACACTTTCTCGATTTGGATACTTAACCACAAAAGTCAAATCTTTTGTTCGTACAATGCACAAAATAGGTTGTGAAAAGAAATGTATTCAAACGTAAAGAAACGCATTTGATAAACACTGTTCACTTTTTGCATCATTCATTTTGAGAACATTACAGGAAGGCAGTCGAAGTGCTTTGCATTAACACTTTCTCGATTTGGATACTTAACCGCAAAAGTCAAATCTTTTGTTCGTACAATGCACAAAATAGGTTGTGAAAAGAAATGTATTCAAACGTAAAGAAACGCATTTGAGAAACACTGTTCGCTTTTTACGTCATTCATTTTGAGCACATTACAGGAACGCAGTCGAAGTGCGTGCGTTTGCCCCTTGTCCATTCTTCATAAGGAACCATTTTAAAACGCACTCGACTTTGAAAGAAAACTTGTTTCGATTAACTGAACTCCAGAGAGGCGAAGCCATTTGGATGATACAGGCCAGATCAACGTCAACTGCAGTGGCGAGGAACTTTGGATGTCATGTGTCTACCGTCACCAGGCAGGTTGCAAGGCATCAACAGACAGATAGTGTCCAACACCGACCTCGTTCTTTTCTCTTTGGTCTAACGTTATCCGTATTTTATAAACAACTTCCGTTTCTTTTGCGTTTAAGTGTGGATAAAAATATTACACGAGTTTGTGTGTCATTCTGGTTTTACGAACTCCATGTAAATGAAATCGGTATGGGTTTTGTAAACTTGGTAGATCCTCTCTTGATATACAACCATGTTGTAGGATCGAAATAACGCATGCAAATAGAAAGAGCAACAATACGGAAAACGAAATAGTTTTATGTGCTTTAGCTTTAAAGTAGAAAACATCCCCTGAAGAGGGGATCGTCCGCTCTTTCTCTAGGCTGCATCCTTCTCACAGATGTAGTAGAAGTCATAATCACTTCCTCCGTCCCCCCACGTGTAAGCATAGTTATATGTTGTAATGAATGCTTTGCAGACCCCATCCATACAGTTTGGTTCCCCTCTCGACCAGTCAGTGAATCCCACCTCAGTGCCGTCAGCCCACGTGTACTTTCCGACTGCATACCTCATCCCCATCCAGAAATAAGCCCCAGTCTTCTGGTCAGGCGGGTAGTCTGTAATTACACATAACTGATCGTAATATATTCATTTTAATAAATATCTTCATGCTCATGTCTAACAGGAGTTCACGTGGTAATGCCTTTCATAATTGCGGTTGATGAAATTAGTTCCACAATTGTTTTAGGCCCAAGTGAGTTGGTGATATGGGATTGACGCTTCTTTCAACAGTCATTTCGTTCGTGTACCGATTGGCAGCTTTTTATACTTTGGTCAAACCCACGAGCGGGGATATTGTACTAACAAATCATAACAAACGATCGTAATCGGAGCCTACATGAGATGCGAACCAAGAATCAGCACATCCTGGTACGGCAACCGGACGCAACTCAGCTTAACGAAATGTAGCACCTTTCGAATACCACAACTCGCGACCTTCGGATTGTTAGCGACATTGCGTGCAGACATGATAGATCACTGAGAGGAGCTTATGCACATTCGATGACCCCTGACATTTCAGAGCATTGTTTCGCCTGTGATGGGAACAAAATAGTACAAATAACGTCATGGGGTATTGTGACGTGTTTGAAAAGTTTGTTGTACTGTATCCTAAGGGTAGGCCATTTTTGTGATGGGAAGGATTGCGAAGGAATGGGGGCATTTTTTAGTTATTTAATTATCTCCCCTCGTCTAAATACACGAAAGTGAGGCTGAATGGTCACGCATTGAACAAATGATACCATAAGCAGACATATCCTCGTGTCATACATGAACAAATGAAAAGACAACTTCGTCAACTTGCATTAGGACATGACGTCCGTACTTACATTCCTTTATTTGAGCCAACAGAAAGTCGTTCTCAGCTTGTGTATTGATAGAGACGAGGTCGGCACCCATGATACGACATCTACTTCTTGCAGAACCCCAGCTGGTTTTATCCAGTTCCAGTATGTAGCAGTGGTCTTCAAATCTCACAAAACCAGTTGAACACAACACTACAAAATAACACTAATGTTCTTTCACATTTTTACAATAAATCGAATTGACATAATTTGAAAAGACAGATAGAGAAACTACAATGCAGAGAAGGAATAGCAAAGTAAGTTACAGAAATGTATACACAGACATCCCCACTGAATGGTGATTAAATGAGACAATGATACATGCATAACTATGCAGGGGGCCGGAATTACATTTCCTCATGCCTACCGTGATATCATTGGTAGCCTCGGGGTTACATGGATGTCAAATGTTGAAGTCAATGTTCAGTACACAACAATATACAACATGCTTTATTGTCACACCACACAACTGCTATACGTCACATTTCACATTGTTTATTTTTTGTTGACATTTGTCCTTTAGGTGTATGTTTACTACGTCATTAAATATATTTGCTTACACACGGCCATCTTGAATTACTGTCCATATGAGTGTTTAAATATTGTATACACAATATATACTTTACCTGGTTTTGCTGTAGTTGTCGTCGTCGTAGTGGTGATGGTGGTGGTGGTGTTTGCGACCGTGATAGGGGTTGCTGTAATAACTGAGCATTGTGAGAGAGCAGCCTCGAGTTTCTGAACGCCCTCATATGAAAAATCCACCTTCTCCTCCATCACACGCTGTCGTGCCTTTTCAACAGCAACCTCATTCTTTAGGAGCTCAAATCGCTTAAACTGAGACTTAAATTCCTCTTTTATTTCTTCCTTTAACTCTTTTATCACATCCGAGCGGACGCGACTTTCGTTCTCTTTTAGCCTCAGAATGCATGAATCTGTGTCGTTTTGTTTGTGTTCTGTGGCATCAAGACTCACGATTAGCATCAAGTAAAAAACTGCAGCTACAGCGTGGAGCTTAGCACTCGTCATCGCGACCACTCTGTGAAGCTGTGGTGTCCAAATGTCAGTTTGATTGTATGCTATTATAAGGAAGAGGAATATCTAATTATAGGAAGTCGTTGATTATTTTAAGTACTTTTAGATGACAGCACTTACCCAGGCCATTACGCTTCGAATGATCAAAGCTTCAGCCGTTTAACGCCTCCTTGAACCAGGCGGGTGGTCTGACATAACACATAACTGATCACAATACACCCATTGTACAAAATATCGCCACGTTCAATTCTAACAGCAGTTCACATGGGCATGACTTTCATAATTGCAGATTATGGAATTAGTGATTTGGTGATGTGTGATTAATGCTTCATTTAACAGTAGTTTCGTTCTAGCACCAATTGAAAGCCTCATAGACGTTGTAATTCCCATGAGCACGGATATGGTACTAATAAATCATTACTAACGATCGTAATCGGGGCGAACATATGATATGAGTTATTTACATATCTCCTCTTTTTCGAAATACACCAAAGGGAGGTTGAAGGGACACGGATTGAACTATGAAACTAGAAGCAGACACATGCTCTTTTAACTCATAGGAACAAATGAAAAGACAACTTCGTCAACTTGCATTAGGACATGACTTCCGTACTTACATTCCTTTATTTGCGCCAACAGAAAGTGGTTCTCAGTTGGTTGGTTGGTTTGTTGTTAAACGCCGCACTCAGCAATATTCCAGCTACATGACGGTGGTCTGTAAATAATCGAGTCTTGACCAGACATTCCAGTGACTGATATCATGAGCATCGATCCACGCAATTGGGATCGATGACATGCATCAACCAAGTCAGTGAGCCTGACCACCCGATCCCGTTACTCGCCTTTTACGACAAGCATAGTCGCCTTTTACGGCAAGCATGTGGTTCTCAGTAATTTAGTTACACAATTAAGAGGCCCTTCGTCTTTAAGGAGATAGTATCATATATATATATTGACTTTAGCTGCTAAGCATTACATAGAACGTGGTTTGAGAAAACAGATTTGGGAACAGTGTAGTTACCTTGCGGTTTAGGGCTGTTCAGGTGATAATAATGATTACAACAATAATGATTACAACAAAAATGATTATGTTACATGTTCTTTGTGGCGAGAACACGGTTTAAGATTTGTGTGGATCTCTCAAACTACAGTGGAGAAAACTGCCCTTTAAGAAAGAACCTGTCAATATGTACTTACACATTATGACATTGCATACATGTTGAATTATTGTCCACCTGAGCATGCATTCCGACGGCATTGGTCTACATATATGCACTGGCATTGCAAACTTTACCTAAACTACCGGGCAAAAGAAAGTTTTCATTTAAAAATAGTTGTATAAAAAGCAAACAAGCTGGTACAGGTTTGAACCCCCGCTGAAAACATTCGCCCAAATGCAACATGACCACAACCACAACGTAGATTTTCGAACGCAGCTTTCCAAATCATGCATTGTTGAAAACGTGCAAAACGTGATTTTGAGACATTGGTCCAAATGCACGTGCGTGATTGTGGCATAAATACCGCCGTTGGACAGAGCAGGCATTCAGTAAGCAAAAACACCAAGAATATGCCCGGACTTACACACGCGCAACGAGACAGAGTAATCGGTATGGCCAATATGGGGACTACTCAACGTCAGATAGCCAGAACCATCAACTGCTCCCAGACCACCATCAGCAAGTTGATAATCCGCTACCACCAGACAGGACAGACTCAAGACCGGCCAAGATCGGGAAGACCGAGAGTGACAACACCGGCCGAAGACCGCTACATCCGGCAGATTCACCTCCGAAACAGATGTGTGACGGCGACGTCAACGGCGGCAACAGCACTAGGGCATGCCATCAGCAGACGAACAGTCCTTCGACGACTTCGTACGGCTGGTACATGAGCCTACCGACCCTTCTGTGGAATGGCCTTGACCCGTCTACACCGCAAACGCAGACTGCAATGGGCACGAACTATACGTCGGTGGCAGCGACGTGACTGGGCGCGAGTGCTCTTTACAGATGAAAGTCAGTTCTGTCTGTTCAGGAACGATGGCACAGTTCGAGATTTTCGACGAAGGGGTGAGCGACTGGCGCCAAACTGCATTAGAGAAGTTCACCCGTTTGGAGGTGGAGGCGTCATGGTATGGGGAGGCATTTGTGGCCAGATTACAACACGGCTGGTTATCATCCGAGGAAACCTGAATGCTCAGCAATGAGACCTGTTGTGGTGCCCTTTATTCAACATCAGCCAAGAGGATTAATTCTGCAACAAGACAACACAAGGCCTCACACCGCCCTAGTTGTTCAAGATTACCTGAACAACGTTAACTTCAACGTATTGCCCTGGCCACCTTGTTCTCCAGACATGAACCCCATTGAACATCTCTGGGATCATCTTGATCGTCAGCTGAGACATGTACCGCCTCCAGCGAACCGACAGGAACTTGAACAGACTCTATTGAACTTATGGAACAGGATTCCTGTTGACGTTATCCACCGACTGACGACGTCAATGAGGAGGCGTGTGTTGGCGTGCATGGATGCCCCGGGTTGTCACACTGGCTATTGATGACGTGTTACCTGACTACTGTGTCATTAATGGGCTCTTCATGCACTTTTGCAATGAACTCTGATTTGTCTAATTTTTAATTTGAACCCCTTGACTCTTTCTTTGTGTATTGCGGAGAATGCAATATCGGCATTACAATGCATTTGCATTCTAATTCATGGAAAATGATTTCTGTTTATAAATTAATCATCATAAATCTCACATATGCCTTTGATTTTGGTTTTTGGTCAAGTGAGGTGGGAGAAAACTTTCTTTTGTCCGGTAGTTTAGTAATGTGGTTGTAGTAGTGTTGTTTGCGACTGTGATATTGGTTGATGTAATCACCGAGAGAGAGCAGCCTCGAGTTTCTTCAGGAGCTTGTATTGAGACTTTAATTCCTCTTTCATCTCTTCCTTCAACTGTTTTATCACTTTCGCGCGAACGTGACATTCGTTCTATTTTACCCTCAGAATTCACGAATCTGTGTCGTTTGGGGATGTTCCATGGCATCAAGGCTCACTGTCAACATCATGTATAATACTTCAGCTTGGAGTTCAGCACTCGTTATCGCAAATACTATATTAAGCTGTGGTGTAACCTTCTGCGCCCTATAGTCTTGTTCAAAGCGTCAGTTTCATTGTCGAATATGGGGGACGATAGAAGTAATGATATGAGATTGTAAATGATATCAAATATTTTTAGATGACAGCTTTATCATCCTGTACTGTCATGACCGGCTGTTCCGCCAGACGTCTCCCCCATAGAACATGCATGGGATGAGATGTATCGAAGCCCACGACAGGTCTAGAAACAGCTCATTTGGGCTGATCTTTGGTTGACATTTGAAACCTCATTCCCCGGGCTGTTTTCCATCATCTAGTGTCTTCAATGTACCTTCGCTGCCTCACTGCAGCAACGCAAATGATGATCACACCTGACGTTGAATTTGTTAAATATATTGTTTCACCACCCCTCTTTTGGGGTGAATCGCTTTGTCAATGAATTTCTTATGATAAAGCAGGGATTAGACGAATGACAAAATATAAGGTTGTTATTTTCAATAACATCAAAATTACAACACTTTATAGGAAGCACGATATACAGTATATATTTCCGCTAGCAAAACGAAGTTGCCAGACATTTAAATGCTTATCGAAAACACCATATTATCTCTTTGGAGACGTTTTCTACAGCGTGGCAACAACACCAATGACTGGCCACTGGTCTGTCGTTAACATTTGGTGTCACATCAAGACAACCATATTTGGTTGTTGCATGTACAAAATCGATACCAGACTGACACATTAACAGTTTGGACAACTCCTGGGTTGAGAACAGTGAGGGGCAGAACCGTACGCAAATGTTTGAGGAGGCACAATATCCGGCTCCAACTTACAGTGATACGCCCAATTTTGCTTTCATGTAACCCTCAGGCACGCATAAATTGTACGCGCTGGAAGTTATATTCGCCTATAAATCTGCCGCTCAGCGCATACAAATCAAGGGCAGATAAGTATGTGTACAAAAGACCCTATTGTTTTTACATTACTTCATATAAAATGGGCTTGCGAAGTGGAAAACGAAGGGTTTGTTTTTAGAGAAAATACACTTATGTCCTCCAGCTGCTGTAATATTTATAAGCGGCACAACCATTTTGAGCTATTGCAAAATCATGATACCAAGAAATGGTAACCCATGTTAACTGTTATTTACCCCGACGTGCGGGTGGCCAAGCGCCACATTCTATCCCGCCTTCTCACATTTACTGGCACTTCAATAACGTTTATAAAGCTAACGATCAGCTTTCACGACTGTTGCGTTGCTGGTGTCACTGATCCTATTGATCTGTAACAAGTAATTATGAACTGAGGGTGATATACTGACCTGGCATCTTATTACATGTGGATGGTACGTAGTAATCAGAAAAACGTTAAATTGTGTGTGATATATAAGGGGTCTTTAAGAAACTGAAACTTAAATAGTAGCAGATGGATTGCCCATCACGTTATCGTATATGTACATTTAATAATTGTATATATCAATAATGACAAATGATGAATGAGAGAGCGTTGATAGAGAGCAGACTTTATAATTAGCAGTGTTTACTACAACTCTGAAGATATATTCAATATCTATGATTCCAAAATTAATATAAGCTTCATTTTATCTTTCAAAACCATGTTGTCAGAAAGGATTATACCCCAGAAATACCATTGGGACTTGGTTCAAGGCAATTTCCATGAATATCAATTTTGCCCTTTTTCTGACATTAAGAAAAAAAATAATACAAGTACATTCAATAAAATAGTATGTAGGATTCTTGAACAGGCTGACTAATTTCATGGCTCACCTTTCCAGCTCAAAAGATAAATCTTAGGGTTAAATTCCTTAAGAGATGGGGTGGCCCAGTGCACAGCACAGCAAAGCGCTTAGCCGACATGCGTCCCCAAGGCGTGCAAAAAACTATGTTTCTAAGTTTGGCGGCACGATACAGTGCTAATAGGTTTCATCAGAGTCAAAACGTTTATAACCTGCATCACTTCGGGCTTTCCTCCCTCGTTATGCTGAAACGAGATGATGTAAGTGAAATAGGTCCGGTATTAAACACAACTCAGAAACCCAAACATTTTAATCTTTAAGTTTTTCGCCGATTTTATGACAAGAGTATTTTGCATCTGAACATCTCGTAACATGTATTTTGCACGAATATCATACCTTTGTAATAATAACCGAATTTGGTACAGTAACTCTTCCCGATCTTATCTTTAAAATCGACTTATTTTGCACAACTGCATGAAACAACATCTATTGTTCTTACAAGGGTTGCGTTAGGAGACCAATGCAAATATACTGAGAGTTTTATTGAAATTCATGTTATGTTAATTTATGTTTCACTGGGTTTTTTTCCCGAATACCGTTGATGACACATACATGTGCATAGCATATTGATAAAATATTTCCTCCTGGAAACTGTTAAAAATGAAAGCATGTTGCAAATATATTACAACTGTCCATACATGTATGTACACCAGTACTACTTACTTTATGGAGGTATTATTGATACCCCGATATTCCTTGCAAAACCTTCACGGTAAAGAGTTAGGTAGATGTGTTCAATAGTGTACTTTGACAGAGAAGTTCATGCTTCATTTTTGATGTAATGAGTCAGAGTGTCACCTTGTCGTAATATGTTGTAGATCAACGGAATGTTAATCACATTATTACACTGTTAACCTTAACTATCACAAGAATGAAATCCAGCCACTGTGAATGAAGGCGTGTCCTCACCCTACCTTTGTCAATTAGTATGAGATTCCCAAAGCCACAGTCAATGATCGTCTCTGCTGGTACCAACCAAAGCGAGCTCGGAGATCGTCAACATCCCGACAAGGCACTGTACCATTAACCAGCACAGCTAACTACGGAGACAGATCTCTCGCCATTACTGTGGCATGGACTTCCGACTTCCCACGTTCAAGAAACATCTAAAACAAGTTCTCTTCTGCAGAACCTTTGACTAGGCACCTTTGAGCAAATGTTGGAACACGGTACTGTATAACTATGAAGTTTGTCATTATTTAGTCATTATTCCATATCTTTGGGGAAGATGAAAAGGATGAGCCCACGAATTCGAATCGCAATGCTATACCATGAAACAATTATCACAAGATTGTGTATGTTTATCATAGAACCAACATATCGTCCAAATTATCATCTTACTCATTACATTTTTTTTATTATCGTTACATTTGACAGAAAATCCGTCGAGAGTGTGTGTGTGTGTGGGTGTGTGTGTGTGTGTGTGTGTGTGCGTGCGTGCGTGCGTGCGCGCGCGACTATGTGTAAGCAGGGACACTAAAGTATACAAAGACATATAGACTCCCTGGTAGAAGTAACAATTCGGAAAATAAAATAAATATTTATATATTATTTGACGTTTTACACATATTGTTGACGTTATATGCCATGATGTAAAGCAAGATGACGATATCACATGCTATCATCAGTGATGACGATTGACATTGTTTGTTTCTCGATTTGGATCAGCATAGAAGAATAAGCATAATGTGTGGATGCTAATGAAACGATCAAACGAGTGTGTGTGTCATTCTGATTTTACGAACACTATGTAAAGGAAATAGGTGGGAGTTTCGTAATTTTGTATTGACATACAACCATGGAATAAAGTATGCAAATAGAAATAACATTACGGAAAACTAAATAGTTTTATTTGCCTTAGCTTTACAGTACAAAACACTCCCTGAAGAGAGGTATCTTCCGTTCCTTTCTCTAGGCCACATCCTTCTCACAGATAGAGTAGAAGTCATAACTACTTCCGGCATCCTCCCACTTGTATGCATAGTCGTATGTTGTAATGAATGCTTTGCAGTTTCCATCCATACAGTTTGGTTCCCCTGCCGAAAGCCAGTCAGTGAAGCCAACCTCAGTGCCATCAGCCCACGTGTACTTTCCGCCAACATACATCATTCCCATCCAGAAATAAGCATCAGTCTTCTGGTCAGGCGGAAAGTCTGAAATTACACATAACTGATCTCAACATATTCTTTTTACAAATATATAAAAGCTCCTTCGATCGACGTTCAAGTCTAACAGCGGTTCAAGTGGTAATGCCTTTCATAATTGCAGTTGATGAAATAAGTTGCCCTATTGTTTCAGGCACAAGTGAGTTAGTGATATGGGATAAACGCTTCTTTCAACACTAATTTCGTTCTCGTACCGATTGGCAGCTTCTTAACCTTTGGTGAAACCCACGAGCGCGGATATGGTACTAACAAATCATAACTAATGATCGCCAACATGAGCTTCGAACCCAGGATCAGCACATCCTAACACAGCAACTGGACGCAACTCATTTTAATGAATTGAGCCAACTTAGACAACTAGGCCACCTGTTTGTCTTCTAAGTCCCAGAAAATGTCCAGCATTTAATTTTAGAGATAGGAAGGATTTAGAAGGTATTGGGGCATTTTGGATTGAACTGTGAAAACATAAGACGACATATGGTCTGGCCATATAGAGGAACAAATGAAAACACAACTTAGTCAACTTGCATTAGGACATGACGTCCGTACTTACATCCCTTTATTTGAGCCAACAGAAAGTCGTTCTCAGCTTGTGTATTGATAGAGACGAGGTCGGCACCCAAGATACGACATCTGCTTCTTGCAGAAGCCCAGCTGGTTTTATCCAGTTCCAGTATGTAGCAGTGGTCTTCAAATCTCACAAAACCAGCTGCGCACAAATCTACAAAATGAAATTAATTTTCTGTCACATTTCCAAAATAAATGGGATTAACATAATTAGAGAAGACAGATGGAGAAGCAACAGGATAGAGAAGGAATAGCGAAGTAAATTTCAGAAAGTAAATTTCAGACATGTTTAAACAGACATTCCCTCTGCATGTTAATTAAATGACACAATGGTGCATATATAACTGACTGTGCATAGGGCCACGACTGTACTTCATCATGATTACCCTGATACTATTGGCTCTCGCAGTGGTACCTAAAAGTCAAAATTTGAAGTAATTACAAATATCACAATACACAACAAAATATAACATGTCTTGTTGTCACATCATACAATTACTAAATATCAAATTTCACATTGTTTAATTTTTGTGTACATTTGTCCTTTAATGTCAAGGTGAACAGAAGCCTTAAGACATTTGCTAACACACGACCATCTTGAATTATTGTTCCATATGTGCGCTTAATTATAGGTTGGTTGGTTGCTTTGTTGTTTAACGCGCACTCAGCAATATTCCAGCCATATGACGGCGGTCTGTATATAATAGAGTCTGGACCAGACAATCCAGTGATTAATATCATGAGCATCGATCCACGCAATTGGGATCGATGACATGCATCATCCAAGTCAGCGAGCCTGACCACCCGATCCCGTTAGTGGCCCCCGGATCTTCACGGGTCGCTTAATTATTGTATACACAATATGTAATTTACCTGGTTTTGCTGTAGTTGTCGTCGTCGTAGTGGAGGTGGTGGTGTTTGTGACTGTGATAGGAGTTGCTGTAATCACTGAGCATTGTGAGAGAGCAGCCTCGAGTTTCTGAACGCCCTCATATGAAAAATCCACCTTCTCCTCCATCACACGCTGTCGTGCCTTTTCAACAGCAACCTCATTCTTTAGGAGCTCAAATCGCTTAAACTGAGACTTAAATTCCTCTTTTATTTCTTCCTTTAACTCTTTTATCACATCCGAGCGGACGCGACTTTCGTTCTCTTTTAGCCTCAGAATGCATGAATCTGTGTCGTTTTGTTTGTGTTCTGTGGCATCAAGGCTCGCTATCAACATCAAGTATAAAACAACGGCTGCAGAGTGGAGCTTAGCACTCGTCATGGCGACCACTCTATAAAGCTGTGGTGTCCAAATGTCAGTTTGATTGTATGCTTTTATACGGGAGGGTTATATCTAATTACAGGAAGTCGTTTATTATGTAAGTAATTTTATATGACAGCATTCACCCAGGTCATTATTGTTGGCAATATACAGTGTTTCGCAGTTGGCCATTTAATGGCGTTAAATATCACATGAATATTGTAATTCTTTTAAATGGAAGGACACAAACACGTTACCCTGCTACGTTTCGAATGTACATAGCGTCAACTATTTAACGCCGCTTTGAACAGTATTCCAGTTTTATCTCAGCATGGCCAGTTGGGTAGTCTTTAACTGATCACAACATATCCATTTTAAAAATATCTTCATGTTTCTTTTATAGACGCTCAAGTCTAACAGCAGTTCACAATGGGAATGACCTTCGTAAGTGTAGATTATGGAACTAATGAGTTGGTGATAAGCGATTTACGCCTACATTAACAGTAACTTTGTTACAGAACCAATTGAAGCTTCTTAGACGTTATGAAACCAATGAGCGCGGATATAGTACTAACAAGTCACAACTAACGATTAAAATGTGACTCAAGTTCTTCTCTTATTCGAAATACAAACAAAAAAGGCTGAAAGGTCACGGACTGAACTGTGAAACCATAAGCAGACATATGGTCTGGCCATACAGAGGGACACATGAAAAGACAGCTTCGTCAACATGCATAAGGACATGACGTCCGTACTTACATTCCAATATTTTCGCCATCAGAAAGTCGTTCTCAGCTTCTGTATTGATAGACACGAGCTCGGCACTCAACTTCTTGCAGAGCCCCAGTTTTGGGTTTTATCCAGTTCTAGTATGTAGCAGTGGTCTTCAAATCTCACGAAATCAGCACTACTAAATGAAGCTATTTTTATTTCACCTTACCTTTCACAATAAATCGGATTGACATGATAAGAGTTAGAGTAAGAGAGTGAGTATGGGTTATAAGCCACTTTGGGCAATATTCCAGCAATATCCCAGCGGGGGACATCAGAAATTGGCTTCACACTTTGTACCCGATCACCGCCATACTTAGAGAAGATATATAGAGAAGCTACACGGTAGAGAAGGAATAGCAAATACATTTCAGTAATATATACACCGACATCCAACTGAATATTAAATAAATGACACAATGATACATGCAGAACTATGCAGAGGGCCAGAATTACGCTTTGTCGTTCGTTCGAGGTAGGACCCCACACTCGCAATAATTTGCATGATGGCATGCCGATTTAGCCTATATCTGGATATAAGCTGCGTGTCATCTAGCGTGTCCAGCTGACTCCTGTCACGGAATATGTTCTTCCCGGAATGTGTTGGGGGTGGATTGCTTTTCTCTATCGAGAAGTCCGAGCAATAGGTAGGACGCCATGATGGATACCTAAGACAGGGTTACGACAGGTCAGACCCTGTCTTAATTTTTGTCTTAAACTTAAGAAAACTTAGCGCTTAGACAGCTTCGAGAATAGACTTAGCTAAGACGTTTTTCGTTATGACACATTTACGCCAATCGTAGCGCTAAGACAGCTTCGTGAAAAGACCGCCAGAATTATACTTCATCAAGACTTCCGTGATATCATAGGGAGTCGCAGCGGTACATGAAGTTGATGCTGCATACACAACCAAACATACCACAATTACTACATATCAAATTTCACATTGTTTAATTGTTGTGTATATTCGTCTTTAAATGACATCTTAATGACATTAATGTTACTTACTTACACACGACCATCTTATTGTCCATTTGGGGCGGTCGGGTAGCCTAGTGGTTAAAACGTTCGCTCGTCACGCTGAAGACCCGGGTTCGATTCCCGACATGGGTACTATGTGTGAAGCCCATTTGTGGTGTCCCCCGCCGTGATATTGCTGGAATATTGCTAAAAGCGGAGTAAAACCATACTCACTCACTCACTCACTATTGTCCATTTGGGCATTTCGAGGGCATTGTGTTTAAATGTTGCACACACAATATGTACCTGTTGTGTCGTTTTGTTGATGTTCTACTGCATCAAGGCTCACTATCACCATCTAGTGTAAAACTATAACTACAGTGTGGACCTGAACACTCGTCAAGGCGACTACCCCGTGAAGCTGTGGTTTGGGTATAGAGATGCAATAGCCTGGGTCGAAATGTCATTACCGTGGGCAAAATACAGTGTGTCATTTGGGCCCAATTTACCCCGTTGTGACTTGGGAATAGCGTGATTGTTTTAAATGGTATAACACAAAACACTTCCCCTGGTGCGCTTGGAATGTTCACAGCCAAGTGTGTTACGTATAATGGTGCATTTATTTTTCATCGGTTAACATATTTACGCCCAATGAAAATAGCTTTACGCATAAAACCACCACCTTTACTCGTAAAAAATCGCTGTACGCGTAAAATAACTAGCTTTACATGTAAACAACTAACTTCACATGTACAAGGCAGCTTTACGCGTAAAACTTGCGTTACGCATTAACTGAACATGAATTTCCTATTGGTCAGTGTTTATGAGTGAAGTATTTCGTTTTACCGTAACTTTACCATCTTCTGACCCTATTCGCTGACCAAAAGCTAACGATTCTAGCGTCAATCTCACTAAAATCAGATCTAAGTTCTCGCTGCCGCTAAACAAAGATCTGAGGACATCCCATTACGGGTCACGTCAGAGCGACCTTTCGCGAACTTTGACCGACCACTGAAACGAAGAACAAGAAGTCGACATCATCCAATTAGAAAGCAGCTTTCTCGAGCTTAATGGCACTTGTTTCAACCGGGCGACTTCCATTTCAGACTACGCTTGAAAATTATCTTGACACAGTTGTCGATTAAAATTTTGAAAACTGAACAAAAGAACAATCCGGAATGTCTAATATGTGGTTACGATTGTATTGCAGTGCTTCCCACGTACTGTGCAACGCCTCCTCTGTTCAAATGTTTCTCCTACAGAAGCGAGAGACAGGCGACAATTTTGACGGAATCAGTCGTACGGGCCGAAACTGTCGTACGGAATACCCCGTTTTAACGTTTTCGAGGTTGCATGTTTAGAAAACACATTCCGACTGCCACTTTCATGATCTGGTAAGTGACGCTTTGATTGGTCGTATGAAAGGTCGTTCTGACGTGACCCATAATGGGATGTCCTCAGATCTTTGTTTAGCGATAGCAAGAACTAAGATTTGATTTTAATGAGATTGTTCTAGCGTTCGATCTGAAGATACATCTGTAAGGAAGTACCCTACTGTTTAATTCAGGTTTACCAAAGAAAACCAACCGAGATCAACCAAACTATGGAATATATGGATTCCCAAGTTGTCAACGCTACCATTTGCCACGGTGTGGCCTAAGCTCACCTTCGTCCCTCGGGCCAGGTGAGCTAACAAGGCAAACTTTACGGTTACTGTGTACATTAACACACAGTTTATTTGCTCTCTGATGTTATTTTCGCTAGGCCTGTGTTATGTATTTGCCATCAATAAATCTAACAATTAAGTAACACATTGAATTGGAATTGTGTATGCCTTTTCAGGTTTCCCATAATCCCAAAACTCAATTATGGTTTTCACTCTTTGTGTACGAACTCGGATCATCGTGGGCGTCAATGAAGTCCTTAAACATTTAGTGGATGTGATTATGTTTAGTCATGACCGTCAACGAGGACAATTGCCATGTAAATGGTTATGTCCGTTCTTTCCGGTTAATGTAAGTGCCCTTTAATGACAAAAATCTTTAAAATATTTTTTTGACAGGAATTGTTTAAGCCCATGCTCGTTCCCGCTTTTGGGTTGTTTTTTTGTTCACTACCTGTAAGCATGACAACTTGTGTTTGTCTCATTTTAATGTCCATGTGTGGTGTGTTTGTGTGTGCGCATTTCTGCGTCTGAATTCGCTGTCCATGTTGTTCCACGTGCGAGTGCATGTGGTACTATTGTTTTCATTGTCATTCACCCACTCTTGTCTTTGGCTAACAGAGTATTTCTATGTGCTAAATAAACACTGCCTGTTACACCTATATATCTGTTCAGATGGGTCACACTTGAAGACAAGCGTCCATTGGTAGTGAGTGAGGAGGTTTTAACACTGCCACATCACCAAAATCACCCATTCTGTAGACATTACAGTGGCATGTCACACGCACATTACGATAGGTGGTTAAGGCGATTTGTAACCAGAAAGACGTACACCCGTGTGAATATCCAGAAGACATGTATGTGTGAAGCAGGGAGCTTCACCGCATGTGTTACCGACACATTGACATTCAATATACCAAAGACCCGTGAAGATTCCGGGGTAAAATAGGTCTTCAGCAACCCATGCTTGCCGTAAATGGTGACTATGCTTGTCGTAAAAGGCGACTAACGGGATCGGGTGGTCAGGCTCGCTGACTTGGTTGATGCATGTCATCGATCCCAATTGCGTGGATCGATGCTCATGATATCAATCACTGGATTGTCTGTTCCAGACTCGATTATTTACAGACCGCCGTCATATAGCTGGAATATTGCTGAGCGCGGCGTTAAACAACAAACAAACAACAACAATATACCAAAAGACCGGCCAATTACTTTGTTTGATTGTTTAACGCAGCACTCCATCAATATGCGAACAGCCTGTAAATAATACAGTCTGGACCAGACAATCAAGTGTTTGACACCATGAACATCGGTCCACAAATTTGGGATACGATGACACGCATTAGCGAGCCTGACCACCCGATCCCGTTAGACGCCTCTTACGACAAGCATGGTTTGCTGAAGCCCATTTCTAACCCGGATCTTCATGGGTCCTTTATCTGCTGCCTTTGAAAGTGATACTCGCTGAGTTCTTTCCTATCATTCATGAAATCATTCTACAGACACAGGAGAACAGTTCATAACATGTGCCGATCAAGGTGTAGTCACCATGTAGGTCTAGCACATGGCTTCATTTTACAACGTGATATGTGTGCATGTGGTGTATTATCTGCGTCCCACGATGAAGATGGCAAACGAGATCTAGATTCACTGATGAAAACAATTTGTGATCAGATCCCTGCTCCACACGTTTACGCCACACTCTTCGGACTTGCTTTCGGACGGCACTCGGAGCAGGAAAACGTGACAACACCGCACATGTCATATATGACATAAAAACTAAGACACTGGACGTTTCCGTCAACAACGATACTCGTCGAAATATCAACAACACTTAAAATTCAATTTCTTTTTCTTTAGCTTTAAGCACAAAACACCCACTGAAGAGAAGAACCTTCCTCTGGGACGCATCCCTCTAATAGATTTGCCACAGCTCTTAGTACAATATACACATCCCTTTCCATGGCCACAAGAAATCTGTGCGACAAGCATAGTCGATTGTCCGATTCCGACTGCATCTTGAGCATGTGTTTATGATTTACTATAAAGGAACCTTCTGCTCCTTCTCTAGGCTGCATCCTTCTCACAAATAGAAAAGTGTACATACTTCTTTTGTCCACCACTCCACTTGTAGGTTGAACGATACGTTGTAATATATGCCTTACACGGTTCGCCCTCACAGGAAGGTAACGGCGATGGAATCCAGTCAGTGAAGCCCACCTCAGTGCCATCAGCCCACATGTTCTTTCCGCCTACATAGATCATCCCAAGCCAGAACATAAATCCTCCGGTTCCCGGGGGAAAATCTGGAATTACGAACGACTGGTAACGGATATGGTAATTACAAGGCTCGGTGCCAATCGGAAATTCGAACTAATGGTCACCGTATCCTACAGCCACATCAGCACATCGAACTGTGGTGCCTTTAGACAACTGGACCATGTGTAACCCTAGGGGGTTAATGATTGAACAAAGTTTTGAGGGAAATCGTTCAAGTGTAGACAACATGTCCAACGTTTTTAAAGCTTTACGAAATACTGATAAAACAACCATTGACTAAGAATCAAGTGACTCTCTCCGGAAAATGGTGGATTAAAAATTATTGATGCAGTCGAAAAGATTCATTTAAATGACTGTAAGAAGTTTCTTGGTGATAAAACCTTGCACTCCCAATGTTATCGTCTACGGTAAATGTGGACGATGCCCACTGTACATAGACGCTCATATAAAGGCTTTTAAAATGGTTTCAATTACTAAAGATGCTAAATTAAAGATTTCCAAAGACATGTAACAATAGCTTGTTACACTACGACCATCAGGGTAAATCTAATTGATGGGGATAGGCTATTTGACTATTAATTAAAGATGTCAGAGCAAGGATATACCTAAAGCTCAGGTGAAACTTCTTCACCGAAATTGCCTTGTTTTGATTTGACAATCCAGGCAGAAATTCCTATTTCTACTTTTAAGCATGCAGAAACAGATTAGCAGGGAGGGGTGCACAACTAGTGCCAAAAAGGCTGTTTATCTCTTGCCCATTCCTTTTTCTTTCAATAATCTCATCTTGACGCAAAGAAGGCCAAAAACTCACGGTGACGGTGAACAGTTGAAATATGTTAGTACGAGCGACACAATCGTGGATTCCAATTATGCCAAAAGTATGCGTTCATATTTGTTACGCTTGTATTATAACGCCGCACTTAACAATACACCAGTTATATGGCGGTGATCTGTAAATAATCTAGGATGGACCAGACAATCCAGTGATTGCATCATGCACAACAACCTACGCATTTCGAGTCGATGGCATGCATCAACCTAGTCAGCAAGCTATACAACTCGATCCCAGTAGACGCTTCTCACAAATCAAACTCGATTCTACATGTGTTAATGAATCACTATCAATTTTGAAGTATTCATATTTTGTTGGTAGATTTATTGTCTTTTGAGAAGCATTCAGTACACAGAAGCTTCATTCGATACATGATAAATTGAAACACCACTACGTGCATTATGTCTTGGACCCGTGAAGATCCGGGGTAGAATAGGTCTTCAGCAACCCATGCTTGTCGTAAGAGGCGACTAACAGGATCGGGTGGTCAGACTCGCTGGTTTGATGCATGTCATCGTATCCCATGGACCGATGCTCACGAAGTCAATCACCTCATCTTCTGGTCGAGACTCGATTACTTACAGACCACCGTCATATAGCTGGAATATTGCTGAGTGCGGCGTTAAACAACATACAAATCAAACCATTATGTCTTGATGCCAGTACTTACGTTTCTTTATTGTTGAGACCAGAAAGTCGTTCTCAGCTTGTGTATTGATGGAGACGAGGTCGGCACCCATGACACGACATGTAGTTCTTGCAGAAGTCCAGTCGAATTCTTCCAGTTCCAGTAAGTAGCAGTGGTCTTCAAATCTCACAAACCCACCTGGACACGACACTACGGAACGAAATAATATGTAACTTCTTATTGAGAGGCAGAGAAATATATAATATGTGCCATCTGAAACACGGCATAAGGGGGTTGCTTTTCATTGTTCACTGCCAATACAAGACTAACCTGGTTTTGCTGAAGTGTTTGTCATCGTGGACTTCCCTATCAGACATGTCGTAGAAGTTGCAGCAACAAGCACGGTGCACTGCAAGAGAGCAGCCTCGAGAACTCGAACCTCATTTGACAAATCCACTTCCTCGTGTCGTTGTGCCCTCTTTTTCTTTGAGAGTTGAAATCGCTTGAACTGCGACTTCACTTCGTCTTTCATGTCTTCCTTCATCTCTCTTGCCACTTCGACGCGAACGCGACTTTCGTTTTCTTTTATTCTTAGCATGCAGGAATCTGTGTCATTATGTTTTTGTTCTACCATATCAAGGCCCGTTATTAACATCAAGTAAAACACGGTAGCTACCGCGCGGAGCTTAGCAATCGTCATCGTGACTTGTTTAAACTGAAGTGCTAACAACCTACAGTCAATAGCCATGTTCAATGTGTAAGAAAAAGGGGGCGATAGAACTAATGACAGGAAGCAGTAAATTGCCTAAAGTAGTTTCATCTGTCACATTGAACTATTAAACTTTGACGCCAGAGAACAACTAGTCTCGATCATTTGCGGAAACACAGATTCCATTGGGTATAAAAGTCAAAACAGCAGTGAAAACCCTATAAATAAACTACTGACAACCGGTGCTGACACCAGGCGACGTACGATACCTGTACCACATATTGAATGCAAAGCGTTTTAACTATTGTTAATTAGACATTGGCTGCACATGAGGTACAGAGAGAAGCCATTCATCAATCATTCCTAATTTTATCCCTGTATCTTTGACAATATCTGTTTTCATGGATTTCCTGCAAAAAACGAAACTTAACACAATCAGTTAATGTGATAATTGTTTGGCAAAATTAATTTATATAATGCTTCTACGGCTCAGCAAGTTACTTTGTTGTTGGTTGTTGGTTTGTTGTTTTACGCCGCACTCAGCAATATTCCTGCTATACGACGGCGGTCTGTAATTAATCGGGTCTGGACCAGAGAATCCAGTGATTGATATTATGAGCATCGATCCACGCAATTGGGATCGATGACATGCTTCAACCAAGTCAGTAAGCCTGACCACCCGATCCCATTAGTCGCCTCTTACGACAAGCATAGTTGCTTAAGACCTACTCTACACCGGATCTTCACGGGTCATTGTTATGTAGAGAACAGCTTGACAGAACAGGTAAAATGTACAGATGTTATTATTGAAGGTATTAGGAACGCCAAAAGGGTTAACGAAATGGAAGGCCAATCAGGCGTGATGAGCTGGATGTTTACACAGATGAAGAGACAAGAAATCGTTGCAAACAATAAATATGTTGCTATTCCCGAGGAAACGTTTTCCGTTTTCATATTGTCCCATGTACATTTAAACAGTTCTTAATTAACACGTGTATATTATCTGGGCCTTTATCCTCACTATCCAGTCATCCATAATTTCAACTCTACACTATAATTTGAAACCTCCTGTCAACCAGTACTTGTTTACTGCTATTTCTCGTCAAACGGTCTATAATTAGGAGTGTGCTGTAACTGTATGACAGTGTGATTTGAATCGTTGCTTCAACAGTTTCAAGGATGACGTCCACTGAGGTTGTGTCTGCAACTGCGTGTCACATATTGATGCTTGTAATTTGCTGTGAAGTTTCTCAAACGGAAGCGGAGCATCTACCCTTGAGATCAGCGGAAGAACAAGAGGTAGCGTCCTGTATTCTGAAAATAAGAGAGACTGAAAAGCGGGTTCGAAATGAGGTGACAGAAGAACTGAAGGAAGAGTTAGAGGAGACATTTAGGGAAAAGATGCAGAAGATTGACCTCCTTGAGAGTGAGATTGCTCTTGAGAGGACACGACAACAGGTGATTGAACGAAAGGTGGAATTGTCTTAAAAGGGATTGATGAGACTTGAAAACGCGCTGACGAAATGTACTGGACATGACGCTCCGCCTACTACAACGACGACTCTTGCTCCAACTACAACCGCAGCACTTACCACAACAAAGAAACCAGGTAAGACTTCAGTTTACATTTTTTAAGCTAACTTCATGTTTGTTTATAACATATCAGCGAAAGTCAGATTTTACACCTCATTGCCAATGACAGCTTGGATAGTTATGTCCATACGTTGTACCGTGTAAAACAATTCAATCGGCAACGACCAACAAGCGAATTTTTAGATGTAATTACTACAGATAGAAGAAATCATGACACACATTACGTGTAAACTGTAACGCTGCACTCAGTAGTATTCAAGCTACAAAAAGGTTCTCTGTAAATAATCGAGTCTCCACCAGATAGTCCAGTAGTTGTCATCATGAGCATCGATCTACGCAAATGGGATACGATGACATGAATTAAACAAGTTCCCGAGTCGAATCTTACGACAAGAATGGGTTGCTGAAGACCAATTCTAACCCGAATCTTAAAGGGTCTCGAAAGGTGAAAATACGAGTATGATATCGTATCTAGTTTTATCTGTTATTGTACCTTTGAAACAATTTCATGATTTGTGATACTTGATACATTTAGAGAGACATGTAGCCGCGTATTAAAAGGCGACATGAGATATTTCACGTGTACTCATATTAATACTTTTCTCATCATCATTATTTCAGCCATATCGTACGGAAACGTAGTAGGGCCACGGTGGTTTATTTTTTTTTGTCTAAGTATCTCCTACGTAGGATTTACTATCTCCTACGTAAGACTTAGTATCTCCTATGTAGGACTTACTATCTCCTACGTAGGACTTAGAATCTCCTATGTAGGACTTACTATCTCTTACGTAGGACTTCCTATCTCCTACGTAGGACTTCTTATCTCTTACGTAGGACTTCCTATCTCCTACGTAGGAGATTCTAGTTATAAGTTATTCTAGTCCATACTAAGTCCTACGTGGGAGATAGTAATTCTAGGCCATACTTAGTCCTACGTAGGAGATAATAAGTCCTACGTAGGAGACACTAAGTCCTACGTAGGAGATACTTAGACAAAACAAATTTCACCGTGGCCCTACTACGCTTCCGTAATATCGTGAGTAGAAAATGTTACACGCGAATAATAGTATACTAGAATCTGTCTATGATGGGCAGAACAATAACCAGCAGTATAAAATATTTGTATTCTTAAAACTAGCTTCAGAACATTTAACTGAGGACTGTTTTTACTCCACAAAATAATAACGAGACAGATCATCAGCCACAAAATTCGGCCACCAGACTAAGGACCGTTGCTGGCAACAATATTCTACGATTAAAAGAGCGGTAGGACTAAATGTACTTTGACTTATATCGCGCTTACGTACCCTCACAGGGAGTATCATTAATAGGAGAGTCTCGGAGACGCTTTGGTCAGAGGGTGAACATTGAACTCTACATAAACTATCAAAAGTAATTTGTGAAATATGAATATAGCCATTGCTGACACCGCATCTGTCCCTATTGCAGCATGTCCCGTCGGATACAAGTGGTTTCAGGACCACTGCTACCTGTTTGCGACGACGAAAGCCAACTGGCTGACTGCCCGTGAAAACTGCCTCACTCTGAACGCGGACCTGGTCTCCATCAACACTTGGGATGAAGATGACTTCCTGCTGAATGAAATAGAACAACGTGAGATTTGTACATACATTACAAGGGTTGCCCGGGGATGCGATTAGAGACTTCGATATTCATTTATTTCATTTTTGTATTAGGGATTCGTGCCAGAATGTATCTATTCTTATTGTCAATTTTATTATAGTATTATTAGCATTTACAGATTAAAATAAAAAAAGCAGCAAAGAGGGTTTGGGTGACCCTGGTACAGTCAGGCTGGTTAGGCTCATTATCAGCTCAGGGCCCTTGTCCCCTCTACATGCAGCCAAAACAGCGAATGGGACTTCTCCCAGGAAGTCCTGGCTAGTCAAGCGTACCAAGACTTTTTTGTACTACGGGTACGATGCTGACAAACCTAGAAACATAATCGGGGCAAACCGGGATTCGAACCCACAGTCATAGGTTTCTGGCCTGACCAAGGGACGAAACTCTGCACTTCGCGAATCGCGGCGCCTCAGACGGGTGGTCCAGTCGTCTGAGGCACCGACAGCTTCATTAACACCTCGGTTCATATTATTTACATCCTGTATTTTTAAGGGGGCACGGGTGGTCCAGTCGTCTGAGGTGCCCCCTTAAAAATACAGGATGTAAAAATATGAACCGAGGTGTTAATAAAACTGTCGGTGCCTCAGACGACTGGACCACCCGTGCCCCCTTAAAAATACAGGATGTAAATAATATGAACCGAGGTGTTAATGAAACTGTCGGTGCCTCAGACGACTGGACCACCCGTGCCCCCTTAAAAATACAGGATGTAAATAATATGAACCGAGGTGTTAATGAAGCTGTCGGTGCCTCAGACGACTGGACCACCCGTGCCCCCTTAAAAATACAGGATGTAAAAATATGAACCGAGGTGTTAATGAAACTGTCGGTGCCTCAGACGACTGGACCACCCGTGCCCCCTTAAAAATACAGGATGTAAATAATATGAACCGAGGTGTTAATGAAGCTGTCGGTGCCTCAGACGACTGGACCACCCGTGCCCCCTTAAAAATACAGGATGTAAATAATATGAACCGAGGTGTTAATGAAGCTGTCGGTGCCTCAGACGACTGGACCACCCGTGCCCCCTTAAAAATACAGGATGTAAATAATATGAACCGAGGTGTTAATGAAACTGTCGGTGCCTCAGACGACTGGACCACCCGTGCCCCCTTAAAAATACAGGATGTAAATAATATGAACCGAGGTGTTAATGAAACTGTCGGTGCCTCAGACGACTGGACCACCCGTGCCCCCTTAAAAATACAGGATGTAAATAATATGAACCGAGGTGTTAAGGAAGCTGTTAGTAAGTGAGCAAACGTAAGTCATGATGTATAAGCATGTTTTCCTGAACCGGGAATGATATTATCTTTTACATCGGAAGCACTGTTCTAAAGTTTCCTTTTAAAACTAATTGTACCGAAGAAGGAATCTGAGACCGTAAATGGCCATAAGTGTTAACGCCTGGATGCTATTAAGTGAGCCAAGGTCATGGGGTAATTTGGTATCTGTTTTCGGTTGCTGTACAACCAAACTGAGAGGGAGTGAAAGGACATATATGTAGGTCTACCTGGAGATTCCACTTTTACATATGTATCTTACAGCTACATTACCTTCCTTGAGTCAATCACTGGATTGTCTGCTCCAGACTTGATTATTTACACACCGCCGTCATATATCTGGTCTATTGCTGAGTGCGGCGTTAAACAACAAACCAACTTTCCTTGTATGTTGGTATGTATGACAGAATTAACTGAATTCCATATTGTATGTTTGAAGTTTTGCTACTCTTTCAGATTACACGACCCGACGGCGAGACTCCTACTACATAGGGATGGTGTATGACGAAGGGGAATACTTCTGGATGGATGACACGGTTGTGGACTACCGAAACTGGGGACAAAGAGAGCCTAACTGTATGGACATGGAATGCAAGGCCTACATTTCTGAATACCTAGGATTCAAGTGGGCAGATGCCAGAGCAACGTACGATAGATTCTATATTTGTGAAAGGGATATGTATAAGAGACACGTCGATTAGTACTTGTCAACATTAAACATTACATGAAGCCTGTTTGTCTTATGTTGTTAGTTCAGAGAGTCATATCCAGATTATATACAAGTCGTTCATTTAAGTTAAAAGGTGAATGCAAGCTCCGACGTTCATACAGTTTGGCCCTCACTTTTTGACGGTTCATACTCCAATGAACTCACACAAAGTGAAAGTCAATTTCTTATTATTCCATATATCACTTTTTTGTACACTCGGGGATTTATTACACAAAATCATTTAGTGCGAGTGACTCATTGTTTACACCCAGAGCCACACAACAACCAGCTGTAACACGGGATAAAATAGTTCATCAAAAGGGGAAGTGACATGAGCTTATGTACAGGATTGGTCCGAACTACCTCCATAAGTCAATCACTTTGACAGCGCTTCGTCATACAATAACATAAAATACAGGACGTCAAACTTGCTGACACAATAAACGTGACGGGAAAGATTTCCGAAGTTGTTGTAGAACCTGTGGCGATTACAAGCGTGTGTCATCACTGGTCGACCATTGAAAGGTGGTAAAAATTGTGTCAAATAGGTACTGATGTAAATTAATAGATAGCTGTAGACCGTCACTTGTCAGTCTAGTCACGGATCGAGTCCATAGTTGGGATGTGCACTTCCTCGTTTGGTTTACTGGCATGGGTCGCGGCGATGATGTCCGCAGGACACGCAGTCAAATTCTCTGACTTATCTCAATGTATGCTACAACTCTAAATTCAAGATTAAAGCGTTTAAACGATCAGAAACAACGCTTCTGTATTTGTTGGTGCGACAAAATTCCCAGGGGTGTCTCCGGGAATGTCGAAGTTGTCCGTCCGTGTTTACTTCATTTCAAAAATATGATCTTGTGAAAAACGTATGAATGTCAGTTTTGCGTTCACGTGACCGTCCTCTCGTCCAATGGAAAAGCCGTTTTCCGTGTACACTTGACATTAACAACATAATATCAAGATAATAGCCAGATGTAATTAGGTAGACACGCTTAGAATGTTACCACACCGATCACACGAGAAAAGGGTTTAATATGTTTATATTGACAGATGTTTGTGCTCATCACAGGCACTGTTTTCGTCTTGCTGTACACAGTCAATTGACTGACATTTCGAATTTAATGGTTCACAGCGATCAGAGGTTCACGAGAATGAATCATATGGCGCTCTTTGCGATATGTTCATGTCGGGGGCCAGTGAACAATCGGGTATGGCCCAGACAATCCGGTGATTGATATGACCTTGCCAGTAGCATAGGTTGCTGGGGACACATTCTAAATCGATACAGATTCAGGGGTTCGGACGCAAATTGGGGAAGGGTCCAATGCTGACAGTTGAGTGAGTGAGTGAGTATGGATTTACGCCGCTTTTAGCAAAATTCCAGCAATTTCACGGCGGGGGACACCAGAAATGGGCTTCACACATTGTACCCATGTCGGGAATCGAACCCGGGTCTTCGGCGAGACGAGCTAACGCTCAAGGCTACCCGATCGCCCGACCAGCTACAAACTCTGAGACTAGTAATATAAAGTATCCAATAGTCCTCTGGACACACTACTGAGATGCTAAGGCTGTTTCTCTTGTCTCCAAAAGTGTCGTCAAACGCTGACGCTATCGAATATTCATGAGATTATTTATGACAAAGTGAAAAGTTGCGAGTGTTTTTTTGTGCGAAAACAAACACATATTTAAGATATTTATTATATGTGAGGTCAACAACCGACTGGGAACCACGAAACAGGTCTGCTTGCTTGAAACGGGAGTTCTCTCCTTGACATCAACTTTTCCATTTTAAGGCTCTTCAAAGAATTTTTGCCAGAGCAGACCGCCGAGAATGCAGGATCAGATCTGTAAAACAAAACAAAAAAGAGCCAGTATTCGAGTGAAATACTATGACAACGCTTTAATGCGCTGTTATGGGTTCCTTGATCTCAAGCACGCTCAAAACTCGTATTGGTTCGCTGTATGGTGCGAGCAGGTCTGGGTTTGAGACAGCGATGAATGTCATCGATCCCAATTGCGTGGTTCGATGTTCATAATGTCAGTCACTGGATTATCTGGTCCAGACTCGATTATTTACAAACCGCAGTCATACCACTGGAATATTGCTGAGTGTAGTGTTAAACAACAGATAGGCAGACCGTATGATATGAATGCACAGACAAATACCCGTCATTATTTTCATCCGTGACTCTGCAGTATGTACATAGTGTATTTACCAAATCCACAAGACTCGTGAAGATCTGGGTTAGAATTGGTCTTCAACAACCCATGCTTGTCGTAAGAGGCGACTTACAGGATCGGTTGGTCAGACTCGCTGACTTGGTCGATGCATGTCATCGTATTCCAAATGCGTGGATAGATGCTCATGGTATCAATGACTGGATTGTCTGGCCCGGACTCGCTTATTTACATATTACCTTACTATAGCTGGAATACTGCTGAGTGCGGCGTTTAACAACAAGAATTCACGGTCCCGAAAGTTAGCCTGTCACACTAGGCCTGAGTTTAAGATATCCTAGACACGAAGTGTGATAAGGTGAATGAGTGAGTGATTTGGGTTTTGCACCGCCTTTAACAGTATTCCAGTTATATCACTGCGTGCCAACTAAATGTGGGAGGAAAGCCCGAAGTGATGCGGGTCTCAGACGTTTACCACTTCGGTGAAACCCACGAGCTAAAAAACCTGAAACATAATTGGGGCAAACCGGGATTCAAACCATAGGTTTCTGGCTTGCCCAATGGACGCAACTGTGCACAGCGAAGTGCGGCGCCTTGGACGACTGGGCCACCCGTGCCCCCAAGTGTGATAAGGAATTAGTACCACACATAGACATGTATCAATCATCATTATGCCTCAAAGTGAGATTGAGCAATCTGAGAGCAGAACTACTAACCCCATATGAGCCCGTAAACCGTCAGTAAAATTCCTAAACAGTTACTGACCTAATATGAGTTCGCATACCGTCAGTAACAGCCTTCTTGGATTCTCCAACACCACCTTACATATTTCACATTAATATTCTGGTACAGAAAATCGTTAATCGACAGTTTTGTGTTTTAATGTAATTATTTTGATGTGCAAGGACATTAATATTTTACGTTCGTGACTTAATTGATAAAGATTATAGTGAAAAGTATCAACAAGTTTTGGCCGATAAGGTTTAAAGAGTAGTCTCCCTTCGACCCTGAACGTCAAGGGTTGTAAGTGTCAAGTTTTCATTTTTACATGATATGTGCGATATGGATATCAAATAATATAGACCTTTCGGCATAATAAATTCTATCATGACACCATATACGGCAACTAATGACAACATAACTGACAGAATGTCGGATGGAAAACTTGTCGACCAGTTAATACCTTTATGGTAATGCAATGGCACATTAACATATTCAGCATATAGAGAACTAAGTTAACATGGATTCTACATTCAGCTTTATTCCACATAGCCATCTGGTTGGTATAAGAGACAAATAACCACCACGCAATTACTCAAATGAATTTATTTTATCAAAATATAAAACGTCAACGCCAGAGAATAACCCTTCTCGATTATCCGACGACACAAATTCCATTGGGCGTAAAAGGAAACATGGCGGTGAAAATTATATGAATAGATCACTGAAAATCTGCGGCATCACCAGATGTTCTCAAAACAAAGGAAAAGCATGTCCTGCTCTCTACCGGTACGATGCTCCGCAAATCACACAATATTCATTTAAAATGTAAGTGCCAAAAATGAGGTGTGAAACTCTATGTGTTAAGTTCGTATTACGGGATAGCATGGATTGTTGGTTTGTGTGTAGTTTAATGCCGCACTCAGCAATATTCCAGCTATATGACGGCAGTCTGCAAATAATTGAGTCCGGACCAGACAATCCACTGATTGACATCATGGGGCCATTGAGCAGTGATCCACACAATGGGGATTGATGACATGCATCCACCAAGTCAGCGAGCCTGACCTTACGATCCCTTTAGTCACCTCTAACGGCAAGCGTGGGTTGCTGATGACCTATTCTAACCCGCATCTTCACGGATCATCTAAACTATTGAGACATATTGATCGGCATAAAGGGGCAATTCACAACTGGAAAATCGAAATAACCCATTTGTCGCACTGCTTTGTATAGAGGCTGCCATCATTTTTAAGTTGCATGCACAGATGCAGATAAAACACTGATTTCCTAGCTGCCTCTTTGAATTCCATCTCTGGTGGGTAGATGAGTTGGAGGTTATCATTTATCTTCGCATTGTCATCTTTATATCCGAAAAAGACCGATCCGATATATAGGCTACAGTGAATGTAATAGTAATGTTATTACATTGACTATCAAGGTAATAGTTCAAGTTCAACTATGTCGCAGCTGTGGATGTTAAATATGTATGATGCAGGACATTACTCCCCGAATAATGAATGTACTTCAATCCATATGAACACATGTTAAGCAACATAGCTTTCCTAGCCTAGTTTGTTAACTCGTTCTTGACTCATTTTCGTCCGTGAAGAAAAGGACAAATAATGTCCCTGTTTCTATGATAAGAATATCAGTTTCACACGGATATTTAAGCAACTTAAGGCTGTCTGAACGTGCATCATTTATGTACAACAATTAATAAATAATGAACACTCAAACGAACACCCAAGTAAACTGTCTGATCAGGTAATTGTATGAAGGAAAGCTATATCTTGTAATCTTATACATTTCAGCGCTTGATCATTGATAGAAATTATTTAAATCCATTTTCCCTCTGTCCTCCTCATGAGCATCGAAAGACGTAATTGGGACACGATAATATGCTTCAACCAAGTCAGGTTGCCCTAACCACCCGATCCCGTTAGTCGCCTCTTACGACAAGCATAGTCGCCTTTTACGGCAAGCATGGGTTGCCGGAGACCTATTTTACCCCGAATCTTCACGGGTCTCAAGTTAAGAATAAACTTGGATTTGTAAATGTTGTTTCACAAATACAAATAGCGTCCTTGGCAATATCGCAATTGCAAATGTGTTTATACTGACTGAACAGGAAATGATGCGGAGCTTATCACCTCACAAGAGTGCTTCCTATCGGGAACTAAATATCTGTATATGATTGTCCTTCAATTAAATTCATAAATGCAAACAGGACAGTTTTTCATACCGGTTGTCAGTGATTTTCCAGTCGTTGGGAGCAAAGCTTTGAATCAAGAATGATGATTTTTGAGGTGCTGATTGCAATGCAGTTCTTCCAGGGGGTTTCCGGTACCGGTAAGTCTTGCCTTACTTTTGTATGCTACAATCGTAGTTTTTGAGTAAGTAAGCGAGTTTGGTTTTACTCCACTTTTAACAGTATTTTAGTTATGTCAGCTTGATGAGGAAAGAAAACTCAAGGTGATACAGGTCTAAGGCGTAATTACCACTTTGGTGAAACTCACGAGCACCGTATGTGCCGACAAACCTAGAAACATAATCAGGGCGAATCTGGTTTTCGAACCCTCGATCATAGTTTCTGGCACGCCAAAGGGACGGAATTATGCGCCGCAAATTGGAGTGACTGTGCCAACCATGCGTCTCCTTCAAAAATGTATTGTCAAAGGAAGAAGAATTAAGATATTTAAGCACTTTTCAAGTAAATGAGTGAATGAGTGGGCAGCTTCCAACAACAATTAAGTTGGGTCAGTGAGTATCAGTTAAATGTGGAAAACACTCAAAGTGAAATGGGGACAAGACGTGAACCTCAAGTTTACAGACAAGGGCCTCGTTTCGCAAAGCGACAGTCGACTATAATATAACATTGACTTACGACAGCTGTAGTGCTACGATTGATTTATGAAAGGTTGCTCTGGGAATATAATTAGGGTGACTTTGGCTCACTTAAACAAATCAAAGACACAAAGGGGCACAACATTTCCAACTGGGCCATTCTTCACTTCACTTCACTTTATTCAGTACTTGTTGGCCAGGGGCGTTTTTGTACAAAATATAATTTACGTGCAAACTGTATAAAGTATAACACATTTCTATGCTTTTTGAACTAAAGAGGTTTTAAAATAATTGCATATTATCAAAGTTGGAGTATATGTGTTCTTACAGCATTGGCATAAAGCAAGTATCTTTCTGTATTCAACTGGGCCATTCACTACCCCAACTTCCATTGCAACGTATGACCGCCTCTATGGTCTAGTGGATAGTGCGTCTGCCCAGTGAGAGGAATGTCGGTGGTTCTGTCTCCGCCCGAGTCATACCAAAAGACGTGAAAAGATAGACTTAGTACTTTTTGTTTTCCTGCCTGGCGCTCGGCAATAAGAGGATGAAACAAAGACTTTTCGGCTCGGAGTCACTATTATGTGTTTGAGTGTGGTTGCCATGTTAAACTGCGGCACGGTATCTCAGTGGGCTAGCACTAAGCAACCGGCATACGGACGCACGTACGTACGGACCACACCCACCTCACACACACACATGTCGCTATATACGTGTAAATAATCTTGAACAATATTGAACAAGAATACTTGGTGTCATCTCTAAACACATGCTCGTGATATGGTCGGAGTCGTGCTGTCAACTCCGGTTTTTGGCAGGGATTTCTGATGGCTATTGACAAGTTTTTTTCGCTTTTATTGGAACCCTAATTCACATCTCTTCACCTGTTTGCAACATAATTATATGAAAATGTTCGAAGTGTAACAAAGTGAAATGTCTTCTTTCAGTGGCATTTAGAAGTTGGAGTGATGAAGTAAGACGAGTTCTATGGATGAACAACTTCTTTATTACAATTAGTGCGACGTTTCGGTGTAGATCCAAACACCTTTATCTTTGCTTGATAAAGGTGTTAGGATCTACACCGAAACGTCGCACTAATTGTAATAAAGAAGTTGTTCATCCATAGAACTCGTCTTACTTAAAGTGAAATGTATTTATTCGTTTTAGAGGACATAGTGTAGGATCTTGTTTTGACAGTGGTGAAATGGTTTTAACGTTCCAGGACAACGATACTGCTCCATAGATGACGTCCAGGTAGACTGTCAACCATGTGGTATCACCTGCAAGCTTGGCAGAGATCCATGCTTTAGATGTCCTGACGAATGTGGCAAGGTATTGCGAGCAGATACATGTAAATCTGTTTGTAGTAAAAGGTGTATAGAGGGAATTTGCGAGTACCCTGATGGCCAACTCAAGTGCTCTAAAGGATGTAGGAAAGAATATACGGGGAGTTTCTGCCAGGAATACTGCCCAGAAAACTGCAATTCCGGATTCTGCGACCAGTTCACGTCTGCGTGTACTTCCAACTCTACAGGTACCAATAATTTTGCCACAATTCGACCTCCACTTTGATGTTTACTGATGTGCAATGAGTGCACTAGAGCCCCAACGCAGGATTATCAATGTGCTCAGTGCGCTAACAAAGATAGATTGCAAACTGCGACTATTTGAAGTCGTCCTGCTTAAGATGTGATGGTCTTGCTGAAAACTGTACACTCGAATGTATCTGCCAAACCTCCGCCACGGCGGCCAAGATCCGACGAATGCAGGTAGCAGGATATATATGGATATGTACACACTTAAAATACACGGCGAGAAAACATCTCCCCATCGCCACCAGCAATTTATGAATTATTAACGTTTTGATCGCAATCGTGGTGACGTATGATTTAGTTAACTGACTTTTAAAGTCCAGTTTCCACCCTTGCCGAACAAGGCTAGAATTACTGAGCTCGATCGTAGCGCAACCAGGGGCTGATACCAGTTATGTCCCTTCTAAGCCAGCTCCTATGGACCAATCAGATTCCACCTCTCGTATCACTTGCGTTCGCTTCACACAAAATGGTGGCGCCCAGTCAGGGCGATCTGATCGATAATCAAGATCCATATTGTGATAAAACGGGTCTTACATCGCGAAATGCATCAAATCACGTGTGCACCTTGATTAAAAACATGAAAGAATTTGGAAAATATCTGCTGACAACGAGTTGGCGGTGCAAATGCTTTGCAAATCCTGCAATCGATCGAAATCTGCACGACAGTTTACGAATCGGATTTCGATTTCGGTGAGCGATTTTGATTTGAATATGCATAAACTCGTTAGTTCAGACAAAATGTAACTCCATAATACCAGCCTAGTTCGGCAAGGGTGGAAACTGGACTTTTATAGTCAGTCAACTCTCTTGCCTCGGGAAGACGCTGCTGGAAGAGCCTAGGTGTGAATACAAATGTACGTTATGAGATGATGTTTTCACAGATCACGAAGAGGCGAATGCTTCACGGCAGAACATGTGGCTGGTGTTGGGGACAAGTTTAAGTGTGGCAGCTCTTGTCATCCTGACTACTTGTCTTGCTTATTGTGCAAGAGTGAAGTATGGACGTAAGAAAAGGTAATAACGCTGTACATTTATGCGGTGGTGGTGGTGTTTGTTGTTTAACGCCGCACTCAGCAATATTCCAGCTATATGACGGCGGTCTGTAAATAATCGAGTCTGGACCAGACAATCCAGTGATAGACATCATGGATATCGATCCACGTGAATCCACGTGAATCCTGGAGTCTCTGGCTCCGTTCTCTGTTTCGGAGGAACTCGAGTTGTCGTACAGCCCTAACGGGATTTGGTGGTCAGGCTCGCTGACTTGGTTGATGCATGTGATCGTATCCCAATTGCGCGGCTCGATGCTCATGATGTCAATCACTAGATCGCCATACCGCTGTCATATAGCTGGAATATTGCTGAGTGTGGCGTTAAAGAACAAACAAACAAACATGTATCAGCCCGTGTTTTCATTTTATTTGGTAAGGTTACCTCTTCCGGGCGGTTATAGTTGAAGCGTCTACGTAGATACTTAAATATCCATTGTTCTTAATCCCAAAAAATATTAATCATGACGAAATCACTTTCTGAATTATGGGGGTCTCTCTGTATATACTATAAATGTGTACACTATTGCCTTTGTTACAGAGGACCTACGTGCGCAATCGGGCTGCACGAGAACCCGAGTTCCTCCGAAACAGAGAACGGAGACTCCAGGATTCACTCATACATTGACCTTGACACGGACGTCGATCATAACCCAAAATGTTGTAATGACCAAGACAATATGTATGAAGAGAACCAGTACAGATTGTATCTAAACGTGTAAGCTGACTTACAATTGTCCATTTCATTGGAATACCTGTAGCTCTTCAAAATCAGGATGAAGATCTGGGGTAGAATAGGTCTTCAGAAACCCATACTTGCCGTAACAGGCGACTATGCTTGTCGTAAAAGGCGACTAACGGGATCGGGTGGTCAGGCTCACTGACTTGGTTGATGCATGTCATCAATCGATATCCATGATGTCAATCACTGGATTGTCTGGCCCGGACTCGATTATTTACAGACCGCTGGAATATTGCTGAGTGCGGCGTTAAACAACAAATAAACAAACAAACTCAAAATTAGGCACAAAGGAAGCTTATGCTTTTAAACCCAAAACAAAAAGAAAACCCTTCAGCCACAACTAACGTCAGGGGGCTCATTATGCCGGTCTGACGACTCAAGTGTGTATATCAGTCTTGCATGAAGTGTCCTACTCTCCAGTCTGGTGTATAACGTAGGGATGCTGGTGACCCAGCCATCTCTGCTTGACGGACGAGGCGACTTAATGTTCGTTGACTCGTGTGACGTCGTTACCGGACGGCGTAGAACGTTGATCATAACGTCAGTCACTAAGTTGTCTATACAGACTAGATTATTTACAGAATGTAAAACTCTATTTATGCTCCATTATGTGGCCCAGTCGTCTAAGGCGCCGCAATTCGCTGTGCAGAGTTGCGTCCCTGGGGCACGCCAGAAACATGATTGTGGGTTGGAATCCCTGTTCGCCCCGATTATGTTTCTAGGGTTTGACCCAAGTGGTAAACGTCTGAGACCTGCATCACCTCGGGCTTTCCTCCCACATTTAGCTGACACGTCGTGATATAACAGGAATACTGTTACAAGCGGCGTTAAGCCCAACTCACTCACTGTTTCTCATGAATATGTATATCACAGAATTCCTCCAACGTTAAGTCTGTACGCCAGGACACACTTGAAATTTTATTTAACCAGTTCTCTTGACAGTTAATTATGCATTTAAATACACTTAATATTATTAAAGTGCAATAATCCAACATGTCAACCTACTAGTATTTCGTTATGACAATTTAGTCGATAAAATGTCTATTCACTGATTTTGTTTGTAATGTGTATGTTGCAACGGCAAATGTAGGTTTCACCAATGCGTGCTGCACGGTGCGTGTATATTTCTGAAAGTGCCCCTATGCACATTTCAATGGTGTGTCATCATTATAATAAATTTGCAGATGTAATTTCTTTGTAATGTGCCTATTGCGCACAAACCACTCTATATGGTTGTTAGGAATAAATGCTTTGAACCATCTCAGTTCCAATTCAATCACTCATCAAAGCACGCAACGCTGTTTCAATTGTTCACATGTAAATCATTCCTCCGTGAATAACCAGGGTAGAATAGGTCTTCAGCCACCCATGCTTGCCGTAAAAGGCGACTATGCTTGTCGTAAAAGGCGACTAACGGGATCGGGTGGTCAGGCTCGCTGACTTTGTTGAAGCATGCCATCTATCCCAATTGCGTGGATCGATGCGCATGATGTCAATAACTGGATTATCTGGTCCAGACTCGATTATTTACAGACCGCCGTCATCTAGCTGGAATATTGCTGAGTGTGGCGTTAAACAACCAACCAACCAACCAACCAACCCGGGTTAACATTGGTCTTGAGCAACCCATGCTTGTCTGAGAGGAGACTATATGAATCGGGTGGTCCGGGTCGCTGACTTGGCTCATGCATGTCGTCATATCCAATTTCTTTGATAAATGTTCATGATGTCCATCACTGGATTGTTTGTCCCAGAATATTGAACATTTACATATGAACCGTCATATAACTGGAATGGAGTGCGGCGTTAAACAACAATCGTATTTAATCTTTCCTCAAATGGAAAGCAAATACATTGTTGGCTAGTGATCGCAGTTTGCTATGGATCACGACCATATATCTCCTGTTATTTTGTTCACAAGTGACCAAACTGTTTCAACACAAATATCTCCACGGAAACTGTACTATAAGGAAATCGTACTAAATACAAAATAAAGTAACAGAGAAATAGATGGCCCTATCGAAGACTAAGATTAATCCTTAATTCCCCGTGTTCACCTGATTCTGTAATTTGTTGCCCAATTATTAATTAAGTACTAGTCATGCAATCAGCTGAAATGAATTATAGATAACTTGATACCATTTTCTTTCACGTTATGATTTGTTTAAAAATCTAACGACGTCGGCGAGAAAGATTCGGATATTGATTAATAAACATCTAACCTAATTTTCGGTCATGGTATTTGTATAACAAAATTTGAAACTCGAATCATAAAATGAAATGAAATGGGGTTTTTAAGATGTAAATAATGTCATTATATTAAAATGAGATTGGTTGATCGATCGTAATCTTAAAAGGACAAGACGCGAACGTGCTTAGCCTTACATTTACAGATATCAACTACTAAAAAGATTATACTTATCAAAATCGTCAAACACATTTGTAATAGTGGACATTTATAGATTTCCTTATAATGTGACCCGTGAAAATTTGGGGTAGAATATGTTTTCAGCAGCCCATCCTTGCCGTAAAAAGCCACTCTGCTTGTCGTCAGAGGCGACTAACAGGATCGGGTGATCAGGCTCGCTTATTTGGTTGATGCATGTCATCTATCCCAATTGCGTGGAACGGTGCTCATGATATCAATCACTGGATTGTCTGGCCCGGACTCGATTATTTACAGACCGCCGTCATATAGCTGGAATATTGCTGAGTGCGGCTTTAAACAACAAACAAACAACATACAATGCGTTCAACTTGCAAAACGTAAAAACAAAGTAAACCATGCGGCATAAAAAAATCACTTATCGGACGATTCTAAATCGGACGTGAGTGAGTATTGTTTTACGCCACCTTTAGCAATATTCCAGCAATATCACGACAGGGGACACCAGAAATGGGTTTTTAACCTGTGTCTTCGGTGTGACGAGCTAGCGCTAACCACTAGGCTAACCGACCAACCCTGGATAAACTATGAACACAATATTGTATTTTTTCTAAGACACCACGCACACAACTTTGTAATAAAACATCCACTCTAACAGACATAATGTGTAGGCATAAAGTACACGGAGAAAAGGGAAAAGGAAAAAGATTAAATAATCTGGCGGCTCCACCTCTGCTACTATGCAGAGAACACTTCCAAACTTTCCGGGTTCGACTTGGCCTCCGGTAACCCATGAATGTTGTATTATCCTACCGCGATGGATCGGGTGATCAGGCAGTATAACACTGCTGATTGTGGGGCATCATGGCCCGGAAGTATGGTTATCCCTCATGCTTCCCAGGACGAATATGTCTGGTCTAGCGTCGATTACTTACAGTCTATCTAGAGTATGGTAGGGCGTCTCATTCAATAGATGTCAATGGGGTTATGTTCCTACAAGCATGTAAACTTTGTTTTTCCTGTGTCATTTAAAAACAATTGAAGCTCTTCGGTTGGATGACTAACAAAAACAAAATCATGAATTGTTCAGTATTGACCTGGGATATCTTCATTTCAACATTATTCATTTCAATACCAATAGCTCTCGGGCCCATGCGTATGTCCTAGTCTGCTTTTGCTTTTATTCCAGTACATCCCCCTGTAAAATAAGTAGTACATCGGTATTGTGTAACATACAAGTCATTAAAGAATATCTACGCTATAATCACCTTCCTTATTGATCGGGACCCGTGAAGATTCCGGGGTAGAATAGGTCTTCAGCAACCCATGATTGCCGTAAAAGGTGACTATTCTTGTCGTAAAAGGCGACTAACGGGATCGGGTGGTCAGGCTCGCTGACATGGTTGATGCATGTCATCGATCCCAATTGCGTGGATCGATGCTCATGATATTAATCACTTGATTGTCTGGACCAGACTCGATTATTTACAGACCGCCGTCATATAGCTGGAATATTGCTGAGTGCGGCGTTAACCAACCAACCAACCAACCAACCTTATTGATCGGATGGTCAATCTTGGTCACAGTATCAATCACAGGATTATCTTTGTCCAAGACTCCCAAGACTTACAGGCTTAACTACTGCTGGCTATGGTGCATACAAGAAACAAACGAGCAAATCCTTCTGTTAATTTTGCAATAGGTTGGTAAAACATGCGCGTCTGTCCTATTGATCGGACAGTAAATATAAGTAAACAGTCATTGACGAAGGAAAACATATCACATATGCACGTGGTCGAATGCACTTGAGCAGAGTGGGTTATTATCACTCATCGGATTGTTGTTCTCAATAACAATGTTTGTTTGTTGTTTAACGCCGCATTCAGCAATAATCCATCTATATGACGGCGGTCTGTAAATAATCGAGTTCGGACCAGACAATCCAGTGATAGACAGCATTAGCATCGATCCACGAAATTGGGATACGATGACATGGATCAACCAAGTCAGCGAGCCTGACCACCCGATCCCGTTAGTCGCCTCTTACGACAAGAATAGTCGCCTTTCATGACAAGCATGGGTTGTTGAAGACCTATTCTAAGCCGGGTCTTCACGGGTCCTGCGATGTTCCCGGGCAGATACTGTAGGCTGTTTCAATATGGTTTGCATGCAAGAGCGCAGGAAAGTGTTCCATTGTTCAATCCTGTGTCATGGACTGATAGCGTGCAGTGGATGTAAGCGTAAGAGGTGTTCTGCTGTACCTCTACGTTTCGGGCACTTTAAGGTCCCCTTCACTGGATGGAAGATATGCCAACAAATCCCTTTCAATATACATTACTACTGAAGGTCAAGAGAACTGTTGTCCTGGTATACACATCTGGCCTTCTGCTATTAAACCACGTAAATTTGCAGATAATGACGACTTTATCAAAGATCACTTTTCTGTATTTGCTTTGCTAACGAATAAGAAACTACAGAACATACTTCTCAATCTGTACTTCACATTGCCAATTATCGGATTTGTAGCTGGCTTCGGCGAAACCGCAATATTGGGAAAGGGAGGTCACTGTCATTACAATCTGGGGTTCTGTACGTTGTTTTCGTATTTTCAACAAACAACGTTGACGTTGATTAATTCCCCATCTAATCCCTAAAGTAAAACGTATTCTTAACCACATATTGATGGACTATTGACTGATTTACCTCCAACAGCAGACCCTTTTCCGCCTCAAACTGAAAAGTACAAATATGTTGATATGTGGCCTGCGAACACATTATATCATTTTATGAAGTTTATATATAATAGCAAAACGATATGTTCAATATGAAATGATGGTGTATACATGTATTGATATTACTGCACACGCACAAACATACAATGTTGGCACGCACGCCCTTTCAGAAATCTTGATCAAATTATTCTGTATTAGGTATGTTAAATATGGTATCTGAATCTTCAGTGATAACTCAATATAGACTTAATATTTCGTTTTTGTAAGGCGGAGTATTCAAATGACAAATATCTGTACATCCATTCAGCAACACATCACGCAAATCTTACGAAACGAAACATTTCGACATTGTAATAATTATGAACGTTATTTAGAATTTATGTTAAGGAGGAACTCATTTACTTGACTCGCCTTACTTAACCGATTCCGTTAGTCGTCTCTTACAAGCATAGTCGCCTTTTACGGCAAGCATTGGTTGCTGAAGAACAATTCTAACCCGCATCTTCACGGGTCTTGTCTCGGATGTGAATCATCGAAAGTCCCCCGGTGTTGAGAGTTCCACTTCGAGGAGCTATCTGTCCTGGGTGTTAATCATCGACTGTAAACAAACCCCTCCCAGTGGAACCATCTACACCGGGGGATAGCGAAGATCCTTGCAACCATAACAACTAAGGTTGGTCACTCTGTTTACGCGAAATGTAGTGTGACACGTCTAAAGTTCGAGATTTTACGATCCGATCATAAGTGCTGCCAATAACAATCACCCGAAATAATTTTACAATATATAATGTCACATAACAATACACATTCACGAATATCATACTTCGATGTGTTGATTCTTCCCTGGTGGACTAAACCGAATGAACAGTTCTTTTTTGTATTTAGCTAAAAACTAAATCTGCTGATCTTGCATTGCTTATGTGTAATTCCGTACACGCGCATATAAAGTGCAGTCTGATATTTCATCCTTAAACAATAACGTGAAGTATATCCAGTGTGGTATAATCTGACCAAGTCTTGTGGGGTAGTTAGAGTGACTGAAGTATCAGTTCACAACACACTTTGAAACACAAACTGGTTGTTCCCTTACCCATTGCACAACTCGAGAACATTCGTCAAATAGTCCATCCATAAGTTTATAAATAACACGTTCACCATCAAAACTGTATACTGTGTGAACCACACATCTACAAATTATTCAAATGAACAAATGTGTACAATATGTAGATTACAAAAATGAGTCCCCGTTAGATATAGATTTTATTGCGAGTGTATATGAAAACGAATCTAACTGAGCGAAGATGAGTTAGGTTTGTTTTGAAATACTGTAATATTCGGTGATGAGACGTAAAAATTGAAATGTCATACTCATTCGACAACACCTTTGAACGGTACAGATTAGAGATCATACTTTCTTGTTACAATGGATCAATAGATATACAGACCAATGAAATTACTTACAGGAAGTCGACATTAGCCACAAAGAAAGCAGCTTTCTTAAGCATTGCGGCACTAGCTTCAAATTATCGACTTCCATTCCAGACTATGCTTTAGAAATCAGTCTATTTTGAATCAGTCATACAGTCCGTAACAATAGTTTTGTGTTAAACTTTAGTGGTTGCATGATTAGAAAACATATTCCGCTGACAATGTAACACAACAATATTTCATTTTTCATTTTCCCACGTGTTCGTATCGTTATCTATCGTGTAGTTGTCCAATTTTCGATCACGAACGTTTGTACTACCTAATTTTGTTTATCTGGCATTCTCGATAATCCGACATAAGCGTATGGAACCAACAATGTAGAATTAACGGGACTTGACTGTACACCCATTCCCTCAAGATGCATACGCGAGGTCACTGCTCCGTCAACCCCGGATAGAGAGTACGAAGGTGTTGGTAACATATATGTTGAAAGTGTGCATATGTATGTCAGTGTGGATCATGATTAGACACACGAATATGCCACTCCTGACTTCACTCAGAGAAAAGTAGATAAGGAGAAGTACAAGTATCTGACGCCAATTTCTCAGAATCTGCCTTGAGAAAATGTTCCTGCTGCTTACGCCAAGTTCCACAGTTGGACAAAATGTCTATTGCCCTAGAACATCTTCCCATTTGACAAATGTATTGTTTTGTTTAAACGAATCACCGGATGTTGACGGGGTGATGTGTGTGTGTGTGTGTGTGTGTGTGTGTGTGTGTCATAGAAAAACAGTTCTTTACTCACAACAGAATCACAAGAACGACGATGACCAGGCTGACGTGTACCACAACTGCAGGGGCAATCGTTTCTGTGCACAAGACGACAAAGATTCACATACACTTTGCAAACCAAAGTCAAGATCGCATTCACATGAATTTTACATATATTCTGAAGGCATTGATACTGTTATACAGAACTTAAAAATAGTACCTCCTGACAACTGCGCTCGCGGATTTGCAAAATCAGTGCAGACGATACCACAAGCAGGCATCAAATACTGTTGCTCGTAAGCTACACTGCAAGTATCGAGTCGTCACATCGATGACTACACATAGATCAAGAACTCCATCGCAGTCCCCTGTTCAATAGACACATGTTGTCCAGAATCGCGGTATTCACGCCAATGTTTTTTTATGTTTGTTTAGCGGGACAGTCAAGAACACTTGTTTTAGCCCTGCTAAAATTTATTGAACTAAACTTCCTTGCAAATGCCAACACACTGTGACTATATGACGTCAACGCCAGAGAATAAGAAGTCGACAAAAGAGATTGCCTTGAGCATAAAAGGCAAACAGCGGCGAATATTTAATGACTGGATCGCTGAAAATCAGTGATGAAAATTCAGATGTTTGTGAAAAGCGTAAGCATATCCTGCTCTAACGGTTGAAAAGTAAGCGTGTGTTGCTAGCCTGTAAACAAACCAGACAAACATGTGTTCGATGAACCAGAAAAGCCAGAGACACGATACTCACGAACATATGAACTTGTTCTGGCAGCATGCCTATGTATTCTGGACCACGGGTTTACCGTGAAACCATTACTTGAAATACCAGACTGAGATTAACTTAATATACTCACCAGCGTTTGAACTATTTGGGTCTGACGATGTAGCAGCTACACAGTTGTAGATGACGCTATGTGACGCTGCGATGTACTGACAACCGTCAGTGCATATCCTTTGTTGGCCTTCTTCTTGCATTTGACACTTGCCTCCTTCAGTGCAATCAGTTCCACATCTGAGATTACACATTCTGCCGTAATAACCATCAATGCATCCTAGCTTGCATCTCCCACTTCTGAAACAACTTTCCTTACAACCATGACACTTCTTATTACATGCTACCCCACAGTCTTTATCATTGCATTCTACACATGTGCCATCTCCTTGAAGGCAAATGTGATTCTTACAATCTGGGAAACAAGTTTTTTTGCACATTTCTCCAAAATATCCCGGACTGCAGTTGGCGTTGTATGCACCCGTGGCTCCACGAATATATTTCCCCGTGTTGTCCTCCACTGGTGCGCAGTTTGTTGAACAGGTCTTGTCACAGGTCGCACCATACAAACCAGCTTTGCAGTACCTGTTGCACTCTCCAGACTTGTACCTCGTCCTACAGTTGGGACAGGGCACCTGGCAGTTAGGTCCCCTGTAGTTCGACTTACAACATGTGTACTCCGCGTCGTGGCAGTTCACACCAGTGTTTCTCCCCATACGCCTGACCTTCAAAACACCTAATGAAGAACTACCATTGTTAATATTCAATCCCGTTTAGAAACAATATGATTTAGGAAAAATCACAAAACGTCAAAAATGGTTATCTATAATGAGTGACTAAGAGAGAATACTAACACTGCAAACATCGTTTTTTCCCGTATATGGGCATTGAACGACAAAAATTCATTAAAATTAATATATTGGTGAGCGTTCAGAATGTTCGGAAAAGCGTCGAGTGTTTCAAGCGTATAATAGACGGAAAAACGATGCTTCTTGCTCCGCCTTGTACAAATATATGTTAACAGCCAATCACATTGGGCCGGTCCCTTGATGCACGTGATGCCCAAGGCGTGTTTTAGGAAGCAGCAGGTTACCTCTAGGATGCAGTAGGTTACGTTTTTCTTCACAAATAGCCGATACGTCAGTTTTAAGGCTAGGTGAACTGTCAATTGAACTCAGACATGCACCAAAAGGTCAAACTAAACCATGTAACCACGTTTATTTACATCACATATCCCTCCACAATGAACAGTAAGCTCTATCGGACAATCAGCTGTGCATTATTTGGTTACAGTAGTGAGTGAGTGAGTGAGTTTGGTTTAACGCCGCTTTTAACAGTTTTCCAGTTATATCACGGCGTGTCAGCTTAATGTGGGAGAAAAGCCCGAAGTGATGCTGGTCTCAGACGTTTACCACTTCGGTGAAACCCACGAGCACGGGTATGGGGCTGACAAACCTAGAAACATAATCGGGGCGAACCGGGATTCGAACCCAAATAATAGGTTTCTGGCGTGTCCAAGGGACGCAACTCTGCACAGTGAATCGCGGCGCCTAAGACAACTGGGCCACCCATGCCCCTGTTACAGTAGTGAATGAAAGTAAATCTATGAGATGTTGCTAAAAGTGATGAGAATGGAATATTTCATAATTGAGTCGTTTAGCTTCTTACACTCAACATTGTCTTTGTTTTTGTTTGTAAATAAAATTATCTGTCCCCAAGATCAAATATCCCAGCCACTCTGTGCAGTCCCTGACCACTCTCCGCCCTCCCACGTCAAATGCGGCATTAGTCAATTGTTCCAGCCCTTGAAGTGTGTAATAAAAGAGAAATTCGCTACGGTGAACAGTGGAATCATACGTAGGACGTCGTCTATTTTCGCCAGCAGTGCAATTCGCCTACAGTGTCATTAAACAAATACCTGCACCAGTATTTTGTCATTTTAAGTTTACCCTTTGCAGATTCTCAGACGGATCCCGTTAACAAAGAGTTGTTACGAGTGGATCCATAACACAGTATCCATTCATAACAAGAGACATCACACAACAATTTAAGAGCATTTTTTTCTGCTTTCAAAGAATAAAATTTAAAAGTATTACTTCGTGCTAAAGTGTCCCATGTCGCATAATAAATAATAAATTTCACATTGCACATAAATCCATCGAAATGAAGTTAAATGCATTGTGGTACATTTTCGAGTTCAACCTGGGTTTACACATTGACTATACACTTATTTCCCTCTCATGTTATCCCGAAGTATTTGTCTGTAAATAATAAATATTTCAGACAATGTCTTATAAATGGATTGCCGATATGATGGAAAATAAACACCAAACTTATAGCCGCAAACGAGGAGGATAATTATTTAAATACATTAAAATTTCAGAAAAGTAATAAGCTTAAGGCAGTTTGTAATCTTGAAACTTATAATTAAAAGATGAGCTGATCATCCGCTGTTGCCATGTGGCATGGTCTCGCATACACGTACTCTGGTAACTTTAAGCATCACAATATCTGCTCAGATCCCAGCAAATTCCCACCACTGGAGGATATGATAGTAATTAAGTACATGGTACCATGGATGTATATGACCTGTTATAATATGTGTTTAAAAATACGGTTTGGGGGCGTTAATAAAATACACGCTGATATATTCTAATCAATTCAACTGGATAATTGAATCCGATTTATTTCACATAATATACTACACATAATTTTGATCACCCGGGAAAATCCGGGTTAGAATAGGTCTTCAGCAACCCATGCTTGTCGTAAGAGGCGATTTTTTTTAGTTGTTCAACGCGGCAGATATGTAATGGCGGTCTTTCATTCATGGTACAGTTCCAGACCGAACACAGCTAGTCTGACGTCAAAGACACCAAACAGAATTATGATGCGTTAAGTATGACGGCACATTCTGAGGTGGAAAGATAAACATATTTTCCTGTTCTCATCGTGTTTTCTGCCCAGTACCGCTGCGTCTCCTCAAAATTAAGTAATTTGGCTAATAAACACTATAAAGTTATGGGTATTGGTGAGTATTTGCTGTGCATATATTTGCCTCCTTCATCCCATGGAAAATTAACTTACGAACTGTGCAAACACGTATATTTAAAAAATAAATATTAAACGTCTACGCTAGAGAATAACCAGTCTCGATTGTCCGCCGGGACAAATTCCACAGGGCGTTAAAAGCAAAATAGCCGTGAAAATGATATGAATGGATCACTGACAATCATTGACAACACGAGATGTTCGAGGTGATTTGACGTTCCGACAATTCGCCCATACTGCAATAGATGGTTCCCATAGGTGTCTAATGTTGACTCTATCATTGCCTGCATTGTATCTTAATTGATAAAATTAGGATAAATATTATGACTATTTCATGTCCACAAACAGGTCCATTGTAAGAAAAATGCCGCCAGTGAGCAAATATACTGCAAGAAATACACATAAAAGTGTTTCCCTTACCATGACAATGTTTTCCTTAACAAATTATTGAGCTGCGTATGCATCGCCGACAATTGAACTCTATTGGAAGTTTTACCAAAAGTTTAAGTCATGATTGCGGCCTGGTTAGTCACTTGCAGATGCACGATTGCATATAACTGACATTATCAAGACAAAGAACAATTTACAGTTATGTATACAAACCTTTTTCAAAATCATCACATGACCCGTCGATTCTGCATTTCCCTTTTCTGCACACTGGACCGCATGGTAGGTTGCAAAGCTCTCCGTAAAATCCATCAACGCATTTCAAGCATCTCATTCTTAGGGACCCGTTCCACAAAGCGATCTTAGCGCTACGACTGTCGTAAGTTAGTGTTAAAGAATAGGAGTTACGACCGACTTAGCGCTAAGATCGCTTTGTGGAACGGGGCCCAGGTCACATTGTAGGCAGTATTTGGGGCAGAGTTGTTGAGAACCTGGCAACGTTATTGTTAAACATGTCCTTGTTTAAAAATATGTTTTTGAAAATACTGCACTGTTTGTTTGTTTGTTGTTTAACTTAACGCCGCACTCTCATATTCCAGTTATATAATCAGCGAATAATCAGCGAGCCTGATCACCCGATCCCGTTAATCGCCTCTTACGACAAGCATAGTCGTCTTATGGCAAGCATGGGTCGCTGTAGACTTATTCTAACCTGGGTCTGAATATTGCTTTAACAAGAACAATAACACAGAATATAGGGCCTCTGGAATTATTTTCAGTCATTCCCTTAATGCCACATATACGTGTAAGGCTTGATGAGCTATAAAATGAGTGACCTTGGGGTTAACGCTGCTGTAAACAATATTTCAGTATCACGGCGTGTCATCCTGGGGAGGTGCACAAAGCAAGGTCATAGACATTTCAACAATGAATTACCACCACTATCGTGTAGGTCACTATGCAGCTGCAGCTGAAATTTCTTTTGTCTCCATACAAAATTCCAGCACCCATTAGAATATCAAAAGGTCGGTGGTCCCTTAGACGACCAGGCCATCCGTGCCCGAAGGTACACTAGGAAGCACGATACTGATCCAGAAAAATGTGTTCTGTACAGTTGAACTTATCGTGCCGATTTTGTTTGACGGCAATGAAGAGGTCTTTACGGTGGCAGTTTCGATGTAGCAATATAAGTGTATAAAATACAAATACAGACGACCAGGAGTAGGGTTATTGTGTTTAATAAGACATTCAGAAATATGAGAATATACATACTTATCACATTCACCAAGGCAACATGAGCCAAAGCCACCTTCCTTTAAAAACCTGAAAATTATAAAAACTGTTGTAAGTATATTAAGATATTCATCCTTGCAGCACAACATCGTATAGTAAGTATACTGTACACATCCTCGGTCATTCATAATTTCATGTTTCTCAGAAAATATACTGAAAAGGTTAGTGTGAGTGCTACATGTGGGTCAAGAAATTGGTACACAATACTCCAGCTTTTATCGTCAATTCAATATGCAATCAAGACTGACACGGTGTACTCCTCTGGGACACACAAACCAATTGTTATATAATACATCATCTGTCCTTTTGCTCGTAATTGTACCTTCAAGTTAATACTGTTCAAAATTTATGTAGCTCTGGCACGTTTTAGATGTAGTTAACACTCATGAAAAATATGAGCATGAAGATATAAACGACAACGACGAGAAATGCGAATGTGTCAATTATGTAACTGCGACACTATTGGAGAGGAGTTTCACTTTGTTAGGATTTGCAATGCTTATAATGCCATCAGGTCAAAATATATTTATCAACACTTTTACGTTTACCATCTCGTAAATATAATGAGCTCATGCTTTCCTCCTATCCACGTTCAATTAAACAAAATTCAATTTACGTATCATGCAATGTTTTTTGAGGCAATGTAAAATGAATTGACATAATATGTATTATCATCTCTCAAATATATGACATATGTCCAACCCATATTTGTAATTGGCCGATTGCCTCATAACAATTCTTGAATAAACATCTTCAACAGGATGAAAGCAAAGATTGTTGCAGGCTTTATTTTAAAACACGTAATTATGTCAATCCGTGATTCGAACACACAAACTTAATGCCTGCCACTCTTAATGTCCACTGGTTACCAGGGCCCCTTAATTTTAGGATTTAAAGATTCCAAAGTGCCGGCCTCAACTTAAAATATATAGTCAGATTATTTCATATTACGGCAATTTAGAAAAAAATGTTTTTATTATAAATGTTACACCATTATAATTTTTATCATAATTATATTCCACCGATTGTGCATGCATGTTACGCGTTTTATTAAGTTTGCTTTGTTGTTTGACGAGCAGCTGTGTTTTTGGAGTGTTTCTAGAATTTCTACTGCGAAGGTGTTGTATTTTTTTCTTTTTGCCTAAGGTGGTGTTACGTTATCAAGATGGAATATTTTCAATGCAAAAAGATACATGAATGTATATACAATAACAAATCTGTTCTTGTCAGTATCAGGATTTCCAACGAAAAATGATCATGAGTAAATACTTTTAGGATGATTGTATAAAGATATATTATGTCTTAGAAGCTGTTGTTCCTAAATATCCGAAAATAGCCTGGCTGGTTTCGACTTTGAGACTCTCCTGGCTAACGTACATACGATTTAGTTATGTTATTATGATTTCCTTTCTTCGCACTGGTAGCTGGACCTAAAACGAAATAGGGACACATATTCTTTTTAAAGAAAACATTATCACCCTACCATACCAAGTACGATTAAGTTGAAAGTGGGACACTGCCCTGTCAAGCAGCTCACATTCTTGTCCTTCATTTGAACAATTATACAATACATATGTAGATTTCAAATAAGAAAATTTAAGTCTTCTCAAATGTTCAAGTTTAGACTGTCTTGCGTGATCATCGAGTTGTTTACAGAGTAAATAACCGACGGCAAATTCCGACATGATTTGTGTTTACCGCCATACTATACTCAACACGGAAGTCGGTAAGGGTAGAAAAAAGGTCACAGTCTCGCTTTCGAATCGGGAATTTCCACATCGCGGGAGTCACTACACGTCGTCATAACATAATTGCAACTGATGCATGAGAAAACATGCCCTCAATAATAAACAAATAATCAGATTTAAGACTTTAGTTCTTGTTACCTGTAATATGTATTATTTCTAGTCTTGTTGTGGCTTTGGGTGAACTAGTTCATTCACGTTTATGCCTTCATGTTAGGAATAATGTGTGGAATTATTGGATGCCATGCCATGCCTATTGACAGCATCACCTGAGGAAAATGATATTGGCAAGTGCAATTCAGGCTTTGTCTAAGGAATCTCATGTATTGCATTAGTTCCATGTATTCCTATAAAGGAACAATGGAATTCATGTGATCAGTTTCGTGCAGTTTGGAGTATGCCGGAAGTGTTTCAGCTAGGTTGAAGTGATGAATTTCGAAATAACAGGATTATTCTATAACATGATGAAATGAGATTGGAAATGTTTATCTTCCAAACAATATATACTGAACCAAATTAAAAACTTCACAATCCTAAATTTTTAACATTTTGACCAGTTATCATTGTGGGCCCTAATCGTGTATTTAAACAGTAATGGCCACGTATTGTCTTCAGAAAACACCTGTTTTTGTGCAGGTGAATCGATCAAAATCAAGTGCACATCACTATAGTGGCAAAAGTGTTTTTTCACGTGCAACTGGTCACGTGGCCAAAATACCGCACGTGTTGTCAGCCATACTTGTTAGCAGTCATTAACAAAAAAAGAAAAACACAAGAAAACAAAAGTCTTTATGGCCATTTGTCATGAAACGCCTTTCAAATGTGCAACGTGAATGTGCCATCAGCATGTTGCAGACGGGAACGGCCGTAGCTGAAGTCGCAAGGACGATGGTTTGTACAATCTTTTAACGTATTTTTGTATGATGCGGCCCGGGATCGAACCCCGGACCTCCCGCTCTCCGGGCGGAAGCTCTACCACTAGACCACGGAGGCGGTCTCTCAGAACGAAACCTTATCAGGCAGTGTAAAACGTATGGGCGTAATCATAGGAACCAAACTGAAATGAGTTAGCACCATCGGCACTGAAGCTAACTGACAGATAAAGTAAACAAAGTGTTGTTCTTTAGCTGAGAAAGATAACCATGGACCCAATAACCACACTACCACTCGCTTTGAACCACCTTTGATTCGATGACTATTAGACATTTTTATATAGTCATAATCATTTCCAACTCAAAACCATGCGATAAACATGTGATATACTATAAACCATATATATGTTCTTATCCCACTTTACATCAAAATACTAGCTTGTTATTGGTTAAGGTGCGGGCAATTATCTTCCATGTAGCCCGCTCATATTCCCAGTCGAAACACGCCTTAGGTAACTTCCATTTCTCGCGTAATTATTGTTGAGCAGAAATGAACCGATGTTTATCCGAATGTACTGGGCTAAGGGCAGTAATTCGGTTTGCGTCGTCTGCTAGCTGTCAAACTTCGTACATATATTCAGAGTCTGTATGAATGAATGTCGGTGAGATAAATTTGCTGTCAGCCGATCCCTCGTGGCATGTGGTGGGATGTACCCTGTATGTGGTGTGATGTACCCTATGTACCCCGAGCCGTTGCACTTCTGAGACGTCCATCACTGCCGACTTCAACATACCGCATCCCCCAACCCCAACCCCCATCCCTAATCCCCAGGCCCCACCCCCACTCAACGGAAAGCCGACCCGCACTGATATTACTGAAATATTAAATTTACATTAAATTTAAAGTTACAATAACCCTTAATCACTCCTTCTTGTAGATACCAACGGTCAGCAACGTCTAGCTTTTGTGTATCATGTGGCACTGCTATGACACACGGGGATGTCAAACTAACTATACATCATTTAAAACGCAAAATAGATCAAATATTCATGTGGTATGAGAGGATATTATGTTACCGGCCACTTACCACTGAAAGACTCGACATCTCTGGGGATTCTGGACACGGGTCTGCAATGAAGGAAGGGGATAAATCAATTCTACACGTCATCTCAACTCAGTCAACACAGCGTAGTGCAGACCAACATGCCTGTATCATATGTCCTCGCATGTCCTATTTTCGAATAGTTAAAACTTCACTGCTGAACAATCGCGTGATGAGTGAGTCAACATTTACTTTCGTGCTCATACCGGTAGGTGATGTCTTCAACAATAGAATTCAGCTTTTATATACCGATAAGAAAAGTGTCCTCGATAAAAGGCGTGACCTCCATTGCCTCGTCTGTAGACATCCGCTGCACTCGAGTGACGTCACCTGTTTTCGATTAGTTGTTACGTTGGTGTGGTTTCCGTGAATGAATAGCCATGTATGGTGCACAGTGTTCAACATAATTCTTGCAGTTCGACATTAAAACTCCGAAAGTAAACATTTGAAACATATTCCTAAAATATGAAGGGTAGTCAGAGTATAACATTGGTTAAATAACTTCAGGTGTCTTCTCTATTGTTGACAATAACAACCGTTGTCAGTTATTCATATGGTGGACCAACATGTCGTGGGCAGCCTCCTATGAATAGGAATCACAACTTTAAAATCAATACGGATGCTGTCGAAGCATTTGCTAAAACAATTGGAACCGGGTTTTGTGTTTCATAAACACATGCTCATGATATAGTCGGAAACGTACAATGGACTCTGCTTAAAGGAGATATTTCTTTTATGATTGTGAAAGTGTGTTGCTTTTATTCACAGTGTATTTCCCCTGTGAAGAGGTTGGTGTGTTCGGCAATCTGTGTGAGGGAGTTGCCTATAACCGGATAAGATAAGTAGTCGTTATCACAATTTGTTTCTGTTTACTGCCCAATATTCATTGAAACTTTCCTATTGATGTCACGTATAACTGCTCGTAGCAGCTCCCGTTATTCGCCCGCCCTCAAGTCTATTTTATTGCCTTGCTTTAACGGACGCATACATGACCTGATCGCTTTAGACACAATGATATTTATGAGGCAACGAAAACGTTTATGTCAACAGGAAGAATGCGTTAATAGTATCAGAGTGAAATTACGCTTTCTCCTGTTTATTCTATCGAAATAGTATATGTTAATTTTATGTGAAATCGAATTACGTTGCGAAGATGTAAACAACGCAATGTAGGATCTGTTCTAAACATCGAACAGCCTGGTATGAATGCTGTAAACAGTGGCAGTACACGTATCCATTTTCCCTGAAATCAGAGGTAACCCTTGCTTAAATTAAAACAGTGAATATCAAATAAATTGAACTGTTTATCGCTTGTTGATTATATATCTTAAATACGAGGGCTGGTCAAACCGTTCTGAGCCTGAATAACTTTCAACTATGGGCCAAAACAAAATGAACTAGTCAATGTAGTACATTGTTTGAGTAGTTCAAGGCAAGTGTGTTTGGTCTTTTGTGGCCGCTTGTATATTAGTTACAGCCAGTTGAACGTGATAGGGGTCCAAATGGACACAGACATGCAAAAGAACAAATACAGAGCAGTCATCAAGTTGTTTACTTTAGAGAAAAGAACTCCCCAAGAAATTCATGATCGCATGTCACAAGTGTATGGGGATAACTGCCCTTGCTATTCCACTGTTAAATATTTGGCAGCTATGTTTAAGGCTAGGAGAACAAGCCTTGATGATGACCCCAGGAACTGAAACGCTTCACTATCCATGTGAGAAGTGTATTGAAAAGCAGTGAGATTATGTTGAAAAATAAAATTAAAAACACTTTCTCAATTGTTGGTTTTGTTTTTTAGGCTTAAACTTTTTGACCAGCCCTCGTATTTAAATCCGCACCCTATTAATTGTGCGTAAATCAACTCATCGTTTCTCTGCAGCACAGCACTGTTGTGTATATAAAGGAAACGTTACATTGATAGAATTAAAAGGAGACCAAAAGACCCGAACACAAACACAAAGCATGCCAATAACGACATGATATACAAAAAATAATAGTATATATATTTACAAAAACACTTAAACATATTGATGCCTTCGTCCTTGAATATATACGTGATCCGCAGTGCAGAACAGTGAATGCGATTTTTTCATTGTCTTTGTGTTCATGGTGGAATGGTGCCTTCTTTCAGCATACAGCAAGGGCAAGTCCAAAGAGACGTTTCTCATCGAGCGCGGTTATGTTGCTAGTTGATCATACTCAGGAAGAGTCAAGAATCTTAACGCACAATCGGCCTATCGGAACAGGAATGCATTAATAGAGTTCCATGCCTATTGTAATCGTTTTGTTTATTTATTCATTATTTTTTATTCCGCCGTTTCTTGTACCAGGGCTACCTCAACAACTGGTGACAGGAACACTGATTATTTCGACTGATGCCTAATGACAACGGTGCTACTGCCTGTTAAAGATGAAACTCTTTCTTCTCGGACTACGTTAATGGTATATGATCCCGCAACCTCTCGGCTGTGTTTCAGCAATCAGCTCTAGTTTCAAACACGTGTTCTTGGTTTTGAATTTGCGATCCGTTCAGTGTGAACATACGCCTCAATACCCTTTCATATTTATAAGAAATTTCTGTCAAAAATAGAGTCGGCTCTACGATTCCGCCTATATCACGAGCATGTTTTATGCAACCAGATCTTCGCTGAAATGTGCGACCCGTTCAGTGTGGATCTCAAAACACCGTCTTTTAACCATAGCCACCGGTGGTCCGATTTCGCCGACATTTTGTGTGTCCATGTAGACTATGATTGCCAAAGGACAGGACCATACCTCTGAAAACTACGGGTAATATTAGGCAATACAAAGAGATTTACGTCAGATCAATTTCAGTAAATTTAAATCAGCTAATATTTGTACAAGTATCACTTGTCCACAACTTGTATTTTCAGGATTCAAGTAAAACTGTTTACTGTAAAAAAAATCACCCCCGGCTGGCTACGGCACTGATAGGTATAAGCATTCCTCAAATTAGTACTATGATGTGATTCTGCTTCATCTTCTCGGGGGAAATGTGTGTGGGGTTTTTCCCCGCTGTGGATTACCGATTAAAGTATCAGAGAGGCAGTACTGTATAATGTTTGTTTAAAAAGTATACAGAAACTGACTATAGAAATCTATCGCATTAGCGGCGCATCGTGTCAACATATCGACTCGGCTACCGTTGAAATATAAACTGAACCGATGCAAAGGCTGTTTCCACCGACAGTTTAAATGTGGATCGTTGCAGGTCAGGCACGTGTATCGATAGGCAATGTATAATGTTATCAATACATCAGTCATGGACCCACGTAAAACATCTGTTTTTCAATCTCAGGAAAATAGGAAGGGTAATCGGCCACAGCAACCTGATCGGATTTATGAAGATGGTGTTCTCGGCAGTGATGTAGGGTCATGTGTTGACTGTCTCACCCAATTGCGGTTATGGGGCGGTCGGGTAGCTTTGTGGTTAAATCGTTTGCTCGTCACGCCAAAGACCCGGGTTCAATTCTCGACATGGGTACAATGCATGAAGTCCATGTTTGGTGTCCCCCGCCGTGATATTGCTGGAATATTGCTAAAAGCGGCGTAAAACCTTACTCACCCTCTCACTCTCCCATTTTGGTTCTCGGCAACATCTGTTGATAATGGCTACCGTAGTTGTCTTGAATTTAACGCATTTTGTTGACACTTCTTTCGACACAAATCCAAAACAAAAAGCAACGAATTCAAAAATCAAGAATCTCCACAATATGCGCATTTTAATAGATAATAACAAATTAGACGATAAAAACTATCGTCGTCCTCACACGACAATAAGCGAGAAGATTCAACAGTGTATTCTTTCCCGATGGGATTTACACTGGTACGATCAACGATACTGGTGATTCTTCATTGCCCATTGCTCGTACCCAAATAACAACATTTGTCCTTCAACGTTATTTTTAAAATCCAAATAAGTACAAATTATAAAGTACCAAACTCTTATAACCAGCGTGAGTCGTCATGCGATTGTACAACAATTTCGTGCCCAGTTGACAAAAATATTGTATATCTGACACTTCGTTTAGTTATTCCGAATTGATACTGAAACGATTCTAATTCGCAGAAATTGTATTATGAAAATATAAAGATCCCGGACACACAAAAAGCTGTTAGTATTACGCGCGCAAGTGCGCACTCGAACACGCACGCACGCACGCACGCACACCAACACTCACACACACGTATGCACGAGCACACACATACATACACACGTTCGCACACACAAACACGTACGCGCACACACACGAACACATACACAGAGCACAGATGTAGAAGGAAGTATGCCACATTGTCACTACAAGTAGATCAAACAACACGGAATGAAAAACTAGAATTATTCATTGTTGCATTGTACGGGCGCCTTACTTTTATCCAATTTATTCTTGTTTTTACACACATACATCTGGACATTTTGGGACAGTGTGGAACTTCTCCTCATTGCAATTACAACTGTCTTCTATATGGCGCAAGGTGAGTCTTATTTCCACACTCACAAAGGGTTGTGTTTATACTTTTGTTACATAGATCATAAAGTAAGTGCGATGTTCTGTAGATGAACATATAGTGTTTACTGGCAGACAGAAGGTATACCGCTAATGACCTCCAAAGTGCACACTGAGAATCGCACGCCGCGGGCAGATGCTTTCCTAGGGGAAAGAGACATAAAGAGCATCGCCATGGCGACCTTTAGCTTTGGCATTAAAGACGAAAAACAATTCCAGCAATGATGTTTGTGACCAGTACAGTCACTTTTCAATACCGATAACAATATGTTTCTTAAACCACAGCACCGACACCGACACCGACCCCGACCCTGACCCTGACCCCGACCCCACCGAGTTACCAATTATAGCGTTATTAAATAAATCAGGCCAAATTCCTCCATGACACTGAAAAAATACTCTCTTCGTTTCAAAATTTAATTAAGTGCCGTTAACGGGTAACATAGCTATACACTAAAAAATATTATGTGTTTCTACTAACTTATATAACTATGAGTCAAAAGTATAGAGTATAAAGTCATACATAATATCAAAGGACACCATGAAAAAAACGTATTATATATACTTGCTTGGTCCTGAAATAATTAGTCATGGATAGATAGTGACGTATCATTTATTTCATTTCAGCAATATCCTTCTGCTCGATCAATGACACAACTGTGCATTGCTACCCATGCAGTGACATCTGCACATCAAATACAAACGCCTGCTTTAGGTGTCCCGTTAACTGTGTCCACCCCTGTGAGTTTGTGTGCAGTGCGTGGTGCCTTCACCAAACATGCGAGTATCAGCGAGGACAGCTCATGTGCTCAGAGGGATGCCAAGATGGGCGAGCAGGGATATCTTGTCATGAGTTTTGTGCACAAGACTGCCAAAGCTGTGATCAGTTTACATCAGAGTGCAAAGAAGTAATTGGGAGTCCTAAAAGAACAGATGCTGCATCTTCTGGTACATGTTTCAAATAGTTCTGGTCAACGCTTAATATATTATTGAATAGATCATGTCATCACCAGATTGAGTGAGTGAGTATTCGTTTTACGCAACTTTTGTCGATATTGTTGCAATATCATAGTAAAATTGGCTTCAGATCATTGTTGGGAAACAAGAACCCAGGTTATAATAACCATGCTGCAATAACTGTTTGATAAGCATTCTAGAAGTTGGAAGGTTTCGATGTAGATTCTTACACCGTTTTCCTGCTTGAGAACCGTCTATACGTAGTACTCTTAATCGTAACGTCGCTGATGCAATAAACCTGAAGTTGGCATTCATAGGGTTGTCCGTTTAAGTATTTTTACAAAAAGCAACGAATTCAAATCAAGAATCTCCACAATATAAACATAAACCTGAAGTTGGTATTCATAGGATTATCCGTTTACTTATTTACAAAAAGCAACGAATTCAAATCAAGAATCTCCACAATATAAACCTAAACCTGAAGTTGGCATTCATAGCTAGGGTGGTCCGTTTACTTTTTACAAAAAGCAACGAATTCAAATCAAGAATCTCCACAATATAAACCTTAACCTGAGGTTGGCATTCATAAGGTTGTCCGTTTACTTATTTACAAAAAGCAACGAATTCAAATGAATTCGAATTTGTCGTTCATCTAATCGTTACGTTTACTTGTTGCTACATTATCCCTACCCCTTGTTTCGACAACAAACACCTTCAGTGTTAATCATTTTAATGATATTTCTATTGCTGATATTTTTTTGGAAAACTGCGAATAATAATTCCCTTAAATAGTGTTTGTCTTTGACCAGTTGGGGACTTCATACTGTGATTTCACGGTACATATCATATTTTTCAACACTTCTAGTTGAAGGCTTTGTCTTCAATAAACATGTTTCCGTAAAATAGATACCGCACATACAATAACACGCATATGAATCAAATTACAATAATTCCATGTCTGAAGTCATTGCGAAGGTCACTATAGGAGTTAAATCTTCAGTGAATGATACGTCCTTTCAACTGGCACAACCAGAGCTGCTAATACACTTTTCTATGTGATGGAAATAGTTTGGGGTCCTTGTCATTTGGGTTTGGGTGCATCTTGCATTTTATTGAAATGATCTATGTTTGATAGCCCATTAAACTACAATGTGTCATAACTGACTTTTCCATACTTGATATGGTATTGAAGGTGGCGGTTTATAACGTTTCGAAACCTGGTGTGTCTTGCGTTAAACGTCAGTATCATATTCCTGGTATGTAAATGAAAGAGTCAATGGCCCAGTAAATTGCAAAATATATCTGGTGTTCTACGATTGATTGTCTGGAATTTTTAGGCGGTACTAAAATTACTTATACATGTTTTATCTAAGTTCACATGTGGTGAATAACAATTATTCTCCATGGTGACATTCACATTATATTCGTTATGTATTTTTCACAGAAACACTTGTTGATCACTTTTCTTTTCACTCTAGGCGGTTGTCGTGGAAACGTGACGTCATCATTGTTTACTGACGCCATTGGGGTTTTTTTCCGGGTGATATCATACATTGTCCGATTGTGTACACTTCTTGGATCCGAATGAACTTTCCAGGCATCATTGCTCCATAACTCTTAATCTAGGAAGTAGTTATTTCTCCTACCTTGATATGCAAACGTTGATTGTACTTGATGTAGTTGTGGCCTTATTCGAATGCTTTGCATTGAGCTAGGTCATCTTAATGGTCATGAAAATAGGCTTACCGCTGCAGTTGGAACGCAGTTGAAACACTCGGAAGAGAAGTAAATAGGAGGATTACGTAACTATATATCTTTACTGTTTCCACAGAACAATGGCTGGTAATGGGCCCTGTGTTTGCCGTCATTCTTCTTCTGGTCATTGCTGCTGGGCTTTGTTACAGGAGGAGGCGCGCTCTTGGTTGTCTCACCAGGTAAAGTGAGTGAGTGAGTGAGTGAGTTGGGTTTAACGCCGCTTTTAACAGTCAGTATTACAGTTATATCGCGGCCTGTCAGCTTGATGTGGGAGGAAGCCCCGAAGTGATGCAGGTCTCAGACGTTTATCACTTCGGTGAAACCCACGAGCACGGGTATGGTGCTGACAAACCTAGAAACATAATCGGGGCGAACCGGGATTCGAACCCACAAGCATAGGTTTCTGGTGTGCTAAAGGGACGCGGCGCCATAGACGACTGGGCCGCCCGTGCCCCCCTCCAGGTAAAGAATAAACCTCATTGGTGAAACCTATACAATATTATCTTGAAGGTAACATTCTCCTTTTCTTCCCCGTGTTATATGCGCCTTTAATTTACAGGGAATGTTCAGAGAGGTGTTGCAGTCGTGGAAAAGTAATTCAATAGAAAAAAGCATTAGCTCGAGAGGTTCCCACTTATTGCTCTGCAGCCTGAAAGCGAAACACAAGTTCCCATTGTATCTACATGTATTATTTTCGACGACCCCGAGACCACATAACTACTTCCACATTGTCGTCATGTCGTTAACACCGGCATCCCCACAGTGGTTGTGTTTCCTATTATTTTGTGTTCTACTGTGTTACTTAGGGGTAACGTTTTGTTAACAACAATACAATATATATGACCATATGTTCAAATGAAACAAACTGAACTAATTGTTTCTGTTACAGGGGGGGTGGTCGGGTAGCCTAGTGGTTAAAGCGTTCGCTCGTCACGCCGAAGACCCGGGTTCGATTCCCGACATGGGTACAATGTGTGAAGCCCATTTCCGGTGTCCCCCGCCGTGATATTGCTGGAATATTGCTAAAAGCGGCGTAAAACTCACGCACTCACTCACTGTTACAGAGATCTAACCAATGAGAGATTAAGTGACATTACTGAAATAATAGTTCAAAGTGGTTAAACCTATATCCACCACTCATGATCAACTGTCATAATCAACGATCTTCAGTGTTGAGCCTCAGTGCATAATAGTTGAGTGTCATGAAACCTTGGGAGGGATTACTACCGAATATCATGTAAAGCAGTATAAAATATTTACGTGTTATGAGAACATATTTTTATTACAGACCTCTTACCTTTGAAAGACGTGCCATCTCCGGGATATCTGGACACGGGCCTGCAATGACGGAAGAGGATGACTCAAGATGCACACGCGAGGTCACTGCTCCGTCAACCCCGGGTAGAGAGTTCGAAGGTGTTGGTAACATATATGTTGAAAGTGTGCATATGTATGTCAGTGTGGATCATGATCAGACACACGAATATGCCACTCCTGACTTCACGCAGAGAAAAGTAGATAAGGAGAAGTACAAGTATCTGACGCCAATTCCTCAGAATCTGCCTTGAGACAGTTGGACAAAATATCTATTGCCCTAGAACATCTTCCCATTTGAGAAATGTGGTTTTTTTTTGCTTAAACTAACTACCGGATGTTGACGGTGTGTGTGTGTGTGTGTGTGTGTGTGTGTGTGTGTGTGTGTGTGTGTGTGTGTGTGTGTGTGTGTGTGTGTTGGGAGGGGGGGGGGGGTATCCTCGGTTGTTGTCTGTCCTACGTGATTGACTTTTCTATGGAACCTCACACATTTGGACCGAATGGTCAAATCATGATGTTTCATAAGTTGATGTATTTACATGCTATGGAATGTGTCTCCGTTAAATCAAATGGAAATAGTCCGTCGATGGTTCCTGAATAACGAGACCTGTCTGGTGACACTTGAAGTACCTCAACCAAGAGGAATACTGGCGGGTGCATTATGGCATCACGTTCTTTTTTTCCATGTGTTGTGTATTTCTTTAAACTATTCTGGCGACCACTCCGATTTCAACTATTTCCATAATAGCACCCTAACAATAACTGTTTTGAAATTCCTGACACACATCAAGTCCATCTCCTTTGGCGCAAAACCAACAAACCGAAGAAAGCCGATAGCTTTAATGTGACGTTTGTAATGATTTGTGTATACTCTGACTTTAGATTGCGGCATAATTAGAAATATAATGAATGGCCACATTGTCACAATAACATTTATCTAACCTCTGTTGTTCACTCCTTTGATAAAAAGGCAAAATGACAAATGTTAGTTTTGTACTTGCCTATAACCAGTGTTTAAAGGGTAGAAGTTTGCTTTGACAGGATCTCTATCAGCCTAGATAACAAAACAAACGGCATCTGTCAAAACATGATTGCACATGACCTTTCCTACCATGACTCAATATGTTATCTCACACAATGTCAGAAGGCCTTGCGACGTGGCGTTACATTGTGACTGTGCTTTTCAAGTTTAACTATGTTGAATGTTGCTTAAGGAAATAAAACTTTTTTATTACCCCCTTTTCACTGTGTTATCTACAAATCTTGACCTCGAATTCACATTAACTTCCTTGTTGTGATTTGTAGTTTGTAAACATCGTCGTAGAGTAAATGCATACTCACGATCAATAGGACATCTACCCTTCTTATGTACAGCCTTACAGTTTAACCTCGTAGAGTTACGATTTGTTGGGGCGGTCGGGTAGCCTAGTGATTAAATCGTTCGCTCGTCACGCCGGGTTCGATTCCCGACATGGGTACAATGTGTGAATCCAATTTTTGGTGTTTCCCGCCGTGACATTGCTGGAAAATTGCTAAAAGAGGCATAACACTACTCACTCACGATTTGTTGATGTCATTCATGTCACCATCAACAATCACGGTTTTCTATTATAGGCTATCAGACGACGAATAAAAACATGAATCATGTAAGTTGTGATTTGGCTGTTGATTTTCTTCATGCTATATATGTGTCGTCGGCCACAGCTGCTGTTTACTGTTACCCGACATATATGTTCCCTGGCATACGTAAATTGACATATGACGAACTGATGTCGAAGTTGGTTACTTTATTATAGTGAGTGAGTGAGTGAGTGAGTTAGTTGGGTTTAACGCCGCTTTTAACAGTATTACAGTTATATCACGGCGTGTCAGCTTAATGTGGGAGGAAAACCCGAAGTGATACAGGTCTCAGACGTTTACCATTTCGGTGAAACCCACAAGCACGGGTATGGTGCTGAAAAACCTAGAAACATTATCGGGGCGAACCGGGATTCGAATCCACAATCATAGGCTTCTGGCGTGCCCAAGGGACGCAACTCTGCACAGCGAATCGCGGCTCCTAAGACGACTGGGCCACCCGTGCCTCCAGGGCATTTTTAGATGTCTGATGACACCCGTTTAGGCATGTTTATCAAGTGAGGCAAGGTTTTTGCACATTGTGCTGATTCCGAGTCGATCAGTCACTCGTTTAAACACTAAATGCCAAGCATCAGGCAGGGTAACAAAATTATTCATCTTTTAACGTCTTCTGGTATGACGGGGTCAGAGGTTTGAGGTGGTAACTAATACTAGATAAAACGAATGTAACAACTGCATGCGGACATAGAACTGACGTAATTGTATATCAGGAAACGGGAAATAGGTATAAAGAATGAAACACGCACTGACGTATCAGTGACTTGTAATAGTCTGCCTTTATCACTCAGGCACCATGTTGTTCTTTCAACTTTTTCTCCACGTTTTGTTCTGTAAATGGATAACAGGTAAGAACAACCTCTGCTGTAAGATTACAATTGACACAGGCAATGTTTCCATGCTAGGCGTCACAATCAAGCCATGATTTCGATGTAACTCATGCATACAGATAAGTGATAAATTAAGAACCTCACATAATGTCCATGATACATGTATGAAATGTATCACTTAGTGATTTTATTCTGCACATCTGCATTCAAGACAAAAGTATATCCTTTTCAATTCTCATTTATTTAGTAGTTCTAAGAACTACATTAAAATCGATCTAATATAGTTTTCTATAAAACGAACGCAAATGAAAACATGAATTTTTGGTTCAGGGAAAAGTCGGTGTCCAATATTGAAATGTACTTAGAAATAATCTTTTAACTTTTGTTTGTCATCAATAGCACTGAGGTGAATCTAATTATCAATAAAAATGTAGATGAATACCTTCTTTTAATTTCATATGTTATCCTTAGATACTATTATTAACAACTGATCATAGAGTAAACCCAACTGATAACGCACCTGACGACTTGGGTGTTATCACGATATGTGAGAAGAGTACATTCGTGTTATCCCCTCCTTGGCATAGTCTGAATATTGCTGAACCTTCCATACAAATTCACTCAATCAGTTTACGCAACGATCGCATTATTGATACAGATATAGAATTATTTGAGAATCAAAGAAGTAAAAGAGCTGGAATGTTGCTGAGTGCGGCGTTAAACAACAAACCAACCAACCAGCCAACCAAAATCTAAGGCGCCGCGATTCGCTGTGCAGAGTTGCGTCCCTTGGGCACGCCAGAAACCTATGATTGTGGGTTCGAATCCCGGTTCGCCCCGATTATGTTTCTAGGTTTGTCAGCACCATGCCCGTGCTCGTGGATTTCACCGAAGTGGTTCACATCTGAGACCTGCATCACTTCGGACTTTCCTCCCACATTCAGCTGACAAGCCGTGATTAAACTGGTTTATTGTTAAAACGGCGTTGAACCCAACTCACTCACTCACTGTACATAAACGCGTTTGAACCAGACAAGCAAGTGTTTAAATCCCCAATGGGACTTACATTTAAATAATGTTGTTCTTTAATAAAGATAAAGAATGTTAACTCAGTATTTCATAAACTATTTACAAAAATGCTCTAGCATGGGTGTCACCTGGGTGTCACCTCACAGCCCAGAACCTTGATTTTCCTTCTCAAGCTACGTATCTGGTAGTTAATTCGGAAAGTGAATGTAAAACCGGAAGATGTCTCGTTACAATAATGCAATCAACACTAATCGTCACGAAAAAGACATTTCTATGTCAAATATTTCCTCAGATTTATATGTACGTCCCTAATTAATTCGGAAGAAGCCGCGTGCAATTATACATAATTCAACGAGTTTCATATATACTTAAGGCGGAGGATTAAGATTTGAAACTTGAAGAAAATTCATAATATGTACATAAACAAAAGATGTCATTGAAAATTTTAAATTCCTTTACTTGGTAATATATTTACATTGAAAATGGGATAACGATGTGTTATGTGCTGGTCAGGGAATCCCCCTGTGGTACAGTTAATGGGTATGAGTTGTGGCGGAATGCAGTTACTGTACAAGATCGTGGGGGAACTTGGTTTTTCTCTGACTTATATTACGTTTCATAACCAATGTTTATTTTCAATAATACTGGCGGTAATTTCGTATATATCAAACAAGCACAATACTTGATAGATCAACAAAAGTAAAAGTGACCTCGCTAAGACAAGTCTATTCTAAGTCATTACCTGCTTTCAAAGAAACACATAAAAAACTAACACACTGACACATGTTAAAGCATCTGGAGTCTTTGATTGAGAAGTCGATAACAGCTGTTTGTTTTAGCTTAATGCGGATCGGAGTAATTTGTGTCAGACAGTCAATAATAGCCTCATGCACTGCGCGCCATCCATAACAAGACGCAGCTACTTAAAACTGTTAGTGAATAGCGTTGGTGTGGCTAGTGCGCAGTGACGCAGACACATCTTTATTTGCTTTCCGAACAGTAAAAACATAGAGATTATTACGATTATTATGATTTTACGAAACGAGTGTAAGAATTCTTGTATTTTCTGTGCGAGATATGAATGAGTACAATTAGTAGTAATTGGAAATAAATCCTTTGGCCTTGTCAACGGATACCTTTAAGTGATCAGCAGTGTTCATTTGAGTGGGTGTTCAGCATGCATGAGGATGTGAGAGGGAAACTACTGTACAAAGTCCACCTTCCGTCCTGCCCTCCCTCGTTACTTGATAATAGTATTAAAGGCTTGTTGTAGTTGCCATTATTCCACAACTCTAACTATAAGATGCACAAATAGGTGCTAACCCCAGCGTGTGTGCAAACTGTAAACATAGTTAAAGCATTTGAGTGGCACAGTCGTGACATGAACAGCGGTTTATTGTAGCGTGTATTATCGCGTGTACAATGTCAACACCAGGGAACAAACCATCTCGATCGACTCCACTGGGCGCAAAAGGCAAGGCGAAAATTATGTGAAAAAATTGTAGAGTTAATAAATGCAATTTGCCAAGGCTGATCATATACAACCTTTAATACTTGCTGTGATAATTAATGGATAAATGCCTTCAACCCGCTCTATCGTAATATTGATTGAGATATAAGTTCTTTTTGTTTTGAAAAGCAGCATCTGCAGAGTCCCTTGATGTAACACGTCTTACATTTGTAGCACGGTAGAGATCAGCTCACATTTCAGCTGAAGGACACGAAATGTTATGATGGGAATGTGTCAAGCCATTAAGTAGACATGGGTGAACATAAAATATACATGTAAAGCGAGTAATATTCAATGTTCAACAAAATATAGGCGGCCAACCATTTCATATTATTGTGTTGGGGATCCTAGCATTTTTTCAGATTGTGGGGATGGTGAGAAAGACAGGCAAACCCTTCTCGTTGACACCTGGTGCCATCAATTATTTTCAGTGACACATTCGTATAATTTTCTATTTTCGGAATCTGTATCGGCAGATAATCGAGGCGTCAATCAGGCGTTGAGGTTTTATATTTTGATTAAATAATCTGTTCCTGATAATGCTGAAACATAAACTCGGCGCAAGTTAGACATGCTGAATGACTTGTGTATGTAGCGTCGTGGGTCCAAATATATACATATATTAAATGTAACAAAATGTAATAAATTAAATAAGATTCCCCCAGTTTTGTGTAGACAGTGTCTGTGTCTGTCCGAACTTCCGCGTTTGCTATTCAATCATTGGTTTCATATACACCCAGTAGTATGTACATTGACAGGACGAAGATTCTGTCTAACTGCATCGTCACATGTAGGTTAACGACATACACAATAATAAAAAGACTTTATACAGCCTAACAGGGAAATTATTAGAAGATTTGGTGTTTACATCTGTGTTGGGATACATGTTTGTTTCGGTTACGGGAAATAGTAATAACTTTTTAAGTGTCATTCACATACATATCAGGTAGTAAACGAAAACACGACATATGTTACACACATACACTGAAATAAAGGCGACAAGACACTATTCATAATCATAATATATACAAACGTTTATTGTACGATTTCGACTTCATCAGTGAGTGGGTTTGTATGGTATTACGCCTCTTTTAGCAGTATTCTAGTAATATCACCGCGGAGGACCCCAGAAATGGGCTTCACACATTGAGCCTAAGTGGGGAATCGAACACGGGAAATTTATGAAGCAAGCACTGGTGTATTAATTGTTGTAGTAATCTACCTTTATCAATCAAACACCGGGTCGTTCTTTCAAATATTTCTCCCCATATTGTTCACTGAATGGACAGTAGGCGAGACCAACTTCTTTCTGTCAGGTTGAAAAAAGCAGTGAACGATGACTGTAATATCACCAAGCTGGATGTAACATAATGTGAGGATCAAGATACAATTTTGGTGCAACTCGTGCAAACAAATGAGTATTAACTTCTTTAAGTGGCATTTAGAAGTTGGTGTGATGAAGTAAGACGAGTTCTATGGATGAACAACTTCTTTATTACAATTAGTGCGACGTTTCGGTGTAGATCCTAACACCTTTATCAAGCAAGTGATGGATAGTGCTTACTTACTTACTTACTTACTTACTTTGGAGATTTAACGAGCGCTTTCCGACTGATGCGTATTTCGCACACGGGGATAGTGCTAAACAAAATAGGTATATATACTTATTAACATCAAAGTTTATACAGTAAATGATGATGGACACAGAGAGCTGATTAAGATAATTGGAAGCCAGTGGATGACTAATGAACACAGAGTCAACAAGCAGACTGATAGAGATAATGGAGGCCAGTGGACTAATTGGATGGACATAGGGATTTAGCATTGAGTATTAAGATGAAAACATCACAAGAGTGTCTTTGGTATGCAATGTAAGAATTATCAGGTAACTATTGTTTCTTTTGCTACAGGAACACCTCACTGCTCAATCAGTGATACAGATGTCCACTGCCATCCGTGTACTTCCACCTGTGATCCGCGGAACAACACCTGTTTTAAGTGTCCCAAACATTGTGACAGTACTTTGAACAAAGCCGAATGTACGTCTGTCTGCAGTGACAAGTGTATTGATAAAGCGTGTGAATACATAGACGCAAATTTGAAATGCTCCGTCGGATGTCAAAAAGGACGAACGGGTTCTTACTGTCAAGAGTTTTGTCCTGACGACTGTGAAGCCTGTGACCAACACACCGCAGCTTGTACTTCGTGCAAAGATGGACTCGGGACCTGCTCTCTTTCAGGTACTCGACAGCATGATGCCATTAACGCCATGTGATTATGAAAGATTATACCAGGGTCACTGGGTCTTATTGGTTATCTTAACTAAAAGGTTTCTTATGCCCTTGTCAATGGCTTACCAATAGTATACCAGTATACCATATTGTATTCTATTGTAATGTTATCGGCTGTAACAGGATTGCAACATTGCAATATTATATTTCACATGATAAGCTGTTGGCACATTATATGCAAAGCATTATTAAACGCAATGGTAAAACATACATATTTTCGTGTCATTTCAATAAAATAGATATCATTTGCTAAGCTGGACGTTATTCCTTCATAACATTACGTCATGTTTGCAATGCTAGTGTATATTTGTATACGTGTGTTATGTATGAGCTACAAAAGAACTCACCCAGGCGTGGTCAGATTTAATTTCAAGTACACAGAACACTGTTTTGACCACGAATATTTCTAATATTTTGGATAGGTAGTTGCTTACTATGTATAATTTGCGTCGGTATTCAGGGGATAATTTAGAGGTACCAGTATTTGCAATAAAGGTAGCATCTTGAGCTTCCAAGAGCGCTGTTCAGCTGTATCTGGACTATACCATTTAAAGCCCACATTGACGGTTCCTTGTTATTTTTTGCTACTATGCGGGCTAAACCACTGGTTTCTTTAATAATTTCAAGCGTGTGTTTTGGGTAGCTTTTTCCATCACCTTCAATCTTGCACTTTTCATTGTTTTTGAAAGTCGGTGTCAATTTTTCCAGTTTCATTAAAGCAGTGTGACATAAGCATAAACACATGTTCGTTAACTGTTGATCACATTGTAAACACACTCAGACCTATTGACGCTTGTTGGTATATGTATGTGTTTAACACTACATAACTAGGTGATCCTTCGATAATGACGCTGGGTTTAGTTTCGACTAGCATGATCACTCACCATTTAAGACGCTTTGCTGTATACATAATATCCAAAACTTATCATTGATTCTATTTTTAGGACCACACCTTTTCATTGTTTTTAATAGTCGGTGTCAATTTTTCCAGTTTCATAAAAGCAGTGTGACATAAGCATAGACACATGTTCGTTAACTGTTGATCACATTGTCAACACACTCAGACTATTCACGCTTGTTGGTATATGTATGGGTATATGTTTGACACTCTGCATAACTAGGTGATCCTTCAATAATGACGCTAGATATAGTTTCGACTAACATGATCACTCACCATTTAAGACGCATCGCTGTATATATCCAAAGCTTATCATTGTTTCTATTTTTAGGACCACACCTTTGCTCGGTGAGCGATGCAAATGTGAATTGTCTGCCGTGTTCAGAAGTCTGCAATCCCAATCTGAACAAGTGTTTCAGTTGCCCGAAACAATGTGGGAAGTCCATCTCTGTGGACAAATGTGATTCAGTTTGCAATGCAAATTGTCTGAATGGAAAGTGTGAATACGAAAACGGGAAACTAAAATGTTCCAACGGGTGTGAGAATGGACGAACAGGAATATCATGCCAGGAATTCTGCCCACTAAAATGCATATCGTGTGATCAGTTCACTTCAGTGTGTACTCGATACTCAGGTTACGGTGAAAACTGTACACGTCCAACCAAACCTAACTGTTTTGATGAATGCCTTGAGTCAAGCACAACTGAAAATCAATGTGAAGTGATGAAACAGATTGTTTTTAAAGAACGTTCTGCTTGCTTGGCACGTAAAACTGAGAATATTTCAGTCTGTATTGATATAATTAAAGAAACCCTGAAGGTGAGCTCCTGTAGCTTCGAATGCGTACAACAATTCTGTACTCTGAACTTCAACAATTGTTCGAAACTGAATCTCAATGACGACTCATCAGGTATATATTCAATTACAGCGAATTCATTTGATAGATGACGGTTGGGTTTGTTCCTACCTCATGTTCAACGTCTAAAGTCATACAAGCACATGTATGTGTTTGCCGTTTTGGTAAAATAAGCAGCAATTTGTACACGTTTGGGAAGAATCCCTTAATACAAGTTGCATCCTGCGATTCCCATGATATATTTGTATAGTCACACCTTCTTTTTAACAGGTCCAATTTTGGCGGTTTGGCTGATAACCGGCTTTGTCCTGTTTGCTGTTTTGGCAGTGTCGTGTTTGATAATCATAATCAAGAGGTACTTATGTCTTTTTGTTGTGTATAGATTGACCAAAATACATTCGCTTTTATAACGCCCGGCAACAAGTAACGAAATATGACTGACTGATTATTTGTTGTCATTTTGCAGACACAAGAAACCTCTACAGGTCATCGAGAGTGACGTTCAAGCAATCCCGGAAGCCGTGGAGGATGAGAGGGAACAAAACGCATATTTTACGTTTGCTTTAGGTGCAATTGGCGTGTAGCAAATTCAGTTTCGTCCAATATGCTGGTGTGAATATCCAAAGATAACATTACCATGCTCCAGAAAATCCAAAACAGTGCGGCAAGGATTGTAATGAAGTCAAACGTAAGAACAGACATATTCCCAGTGTTTCGATCTTAGACAATTAGACAATAAATAGATCTTAATTGTGCACACACACACCCCACCCCCTTTTTTTCAAAAAAGCTGTATCTGCCCATGCTTAAACCCATGGGTTCCAAAACTTTTGAAGTTACTGCTGCTCAGAAATGAAAAGACACAACACTAGTCTTGCTATTTTCAAATAAAGAATAAAACCATTTTTATTTGACAACTCAGCCACACAATAAGAGCTTTGTTGCATTGATGTTAGCGCGTTATAAGGATGATTATTATTGTTGTTTTAGTTATAATTGTAATTATTCTAAAGGTGATAGACCAGCTTCGTGGTCTAGTGGTAGAGCGTCTGCCCGGAGTGAGGTCGATCGGGGGAAAACAAGGACCGGGTGGCTCGGAGTCAGTTTACTGTGTATGAATGGAATATTCGTGTTAAACTGCGGAACGTGATCTCAGTCGGCTAGCACTATAAAATCGGCATCAGTCCGTACTAGTACAGGCAGCCACACACACACACACGTGTATATGTACGTCGCTATATAAGTGCAATAATCTAGGACGCGACGTTAAACTCCATTTCGCCTCACCCTCTAAAGGTGATATGTATTGGTATTATGTCGTTGCTGCAAAGTATTCGGAGATGATTATTGTTTTATGCCGCTTTTTGCAATATTCCGCCAAGATCACATGTTGGGAATCAAACCCGGTCCTTATAATAACTACCCCACCGACCCTCTTTGTAGCAAAGAGTACGTTGTTGTATATAGTTGGTCACTTAAAACTGAATGAAATCATTATGTATTTTGAACAAATCAGCATGCATGTTTTGTTAATATCCAAGCAAAAATATTCGACTATTGCCGTACCTATACCCTGGTTGTCTGAGGAACTACAAGTACCCACTGACATAGCCATTGTTACCTTTCCCTTGTGCAAACTTTGGCACAACCACAATATATTTGGTCTTAGGCTTATGTACAGAAACTGAACAAAACGAGGCCTTTTCCCATTTTGCATGGCTTACAAATTCGCGATTCTTTAGCATAAACAAACATGTACATGTGACACTATTATACTGATTTTTTAAATATTTATATCATTATTATTTGTATTATTATCATCATTATTGTTGTTGTTGTGAATAAAGTAGCTTTTGTATGATAAAACATGATTTCTGTGTTCATTCTGGGACACATGGGCCTCTTACATTAAACCCGGTTATCCGGATAGTGATTGATTCAGACACTTGTGTGAAGACTTTTAATAATGTCCGGATTGTACATAGCATTTACAGCATTGTTTTTCAATCTACAAATGTTAAAATATCCCTTTCATAAGAATCGATCATCTGTTACGTACTTTCATATGCGATAGGATAATTACACTTTACCCATTGCAAAACATGAAGAGATAAACATTGCGTCTTCCAAACAGGGGACTAAATTGGATTGGGAGATCAGGCTCAATGTGTTGGTCGATTGCGTCATCGAACAAAGACAGTGTGTGCCGTTACTCATAGAAAACACAACGCCACTGATTTCTCATCCAGACTCGATTATTGACAGGCCATCATGACAATGTTTTGAAACACATCTGTGACGTCATTCCATTGTTTGAACGCTCCATTATTTTTCAGGAATGCAGAGTAGCTTGTCAACTGTACATTATCTTGAAGCAACATTTGAATGAATTTCCACTTGGAACAGACGGAACTATTTTTTTACAAGTGAATATTTTCATTTTTTTCCGAAAACATGTGTCGCCAGTGGGGTTCGAACCCGCATCGTTAGATTTGAAAACGTGTAATTGTCAACCTTAGCTGCTGCGGCACATGAAGGCATTATGTGAAATTTACTATTAAATATTTTCATAATTTTGCAGAATGCTTAAAAGCTCAAAATAATATGTATATATTTTACCCACAACAATGTTCATATTTATAGATAGTTAGATAAACCTTTGACGAGAAAAAACAAATAAGGTAACATAAATATCGCTTGTTCGGGGCTCTATATTTCCAATTATACCCATCAGCATGTATTAACAATGTACAAGCCGTGTACCATGCATTGTAAATGTCAACTCGCCACGGAGCTTGGCGCACGTGCAACAGCGGCAGAGAACGCATTCCTCGTGCATCACGCAAGGTCGACTCATGCAGTTTAAATACAGACAACAAAGACAACTACAGAATATTTTGTCAAAGTGTAAAAGTAGGGATGAGTTTTAAGTAGGGAAATATCCTCGTAACACTCCATTCCTTAAAAATAATGGGCCTCTGCTCCATTATTTTTAAGGAATGGAGAGTTACTCGGACATCCCCCTCTACATAATGTGCCTTTGGCTTGAATCAACGCTCACTCATCCAAATTACCATAGTCACAGACTAACTCAGATATACAAAATTAATGTTTCTGAGTTGGTTTGAAAATGGAAGTATTAAGATAAATGCACCCATGTAAAGGGGATTATGCCCTGTTCTCGTTACACAACAGGCGCTTACCTGTACCATTTTTTGTAGGACAAAACATTTAACCTCGAAAGAACCAATGAAACTGGAAGGAGGGAGACACATATATACATTTGTAGATGGTATTAATGTCCTCATTATTCCACATCGGGAAGATAATGTCAATGAAACAATATAATATAACGTCATAACCAGTCTTGATTATCCGCCGATACAGATTCTATGTGGCGTACAGGGGGCAAAATAGCTTTGAAAGCCATATAAATGGACCACTAAAAATCAGTGATGACATCCCGTGTTCACAAATGTGTAAGCATGTCCTCCTGGCCTACCGGTAGCACCAGCCATTCACACAATGTATTCCAGTTATATCGCGGCGTGTCAGCTTAATGTGGGAGGAAAGCCGGAAGTGATGCAGGTCTCAGACGTTTACCACTTCGGTGAAACCCACGAGCACGGGTATGGTGCTGACAAACCTAGAAACATAATCGGGGCGAAACGGGATTCGAACCCACAATCATAGGTTTCTGGCGTGCCCAAGGGACGCAACTCTGCCTTAGACGACTGGGTCACCCGTGCCCCCTACATAATGTGCATAAGTAAGGGTAAGTATTTATTGGCTGGCGCCGCCGCTGCAGCACTGCTGCCATGCGACATGGGCCTGTAAACAAACAAGTGATCGATGGACCAGAATCCCCAGTGACACGATAATGCATTTACTGATTTTGTTGACGCTAGAAAAGACGATATGTCAATTTGAATTACGCCTCCAGTATGCAGATGCCCTACAGGCAGCACCCCCATTAACACAGAAAGCAATAATTATTCAATTATGTATGTTTAAATAAACGCGACAAAACTCCTTCTATAATCATTAGAAAGCTACGAGGGGCGTTCAATAAGTTTTGCAACTTCAATATAAGACCAAGTCGCAGAATATCTTTTGAACTTTTTCTTTTCAATATAATCTCCATTCACCTCAATACACTTATTCTTCCATTTGTCCTCCAAGCTTTTAATACCACTTTTATAGAAATCCGCAGATTGGCCCTCCAACCACGCCTCTGTGGCAGCCTCGTCATCCTGGAAGCGTCTTCCACGTAGGGCAGATTGCATTTTCCGGAACAGGAACTAGTCACTGGTGGCTAAGTCTGGGCTGTAGGGTGGGTGATTTAACTGTTCGAATCCACATTCACATATGGCGGCCTGTGCAATTCTCGACTCGTGAACCGGAGCATGTGAGGAACTTTATTACAGCGTGTGCTTCATGTTTGAGAGAATCCATGATTGTGATCACATCTAACTTATTGTTGTGTCTGGAACTTGTTATGACACGTGTCAACCTGATGTTATGACTAGTGTCACACCTGCCACAAGTTGGCATTGTTTGTGTAAACACAAATGCCCAAGTTGCAAAACTTATTGAACGACCCTCGTATTCTTTAAGCAGAGGTTATTTGTATGATTCCGACTATTTCATAAGAAAGTCTGTATAAATCATTAATGTAAAGGTGATGGAATCAGGTAGTTGAGTAGCCGTGAAATTGGAAAGTACGAAAGTATGTGTATAAGTGTAGCGTGACGAAGGAATACTGACGCTAATTATAAATCTCTGTGTGAATTTTAGGCCGCTTTTTGTCAAAACAATTATATGGAAGATGTCATGAAAAGCGTTTCCTTCAAACACATGTCAATTGCATTGAAATAGGATTTAACACTTATAATAATGCAAATATCTGAAGAGTTAAATGCGGCGGTTATACTGAGAAAACCCATGCTTAACTGTTTTCATTGACTGAAATACTCAGGCAATTGTTAGATCAAAATGTATGTTATTTCAAAACTACATAAAATGTCAAATATGACATCTGGCATGTCGGGATCTATAAGTTCAGGTTCTGCAGGGTATCCCCAGGTATATATAACATTCTTAATGGGAAAGATTACTGGAAATTAAAAAATATATGTATGTCGCTCACTTGCACCTATTACTCGCATCCAGGATCCCCAAATCCAAGTTGCATGGCCTCGTGTACAGTACATTTGAAATTCAGGGAGGGGAGGGAGGGGAGGGAGTGGGGGATCTAGGCTGAAATATCCCCTCTTATGTGCAGTATATCTGAAATTCACAGTTGGGAGGATCTGGCCTATGCTGAAGCATCCCAAACTGAGTTAAGTTTAAAATTTGAGGGTGGTGGGGAAATTCTGGCTAAGGTGGGGAATAACCACTGGTGATAACTGGCCAAGGACATTCCTTTCCGGGGGAAGGTTTAGCCTAGGTTATAACCTCCCCGGGGACGAACTGGCCATGGGAAGGTTTAGCCTGGTACACCAGGACCCGGTTGGGTACTTAAACATGAAATCGCAAATTTACCACAAACGTGACACGTACTATGCAGTTTATGTCTTATTCTTAAACAAATCAAATCAAGCTAAGTGCGTGACATGCTGTCATGCATTTGAAGTTTTAAGGAAACGTTTAAATGTTTCCCTTTCACTTATATATTTGCTGAACAGGTGTCCTTTTTAAATCCGTTTCTCTACGGGTAAGTGAGATGGTGGTATATGTGTTATGTCTACGCTCAATCTATTAATAAATAGCTTATAGAATCCACTCAAAGTTAAACTTGCCAATTAGTAATTACTAGAAGTAGATTCGTGTATTGCTCAAATGTTAAAATGATTGAATCAAAACATTTTGCGCATGGCATGAAACTGTCTAGTCAAGTATTCTCGAACAACACACATGTAATAAGGAAATTATATTTCGATTAATGTTCAATTTTTATTTATTCGAAAGCACTCTGCACAGGGGGCAAAGGTGGTTAAGTCTGCTGTGATTACTCCGAAGAGCGCGGATTTGAATCCCAGTTTCGCCCAAATTATGAGCCTTGGTTTCTTCAAGACATTGCTTAAAGGGTTTAACTATCACCTTCACCACTTTCCCCCCACACTTAGGTAATCACAGACCGTGATATAACTGGAATTCTATTCAAAGCAGTGTTAAACTGACGCACCCTGCTTGCTCATCACGATAATTCACAGCGTTGAGTAAGGTGTAGCTGATCGATCTGGATGTTCATGAGCTACGTGACCAGTTTGTACAAATACACATAATCGATCCATGCGTCTCTACACTTTGTCTGTACAACAGTATGTCTTACAACCGTTTCGTGGCATTTATTTATCAATTTTTTTGCAATCTTTAATATCGAGCTATCAAAAATCAAGCCATTAGGGATCAATAATTTATGACACAACAAACGGGGTTCACATTCAAATGCGTCCACTGCTGCTCATCCTCAGACAAGTCTTGTAATATGAGACGGAGGTGATGCGCAAGTGCTGTTTTCATATTTGACCAGCACAGTTAAATGTGCCACCAGTATCCTGAGCTGATCGGAAGAGATGGCGTAATGGATCGGGTCGTAGGGCACTGGGATTTGGTTGATAGCGTGTCAGCAAACCCCGTAAACAGGCATATTTTACGACTCATCGGGTGATTGATGCAGTTCATATTCCATTATTTAATATGTCAACCTTTTGAAGATATCAATACTTAAATTGGATTAAGTGCTACAGATTCAAACAGTATGTTTTGCAAACTTTTAAGAGACGATGTTATTGTCCTATTGTCTGAGGATTGTGCTTTCGCAGGTTTTCTGCAAATACCTTTTCGAGTCAGTCAGTTTGGTTTAATGCCGCTTTGAACAGTGTTTCATTGTTAGCTTGATATGTGAGTAAAACCCAGGTCAAAGCAGTTAACCAATTTGGTGAAACCCCGAGCACAAATATGGTGCAGACCGACCAAGACACATAATTAGGGCGAATCTGGAATTCGAACCCATGACCATTGGTGTCTGACATGCGTAAGGGACTCGGCCCTCTAGACAACTGGGCCACCGGTGCCCGGCATCGGATTTACGCGATCGGGCACATATTCAACGAAATAAAATATGTATATAGAACGTGTCACTGTGTGTGTGTGTGTGTGTGTGTGTGTGTGTGTGTGTGTGTGTGTGTTAGTCGGCGGGGAGAAGAACCATGGAAAGGATTTAGGCAGATTTATGCTGCAGAGAAATGAATAATATAATAAAAATGTTGCAGTCAATGTGTAAAATATTGTTTTCTTATTATTTGATAAACAAATGGATCTTGACAATTAAATATATTTGAGGAAAAAAATAAGAGTTATTATGATTATATTGTTTTCCAGCAAAGGCGGTTTCGGGATGAAACGAGGGGCATATTCGAAAATAACAGGTGATTACAGAAATATAAAGAGGTATCGAGAGAGGATATGGGTGGATAAGAAAAGGGAAGGATTAGGTGTAAAATGACAATCAACAGAACATTTTCCGGAGTTATGTGGCAAGGTTGCAAAAAAACCAGAAAGATGACAAAGGTGTCTGGTCAAGAAATATACAATTGACATGGTTCATCATATAAATACGATTGGTCAAAAATTCCTTTATACGGCATGACGTGGCCATGGTCCGCCTCCATCCCCCAATGACAATTTAAGTCCATTCCTCTTGCAGTGCATGATGATTTGCAGTTGTCAGTTACGATACGTGCACGGTGGGCAGGAGCGTTATCGCCTTGAAAGACAAAACGTTGATCAGCATGGCGCGGAAACTGCTGGTCGTTCCTTCGTGACCCTTCTCTGGACAATATACGGTGACGTTCTGGCAGGCATGGTGATCCCGCCCCGATCATTCCCAAATATGTGGTGTTGCCTTACGTTGACGTTCGCCTGACGTTCGTTAGGACGCGTCCAGACACCTACATGCTTGTCCGGGAAGTCCAGAATTTATCTGGGCTCATCTGAAAACATAACACGAGATCATCGATGCTTCCACCAATTGTTACGTACTAAACACAATAAAGAACGACCCTACACTTGCATGGTCCACGTCCAATGTTTCGGACGTGAAAGAGGTTAGGATTTGGTTCCAAAATCTCAGGTAGTCATTTTTCAAAGCTGATCGTTCTTCTGAGATCGATCATGACATTAATATTTCATGATCCCCTACTAAACTAATGTCCAAAAGAAACGATACCACGTGTTTGAAAGGACATTACAAAAAAACTAAACGATACAGACATTTCAAATTGGCATATGACTTCTGAGTAATGTTTTAACAGTATGTGTACAAAAAATCATTGTAATCAATCCTTTACAATCATGAGGACAGACATCTAAAGACGCGGGGGTGCAAAATGAAAATTTCATTTGACGTCAGACGTCTGATGACGTTGGGAAGGGGGGGCGGGGGGGGAGGGGGGGGGGGGTGCTACGTTGCCATTCATGGAGGAGGCATTGTTCCAATTCCTGGAGGTTAACTGGAGGCACATGGCGAATCCTGACTTTGCGGCCGAGAATGTCCCACATGTGTTCGATTGGGTTCATGTCCGGTGAACATGCCGGTGTAAGAGAGTGGAATTTTCCCCCCTAGCCCCAGAAGGAGGTGATGAGCAAGTGCTGTTTTCATATTTACAGACCAGCACAAATACATGTGCCACCAGTATCCTGAGCTGATGGCATAATGGATCGGGTGTCAGAGAGTGGAATTTCCCCCCTAGCCTAATTTCCCCCGGAAAAAGGGCTATATAGCCATACCTCCCACAGAAAGCATACTATATGGCCATAATTCCCACCCGGAAAATACATTATATAGCCAATTTTCCGCTTTGGAGTCAGATTTACCCCATAATTAAATATATGTCTATTATCAAAAGTACCCAGATGTACAGTTGGCTGATGGAGTAATTTACAAGAGAAACCATGATTTAAATCTTGTGGTTTTTTGCGCTATACATTCTTAATTTTTATAAATAGAGGATAGTTCAATTCGACAGTGAGAAATGGCGGATCTGTCACTCGACAGATCAGATCAGACTTTTTTCACTGAAGAAATGAAATATTTTATTTATTATATATTTATTTAGTAGGGTATGTGTTGTTTTTTTATTTTTTATTTTGTTGTGTATTTGAGGTAAATCCGCCAATCTGAAATCTTCCAACTGTCTTCAGTAACAATACGTCACATTGCTAGTTGAAACACACTTTGCTAGTTGATTTCTATCAAGTCTGCACTGTAAACTTGAACGGCAGTCATTCTCCTTATCATGGTTGCAGTGACATATCACTTTTCTGTCATCGAGAATCCTCAGTCGCTCACTGCCAAGTATATTATAAAGTATATTTACAACGTATATATCGCATATATCTGTGTGTGGTCATGGCGTTTCCTGCCCCGATCAGAGGTCCGTATATTTTGCATTCCAGAACTTCCCAGCAACATGTGAAATATGCAACCAAAGCTGCCTGTCAGGCGCTAGAAGATTACCCATTCACATTACCATTACCACATTAACTCCTTGGTACCCATTTACTGTTTGTGGACAGAGGCATGCATGAACAAGATCACTTGCCAAAGGTGACGCCGCAAGTTTTTCAACTCGTGTTTCAGTGGAGGATATATACGTGAGTACTGTTTCCGTCATCTGTTCATTTACCAACTGATGAGCGGATTCTGTTTAGTGCACAGGGTTGTGAACTGCAGGCTATGCTTGCGACAACACTTTTAGGACCTGTACTAATGTCAGCCCTTAGGTTAAATAACTAAAACCACTACAGTGGCTAGCAAAATCGCAGGATGAAAATTCAACAGTCTGGACTCTCTTTACTCTCTCTGTGTGTTTTACAACTTGCAAATTTTTTTTAGACCAACCAAATCACTTTTTATACCCTTGTTATGACATTTTACCATCTGGAAGAAGATATTGTGTACCTTGTTTTAAATCAAATAGAGCCAAATCTTCATTTGTTCCAGTTGAAGGTATTTCCTGGGAACATACAATTCGGATGAGGTTTGGAGTTCAAGCTGGTCTATTGCGCCAGAAACACAGGACAAAACTTTGTCCAGAAATTCTAAAATATAACAGTCTTCCACTGTTTTACTGTTTGTTGATTCCAACACACCCTTAATCGCTGCATTGTAGAAAATCACTGACGTGAAGTATTTACTAGTATCCAGCAACAGTTCATAAATAAGTTCTCTGGCATGAATAACAAGTGGCAAGTCGGAATCGTCAATGTTTTCAACACTTAACTTGTTATACAGGATTCCTAAAAGCTTGTTTTCAATTGAGACACGTTTAAGTCCAATTTCTCTGTCAAATATGGCATGCAAGAAGTTCGCTTTTGCCATTGCTGTTTGATCAATTAAGAATTGACCTTCACTTTGTGTGAGTTCATTGGAGTATGAACCTTCATTGAGTGAGGGCCAAACTGTATGAACGTCGGAGCTTGCGACGACGTTCATACAATGTTTGGCCCTCACTCTATGAAGGTTCATACTCCAATGAACTCACACAAAGTGAAAGTCAATTCTTATTATTTTTTTATGACAATTTCTTACCTCAAAGGATGTAGGCCACTAGGATACTACGATAGTTTAGATGTGCATTTCTTCGTTTGTTCATTGGGATGGGCCGTAGCGTGGACATTCGTGAACAATCATGCAGTCAAGCTCTCTGACATTTCTCAATGTATACTGAAAGAACAAAGGTTCTAAATGATCAAAAAGAACGCTTATGCATGTTTTCGTGCTAGGGAATTCCACGGGGTTCCCCAGGAATGTGGAAGTATTCCGTCAGTGGTTACGTCATTTCAAGAACCCGGTCTCGTGAAAAAGGTATGAACGTCAAATTGTGTCGTTCATACACTTATGAACGTCAATTTCGCGGTCATGTGGCCGACCTCTCGTCCAATGGAAAAGCCGTATATCGTGTAAACTTCAAATTAAAAAAATATTGTTTGTTAAATGGTGCTGTAGGTTATGTTTTTTAATACTGCATTGAAAAATCTGAGGGATATAGGGGAAATTCTTCTATATAGCCATACTTCCCCCTTGTATTAAGGGGGAAATCTGACTCTAAAGCGGAAATATGTCTATGTAGTCATTTTTCCCCTGGGGAAATTTAGCTATATAGCCCTTTTACCGGGGGAAAATTAGGCTATATAGCCCTTTTTCCGGTGGGAATTTAGGCTAGGGGGGGGGGGGGGGGGGGGGGGGGGGGGGGGGGGGGGGGGGGGGGGGAATCCCACTCTCTGACACCGGCCATAGTAAAACGTGATGTTGGCGTTTGCTAGGAAGTTCTGGGTCAGCCTTGCCGTGTGAGGCCTCGCATTATCGTGCTGGAAAATGATACCATTAGGCTGTTGTTGGATGAATGACACTACAACTGGTTGTAAGATGTCATCGCGATAACGCTGCGCATTCAGAGTCTCGTTTTGACGTCACCTCAGATTCCACCCCTAAACATTAAACCTCCGCCTCCATATGGCCTGACTTGATGGATGCAGTTCGGTGCCAAACGTTCATCTACTCTTCGGTACACGCGCTGCCGGCCGTCGTTCCTGAAGATGCAAAATCTGCTTTCGTCAGAAAACATGACACGTGCCCAGTTCCACCGTTGCCACCGTCGAAGTCGCTTGGCCCATATCCGTCTGTTGAGTCGATGTTGAGGTGTCAGGAACGCTCCACGGTAGGGGCGACGTGCTCGAATACCATGTGCCCGCAGTCTCCTGTACACGGTTTGTCGACTTATCACGTGTCCCAGTACCGTCCGTGCCGTTAACGTCGCCGTTACGAAGCGGTTCCGCAGGTGAAGTACCCGGATGTGGCGGTCTTCAATAGGCGTGGTCACCCGTGGTCTCCCGGTTCTCGGCCTGTCTGCTCAGCAGTCCGACCTGTTTGACGCAACTGCTGAATTAACTTGGTGACGGTTATGCACGCGCATCCTAACCTTCTGGTTGCGTAGCTCCCTGTTGGAGCATTTCTACGGCTCTCTCTCTCTCAATCGCTGTCAAACGTGGCATTTCTTTTGTGTGCTTTTTGTTGCTGTGATCCCAACGTGTCGGGTCAGCAGTTTTATACAGAAGATATGCATGTGCATTTCGTGTTACGGGACGGAACTTTATTTGGGCAAATTGCACGCTTTTTTCTCAATTGATCAAATGTTCCCGGTTTTATCGACCGAATACGTTTGGTTTGGAACGTAGGATACGCAAAAGTACCTTTTCAGACGAAAATTAACTCTTCATAATAAAATATTTAGAAAAATGTGTGTCTTTTGGACATTAGTTTACTTGGAAAGTATAAAAAAAAATAATTAAACAGTTATTATATTTATTCGACCAGGGCAGATTTTCAATTTTGAGGTCTATTGGGTCAGGATATCTATTGACAATTCAGCTTTGCGTATGTATGACTAAACGATGGAGAGCTTGAAAATTCAACTTCGCTCTCGTTTCCAAATTTCTTATTTCCAAATTTGAAAATTAAAACAAAATTATTAATTGCATCCTCATGGTCATTATGACATAATGAACACATTCAGCCAGTTTCATAATGGTGATTTAACTTACGCTAGCATGTGTTTGTGATAGATGCTACCGGTTGGGTAAGAAGCGCTCAAGTTTTTGCGAACACCTGGTACCACTTATGATACTAATTAATTAAACAGTTATTATATTTACTCGACCAGGGCAGATTTACTCATGTAGTCAGAATCGAACAATGGACGCCACGTTTGACACATATGTCTTAGGATTATGGAAAGGAGTTTGTCGCTTTTATTTGATCAGATATAAACTCAAATTAAATAAACACGTACGTTTTGATGTCAAGAATTCATCTTTTTCTGCCCAGAAGAAAAGCTTTAAGGTTGTTACAAAACGGCGTGAAGCTATAAAACTGTTTAGTTTGTAATTAATATTGTTTGTAAAATGTATGTAAACGGTGTCGTGTACTAAGTTTGATAAAGATTTTATGTGGAATATGCAAATGGTTTATATACATTTTATGATCCCAGACAGAATTAACCCATTATACTTACATACTTACACCTGAGTGAAGGTAAAACCAAAGCCGATATGTCACTAACGGAGGCGATATAGTATTACCAGAACTTATTAAGAATTTTTCATACCATTTTGCCCATCAATATTTGTATTTGTCCTTATGGTGTTCGCGTGTTGAGTTTGATTTGCTACTCCTGCGTATATTACGTTGTTTTCCTCAGGAAGTGTAACATCACCAAGGTCGTTGTACATGTACTTGCACCAACTACCGTCCTCCTGTTACTGAATAATTACTGCAATTTAATTGTATGTAAGCCAGCATTTATAAGTATACCAATGACTTATTTATACAGTCTACAACCCAGCTGGGGTGCTATTTGCTAGTATGGTGTCATAGTTAAATTTACAGTTACAAGTTTGTGTGTTAACGCCACAATATTCCAGCTATATCACGGCAGTCTGTTAATAATTGAGTCTGGACCAGACAATACAGCGATTGACATCATGAGCATCGATCTACCTCATTGGGATACCTGTTACCTGCTTGAGTAAGGAAGTTGCAGTTGGTCTACTTCCTATTTAGCCTGTCCTTATTTGGATGATTAGGGAAGGATCGTGGATGTGATTATAGTTATTTATCAAATATCTAAGCACCCGCAAATTACCCATGTCTCATATGGTTTAATAATGAACTACTCCAACGCGAGTTAATTGATGATAATATATATCTTTGGCAGGCAGTTCTGTAACAAGAGTCGTACCAGACAGATTTTAATCGAGTTAACAATGACCCTATTGCATCTGCATAAACAAAGAAATATTTTTCCCCTCGCTGGTGCTGATTTCAAGGTTACTGTTTTATGTCTGCACCCATCAAGCAGAACGTGACGACCACCTCATCGTGACTGAACATGCTCAACTCGGAAACATCATGTACTCGTATTTTCCACTAACTCTTAAACCAATACCATAAACAGACACAACATAAACATTGATTGGTAATTATATTGACTGCTTTAATTACTTTCTTGTGTTTAATCAATGAGATTCGGCCAGTGATATTTAAATTTAAATGTATACATAATACAAAATCAATCACAGCCTAGGAAACCAGTGATGCTTAATTCCCCTCGGTAAACATAGCAAACGATGAATCAATGACACGGCAATTAAAAGGTAATGAAAACTACATAACGTCACATTGATTAAATTAGTGAAAGCAATGTATCCATTTTCTGAAGAAATTGATGAACGAGCATATCACGAATGTTTCATGCATGCACTAATATAACATAACAAGATCATTGCGTATGGATGTAGATTATTGGGATTCATTTTGGGCAGGCCATATTGAAAGCACTTTTATTTCTATATGTCAACCGACCCACAGGTCAAATTGGAAGCATGCCAGTAAGATATGCACGTCACACTTCTTGCCCTGTACGTTTGGTTGAGTTCAGGGAGGTCATTCTAGTAAACTTTCCCTGTCGAGTTATATTCCTGCAGCTCCAGCCTTTGGTGTCTACATTTCACAACCTTTTGAGGTTCAATCGAGCATGCCCTTCCTTGCCCAAAAGAAAAATCACAACTGCGCTTTCATTAACTTCAAAAAGGCCTTGGTACACGAAGGCGTGTTTATGTAGGTGGGATGGGACGGACATGCTTCTTTATCAGTTTAGTTCATGGATAAATGCTTTTATCATATAATGGGTAGGTCTCTCGGCAGGATAAAGCCAGCGGATAAAAACGATATCCGTTGAGGTCATATTCGGATAGAGATGCAAATATCAAAGGTCAAGTAGGGACTACTTTCAGTGTTTATAACCAAACAAGGCGTCGCACTTTTCATTCGGAGATCGGGTCAGAATTAACCATCGGGAATCTGGATAAATTACAGGGATAATTGCTACAATTATCAAAAGAACAGTCTAATGTACTGAAAATCAATGTCTAACTGCGACGTAGCTAAGGCATTTTATAAGTTTTGGCAAATTTGGAGATATAAATTTCGAAACAATTTTGCGAGGTCACTAGGCCTAGCCAAGAGGGATCAGTAGTCATATCTGTGCCTGTAGACCCCTGAGGCTTGAAACCTTTTCCACAAATAAAAATAGTTGGATTTAGGCGAAATATGTTTGAATTGTTACCTTGTTTCGTTTGGCGCTGTGTGTACATCTGACTGCACTTCTTAACATTATGACCGGACAGGCCGACTGTCAACAACGTTGCCAAGGCTCGCTAAATACAATGTTTATTCCTAATGCAGGATATTTACCATCCCAAAACACACTCTCGTCATAACCTCTATTAATTAATCGATATATAAAAATATTGCTATTATCACTGAAAGACTGCTACAAGTGGCATACAACTTTGTTAAGGAACTACACCATTTTTATTAAATTGTGTCTCATTACCTATAGCTGAATTCATATCCAAATTCAAATCTTCCAATCTTCATGGGTCGAATATGAATATGAAGATGATGGGGAAGTTGAAGAATATGAATATGAAGAAGAAAACTATGAAGACGATGGTGATGAAAAAGGAAAATGATGACGATGAAGAAGAAACGAAGATGTCATGTTTATTACAAGGACTGTGTTCAAAAACGGGGACGAATGCAATTTCTTTATTACACACTGATCTGAATTTAAAGTTGAAAAATAGACGTCGACGATATAAGGGTAGCATGTAAATACAACATTCGTAGCTGCCGATTCGACCATATAGATTGTCCTTTCAAGGTGCGAACAGACTGTACTCTGAAATCGATTGTAAGTGAGACAAGATGCAGATTCTAAAATCATGTTCATTATAGCCTCAACGCAAACACCACCAACGTCTGTATTCAAGCGAAAAGTATAGCTTCGTAATGTCAAACTCGGTTCAGTATTGGGATAGGAGTCTGGGAGCTGATCGACCCTTCGAGTCAGGTCATGTTGACTGTATCATTTCATGGGGAAATAGCGGTTTACGAAATGCTATGTTATGGAATGAGTTGTAAGCACCAAGGATCCATGAAACAGGATTGCGTCGGCTGACATAATATGTGCAAGACAATTCTAAGGTGGGGTTGGGGCTACCCTTTTTTGCAACATGAAGTTCGAGGTCGAAAGCAGACTGCGGCGAGGAATTCTTCATAATGCCACGAGGCTTTCATTACTTCAAAACAGAATAGAGTGCCCGCGTGATTCTCTCAAATTCAAGGGCTCATTGCGAAATCGGATCCTCCGAAAGCGCTTGTTAAATCCCAAACATCATCATCATCATCATCATCATTAGCAGCAGCAGCATCACCATCATCATCATCACCAGCATCATACTGTATATTTCAAGTGTATTCATTGACGAGTATTGCAATAGCTCAAGACAACTACAAAAACTCAAATACAATAAATGTTGTGTCTAGGCGTCTCAGGTGTCTTATGGAACTTAAAAGCGTCTGTCGGGAGTATAGATTATCAGTCTGGAAACAGAGTACATGTTATGCACAGTTGCGCAGCGCTAACGGCATCCCCTTTCAAAATGGATTGCAATAAAAAGGCGATTCCTCAGGGAACTAAATGCCACATACCAGCAGGTGTATAAATACATTGAGCAAATAGGATATCAACGTCTGATCTATTGATTCTTCGATCCCATTAGACTGATAATCACTATATGCTTACATCATGTATGAGACCCTTGAAAACCACAGATGAGGGCTCTTGTGCGAGAAACTATGACAATACCTCATGCAATTGTAACCTTACAGCTGCACTCTATGCAGGACTAATTTATATGTGGGAATGCATGTGGTTTCGGGCAGGAATATCCAGCAATATCACGGCGGGGGCACAAGAAATGGACTTCATACATAGACCCATGCTAGATTCGAACCGGGTCTTCGACCTGGCGAGTCAGCGCTTTATCCATTCTGTTAAATCACTGCTCCTTATTGTTACTGTATGCAATACCCCGAAACCAGAGCATCGTCTGGGTTCATGATGTGTATTACCTTATGATATCCTGGTGTCAATTAATCTGATGACTTGAACCGATAGTCAATAAGTTGACCGTTGCATAATAACCAGCGCCACTGTCAAAAGATATACTACTCGATCCTTAATATACTAGTACATCATTTAAAAAACGCAACATTTTTTGGCATTATATATATATATATATATATGTGTGTGTGTTGAAGGGAATATGTATAATCCCTGAAATTTTCAGGTAACATTGTCGCCAATCTGCACTGATGACAGAACACGTTTACTACGCTTTACCATCCGTTCAGCTTGCTGCATCTGCGCTTCGTGTGCTTGCTTTGCTTTTTTTATATTTTCAACGCACTTTAGTTTATCATCATGTGTTTTTGAGGATTTGTCAAATGTGTTGAGCTCACAAGCAATAACTGTAATTTATGGGGACTGGTAAATATAAAACGTCTCATGTAAAAGCAAGTAGTAAGTAAGATAGCAAATAAATAACATTCAAATCGATTTAAAATATTGCGATAACATATACATCTAAAGTTATTGAAATGTGGTAGAAAAACAAGAAATGGTTGGTGTGTGTCGGTTTAGTAGATACTCGAGTTGGCATCACATTTGATTGGACCCTCTGCCACAGAGATCACCGCCCGTGGTTCAATTCTTTATTCTCACGGAACCACCCATTGTGGTAGAAGAGTGACCATTCAGTCGGGAAGGTGAGGTGAGGTGAGGTGAGGTGAAATTGGGTTTAAATTCGCGTCCAAGATTATTGCAATTATGTAACTGAGTGTGGCTGATTGTACTAGTCCAGACTGATGTCGACTTATAGTGCCAGCTCACTGACATACATGTACCATGCCGCAGTTTAACATGAATACCCCACTTAGATACAGTATACTGACTCCGACCAGTCCTTGTTTTAGCCCCTTAATGACGAGCGCCAGACAGGGTCGCAACAAGTACCATCTTTTAACGTCTCTTGGTATGACGCGGCCGGGAATCGAACCCCGGACCTTCCGCTCTCTGGGCGGACGCTCCACCACTAGACCACGGATGCGGTCTCAGTCGGGAAGAGTATATTCACGTATTAGGTATTTGTAGCCATTGGGAATAAACTTTGACAATTTCATCATTTCTGCTATTTTTGTTGTACATAGTAATTGTTTGAGCTGATAACGATTAGGCCACACATAACATTTTTCTGGTGTATATCTACTACGAATGGTATCGAAGGCTTGACATTTAAATAATTAGTGCAAATCGTCAACAATATCTTTCTGCTCTGTGTATACCAAACTAGCGGGCAGTCTCTACAGGTAAATTATGGTCACAGGTTCTAAAAGTTAGAAGCGGGAAAGATATTGTTTTTAGAAGGGGGGGGGGGGTTCAAAGGATGGGACAGATTTAAGTAATTTATAGTAAGTTCCGTTGGACATAGTACTCCGATTGTGTAAATTGATCTTTTAACGTTAAGTCTACATAAGAGACTAGCCACTTGTACAAATATGGGTCATTGAACACATGTGATATGCCACAGTTATCAAGAAATTTCTGGAAATTGTTCATCCAGCTATTATCTCTTTGATTTTCAGAATTATTCATTTGGATAAAGCTGAGAACATATTCTGATTATTTAAAATGGTTATCATGAATTTCAAGTTTGTGCAAAAATTAATTACTCTTTTAGCTACGGTTATGTGATAAAGGAAACGGCCCAATTCGCCATATACTATGAAGTTTGGGTTGACGCCCGGAGACCCGATGCCATTTTGATAATAAAATAGATGAACCTTTTCAATGGGTTCCACTGGTGACAAAGTCCCTTTTCGTGTTTTGACAGGTAACACGTGCTCACGCAAATTACCGGTTCACAGAAAGGTGCAAGGGTTGTCTGTAATTTTTGTAGTTACAAACTGACCCGTTTTGAATGTAAACATTGATTGAAGAATATACGTATGGCCATTCTCATGCGTGGATTATGTGAACACTACAGGTTTGACACTTACTGCCAGTTATTGTTGATATATTGTACAGTTTGTACTTAATTAAGCAGCAAATAAAAATGTATCTATATGACAAATCGAAACACCTATATTTTCACCTGCCGATAAGTCTACGGGCTTTCCCACTAGCTTGATGGTCAGCCATAAATCGTCTGTTATTAAAATAGATCTACTAGGAAGGATAGGTTCAATACATGTATTTGCATCAATGTTGACTAAATGTGACTATCTGTGGTAAAATGGCGTACAGTTCAGCATGACAAATGTTACCTCGAACACCCTACCAAAATCTGCCTATTAAAATACCAAAATTATTCGACGAAAATTATTTGGTCCAACCATCGAGTTTAAAATAAATGCTGTTATACCAAACATTAAATCATCTCTGAACAAACAACGATGGTACATAAGAAGATGCTCGATGGTGTGGTCATAATCTATTGGTACCACATAAATACAACAATACACAGAAATATTAAGCCTCATTATTAATAATATTCATTTTTAACATACTATATAATGTCATCGCTATAAACTGAAGGATTGCTGATGCGATGAAGAACTTGAACGTTTTCACTATACAATGATGAAATGTCGAAATTATTTAATCTTAGAGAATTCTATATACGTCATCTGGGTAAATGCCTAGTGATATCTAAGTTTATAAGGGATTTACAGACTTCAAGCCTTGATTTTAAAATGCCAGTGATACATTTGACGGACTTAAAAAAAAAGAACCGCACAGGTAGATTTTTAGTAAATTTATTGTACCTAATAAAGATAAATTTAATCTAATATCATAGATACAAATATGACATTTTGAAGCTCGATAGTCACATGTTGTCGTTGAACAAAGGCATTGAAAACTGTTCATTGTCATGTCACACGAGGCCACAAGGATGTGTATCTCGTGTGACCGCCCTTGGCAGCAATCATGCCTCTGCATCTCCTCGGCACTAACTGGATAAGTGTACAACTCCTGTCCTGCGGAATTCTGCGCCATTCTACATGTAACGCGTTGGTCAGTTGTGGGAGTGTCTCGGTCCAAAAATCGGGAAATGGTGCTGTGGTGGACGTTGAAATGGCGGGAAACAGAACAGTGAGATTCCCCTCTTTAGATACGTCCTTTGGCGATGTTCCGATCGGCAGCGCTGAGTCTCGGCATTTTCGAACTTGAAAAATGTGGCAAATTAAATGATAAATTATTGGCTCATGCTCGCCTTTTCATAGCCACTACCAGAGTTACGAATGCCATAACTTGCACGTGCATTTTGCTTTACTGTTTTCCTCCATGACATATTCGAACAAGTGTGAAAACAATGCCGTTTAAGACATTGCAAATCGACAATGGCTGCGTTTTGACGCAACGTATGTCGAATATCTGGCCACCAACATTTTCCAATAACATATATCCAATTTATGTGCCGGACCTTTTGTGTAGTCAGGTTCAATGAACTACATACTACCTGTGCGTTTCTTTTTTTGAAGAGTATATGTCAAATAAGGTTATAGTTTCGGTGCAATATCGTCTTCTTGGACACCGCATGTGCACAAGAAGCTGTTGTGTACAATCGATCTCGATTAAAAGATAGTTCAATTTTTTTACCATTTTCTTCTATGCAATCATTTATGCATTATCAGGTTCCTTCAACATGTTAAAAACTAATTTCTCATGTCAGTGACTGATTTCATGTTTCGCCCTCGTGATCTGACGTTATAAAATTTCAAGGCATCTCAATAACACCATCATGTTATATTTCCATTGCCTCTATTGTCTTGTAATTGATTTTAATAGTCTTTCGCAAATAAGAGGACTCTCAATAGCAAAAAAATATACGACATACATCTTTTCACAACTACCACAAAAATCATTCGACACTGACACCGTATCAAACTCAGCGGTAGACCGGACACAGTTATTTGAGCACCGATTAGATAACTCCTACCGAGAGTTGTTTAAGCGAAACGGACGACACTGTCTGTTGTCTTATAAATTCTGGGCGGCGCCTATGATCTTGCATCGAACCAAACATCAAGTGCGGAACAGTGTTGAAATAAAAAAGATTAGTTTTTGTTGCCCATGTGTCCACAGTTAACGAGAACGTTTCCTATCGTCTTAACTATCTGCGCGCTAGGTATTTGCCAAGTGCATATATCTACTTGCTTATGCTTAACGCGTATTCACGATTGAATTTGAACATTGTTATGGCGTGGATTTTGGAGGTCATTGTAGCTGAAACATTGAGGTAACATTTACACGCACTCAATGACAACACATTGTGTATATATTTCGCGAGAGTGTAGGACATTTCCCCACATGGAGAATTCCCCAATCGTACACTACCACACACTGACATTTCCCAAAATTGCATATAAAAATAATTTGTTACAGTTCTATTTACAATTTGACAAACTATAATAATCTGAATATCTATATTCAATATCACTTGTTAAGTTTACCAGCTGGAAGTTACAGATAAACATGGTTTCTAACCAATTCTGTTCTTCTTTGACATAGAATGCATGAAAGAATTCCATCACCATGAAAGAATTACCCACAGAGAAAGGACTAACAACACGGAAGATATCGTATTCTACATAGCATTAAGTATTCACAACCAATATCCTCAAATGATAAACTGTTACCTTTAGTATCCCCAAGCACCAATACTCAGCATATGTATTTGGCAATTGTAAAAATCACAAAACCTAACGATATTCTGTCTACAAGGTCCCAGGGGGCACGGGTGGCCCAGTCGTCTAAGGCGCCGCGATTCGCTGTGCAGAGTTGAGTCCCCTGGACACGCCAGAAACTTATGATTGAGGATTCGAATCCCAGTTGACCCCTATTATGTTTCTAGGTTTGTCAGCACCATACCCGTGCTCGTGGGTTTCACCGAAGTGGTAAACGTCTAACCTACATCACTTCGGGCTTTCCTCCCACATTAAGCTGACACGCCGTGATATAACTGGAATAATGTTGAAAGCTGTGTTAAACCCAACTCACTCACTCACTCACTCACTACATGGTACCATGCGGTGATTGTTTAAGATCACAAATTCTGCAGGCAGGCAACATTGCAGTTTAGATTCATTTCCAATATTCTATTAAAATCAATGGTAAATGTTTGAATCCCCCACAAATCTCCCATTTATCCTTTCTTATCAATTACAAAAACAAAACAAAATGTGGGCTGTCGGGAAATGGTCCGCGTTCAATTGAACCCGTATCACATGCGTGTTACACGCGTTGAGAAAGCGTGTAAGAAGAATGAACTTCCAGGCACTAGTGTACAGTCCTACAGTTATACAATGACAAACCCTTCCTTTTTTGTAAGTCGATTGATTGATATGTGTTTGAAACCATGACTTATGCTACAAGAACTCGTGTTCCATTGAAGTGACCTACAGAGATGCTGGTCGTATCTTACACATTGATTTGCGTGAGGCAGCATTAAGTTCTTAATGCCTATTATTCAATGGTGTGGTTTGACGAGCAGTATTTAATCGTCGGTTTGATCCCGTGCCTGTATTGTGAGCTGATGACAGCTATGGGTTCTAAGCTTCCCGAGTTTAATCAATATCCTGTTTTTTCACGCTTACAAAGAAATGGTTTTGTGCTGCACTGTATAGTTGAAAGCACATTTCTGCCATGATTGCTTGCTAATTACCGTTGGCATTGTTGATACTTTCATTACCCAGATCGTTGTAGTTTCGCTCATTCAGCACGTTATATCTCCGAACTCACATCACTAAGGTATACGTGTACACTCATGCGCAAACGAGACAGCCTGAATGTGTTGGTAACATGAACTAAAGCCATGGATCTGACTGATAAATCAATATATTCCTACCCCGTGCTTCTTCAGTGTTGAGCCAACATTGACGTCCTAATTCCGTGAGTTGACGACTCCGCAAAATGTTTCTTTAAAACACCAATTTAAAAAAAAGCTGACAGCGATTACAGCTTACGTTCCTGAAAGGAAGAATTCAATTTATATACTAGTATTTACATATGCATTTTTATTTTAAGAAAAAAAACATGTGTACACAGTTAGCTGGTGGGAACTCGTACTGTGTGGTTCATATATTGCATATGTTCCTGTGCTCACGTAGCTCCAAACAGATTCCCAGACTAAGTACACAATCACGTTGCAATCAATGGATTGTTTGGTTGCTGTCACCTGTGACAATGTAATCTCACTCAACATCGGACCTCTTCACACTTCAGTGGCAAGCTGAGTACTGCAAACAGATTTGGAGTAATTGCCAGGAAACATGATAATAGTGTCCAAGGAAGATGGTGCGGCGTATTGAGAGAATGGCGATTGTTATGAAAGAATAACGTAACGCTTGATTCATTTTTTTTGTCCCCTCGATGTATGTAGAGGTCGCAAGTGCTTGCTCTGACACTGGATACACAGACATCACAACCGAAGAAACCGCATGTTTTTTGTGTGTTTTTTTACATTTTACATCTTCTACTTGGAGGTACATTACATTTACATCTTCTACTTGGAGGTAAGGCTAATTTGAATTGATATGCTCACTATATGCAGCTTCCCTATGACACAGTGTAATGAAACATGTCCTCATATTGAAGACCTCTCACGACATGTGTATAGGGCATGATGTGCCTTGTCATGCCATTGTAATGTTACATGACCTGACATTGAAGACCTCTCATCACATGTTTATAAGGCGAGATGTGTCATCACATATTAAAAAGACATCTCACCACATGGTTATAAAGTAAAATGTGCTTTGTCATCATATATTGAAGACCTCTCACCACATGGTTATAAGGTAAAATGTGCTTTGTCATCATATATTGAAGGCCTCTCACCACATGGTTATAAGGTAAAATGTGCTTTGTCATCATATATAGAAGACCTCTCACCACATGGTTATAAGGTAAAATGTGCTTTGTCATCATATATTGAAGACCTCTCACCACATGGTTATAAGGGAAAATGTGCTTTGTCATCATATATTGAATACCTCTCACCACATTGTAATAATGTAAGATGTGCTTTGTCATCACATTGTAATGTTACATGGCCTGATATAGAAGACGTCTCACCACATGGTTATAAGGTAAGGTGTGGCTTGTCATCACATTGCAAAAAAATATTACATGGCCTGAAATTGAAGAGCTCTCCCACATGTATATAGTAAATAAGGCGACTGGAGCCCCTGCATGTACATAGAGGTTACCACGCGAGTGTGTTTGGAGATGGTAAATATCCTGCATTAGGAATAAACATTGTATTTAGCGAGCCTTGGCGAGCTAAATACATAGTGTTTATTCCTAATGCAGGATATTTACCATCCCCAAACACACAAGCGTGATAACCTCTTTATCATATAATGTCATTCTTTAATTCTGTGTTTCAAAATCGCTTTCCCTCTCTCACAAACATTACCGAAACATTGCGAGTTTTCCTGGAATGCGCGCATTAATATTTATTACGTCACAGGGTAAGTGATGTGTCAGTCGGACAGTGACAGTAGCCAGTATAGTTCCAACTAAAATCTGTTTCTTATACAGTGGCGAAGCAACATATACACAAAACAACAGTTGTTTTAAATTGCCTTTCGCGGCAATCCATCGGTCTATTCGCTAGAGTAACTGCCCTTTGTCAAAGGGAAACTACTCTAAACCTAGTCTATGAGACGTCACGGCCACAGTCAGATGTTGTTGACAGTCGGTCTGTTCTGTCATAACGTTAAGAAGTGTAGTCAGATGTACACACGGTGACAAAACGAAACAAGGTAACAATTCAAACAATTCAAACTATTTTAATTTGGAGAGAAGGTTTCAAGTCGCAGGGGTCTACAAGCACAGATATGGCTACTGATCCCGCTTGGCTCGGCCTCGTGCCCTCGCAAAATTGTTTCGAAATTTATATCTCCAAAGTTGCCCAAACTTATAAAATGCCTTAGCTACGTCACAGTAAGACACTGATTTTCAGTATGTTAGACTGTTTTTTTGATAATGATAGCAATTATCCCTGTAGTTTATCCAGATTCCCGATGGTTAATTCTGACTCGATCGCCGAATGACGAGGGCGGCGCCATGTTTGTTTATAAACACTGAAAGTAGTCCTACTTGACCTTTGATATTTGCATCTCTATCCGCATATGACCCCAACGGATATCGTTTTTATCCGTTGACTTTATCCTGTCGAGAAACCTACCCATTATATGATAAAGACTGTAATGTACATGCCAAACAGAGTACGTGAGGTGGGTGTAACACCTCTTTCAATAGCAGTTTAGTCGTATTGTGGGTTTCATTTGATGTGGGAGGAATTCACGAAGTGACGCAGGTCTTAGATGTTTACCACTTTGGAGTTTCCATTGAGTGTTGTCCTCAGTCACACATGTATATCCTAGGAGGCGATTAATTGATCGGGTCATCAGTTTCGGTGATTTGGTTGATTGTGTGTCATCGTACCACAACGGCTTGAATCGTTGCCAATAATCATGGATTGTCTGTCAAGATTCGAGTATGTGCGTCATATATCTGGTATCTATGTTAAACTAGCATGCTATCTCAGTAAGCTAGACCTATAAAACTAATAAAGGTCCACCCTAAGACAAGCAAACGCACACACACACACAAGCATACACTTATATGTTAAGTACAGTCAATGTGTAAAATGACTGAAATTTTCCGCCAGATTGACTGAAAGGTATTGATAAGTTCAAAAGGTCTTAAAAGCATCCCCAAAGACTGATGTTGCTAGGATTAGAAGCCATGACAATTTTAAAATATACATTGACTTTCGTTTTCTTTTAGACTTTCGTTTTCTTTTAAACATGTCATTTTCAGTTATCGCGTGAAGAAAAAGAGCATTGAAGTGTTTCGAATTCAGAAATAAATACGAAAATAATTGAAAAATAACTTTTATATTTTGGCGTTTTGTAAATTTCCCAAATGTCATTTTACACATTGACTGATCACGCATTTACTATAACATATATACATCAAGAATCCAATAAAACTTTGCATAACTGTTGGATGACATTAGTTATTTGAGTACCATTTCAATTGATTTATCTAATTACTTGAATCATATGACGTGAACCAGTACTTGTGTCTATCTATAGCAAGAAGAACAGAGTGTGTTCATTTACAACCTTTTCATCAGTCAGGTTCTTTGGCATTTGTTTAAAGTTGTTGACATGTGCGATACTTTTACAGGAAATGATACAGTAATTATGATGAAGCTAAAACAGTCGATGGCCCTGCTGTTTGACTGAAGTCCGCGAGTTTCATCATAATTAAGCTTAGCAGCAACCCAGCATCAACCATAGCTTCAACAAAATCAGTAAACGCGCTGGAGTGTCTTGTCTGGACTTAATTGTTTACAGGCCACGGGAGTGTTGTCGTTCGGCGTGAGGCAATGAAGAAATTCTTCTTAAATAATGCAAAGTGTGTGACTTGCGGGTGCTACCGGTAGGGCAGGACATGCTGACCCTTTTCGCGAACACCTGGTCTCATCACTGATTTAACACCCATCAAGGCTGATCATTCTCTGGCGTTCACGTTTCATGTTTATCCACTATTGTGTGAGACGTTAGGGTTACTAAATATACATAATCCATAAAGCGACGTCCACATATGTGCATTTATTCATCGACTGCATAGACTGTTTCAAATGTCGTGTGCCAATACAAGTTCTTAAGTAATGGATTGTTAAATTCGTCAGATGCCAATGATTATCAATGACTCCATCAGCTTCCCAGTGTTTGTTAGTCAGTGTTTGATTGATCAGTTCATCATTGAAAACCGATTGATTTTGTTGTTGTTTTATATGTCGTGTTCATGGAAACAGCAAAACACGCGTTAATCAGTTTATGTGACGTAAACATACGCTTGAACCTGTCTTTATAGTTCAAGAATTCCCATAATATATATATTATTGGAAAACTAATGATACAGCACAGGTTTATAGTTAATGTATGTTCAAGCGTCCATTCATCGTGATTCATTGCCTTTTTATCTTTACTGATTACCAGATTATGATACGAGAAGATACAGAATACATATATATTGTGCAAATAGAAAGTACGTTTGGAGAAAGGCTCAATAACACACAGAAAGAATAATAGAACATATGCGTGTCTTTATATAGGTTATCATTTACGGAAAGTGCTGTGCGTTTCTCTTTGTTGTGAACGATTTTCAACAGATACATACTGTCCCATTGTCGCTAGAACAGATAATACATGTCCGCATCAGCCACCGATGGAAATTATCCTTAAATCTATATCATTGTTTTGGAGAACCGCTAAAGGTTTTTGTATTGTCATGCACATTAGTGATCCGCTGTGCTAGGACATGTATGAATGGTGACAATTAATCACATCTTCCCCTGACTGATGTCAACCTCAAACACAACATTGCCTTCCTAACTCTGCTGAATCTAGTTGGTTTTGTTCCAACTGGCCTATATCCCATACAAGGTAAAGGTATAGTGGTTGTTTATTTATGTACCAATGACTATTGGGTTGTATGTAGTCGTTGTGGACTAGTCCATGTTCCACGTACTCATGTTAAAGACAAAAGGCGCATCGGGGCGTTTCCATCATTACACATTAATAAGTGTGAGATTCAAATTGCAAAATATTTATTAGCAACAATCAAAACAAGAAACAACAGATAAATTAATTAATGGTCCTTTGTCATGAATACATGGTTCAACCCCTTTCTACTTCCAGCAATATTCCATAAGGAAATTAAGATCATTCGCACGTCAGTGCCTATACACTTGTCATATTTTATACAACTTTTTTATATTATTCAACATGTTATTTGTTCAAATGAAAATATACTTTAGTTAACATAATCATCAAACTGCGAGTTAAATCACTGGAGTTGCTTTGGTGAGACATTTAGGCAAGAAGTAGGCATCCCCATGGGCACCAAATCTGCTCCCCTTCCTGTGGATCTGTTTCTGTATGCATATGAATCGGAATTTCTCTCCGGATTGGCGAAGTCAAAGCAGGGTAATTTGGCCAAGAAGTTTAACTTAACCTTCAGGTATATCGATGATCTGATATCGTTAAAAAACAATCAAAGAGCCAATTCCCTTCCAATAATTTACCCACCTGGACTAGAAATAAAGGAGACCAGTGCGACCACCTCATCTGTTTCATTTTTAGATCTATGCATACAGGTTTAGAGTGACACTCTTCACAAGACTGTATGACAAGAGGAGTGACTTCAACTTTCCAATAGTCAACTTTCCCTTCATGTCGATCAATATTCCATCAGCTCCAGCCTTTGGTGTTTCACAACTTTTGGCTTCAACATTCAAGGCTTCTGTAAAGCTTTAATATTTTATGGTAAACAAATTGACGCATCGGTGACAAAAATGATGTTTGGTGGAATTCCCTATTTTGACTTATGCCATATGTTCAAGTGTTTTTTTCAGGTAAACAATTGACTTGCCTTTGCATGTGTTTGTGACGGGCGCCACCGGGGGGGCAGGATACGCTCATCTTTTCGCGATCACCTGGTATCATTACTATTTGATAGTGACGCATACTCATGCTCATGATATACTCGGAATCGTACAATCGACACTGCTTTATGCAGAGATCACCTAGTCTTTTAAATACTTCTCTGATCTTAATGAAGGGACGACCATTGGATATTCTGTGGGACCTCGTTTTTTATCGAAAATATAAATTGTCCACGACAATAATTGAAAAATATCACTGTTGAAAATAATTGACGGTCATATATGATATTTTTGCAATGTATTTACAAAAGAAGCAGGCTCGTAGTTTTAAATAATTAAAAAAATAATATCTGGTTTTGTAGCTGTAGTTGAAAAAATAAATAAGTAAAATTACTAGTATTGTATGTTGTATTTTTAAGTTATCGCTTAATATGTTATGTTAAATGCTATATTTAGCGCAGTTAAATCTACAGGTAACATAGATCTACATTGAAAACAATGCATGTTTATCTCCATTTTACCGTGACTAAATAAAACGCGAACGCTTTGGTGTCAGCAAATAGAGTGACGTGAAGTCTAGTGTTTTGAGTTGTTGTCGATCTGAATTACCGAATCGCCGACAACAGTGTTTATGGACGAAATATGGCGTAGTATATGCTCATGCAGTTTGTTTACACCGTGATACTTTACTCGAACATATGACAGGCAATAAAAGCATATAATCACGGCAACTTGGTAAGCTAACATGATGTGGGCACCCCTAAGGTAAACTAAACAACCTGCGCAAAGCTTGCGTTCTACACCGCACGTCAACACCATGTCATATCGCTCATTGTGACGCAAAAGATATATGACCTCACAGTCGTATATAAAAAGCGCCAAATTCCAAGCTCTCTGCTGTCCCCAACTTAAAACACATTCTCTTTGTAGATTTCTATCATGTTTTCGGCACGAAATGTATTGCCACACATCCTTTGGATGTTGTAGAAACCGCAACTTTGCATTGTGTAACCTGTAATTGTATGACCAAAACAAGTACTATTCTATTAATATTAGCTTACGCGGTGATGCGGCCGTCAAATCGGAGGGGGTTTCATGTGATTTAACCATCTCTGATTGACCAATCAGAATCGAGTAATTTCCAAATTCATGGTAGAATTTTTCTTAAGCTTCTTATTAGCTTCTTACATCCCCGTGTTCTCTGTTTTGTGTTCTTATGTTTGTTATGTTTTATGTTTACAGAATTTATTTTATTCATCTTTTTGTTTTGTATAACTGGTAACTAGTTAAGCAAAATTTTAAACTATTACTTGTTTTTTCTTACTTTGTACCTTCCCATTTACAATTGAGGGCCAGTATAAAAACAAATTCAAGTTACCCTTTAAAGCAATTGTAGACGAAGTGAGATGTGCGAAATAAAAATATGTCATTCTAATATGAAATGCGATACCTGAAATGTGAGGATGTTTCTATTCATAACATTTGCTGTTTGATCATACAATCTAACGATTTTTCTCAACATATTACATGTTGTGTCATGAGCTAGGAACATTTCTGAATGTGCATAAATAAAAGCGTGGAAACCCTTTCCATATTCATAAGAAATGTCTGCCATATACAGAGTCGATTGTCGATTCCGACTACCATGAACATGTTTTTATGAGTCACTATCAAAAGGAGATGCATATCACTATGTACATTTAAACATGAAAAATATTAGTTAGCTTGATTCATGGTGTTTGTATGTTTTGTATTAACATATAGCAGAATGAGATCACCCTGTGTATCACCAATATTTCCTACAACCTTCATAACTGTATTTATCATATAATGGGTAGGTTTCTCGGCAGGATAAAGCCAACGGATAAAAACGATATCTGTTGGGGTCATATGCGGATAGAGATGCAAATATCAAAGGTCAAGTAGGACTACTTTCAGTGATTATAAACAAACATGGCGTCGTCCTCGTCATTCGGCGATCGAGTCAAAATTAACCATCGAGAATCTGGATAAACAACAGGGATAATTGCTATCATTATCAAAAGAACACTCTAATATACTGAAAATTAGTGTCTAACTGTGACGTAGCTAAGGCATTTTATAAGTTTTGGCAACTTAAGAGATATAAATTTCGAAAAAATTTTGCGAGGGCACGAGGCCTAGCCAAGCGGGATCTGTAGCCATATATCTGTGCTTGTAGACCTCTGCGACTTGAAACCTTCTCCACAAATTAAAATAGTTGGATTTGGCCGAAATATGTTTGAATTGTTACCTTGTTTCGTTTTGTCGCTGTGTGTACATCTGACTACACTTCTTAACGTTATGACAGGACAAACCGACTGTCAACAACGTCTGACCGTGTCCGTGACGTCTCATTGACTAGGGTTAGAGTAGCTTCCCTTTGACAAAGGGCAGTTACTCTAGCGGACAGACCGATGGATTGCCGCGAAAGGCAATTTAAAACAACTGTTGTTTTGCGTATATGTTGCTTCGCCACTGTATAAGAAACAGATTTCAGTTTGAACTATATTGGCTACTGTCACTGTGGGACTGACACATCACTTACCCTGTGACGTAATAAATATTAATGCGCGTGTAGCGGCCATTTCCGAGTCCCGTGATGGGATTCGAACCACGGACCTTCTGATCAGAGGTCGGACGCCTTGTCCACATGACGAAAGAGGTTAACCCCGTCAGAAAGCTGACAAGGTAAGGATGCCATCTGTGGGAAGACTCCACGCCCTGCTACATACTCCCCGTCAACAGAAGGCACGTCCCGGGCCGCATAGTAGGGTACTGAGGCTTATTTTGCTCAAATTTGATATGAACTGCAATGTAGCGGCCATAAAATGTCCGAGTCCCGTGATGGGATTCGAACTACGGACCTTCTGATCCGAGGTCGGACGCCTTGTCCACATGACCAAAGAGGTTAACCCCGTCAGCAAGCTGACAAGGTAAGGATGCCATCTGTGGGAAGACTCCACGCCCTGCTACACGCGCATTCCAGGAAAACTTGCAATGTTTCGGTAATGTTTGTGAGAGAGGGATAGCGATTTTAAAGCACAGAATTAAAGCATGACATTATATGATAAAGAGGTTATCACGCTTGTGTGTTTGGGGATGGTAAATATCCTGTATTAAGAATAAATACTATGTATTTAGCTCGCCAAGGCTCGCTAAATACAATGTTTATTCCTAATGCAGGATATTTACCATCCCCAAACACACTCGCGTGATAACCTCTATGTACATGTAAGAAAAACGTACAAATCTATGGATAACAACTTCTTGTTTATTGCATATTGCGACGTTCCGATGTAGATTCTTACACCGTTATCGGGCGGTCGGGTAGTCTAGTGGTTAAAGCGTTAGCTCGTCACGCCGAAGACCCGGGTTCGATTCCCGACATGGGTACAATGTGTGAAGCCCATTTCTGGTGTCCCCCGCCGTGATATTGCTAGAATATTGCTAAAAGCGGCGTAAACCCTTACTCACTCACTCTTACACCGATATCAAGCCAGGGTGACTTTAGCCAACTAATGAGGGATATAGATTCATGATTAATGTGATAAACACAAATAGATTCATCCAATTGTTGTTGTTAATGTTAATCTGCTGTTGATCACAGCATATCTTATCATACCTCCATGTCAGAGGTTCGAATCCCTGTTCGCCCGATCATGTTCCTCGGTTTCTAAGCCCCATACCCATGTCCATGTCCGTGGATTCACCAAAGTGGTGAGGCTTTCCTCACGCTTTAAGCTGACACGCCGTTATATACCTGGAATACTGTTCAAAGTGGCGTTAAACCCAACTCACACAGTCAACAACAACGAACGCATGTCAAGTGTGACCTTGTTCAGCTTGAACGGGTAAATGTGCAACAAACAATAGAGCGCCGTCTGTAAAATCGATTTACAAGAAAAAATATGATTCTTTGAAAAGACAGACAACAGATAAAGCATTGTGTAGAACACAAAAGGTGCACGGTCCATTGATCCTGGTGCCTTCCTACTCATCACTGTGCAGCGGTCGGCTGCTCGGCTTCTGGTCTTTGAATTTGTGAAATTGCAAGAGAATTTGTTGTCTGTAAATTTCACTCTCTTGCAGTTTAATATTATGCTCTTATCATGTGTTGATTTGATGTATATCTCCCATGTGTGTACAAGCACATTCACAACCATGATGAAAACGATATTGTTATTAGGATTTTCCCGCAGTAGCAGATATTCCAAGCCTTTTATACCACTATCGGAGAATTTATGTAAATATTGCAATTGTGATTTGGTGGAAGATGAATGTCATTTATTACTACAATGTAGTTTGTATGAAGATTTACGGCATGATTTATATTGTGAAGCTGAAAAAAAAGAACCGAAAGGATAATGTGATATGCGAAGAAGAGAAATTTACTTATTTAATGAATTCAAAGGTTTCACAAACATTGCTTGCCGCAACGCTTTGTAGTATGTTTAACAGACGACAGTCGTCGCCATGATTATTAAATTACCACTCTTTCTATCTATCCTTTCATTTTGTTTCGTTGTTGAATCGATTAGTTTGTTATTGTTTCCTGTGGTCTTCTGATTTTGTAGCTAAATTTCCCACCTCTCACATTATATATATTTTGTTTATATTGTATATAGTGTCTCATAAGCCAATGTCTGGCTGGACGCACTCCATACACCTTTTGTGCTTTTGAACTGCCACTACTACTACTATACATAATATATATTTCTCAATAGGTATTTGTTGTCATTTTTGCCACCTTACTAGATGAACATGTCAGGCTGTAAATGTTTAACAGTATTTTCATGAAGCTTAAGTTCAGCCATCTCCAATGTTGGTTCAGTCAGTAGTTTGTTATTCGTTTTCCTTACTTCGGTCAGACAGTGTTCACGGCAAGCTAGCGGTGATTGTCTCCTTCGAAGTCTGCGCTTCACACTGTAATAGTTCCGCGCTACGGAGGGTAGTTATCACCAAGAATCGTTAGACACTGACGGGTCGTTCTGCTACCTCGTGTTTGATCGAATTTAGTTTCGCAAGTAGATAAACGTGATGCAGTTTCGTCTGGTGTAACTGCGGTCAAAGTATTGTCTAGGGTATTACATTTAAATAGTACCCCCACTCCTCTTTGTATCAGCGAATAACATTTTTCTCTCAGTCATTACTTCTGTAGGATAGGCACCTGTATACTCCGCAAGACAGAGAGTGCAGAGTTAATTTACTCCAAGATGTATATTGGTCACAATCAGTTTAATAAGCTATCGATGTGTCATGTCAGAGCGTTGGATTAACGATCTTATGTAATAGCTGGTTTACGGATGCATATTTGAACATCTTGCATATTCATTCGGGGACACCTCGGTTTGCCGGCACCTATCCGTCTGGGTTAAAAATTACCCAACCATTACTGACAAGTGTACAATAGAGGGATTATGGGGATTGAAAAGGGATTTAAAAGAGGGCAACATCTCATATTTCATCTCTCATGTACACACAGCATACATTATAAATCATACATGTGTTCATACATACAAAATATATAAACTTAAAGTCAGAAATTAAATTAATTATTTACACTTCACATACATTTTAACTCACAAACCAATAAACCTTGCCACATTATCAGCATATTCTGTTGGCCAAGGAAATGTCGGGCCGGACCAGGTAAGCCTAGCGGGTAATACTAAAAATGCATTGCATAATAATATAGCGAAACGTGCGTATCTGGGCAAATATATCCCAAGTATCCACAAATGTATATTTTTGCTCAAGTAATTGTTTGATAGCCATTCCTTAGAAGTCGACGGATGACAAAGTAGGCCCAAATTATGGATAACAACTTCTTTAATGACGGTAAAGGCGACGTATAGATCCTTATACCGTTGTCAAGCAAGACTGTCTTGCTTGACAACTGTATAAGGATCTATACGTCGCCTTTACAGTAATTACAGCATCAAAGAAGTTGTTATCCATAAATTGTGTCTACTTTGTAATTGCGTTTGAATCAAAGTGTACATACAAAAATGTAATAAAGTGCGAACTATAGCTACATGCCAAGAGTCCTGGCAGAAGATCTAGAGCCAGTGTCTTGATTCTATGCATTTTCATTGATGAGTTGGTTTCTTAATTATGCTGCACGTTTTGGGTTTGTGATAGTTCATTAATATCATCTGTGCATATTGCATCAATAACATGTAGGTATGGTCGTCGAAAATGGAATCATTAGCCAATAATAACGCCCGGTCCGGCCCGACTTTTAGGCAATGCCCATGCTTTCTCTCTTCGCGAAGACCTGGCGTCATCACTGATTTTCAGTGATCCACTATTTTCGGATAATCAAGATTGATTTTTGTCTGGCGTGGACGTTTTATGTACTTTTCAAACAAGTAGGGGATAATTAAATATACATGCCAATACTAAGTATTAGAACAAAGATAAGTGTTGACAAACATCCTAGTAACATCAAAACACACTATAGTTCGCATGTGCCTTACGCAGTAGCGCCACACACGTGCGCACGGTGTCATTCCTGATTTTGGCTCTCTCAAGGAAGCTCTATTTATCTCTGTGGACCATTGCGTCTGTAAACTAGCGCCGCGCCACGGGCCTTGACATGCTGGAAACTGGCAAGGGTCAGCGCGCAGTGGCCAATATGTCCAATGTTTCACAGCCTGTGACTAGAAGTCAATACAACAGGTACCAACAATTAATTGTTTGATAGGCACTACTTAGAAGTTGATGGATGACAAAGTAGACACAATTTATGGACAACAGCTTCTTTAATTACTGTAAAGGCGACGTTTCGCTATATATCCTTATACGGTTGTCAAGCTAGACTGGGTTCCAACAAACCCAAAATGTTGGCGATCGGATCGATCAAATTCAGAGCACTTGAGGTCGCCGCAAGAGTACGGTATGGATTGATCGGAAACCAACCTCTACGAAATCGTGCTCAAACGGCGAATCAAATTGCTGCAAAAGTTCATCAGTCTACTTGAGTTCGAGTTACGGGTCGGACGAGTAGAAATCGTCCACATGCAGCTCATCTCCATGTTTGATGGCCATGTGTTGTGCCTCTTATAAATTGTCAATTTGCCAAAAGACGTCAATGGTGTACACAACGTCGAGCGCGGCGTTAAACAACAACCAAACAAACAAACAAACAAACACAACGTCGAAATGGGGGTAATATTGGTTGACCACGTGTCAAGTTTTCAGAGGAGTCTCGATTCACTTTGCTCTTCCTTGAACGGCTTAGTAATGTCTTGCAACATCGAAGTGAACGCCAAGACAATGTCAACCGGTAACATCATAACAGATTTGGCGATGGATCAGTTATGGTGTGGGATGCAATCCATATGACTGACCGAACCCTAGTCCATATTGTGCAAGAAAGGGTTGCTATTGACAACATACTGACACCCTTAAGTTTGTTGTCCCGCTTGCAAGGCTTGTTGGTCGAAATCTTTCAGGAAGACGACGCCCGTGTTGTCAATCCTCACCTCCAGGAGCACAACATCCATAGAATGTAAAATCAAACAATGAGCCCTGACCTTAAATTCCCAACAGAACACATGATAGGGAGACTGGTGCGTCAACGTCACAGGGCGCTGACCACGTCGGCTGAGCTTGGGCAGGAGCTGCAAGAGGAGTGGGACAGACTCCCTCAAATCGACAATAAGAAATTCATACGTAGCATGCCCCGTCACGTTTGACAAATTAGGGCGTTATTTAAGCACTACAGATCCAAAAACGTCAACTCTGAAATTTCCCACCTCACATCACCTCACATCTATCGTCCTCCACGAACGCTTGCGGTCATCTACTGTCATACTTCACTACTAAATGTAATGTGTTTAAATTTGTTAATTATATCGAACAACTTGTACTAAAACACACATCTCTTACAATTTCGGAAAATATATGGTATTTCTGAATATTTAATGATTATCATTTTTAAAGTATTATATGAAGAAAGTATTATTTGCATTTAGTGTTGTATATCTTCTTTGTAAAATATCACGTATGGATTGAATAAAACAATGAACGGGAATGAAATATAACATAGAAAATATATTTTCTGCGACCCAAACCAGACTTAACTTCCAAAAATACACGGTCAAATTACCAGGAAGGCGACTAGCTACCAGGTACTATGCTGTTACACCCGATAAACAAAGTCACCTTCGTGCGAATGAATCCTTTCTATTACACTTATTCACATAGACTATTCAGAAATACCGATAAATTGTTTTGCTTATTCAGCCTGTACGCGGAATACAACACCATTAATGATGAATTGGTATCCTACATTGTCTAATGGTGGATTATAATCTCCATTACACACCTTGTCTTTGTCTATTCCACTAACTGTCACGGGTCACGTCACAACACAAGCATTGGCATAGAGTCATTTGTTCATGTTTTATTGAATTGTACTCTTTATGACGACTGCAAAAGACCTGTTATTCTAATAGTTCAATAACACATTGTACTAAATTAGAGCAGCTATGTGTTTTAGTGTCCAAAGAAAAGCTTCAAAATACATCTTGTTAAAAACTGCTTCTTTGTTCTACAACGACGGAGAAAACATGTTTTATTAATGATGTTATAAGTTGTCTATAGATTGTATAATTCCTTTTACTACTCATAGTCCTAAAAGAAAGTGCCTATGTATTTTAATTAAAATGTGTGTCTGTCTGCATCGAATCCTTAATTGTACATTTGTTCCCCATCGACCTTAACTCTATTTTTGTCAGAAGCATAATTCTTTGGAACATTAGTTTTATATTGATGATGTCAGCTATATAATTTGCGCCCTTAATGTAAGAGGCGTGCCCTTATTCTGGTATTCTATAAATTTGTAATAATTGAAACAATTTATAGATTTTATGTCTTTGTTGTGTCGTGATGCTGCTATAAACCTTTTTCATAAGTTCTTAATGGCTTGTGGGAAATCATCATCACCCTCTTAAACACGACAGGCTTATAACTGTTTGTCTGAAATAACTCTGAACCGTGTCCCATTATACGCACTAAAGTCTTCATTTATGCAAGATGTTCATTGTTACCTCTCCTAACGCCAGGAAAACGTGAACATCGATGAATGTCATTGTGTTTCTATTGTATTTTCCCATCGTATTACGAAAATAACAAAGCCGTAGAATGAGGTGTGAATTTATCCATTGCAGGGTGGTTACAATACACTTTGTCACGTAGGTTTTATTCGTATTTGAATGTCATTTTTCCAAGTAGAACTAACATATTTCCAATTCCAAGACAAGGCAGAAGGCAATCGACTACTAGTATCTATAATTGCTATAAATGTAGCTATAACCCCTTCGCACTAATGCACATACCATCAACGCTGGAATACGACCCGTGACGATCCGGGTTAGAATAGGTCTTCATGATCGGCAACCCATGCTTGCTGTAAAAGGCGACTTTGCTTGTCGTAAGAGGCGACTAACGGGTGCGGGTGGTCAGGCTCGCTGACTTGGTTAATGCATGTCATCGTATCCTAATTGCGTGGTCCAGACTCGAGTATTTACAGACCGCCGTCATATACCTGGAATATAGCTGAGTGTGGCGATAAACAACAAACAAACAAACCCAAACCAAACCAACGCTGTAATACAATAAACACACAGAGAATAGCACACACACACAAACACACATTATATATCTAGAACAGCTATATCTATGTGATTACACTACAAATAAAAGCGTCAGAGCCTTTTACATATACATATATATCTTCCAACTTTCCAATAGTCAACTTTCCCTTCACGTCGAGTAATACTCCAACGGTTCCAGGATGTGAGTGTCTACATTTCACAACTTTTGAGGTAAACTTGAGCTTGCTCTTTCCACGAAGATTTCAAAAAGCGTCATACGACTCTTGCTCAAAAAATGTTTGATCAAGGTTACAACATTCAAGGTATCAGCTGTGCTTTCAAAACGTTTCATGAAAGACATGCGGATGCACCAGTGACCAAGATGATGTCCGATGCAATTCCCTATTTAGACCATATGTTCACGTGTTTATACAAGTGAATAAAAACGTGTTTGTGACACCGGTGGGGCAGGATATGCTCACCTTTTCGCGAACACCTGGTATTATCCCTATTTGATATATAGCAAAGAGTTCGATGGCAACGATGTGTCACAGGGCAGATGTATGTTAAACTTTGTATTTGATGGGGCGTTATTGTAGAAGGGTTGATTTATATAAGTGCGCAGTCGTGTCGTTAGGTTTTCTGGTTCATCTTGATTGTCTGGTTTGTCTACAGGCCGCAGTCGGAGGCGTCAGGCAAAAAAACTTCTTACTTTTTCAGCGAACACCTGGTGTCATCACTGATTTTCATATAATTATAAAGTAACGCTAATTTGCCTTTTACGCCCAATGCAATATGTTTCGGCGGATATCAAGACTGTTTATACTCTGGCGTTGGCGTGTTTTTTTATTAACTTAGAAGAGAATATTGATCTGCTTCAGTACACACATTATTCATGATAACATATGTTATACTCGTGGGTGTGATGTGTTTCGGGCTTTCAACTTACTCTCTCCACATACCATCCCCGGGATAGGCTTGACATACTTAATTATTCATGTGATCAATCGGGTTTTCAAATATGAACGGACGTATCGGAATTCTCTTGGGCGCGACAATGTTGCAAGTACATTTTCATAATATATATGCATAGTACACATAATCATGTCTTAAAATACAATTCAGTATAGATACTCAATACTGAATCAAACAAAATACACAAAGCTCCATAAGCTCAAAGAGTTCCTCTTGAAAAAATATGCGACAGATAGCCATTGATCTGTAACTATAATCCGCAGGTGCTTCCTTTCACGACGGCAAAAAGGAACGGCGCAAACAAAACAGAGACAAATAGTTTCACAATCATTATACTATAAACTTATAATCAAGTCCACCCCCATTGTTCCATGAACAATGCGGAAAATGCTCCCGGGTTCCTTCAAGAAAAGAACAGATACAGGCGCTAAGAGGGTTGGTATGAAAGTGTTCTGGGGAGACAGACCTAAGACGGTCTATAACCATTCAATCGATAAAGAAGGCCCTAGGAGATTGGACATAACAATCGACGTACATTGTTTCTCCCCCAATAAAGGAAATTAATATAAGTTGTGATAATTGTTTGTGCTTCGTTGACGCTGGAGGGCTTTCTTTTTGAAAAAGTGTACAGACACGTTGCTTAAGTGCGTTGTCAAAGCAAACGAACCACAATACAAACGTAAAAGAAATATTCGGGGTTTTTTTTCAGAAAGTTTTCTAAGTTTTAGGTATGAGTAAGTATGGTTTTACACCGCTTTTAGCAATATCCTAGCAATATCACGGCGGCATTTACGTATGAAGTAGCACCGGGGTTGCAATGAGTGTAAAAACCTCCAGATTTTATATGTTACAAAATCTGTTTCAGGAAAATAATGCAACCCTCACTTTGATGGCATTTCTTGTTTTGGTAGTAATTCGAATATCATACTTGCGTGGTACAATCTGTCATCTGTCTAATCAAAACACAATAAGATTCGAATACCGTGGCATCAAATTTACAACTCAACGTTGCTAATGATTACCACTTTAGAAGGTAATACATCTGTTGAAATAGCCAAAGACAATAGTGCATGGAGACAAGTTCAATGACATTCCATTGTCATGTGTCACACAATATCAACAAACAACATGCGGTCAATGTGTGTCCCCTGCTCTAAGTAGGCATCAAAGACCCTGGCACGAAGAGGTCGTGCGTTATTGTCCATGAGGACGACGTCCAGTTCGATTACAACAGCATATATATATACTGTCTCACCTTGTCAACTTGCTGACAGGGTTAACCTCTTTGGTCATGTGTACAAAGGCGTCCGACCTCGGATCAGAAGGTCCGTGGTTCGAATCCAATCATGGGACTCGGAAATGCTATGGCCGCTACACGTACACTTCTAGAATAATATTGCATCATCGTAGAGCACACCTGTCATTGTGCTCACTGCTGTTAGACATGAAGGTCAGTTCTTTCAGGTCTACTAATCCCACCCCAATCATGTTTGAGCACCTTCCAGAGCGGTCGTATTCGGCTACGGCGGAATCCTGAAATCTTTCTCTTGTCTACGCCACACTAGGGCACGACGATCTGTGATGTTTAGACATTATCTCGATTCATCAGCGAAAAGCACTGGACCCCAGTCCTGGTTTGTGCAACTGGCGTGATCGCCAGCCCAATCCAAACGTGTCTGCCTGTGATGTCGAGTCGGTGGGAAGCGACGTGACTGGAGACCAGCCTCACGGAGACGATAACGCCTTGTCTGAGTATGGACACATGTCATTTCTGACTTTGGTAGCAGTCACGAAGTGATTGCGTGTTGTTGCAGTCAGGAGAAACCTTTTTTTCCGCTGTGCGGTGGAACGCTGTCGTTCAGCTGCATGTTGCCGCGTAGCTGATCCAAACGTCTGGTGTCGATTCCATACCCTACTGATCACATTTTGTCTGACACCAATTCTTCGGTCGTCAAACGCCGTCTTTGGCGCTGAGGGTCATATGTGCATTCAGTTGTTGCAGACTACAATAGCAAATGTTGTTGTTCTCTCTGAGAATGATGTGCAACGATTCTGTCACGATACAGCCAAACACAACGTGCTCATGACTGCATGCCTATGTCCGTTCATCATTAAAATTGGGGTCCTATATTGGTTACCCAATCATTGTGTGTACCAGGATTTGTTAATCTTTATTGGTTGGATGAAGTTTTATATCACCAAGACTTGATCCCCAGCAAACTTATAGTCAGAATATATATGTGAGATAGCTACGCAAAGAACAATGTAGAACGAAGTGGATTATTTCACGATAGAACATTGTTCTATCATGACGTCATTTGTGGAGATTCGAACATGCACTCGTTACTTGATGATGTCGTAAATTGGACGACGTTTTTGTTTTAGAGGGTAGTGTCTATCATGTGGAGTCCTATTTCCAGTGAATGTACGATGTTGTTATTATTATAGATTAGGTTCATATTACTTGGAGACCAGTAACATATGTTAACACTCAGAGCACCATACAATTCCAATAGACAAAGTCAAGTTATATAGGGAGGATTATACCATTATGTACAGGAAAACATACACCAACTATGCATAGCGCAGTCGCAGTTCCGGCATCCCTAAGTGCTCAATAATGGACACTACCAACGTAAGTCAATGCCAGTTTTTAGGTGACGCGGGCATTGATTCACTCAAGCGGTAATTGTTGATCTGGATAATTGGTGATCCGTAACTAAGTGATGTGGATAGGAACCGATCTGAGAATCTCACTACTGCATTGTCATTCAGCATGACTAATATTCTGAAGCGAATATTGAGTTTGTTCCAAATGCACAAGGCGGTCATAACCGTGCTGACTAAAGCTGCGAAATTGGAGTTAAGATTTGGACTGTGAATATATTTCTTATTGTATCACGTGCTAAAATATTAATATAATTATGTATAAGTTTTACATATGAAAGATGTATCTCTGTGTGTTTATGTATATCAGTGTCAGCTTCTGTATTTTAAATATCCCCCTGAAGTCACTTGTTCTACCCATCACCTTGCTTCACAGCACAAGCAGCTTTTAACAAAAGGTAGATGCATAGGGGTTATTGGCGACAATTTAGAATATTGTTTATTACCAGTGTACATATTAATCATGTAATCCGTTGGTTCCTCGGCAGGTTAAAGCCAACGGATATACATATGCAAATATCAAAGGTCAAATTTCGACTACTTTCCGTGTTTTAAAAACCAACATGGCGTCGCCCTTGTTCGGCGATCGAGTCAGAATTAACCATCGGGAATCTGGAGAAACTTGTGGGATAATTGTTATCATTATCATAAGAATAGTCTAATATACTGAAAATCAGTGTCTAACTGTGACGTAGCTAAGGCATGTTACAATTTCTGGCAACTTTGGAGATATGAATTACGAAACAATTTTGCGAGAACACCAGCCAAGCAGGATCGGTTTCCATATCTGTGCTTGTAGACCTCGGCGCCTTTTCCGCAAATTGAAATAGTCGGATTTGGCCGAAACATGTCCGAATTGTCACCTTGTTTCGTTTTGTCGCAGTGTGTACATCTGATTGCACGTCGTAGCGTTATAACAGGACAGGCTGACTGCCAACAACGTCTGACTGTGGCCTTGACGTCTTATAGACTAGGGCTGGAGCAGCTTTCTTTTGATAAAGGACATTCTTGCAACAGTTTGTGAAAAGTAATCTGGCTGGGTAATTTTGTGTAAAATTAAATTGGTTCAATGAATTTGCAACTACATGACCCACACAATGATTGAAATGTAATGTTGTGCCTATTGATTTTTCAAAGGGTAACATAAGATGTCTAAGATACGCATCAGCAGTTGTGTATTAAACGATGTTTTTTGTGACTGTTTTTTGAATGAAATAATATTGAAAAATACAACAACGTACAACTATGTTTTGAGTGTTGACTAAGCACCAATACAGTTCACTGGGTTTTTTTTCATATTATATATCAAACTTAAGACATTTTCAAGTGAAAAAGGAGCATATGACAAATCCAATGAAAGGTATAGTTTCTTTTGCTCCTGTCCTCTGTTTATATCCCTATCTAAGCATACAATTGATCTCAAAGGTCAACATTAACAACGTATGAAGAAGTATTAGCAGAAAAAAACCTTAATATTACATTGTTTTTCTTCAAACTATATGATTAATAAACATTTATAATACAAATGACCCCTTTGCGATCGCCTGCAAGCATGATTTCGTATTGGATTTCTATCCATTAACTACGAAAAACTGTTTTTCTATAGGCTAGATAACTTTCAAATCAATTTAACAGTATACCTCGTATTCCATTTTATATAAAGTGAGTGAGTGAGTATGGTTTAACGCCGCTTTTAGCAATATTCCAGCAATATCACGGCGGGGGACACCAGAAATAGGCTTCACACATTGTACCCATGTCGGGAATCGAACCCGGGTCTTCGGCGTGACGAGCGAACGCTTTAACCACTAGGCTACCCGACCGCCCCCATTTTATATAAAACTCATATAAGAATCCTTCATACCATACCCCCGCAACGGCATTGCTGATATCGCAAACGTGAAAGGCTAAATAGTTTACATAATGGTTTGGATAATTGCGTAGCTAAGTGCATGTACTCTAAAATACGGTTATTAATAATGTCCGGTCTGGTTGCTTTGCAAAAGTCCAGGGAGAATAATATAATTCTTACTTTGGATTCTTCTTGGTGTATTTATTGTAGACAATGGTCAACCTTAATCAAATCATTGTTGACCACTATTTTCATCATCAGGATTTATCAACAGTTGCCATGCCTACAAATAATTATATGATATACTGAACCGAAACGTCACCCCAAGTAACACTGCATGAAAAGTTGCCATTTAAATATTTAGGTAACTTTTGTCAAAGTTTCTAAAATTTAACATTTCCTTGTCCGGAAGAAAGAAATTTGATGATACGAAAAACAAAGCAGATGACAATAAAACCGATCGCCCAAACGCATCACGGCAACGGTCATGGTAATCCGATGCACGTGAGTTCCGTGCAAATTAAAATGCACATGCGTTCCCCCATTTCTTGCCCTATAAAAATCCACCCAGATCGGATAACATTCATTCGTTATTGAATTGCTACTACATGCCAAGATTGACAAGAAATCAGCGACGCCAAGCCATTGGACGATTGCAAACTGGACACACCGCCCGGCAATGAACCAATGCATTTCAAGTCCACGTAAGGACAATATACAGGCTCCAGCAACGGTACCAGACCACCAACACTACAGATGACCGACCACGTAGTGGAACACCAAGGGTCACCACCCGACGTCATGATCTTCAAGATCGCTTTGTTACTGCCGCGGAAACTGCTCGGGGACACACCAGCGACACATTAATTAGTGCGGACACCGTGCGTCGACGTTTGACGAGCAGACACCTCCACTGTCACAGGCCACACCGAGGACCCATTCTGACACCACACCACAGCACCAGCATCGGCGCCACCACAATGCAGGAGAGTCCTCTTCTCAGACGAGAGCCGTTACTGTATCTCAACAGCAGATGGCAGAGGGAGTCTGGCGACGCCGTGTTGAACGTTATTCGAATGCTTGTGTTGTTGAGGGAGACTCGTGGAGTGGTCCGAGGATCATGGTGTGGGGTGGAATTGGTCTTGCACAGAGGGTCGGCCCTGTGGTCTTCCAGAATATCGGTCCAGGGAGAGGCAATGGTGTTACAGCAGCTCGGTACATTGATCAAGTCTTGAGATCACACACCATACCTCATTTGGCACTTCGCCGCAACCACGAGTTTCAGCATGATAACGCCCGTGCCCACGCTGTGAGAGCAACAAGAGACTTCCTCCAGCAGAATGGCATCAGAACCATGCTGTGGCCCGACCTCTGTCCTGATTTAAATCACATTAGCACTTGTGGGAGGAGATTCAAAGACGGGTGAATGACGTCCGACCAAGGCCGACAACTACAGCTTAACTGCATCAGACGTTCCTCAGAGTGTGGGCTCAAGTGCCTATAGCCTTCATCAACCGCCTAATTCATTCCATGTATCGACGTTGCACGGAAGTCATCAATGCAAATGGCGGACACACGAGATACTGACTTGTGATGACATTTTCTCAGAGACTAGTGTTGTGTTTCACTTTAAGAACATTTGGCACCCTAAGTTTAACCTTGATGATCAGTTTCATCTTTTTAATTCTTCAAAGTATGTTTACAGTGTTTGGACAAATAAGGTTTCTCATATATCTTTCCATTGTGACGTTTCTTTTGCGGTTCAGTATATGTTAGCTTAATCAATATCATCTTCATGCAAATGCATCATTCTACGCTTTAAGTGGGAAGCATGATTCTCTCTCATTACTTTGTTTCATATACGCCTTAAAGTTTACACAGCGCCACGATGGTCTTCTACCACATGGTGTACTAATAGTAATATCCAGATGTTCTGTGTTAAGAATTAACAATTTATACTTTCGTATTTCAGTTATGGCTAGATTCCTGTATCTCCTGTATTTTTCGAGATGAGATGATAAGTTACCGCCTTAAGCCTACTTCTGAATCCTTTTTCGCTTACACATACGTTGTCTACTGGTTATCTTCCAAAAGGCGTACAAGCCTTAACACCTACAGCCCAGTACCCCTACACTTGGTTATAACAGAAAAGGGATTTCACCTACTTATAATGGAACAGCCCCAAAGACTAATTAATCCATGAGAGTAAAGGATGAACCAAGTAAAGATGAGCTGGATTGACATTTGGAAAGATTGAAAATAAAATATAATGTATATAAATATTCTTGGGGTTATTCCATTAAAATGACAAAGGTAACAGGCAGGAGATTAGGTGTGCATTCAACTGTGAACTTTGTTGTTATAAGCTGTAGGTGTTTTGGCATGTAGGCGTTTTGATAGGACGCCTTACTAATGCCTGCAGGGAACATCAAAGCAATTTATACTGTAATCACAAAGGTCGGAAAGACACCCATTACATACACAAAGGGGATTAACTAAAATTTATAAAGCAGCAAAATAAACCATAAACTAATTTCCAAAGAGAGGTTTATTGCATTTTAATCAACCTAACCTGACAGCAAACGATATTACAGAGTAGAGCACAAACTGGTCAGTTTGAGTATGGGCGGGATATGTTATCATGTTTTATTTTATACATTATGGCATGAAAAAGGACGACCGCCTCTATAGTCTAGTGGTAGAGCGTCTGCCTGTAATACTGAAGATCGGCGGTTCGGTACCCGGCCGCGCCATACCAAAAGACGCTAAAAGCTGGTACTTGTTCTTACCTGCCTGGTGATCGGCATTAAGTGCATAAAACAAGAGCTGGTCATACCATAGTCAGTTTGCGGTGTATGAGTGGGGTATTTATGATAAAATGCGGCATGGTATCTGAGTTGGCTGGCACTATACCAGTAGTCCGGATTAGTACAAGAAGCCGGACACACACAAACCCACTCACACACTCTCACAAACACACTAGCAGACACCCGCTTGCACTTGGCTAAGTTAGTGTAATCAACTTGAACGAGACGTTAAACCTTATTTCACCGAACCTCAACTCAAACATGCAACGTTCATGTACAGTGGCTATATGTAAATAGCTACATCGGTGTATATCTGAATAAAGTCACTTCCGCAGCCACTCTGAATGCAGGCCTGTTCTGGCTACTTCAAACGAGAAACACTTGCTCACTCACACTTGGAGGCGACACAAGTGTAATGACATTGTCAGAAGGGCTTGCGCACTCAATGAACCTTGGGGGTAAGTTCAATATCATTTGTACCTTTGAATGTTTTTAAGCAGCTGAACTCAGAAAACATGTTTTGTGTAGGTAATGTTTCTACAGGACGTAACAATTATTCACGGTGCAGAAACAGTCGAACGTTACTTTACCAGTGATAGTATCTCTCATTTACACGTGTCGCGATGTGTTTGTGTCATTGAATACGATAATAGTACCATCCTTCATGATTAGGGCTCTTATATGTATAGAGAAATGTGCGTTCGAGCGTGTGTGTGTGTGTGCGTGCGTGTGTGAGTGCGTGTGTGTGTGCGTGCGTGCGTGCGTGTGCGTGCCATAATATTGACGTGTTTCGGGTCTAAACTTTTTTAGATCATGAGCCATGTTTCGGATTGTGTTTAAGAGCTGCATGTGGGAAGGATTAGTCCTTCACTCTACCGCTTGTGCTCCGGAGATTGTTGACTTGATGAATGTCAATGTTTCTAGTCACAATAATCTTAGCTTGGTTTATTTGGATACTATTATGTAAATATTGTACCAAATATGTTGTAAGTCCTGGTGCTATATATGTATGTAAGTGCCCGTGAATCCGATTTGCACAAGTGATTTGCACAGTTTCAATATATGTTATATATCCTATGCACTTTATTTAAACAGGTATAAATTTGAAACGTGTTTTGATCATTAGAATGATATGCATTTTGTTGTAAACCTGTTTAAAATCTAAACATGTTTAGATTATGGGGCTGTTGTGTTTAGGTGGTGTTTAGGCTGTGAGACGATAGCTGAATTCATGTGCTTAGGGCTAAAACATATTTACATGGAACAACAAGTATTTTGCGTTTTTTGTGTGTATGAGACGGCCATTAGAACGACCCACCGACCTTCACCTCTGTGGGCAGATGCTCTCTATCCACTAGACCACGGAGTCTGATTAAAATAGGACCGGAGTTCCTCATAATCATGCGTGTTGCATCTGCCGATTCGGACTAAACTGGGTCGTGTGGTCACGAAATGGTTACTGACGTGCGTTATATGGTACTCCACAGGTGGGGATTGTTGCCATTTATTCAATGGTTTGCCTGGTAAGCTTGGAATATTTTACAGACCGCACTCATGTAGATGTTCTTTGACTTTGTCGTTAACTATTTGAACAATATGCACTCAAGTGTTTCTTCGTGTCAAATTGTAATGATTGCTCCCGCTTTAGAACATATGGTAAATATTTAGAAAACACTTATCCAGGTGAGAGTTTTCATGCACAAACTAGCTGATTAAAGGAAACGTGCGTTTTAAGTTATAGATAATAGATCTTTAGTTGTTTTTACATGGAAACCATCATGTCACAAAATCTTTACTGTGTTTGTTGTCAAACATACGTTAGCGTTGGAAGGGAGTAGCGCTAACCCCCCTGTGTCTGCTGCGAAGACGCTGCTCTTCACGCAATAATGAAAACCCCGCAACAAGGCATACAACCATGTCATCTCAATCGGATCGTACAACCGAGGCACGGTTACACTGGAACGTGGATGTCAATATTTCAGTGTTCCAAAAAAGCGTGATATTTTCATGCCAATCAATAAAATATCTAGCCCTAAGCTTAGGAGTACGCACAGTTATGCATTCTATGTCCAAAAAAATGTGTACACCGATATGAATAAAGAGCTGTTATATTGGATGGCAAGAGGTATGCCGAAGGCACACAAATAGGGAGAAGTGAAGGGAGGGGGAGTGGGAGGAGGAGGGGAAGGGATGGCACACTGGTGTTGTCAGTGAGCCATTCATGATCATATGGCTTTCACTGTAATATTTTGCCTTTATCTCCCAATGGAGTATGTTTCGTCATATAATCGAGACTGATCGTTGGTGTTTTATATTTAGTGGTGTGAGCAAAACCAATACAAGTCTGCATATGTACGACTGGGACTGTTATCTATATAAAAATCCAAAGTATAAACTTGTCGCAACAAATGTAACACTCATTCTTCCACTTGACAGAATACTTGGTGTTTTTTAATTATTAAAATTTAATCATCGTGAAAGCCAACCTATGCCATATCTTGTCGTAAAAGTCTACTTAAATTGATTGTACGGTCAGTGACTTGGATAATTATCGCATTCCCGTTCGCGACAAACCCTTACCATAATCACAATGGGATTCAGACCATACACTCTTCAAAAAAAGAAACGCACATTGAACCTGACTACACACAAAATCCGGTATATAAATTGGATATATGTTATTGGAAGATATTGGTGGCCTGATATTCGACAAACGGTGCGTCAAAACAGTGAAGCAAAATGCACGTGCGAGTAATGGTATACGTAACTCGAGGTAGCGCAGCATAAGCCAATAATTTGTCATTCAATTGTCAACATTTTTCAAGTTCGAAAATGCCGAGACTCGGCACTGTCAATCGGAACACCGCCATAGGACGTATCCAAAATGGGGAATCGCAGTCTTCAGTTGCACGCCACTTCAACGTCCACCATAGCACCATTTGCCGCCTTTGTGACCGATACACACAGTTCAATTTTACTGCAGACCGTCCGAGAACGGCCGACAAAGAGTTACCACCCCCGCAGGATCGCTACATTCAACTGTTCCACCTACGTCATCGCAAAGCCACAGCTACGGAGACGCAGGAGGCATCCCTGGTTTGAGGAGGATATCGGACCAGACTGTCAGGAACCATCTTCGCGATGCTGGAATCCGACCCAGAAGATCAGTTATCGTCCCCATAATTGCAAAAGATGCATCGACAGCGACGCTTGCGTTCGTGCCACACCTTACAGACTTGGATGTGAGAAACTGGAGACGAGTGTGGTTTAGCGGTGACTCACAATTTCTTCTTCACCGGCGAGATGGACGACAACTTGTTTATCGTCCCACATCGCGCTTTGCCCCACATTGTGTACGTGAATTCGGCGGTAGTGTCATAGTGTGGGGGACCATCTTCTACACCACGAGATCTGACTTGGTTGTGGTTCAGGGAAATTTGACAGCAAATCGCAACATGAATCAGATTCTTCAACCTCACCTTTTTCCAATCATTGACTGCCAGAGGGACCTGTACATGTTTCAACAGGACAACGCTCCACCGCACACAGCTCATTTCTCGCGGTAGACTACCTTCATAATGCCAACATCAACGACTTGCCCTAGCCGTCGCGATCTCCAGATCTCAACCCAATCGAACACCTCTGGGATGAACTCGACCTGTGCGTCAACGCCAGAACACGCCGCAGACACTCCCACAACTGACCAACGCGTTCCAAGCTGAATGGCGCAGAATTCCGCAGGACAGAATTCGTACACTTATCCAGTCAGTGGAGATGCAGAGCCGTGATTGCTGCCTGGGGCGATCATACGATATACTGAGTTCAGCGCAACCTTGTGGCTTTATGTGATATGACAATGAACAGTTTTCAATGCCTTTGTACAACGACAACATGTGACTATCGAGCTCCAAAATGTCATATATTTTTTCTCTGATAATAAATTTGATACATCGACGTTATTAGGTACAATACGTTTGCTTAAAATCTACCTGTGCGTTTCTATTTTTGAAGAGTGTATATTGAGCATGTGTCTCTGAGTCACTTTGAAATAGCTATGTCTAATGTATGTTCTTATTGACTTGTTAGTTCTAATTCAGGACAAACAGTTTTATAGCTCCACGCCGTTTTGTAACCCAGATTCCCTCCTTGCCGAAAAAAGTCTTGATATCAAAACGTACATATGTCCCTCCTTTGGATAGATAGATCTGATCAAATAAAAGCGACACAATCCTCTCCATGATCATTAGAAATATCTGCCAAATGCGGCGTCCATTGCACGGTTTTGACGTATGTGTATGAATCACTATCAAATAGTGATGATACAAGTTGTTCGCAAATAGGTGAGCATATCCTGCCCCATCTGTGGCACCCGCCTCAAACACTTGCACAGGCAAGTCAATTGTGCACCTGAGAAAACACGGGCACGCTTCAAAACATGGAATTGCATCAGACATCCTATTTTTCAACGATTCGTCAATTTGGGAAATGTCCTCAACATGTCAACCATAAAACCGTTTGAAAGCTTTACTAAGGCATTGAATGTTCTAAACCTGATTAGTGTCGTGTGACGCTCTTTGAATCTCCGTAGAAAGAGTATTGTTGTCCACCGTATTTCTTTGAAGGTAATGAATGTCACCAGCAGAAACACCAGAAGCAGTGCTCCAGGCGTCCGGTTAACGTCGTGTTCCACCCAAAACTACATGTACATGTTCGATAAGTAAATGTTTGCTCAGAGGAACCTGCGTGTTAGATTTCTATTAAGTGTTTATCTCGACCCAAGATGATAAACAAATGCCGCCCGCTCCGAAGACGATGTAATAAGAAAACGGAAAATAACTCATGGTCATGATTAAAGTGGAACAATGATTATCAATACATTGTTCTATTGTTAAAATCTACCACTGACTGTTAGAAAGGAAGGCCTGGGGAGACACCATCGATCTCCTTAAGATCTCTCCAGAATATTAAATCCTCGGTGGGCTCGTATTTCGTTTACAACAAATGACAGCGCCGGGTGCGTAGTGGTTCATTATCTGTGCATACATGTACACATGCAAGGACGTCTGCAATCTGGACATGGGTACGATGTTTCAATATGAAGGTAAGTGCTTAACAATATATATGGGGACTACAGCCATTTATTATACACAGCGAAAGCGGTCGGTTCCACAGGGTAGTCATGAGGATGAGGTTTTTATTAGAGCTGGTGTGTATGTTGTTCAACGTCGTAATCAGCAAAATACCAGCTTTATGGTCTGCAGAGTCTGAATCCAGTGAGAGAGATCATGAGCAACTATCCACGACGGGGACCACGGAATTCCCACGGGGGTGGTGGATGTTTCATGGGTATAACGTAGCAGGAACACTCCAACTATCCTATATCAGCATGTAGGCCTGTTGGTGAATCAACATGGTCCGTATTTAAACACGTTTGTTCCTCATTGCAAATGTCTTTGTATACATAGAATTGTAAAAATAGAGACACTTTATGGACAACTTCTCTATTTACTGTAAAGGCGACGTTTCGGTTTAGATCCTTTCACCGTTGTCACACAGGGACAACGATAGCTTTTTCTATTTTATCATCCGCCAACTTCTAAGTAATGCCGATTAAAGAATTCATGGAATTATACCGAATATGAATTCATGACGCCACCACTTCTACGGTCGCTGCCATATACTGTAGTAAGAAGGCAGGAATAGTGTTATTTCATTGCAATTTCATTTCCTCTAACAAGAAACTAAATAGATATTTTAGTTGTGTGTCTATTCTATACATGTATTGACATGAAAATGTTTCGCGCCTGGCTTCCGTAACGAAATATATCCCTGATTTATTCAAGACGGTTGATTGACAAGTTATGGAAGAAATTGCGTTATCTTTTGAAAAAGGGAAATTTGTTGTTGTGGACTTTACATGATGTCAGAGCGGTATATCCACAATACTATGAGTCAGTTGAGTCGCTGCATTTTCCTCAAGTTTGTCCATTTTCCAAAGGTTCCAGACCTCTATTTATTTCCCTGACTTGTCACAACAAAACGATATTCTCAACTGACTCTTCTCAATTGACTCGTCTATGTGAATCAATCTTCGAAAATGTTTCATGCTGGAGGTGGGTGTGTTAAAACTTCAGTCACTTGCTCATTATGACTGAGTTTTGCTTTAAAGCACTGCATTACTTGCTGAACATACATATCAGAGCAGTTGTTAATATTATCAAAAAGAATTTTGAAAATCGATCCACTTTCAACAAACGGCAAGTCAGCTCATTAAAAGTAAGTGTAAGTTGAGCATAATGATCGATATAAATGCTATAATAAGAACTTTGAAAGATGATTTTTTTAAACATTATGGCTGTTTTATTTTATTATTCTTTAGAATGTAAACATGATTACTATTATGTAGTGTCAGATTATGTGCTTCGTTCGATGAATACATGCTGGCATTTACTTAAATTGTCATTCGATAGGCTCCTTGACCCATGTGTATGTGCGTGCTTGGCGTCATCTGGGGTATTTAATTAACACATATAATCTATTTCGCGGGAACTAATCATATTTGAGGCATCGCATAATATAGTTCTAATCAGGCGAGTGGTGAGGATGTAATAAAGGTCTTACCCTCATGAACTAAAACATAATCTTGTTCAACCAAATCAGGATTAATCATGGGTTGAAATGAAGGAAACACCGTCCTGACACTGTAGTTCGTCCTGGGAGAACATTAATTTATTGTATGAGTTATATTTCATGAACAATGTGCCAGTCTGTTATAGTAGTTTATATAAAACATGAATGTACGACTACATTTAATACGGCATTTCACATCTTTCTGATGCTAATAAATAATCAACGCAAATTGCTCTGTCCAAGATTTCGTTGGTAACGGTCAAAGGTTTGTTTAAATGAAATTAGCGCCATCCTTTCTTGTAAATATATTCTACTGCAATGGAATTATTGTAAATATCTCTTGGAGAGGGCACTCTCGACAAAACTTGTGCCAATTTATTTTCCATTAGGTGTAAAAAATGTGTTCAAGAATAAGTAATCTCGGTTATCTGCCGACACAGATTCTACTGGGCGTAAAAGTCAAATTATTGATACAAATTTTATGAATGGATTTTTGAAAATCAGTGATGACACCAGGTGTTCGCGGAAAGGGTAGGCGTATCCTGCCCTAGTGGTAGCACCCGCCACTCAAACAATGTACATACAAACGTAAGTGCCTGATTGTTGTCAAACTCCGCACCCAGAAAACCTCCAGCCTGTAACACAATCCTTCAAGACATTTGAAGGGAAGAATGTAGTTATATTTAAAATAAGCCTTTATAGATTAATTTCATAATCATCCCAAACTGTGTGATGTCATATCCTGAATTCATTTAACTTTGTGACGAAGAGCAACATATCTCAAAACATGTCATTTATTTGAATCTTTATTAAAACTAACCTTTTTTACTATCTTATCAAGCAAGCAGGAGGCCGTTTGTGTAAATACAATACTTTATATCCAAGAACTACTTGTATGACCATTTTGTCATTATTATTGTAATGATCTTGGCAGTAATGATGGCAGTAATGATCTTGGCAGAGTCCCTTTGGCATGCCAGAAAACGACGATACATGGTTCTAATTCCGATTCGCACCGATAATATATTTAGGTTTGTCAGCACCATACCCGTGCCCGCTCACATGGTAAAAACGTCTAGAGGCATTCACCCCGGTACAACTAGTTGGTACGACTTGTTGTATGCAATCAGTTGTACGAACTGAAGTTGTATACAACTCGGCATTTACACGGCGGCGAGTTTCAAACAACACGGATCTCGCGGATCTCTGACCAAATCCTTATGCAATGTCACCGCTGGTTGCCGAGTTAATGTTCAGACGTACAGTTTTGAAAAATTAACGCTGTGTGAAAATTGAGATCGCGCGACTCTGAGCTAACCTCTGAGTTTGCAATCTTTTGGAGTTGTATAGCATTAAATTTTATACCCCATGTGTAAGACTAAATACAAGATGAAAAGCTGTAAGTGATAGATGTTGTCCACGTTCTGGTTTTGCTGACGAAAAAACATGTAATATATATGTCGCCACAGTTTATCGTACATCGATAGAGTACAGTGCGACGATAGGGTTTTATTTCACAGCTGTATATAAACTGTAAGCGAACAAGATTCTGCCTTATATCCGAACGACATAATTTTAATTATGCTGCAGTGTATTATATTCACAAAGCATTTTATTGGAAGAATATGCGTTTCACGACACGATCAATGTCAATTTCTATGTCCAAACAAACAGCAGATTATCAAATGTGTCGTAAATCGTATTGCATTTTAGAAAATATTAAATAGTAAAAGAGACAGGTACCTATTTTGCAGCAGTGAAATGTTATTACTGGGCGAAAATATTTTCAAGATGTATTCAAAAATTATTAAGATTAAGATAATTAATTAAGATTGAAACAGTATACTACTTCAGGAAATGAATTGTGTGTACTCAACGATGTTGACGTATAATAATATGACTAGCCTAGTGGTTAAAGCGTTCGCTCGTCACGCAGAAGATCCGGGTTCGAATCCCGACATGGGTACAATGTGTGAAGCCCATTTCTGGTGTCCCCCGCCGTGATATTGCAGGAATATTGCTAAAAGCGGCGTAAAACCAAAGTCACTCACTCACTCACTAATAATATGACACTGCCGGTAACCCCATTCACAACAGCGTGTTCACTGATATCGGTACGCGGCATATTCAGGGTTAGATTTTCCTTGATGCAGGGATCGCTTACATACATAAATGAGTCATGTAAGTTAAATAATCAGACTCAATCTGAAATCAGCATATTCTTTTTGTTTTTTATGATTCAATTCTACCCTTAAGACTATGTGGGAAGGCAGGGCAATGCCGTCGTCAGTGTGCGTGATTTTACGTCAGTCATGGCGTCAAGTGGAACAATTTCTGTTGACTTTTCCAAATCATTGTCAAAGTATCTGATGATTATTCATCAATTCCTGCATACGATTAATGGTGTTTTGACAAAGAGCAGACACCCGATAGTTTTGTTATTGAACCTCCCGTTATTGAACTATCCGTTATTCGAATAAATAATCACATTGAGAATTGGTAAAATGCGAAAGAGGGGATATTTTCTTTATACATTATGTTCAGATGTCGTACGTACATGTGCGTAATCTTTGCCTAAAATAGTTGTTAATGGCATCACATAGCAGATACTTTCCCGCAGAATCGAAAACTGTGACGTGTTTTTTTGTGTACGTGTACGTTTTTGTGTACGTGATTGCATCTAGCCCAACAGTGCACAGTCACTTTGCCTGTCGTTTCAAACAACACCTTGAAAGGTTTAACCTACAGAATTGCATGCAACTAGCTGTACCGTGTGAATGCCCCTTAGACACGCATCACCTCTGTCTCTTCTTCAGCATCAAGCAAACACGATATAATTCATCTGAAATGCTGTTCAAAACTGCGTAAAATCCAACTCTTTTTTATTCATGGGAATTAACACCTGGCTACATTCAATAGTAAATGTTTACAATACACAATATGTTTGAAAGACTGACTTTTTCGAAATAGAAGAGTCCGTTGTCCGATACCGACTTTATTATGATCGCCTGTTTATGAATCACTATCAAATAGTTATGATAGTAGGTGTTCGTTAAAAACTGAGTGTATCCCATTTCAAACACATGCAAGGGAAAGTCAAAATAAGGAATTGCCTCGGACATAATTTTTTGTCACTGATCTGAGTTAAACATGTATCTTACATGTATGACTACTTAGGTATGCCGGTGTGACATTGAAAATGGACCTGCGTTGAAAAGTGACGCGGGAGTCAGTATTCAACGTTGAAAACATACCCGGTCTCAGTTTTCAACAGACCCGGGTCACTTTTCAACCGTTGAAAAGTGACCCTGTCAGCTTACCAAGTCGTTAAATAGTGACCCGGGCCTCGCGTTGAAAAGTGACTCCGTTGAATTATGACTTGTGGTTTATTCTGCTTTCCAGAAGACTTTGGCAACATGTATAAATTGATGAGGGTTGGAGGTGACACGCATTTATAGGTATGTGTTGACGTATATATATACAAATTGCCATGGTTCCTGGCTTTAGAAATGGTTGTCACGATGTGGCTGACATATTGCCGATGTGACGTGAAGCATTAACTCATTCACCCACTTTAGAAATGTCCAAAAATGTGTGTGCATGTACAGCTGTCCAGTGACTTCTTGTGCGAACGCTTGCACGTGTGTTATGTTTGTTTGATTGGGTTTTAGCTAGATAGAAAGAAGTACACCGAAAACGTCCCCAACTAAAGACGTTCCCACGCATAAAATGTTCATGGTGGTGTTAGGAATAGCGTTAAATGATTATTTTTTCGAAGTGTTAACATGATGTCAAGTATATTTCGGTACAAGCATATATAAATGTTGTGATCTGAGGTCATTCTGACTATGACATTAAAAGCACCATTCGCATTCGAAACCATTAATCTAATGCATGACATAGGTCTGAAAGGGAAGACTTCAAGTGTTAGCAGCTAACAAAAGGACGTGCCCACAACGTTGTAAGAACGTTACTTTGTTTAAGCAACGTGACGTTGTCGTAATATTGCTACAACGTATTAAAGCAGCCAATAAGTCGAACGTTGCACAGACGTTGCATGGTTCCACAGGAACGTTCTCGTAACATTACTGGGAGCCTACATAGTAACCAAATAGTAACCAGCGAATGCAACGTTGCCTGGACCCCCTGTGTTAACTGGGTTATTAGCATCTCTGTTGGAAGGGTGGATCACATCATCATCATCGAATTAGGAATACCAACAGCAACATACCAAGTTTGTTTTCAAAAGATTAAACTTTTTTACTATACTGAACAACAAAAGTTCCTGTGACATTGAATAAGACTTAATGCAAAGTTATGTTTTTTACCAAATCTGAAACAATCTCGGTTCGCAGCACATAAAAGACTCCTGTAAGTGTTCAAATGGTTTAATTTGCCATACTGACTTCAGAAAATGAACATGCCAAAATGTCAATTTACAAATCAATAGCGTGTGTGTCCACCTCTGGTTGCGATGCAAGCAACACATCTTCGTCTCATGAAATGGACCAGGCGTTCTGTGGGATATCTGTCCATATCTGCTGGAGCAGGTTTCGAAGTTCCTGGAGTGTCTATGGAACACGTGGTTGACGTCGAATGCGCAGATCCATTTCATCCCACATGTGCTCGACTAGTGAGAGATCAGGGGAGCCAGCCGGCCAGGGGATGACATTCACGTTGTTTGTTGAAGAGAGACCTGAACAAGTCGAGCCATATGAGGCCGGGCGTTGTCATGTTGAAAGGTAATGCCTGGGCCATGACGACGCAAAAACGGTAGAATAACAGGGCCGATGATCTCGTCGCGGTAGCGCTGTCCATTGAGATTACCGTCTACCACTAACAAACGGGTCCTCTGTCTTGCTGTAATCCAACCCCATACCATAACGCTGGTGTTTCTGTGGACGTTAAATTGTCTTGCAACATCACGTTGAGTCGATCCTGCTTCAAGCATACCAATGGCTCGCAGACGCTCATTTTCGGACAGGCGTGGCATTTCGTAATGTTGAATAATTGCGTAATTTTGTTGTTTTTCTGAGTGGTTGTTGTCAGCACAATGCTAAACAATGCATATGGAATCCCGTTAACGCACACGTTTTTATACCCATTCTTGGGTAGTGAAATGCATGGGGCTTGCATAAAAGTCAACTTTGTCATGGAATGCATGCTTTTCTGTAGCAGTTGCGTTTTTGTGACTTGATTCCATACATGTACTACAATAATGAAAACCAAACTTTACTTGTTTGAAAAATACACCAAAATACACCAAAATATTGGTGTCACAGGAACTTTTGTTGTTGAGTATAGTTTTAAAAATGTCAAACACGCTATAGATCACACAAATGCAAGGCTCAAAGACATATCTGCATACTATGGGTATTTCAAGATAAGAAAGTTGAAAACCTATCCAAAGGGGCAATGCTCTATTACGTCAGTGAACTGCTTCCGTAACGGTGTGGCAATGTAGGCAACTCTTCAAAAAAACACAAAATCAAAGAGAATGAACTCGTTTAAAAAATTGACATTGATGTTGCACTTTACACAATTCCTATAGAAGCCTGTTTTAATTGTGAAAAGTGCTATGCACGATTAAATGAAAAGAAACCAAACCAGCACTATTTCAAAAACTTCAGTAAACTGTAGTAAAATCTGTGAAATTTGCCGAATTTCAAAAATTCACAGCGAATTTTGGAAATGTGGACGTTATCAAAAGCCTTGAGCCTAAAACACTTGTTGTAAGTAGATAACGACGAGCATTCTCTACCACATTAAGCTATTCTATACAATACGATGGAGAATACCCATATACTTGTACCTGTTCTAGATTATCTAACAAGACCACGCACCAGTACGCGCCAGCTAGGTTGAGATGGATACTGTTCGAGAATGTGGGTTCGACCTGTGACCTACAGAACTAGCCCCCGGTGATTTCCACTTGTCCCCTAAATTAAAAAAGCACCAGCGGGGCTGAAGATTTGAGGACGACAACAATTGACGGCTGGACTTTAAATCGGGCATTAATGATTGGAAAACCAGATGAAACAAGTGTGTGAAACTGGAATGGGACTATGTTGAAAAATAATTGTAACTTTAACCAGAATTTCAACTTTAAGTTTGTGAGGCTCAAAGCGTTTTGATACCCGCTCGTAAAAGTACTTTGTTTATTAATTAAATCTTAACAAAAATAAAGATTGAAAGGTAGCTGGATTTTTGGTTGTATAGATCTATAGGTTTGGCCAGTAAATCTTGAATCTGGATTTTTCCCGTTTTAATAAATCATGAAACGCCCCCACCCTTCTCCCTACCGCACTCAAAAAGACATACATGTACGTAAAACAGCTGATGCAAGCTGACAGATACGCAGTCAGAAACACCCGGATAAAGATACTAAAAAGATTTAATCGATTATTTCATTCAATCTTTCTATTTACACTAGAAGTCATAATTCAACGGAGTCACTTTTCAACGCGAGGCCCGGGTCACTATTTAACGACTTGGTAAGCTGACAGGGTCACTTTTCAACAGTTGAAAAGTGACCCGGGTCTGTTGAAAATTGAGACAGGATATGTTTTCAACGTTGAATACTGACTCCCGGGTCACTTTTCAACGCGGGTCCATTTTCAATGAGTCTGCAGGTTAAACTTAAACGCAAAATCTCCCGTTAAGTTACTATTGTGATATGTCATTTTCTGCAGAACATGTGCTTGCATTACACAGCTTTGTACGGTGTAGTGTGTACACAAAAGCGATCAAATTACGATGTTATGACACAATCCTTCATCTGTGCTTAAATCACGGATACTATTTCTCCATAATCCTTCTTTGCCTCCTCATCCTCAAAACATAATCATTTTCGTCGGTGTATTTATGTTTCTGATCACTAAATTATTTGACAAGATGCTTTATCTGTGCAGTTTCGCTCATACTAATTCCCCATAATTGTGATTTATATTGCCACCATAAAATGTAATGTGCGTGTATTGATATCTCTGATTACTATTTATATCCAAATAATGAACATTGTGTTATTAATGTCCGTTGTAGGCCATGAAATAAAATATCATACAAATCCGTATAATTAAAACATTATGAATAAATAACGCAGTGTACGAGCAACATGCATAACAATTTAGTGATTTCTTCCAAGCAATGTCTTCAATTTCGTGGTTGGCGTTCTGAGATGAAAGATTTAAATTGATTAAATGTAGTGCTCCAATTAGATGATTTCTTCTAAAGGTTTAGTATATTCATAGTACTGTATTAATTTTTCTTACCAGTGCCACCTTTCAAATAAACAATCAGGCCGGTGGTATTCTTTATATAATCGAACAGTGAGTGCTTCCGTTCGCAATTTCAAAGATATGTAAATATCGCGAACACAGACAATAATATATGACGCACGTGGACACTGCGTTCTTTCTGTGCACAATGCGTACCCATTACGTCAATGGTCTTCCTTGCTGAGTTTCCGACTAAAATTAAACAATGTTTCTTTGATAATCCAGTTTCTGTCACTCAGTCATTTCACAATGACATGTTCTTGTCAGATGCAAGACCAGATAATACATGTGTTATATTCTATAGCTGTAGTGAAATGTGTTAAATGTCGCGTTCAAGATTATTGAACGTGTACGTGCGTGTGTCTGCTTGTTTTGTTTGTTTTTATTTTTATTTTGTAGTGCTAATTCCACTGAGATACCATGCCGCAGTTTAACATAGAACTAAGAAAACTGGTCTTCACCTCTTCGGGGAAACGCGTTATCCACAAGTCTCACATGCCAGAAGCATAACTCTACAATATGTTAATGAGGAGTTTAGTTGCACATTTATCTCAGTTGGTCATTATGGTTATGTAATAACACACTACATCGTCCCCCGACTAAGGCTTACTGTCTGGTACTAATAGGGGGAAAAAGTCAAAGGCGCCGCTATTCGCTGTGCAGAGTTGCGTCCCTTGGACACGCCAGGAACCTATGATTATGGGTTCGAATCCCGGTTCGCCCCGATTACGTTTCTAGCTTTGTCAGCACCATACCCGTGCTCATGGGTTTCACCGAAGTGGTAAACGTCTGCATCTGCATCAGTCTGCATTTCTCCCACATTAAGCTGACACGCCGTGATATGACTGGAATACTGTTAAAAGCGGCGTTAAACCCAACTCACTCACTCACTCTGGTACCACTAGAATGGGAGCGATAACCATATCGATATGCAGTTCCGTCATATTTCGGCTTTCAAAATAAGTCCTGGATGATTTCACCTCAAACAGACTTCGTGTATTTTTGTGTCAAGTTCGCACACCTGCTCAGTATTATACTCATCAATTATACATTTTCCGAAGCCGACTATTGATTAATGGTATTATGCCAGAACATGACCAATCATTAAATGCAAGAAAACATGATATACAGTGTAGTTGAAAGGCAGCCGCCAAACCCCATCAATACTGCATATTTTACCTGAACCACCACCACACGTTATGAATAAGGATTTTTAAAACTAACAATGTGACATGCCAGCGGAAATAAAGGCTCATGAAATCTATTCAGTCGATGTTTTGCACCTAAGCATGACCCAAGCCCAACTGTACATGAGGTAGAAATACCTTTAACTTTCAACCTAATGGGACTTTGTGTAGTTTTCAATAAGCCTCAACATGACAATCACACAAACGCGTTAAGCTGTTAGGCTTTCTATGGTTTTGCCTTGGTCACTCTCATCAGGAATGACGGTACCATTATCTTGTGGACTGTATTTGTATATAAGGAAAATTATTCAGACAAGTACTTACAATTAGTGCAAAATATACCATTGTCCTTGTAGTCGTGTAGGGAAAGAAGAAACACGTGAGTAGCCTTTGCCATCCCGCTTTCATACATAAATATTCCACTGTTAATCACACTGTTTATTCGCACTAACCACAGCAATAATTACTCTACTTGAAGCAGAGGTATTTACTTACTTAATACCGTTACTTTATTCTGGTTCAGATACAAATTATAACCAAGGTAATTTAACTCCTAAGAAATGGTGGTCCGTGGTCTAGTGGTAGAGCGTCCGCCCGGCCACTTGATACCAAACGAAGTTAAAAGTTGTTGTTACCCTGACTGGCACGTGATATTAAGGGGCTAAAACAAGGACTGGTCGGCTCGGAGGCAGTGTACTGTGTCTAAGTGGGGTATTCATGTTAAACTGTGGCATGGTATCTCAGTGGGCTAGCACCATAAATCGGTATCAGTCCGGACAAGTACATGCACAGGCAGATTTCAATATCCTGTATGTCCTCCATTCACGAAGTACTGTGCCTTGCACCTATTGTCCATTGACAAAATGAGAGTACGGGTTACACTTTGGGGAATGTAATATTTTCCCAATCGTTCTGTAGTGCATGTTCAAACTGTTGCAGTGTATGTGGTTCAGAACGACGCTGTCGCACTCGGAGATCCAAATAGTCCCATCAGTGTTATATTGGTTTCAAAGATTGTGAGGACAATAGGAGGACCTGTTCTTACGATGTTAACTGTAATTACGCGATAAAATGTAACAAGCTGCGGTGAATTGTATACTAACACTGCGGTTAATAGTATCATAACTGAAATCCGGTGAAGTGTTTTAAAACCTGTGCACATTGTAACAACTCATACTGCGGTAAATTGTACAAACTCTGACGTAAACTGGATGAAGTAGTATTAATTTGCCAGTACTCAAGGAAACCTACATGATCATAAACAGTTCTCCATTGCTGGTTAGGGGCGGTCGGGTAGCCTGGTGTTTAAAGCGTTCGCTTGTCACGCTGAAGACCCGGGTTCGATTCCCGACATGGGTACAATGTGTGAAGCCCATTTCTGGTGTCCCCCGCCGTGATATTGCTGGAATATTGCTAAATGCGGCGTAAAACCATACCCACTCACTCATTGCCATACTTTGCGTGCTTGACACAACTGACATCGCAATTGACATGTTGTTGCGTGAAAACGCAATCCTGGAACTGCTGCTGCTGTAGAGGATGCTGTTGTACACATTATCCCGCAAATGAGATATCTGTAAGAAAAGACTTGAGTAGGTCAAGTGAAGTACCATGCTGTTGGTATCGATACCAAAGTCTGTATTCTGAGACCTTGCCATTACTGTGTATCCTTCCAATCATCCGATGACGTTGTTCCGCTGTGCTTCAGTCAGCTACAGCATGAATTTTCAGTTGAACAGTTCTTGACAGCACCGAGACCGACCCATCCCCCAATCCCCTACGTTTTCAGGCCCTGCTATTCCTGGCGTTTCACGTGCACATGCATCGATCTCGTGGTTCACGTGTGGTAAATTTCTGTATATTTACACGTGGGCTATGCATTCGGGCGATGCATGCAGGGGTACAATGTGTGAATCCCATTTCCGGTGTCCTCCGCCGTGATATTGCTTGGATATTGCTAAAAGCGGAGTAAAACCATACTAGTACTCACTCACTCATTCAGATGACTTGATTATATACTCTTCAAAACAAGAAACTTGACATAGATGTAAAACCACTTTTTGCCAAATATCTAAAATAATTACATTAAATGAGAACCAAATAACAGAAAGATGGCGTGTCTATAATTCGAGAAAACACATGCAAAACACATAAACGTAGCGTTGGGGGATCAATTTTACAGCTTCATCCAAACGCAACCGCCTGTAAAAAACGTGCAGCACAGGATCCTACATTCAGGGGATCGAGTCTGTGCTTGAAGGTAGATGTTGCAATGGTGCGTTTTAAACGTTGTGCTGTCAGTAGAACAGTTGCATGTGTGTGTAACACCAGTATTGATTGCAAACACACACTGAATGATTTAACCAGAAGTCCCAGAAGAGTACTGGGGAGAACTTACTTTGAAATTGCGCATTGTTTGACACCTGTGGGAATAACAATGTCTTCCCTCTTGCGTTAAAGTAAAGTTCCTCTCATCACAGTTTTTGTGGTATAGAAAATGAAACAATACATAATAAAGAACTTGCCATTACTTTGCATCTTGTGAGATACGTATTGATTCTTTTCTTTCGTATCTGTAGTATTAACGCGTAAACAAAACGATTACAGGCTTGTGAGTCTGCTAGGCCAATGGATGTGGAAATGGCCACATTCACAATAAATCACTATATACCTACCTCAACATCGGGAAAACAACAGTAAAAATGCGCCTAGTCCCTCCAAATGATAGAATGATAGAATGGACAGCGTCAGTATATCTTAATAAAGTTCCTGAAACATCTTCAAAACCAAAATAAATCTCAATGAAACTATCTTATTTGATTCAGTAAATGTGATTTGACTGATCTCAAAACACTTCCGCCCTATTACTTGTCTGAATACACAATACAAAATATTTACAGGGTGTCTTACATATATTGTGTCATCATATTGCGCATCAAATGACATTATTCACATGGAGCAGACATGAGCCAGAAAGGGATGTTGGGGTTGTAAGGATCAACTACTATACGTACTTAGGGATGCAGATTAGGGACAAACTCCAGAATGCCCATATCAAGGACAAACTTCTGGCATAGTACAAGTGTAGTCATATGAAAATCTGGTGTTCAGACCTAAACGCTCGCAACAAAGTCAAAGCCACAAATACTTATGCTGTACCCGTCCTTTCATATTCTTTTCGTGTTGTTGATTGGACGAAACAAGAAATTCAGGGTATTAACACCCTCACACGAAGAATCATGTCAGACAATAGATGCTAGCACCCTCGCTCTTCCCTCGATCTCTTATATTTACCAATCATGACGGGAGGGCGTGGATTGATTAACGTTGGGGCGCTCCATGATAGAATTGTTTTGAGCACTTTTGCACACATTTATTTGTCTGATGATCCTTTTGTGAAGCATGTCAAGACATCATGATGACAACAAGGCATTCCACAGTTTTCTGTAACGAGCCAGGAATGTGGGACATAATCTCATTGTCAGTGTTGATTACGTTGATGGTTCTGTAGTGCTGAACGGTACAGAAGTGAGTGTCAACCAAGCGAAGTGCAAAAGCAAGGCGGCCCAGACTCAGCCTTTCAAGGAGAGGCCACCTGAACGACCAGTGCATCGAATTTATGTGCAGTGTGTTGAGAAGATCAGCAACCCTGCAGAGTCCTTCGCTTGGATGAAGTCGCCTGGCCTGAAACTGCTCAGGACCAGTCACTTCCCACTCGAAACCGTCAATGTGTGATTTTGCATCAAAAATGTAAATATGAAATGTAGATTATGCAATGAATTTAATGAGACTGTCCAACACATTGTCAGTTGATGCCAAGCTTTGGCACAAACATAGTGTCTTAAGCGACATGATGGTGTAGCTCAATCATTTTATTACCCTCATCGCCATGCTTGCAGTTTTGACACAGGGGGCGTCATGGAAACTGATAAATGCAAAATTCTTTGGAATAGGCCCATTGAGAGCCTCAGACGTATCCGGACCAACAAACCTGATCTTGACCTTTTTGATAAATCAAATGAAATCATTTTTATTATTGAATTTTCTGTCCCTTTTGACACTAATGTGATTGACAAGAGTCAGGAAAAACATGGCAAAAATGCAGACCTCGCCTTCGAGAGTACCAAGTTGTTCTCGGTGCCTTAGGTTTGGTACCTCCCAATCTGTTGACTGACATTGGGAGACTGCTCGGGTTTGCTACCAGGAATACAGCCCTTCTGACAATCTGGGTAATGGAGAAGGCTGCAGTGTTGGGGAGCCTTCACATTCTCCGAAACGTTCTAGGTGAGATGGACTAGGCAGCGCTTCCTGGGAGAAGTCACATTCGCTCTCTGGGCTGCGTGTAGAAGGGGCAAGGGCCCTGAGCTGATGATGAGTCTAACAAGCTTGATGTATAAATAATATTCCAATTGAGGCAAGAAAGGTGTTCATGGTCCTGTTATTTAAATACGTTCCTTGAAACCATACACGCCTCACTTTTTCTTCAAAGGTTTTGAGACAAAGATAACACCAATACTATTATACGGGGCTGAAATTTGGTGATTCAGTGACATAGAACCGAGTCTTGCAGATGTTTTATTCAGTCGCTCTCTGTTGTGAAATGTTTCAAATATTGGCTGTCTCTTTATAATATGCAGGCATCTCGTTTACCCCAAAAAATGTTACAATATGTTGCGGTTGTACGGTGAACAAGGCAAGGTAAATTGGGTAGCGAAACTTAAATCTGTTACTTTCAGATTAGGATGTGGTGATGTCTGGTACTTGTAAACATGTGGTAATAAAACCGCGTTTTTAAATATGTTACGTCAAAAATCATTTTTCAGGTTTGGCAGAGTAATCTATGCGAAAAAAACAAAATGGCTTATTATGCACTGTGTTCAATTGAACTTGTGTAAGTGCACTACATCTTACATATTCCAACAACCGCTCAACAACGACAACCTGGTCGTTATTTACAGGTGTTCTTTATGGGTCATAACTGACGATTTTGTTAAATCTTGGTACAAAGGTGTATCTAGGGACACTATACAATATGACTGTATTTACGTTACTATCTTGCTTCCGTGGAAACGGAAAGGGCATCTGCAGAGCTTGTTAATCGATGTTCAGAGATTTCGTTCAAATTTAGTATTTAGATGGAACGTATTTTAGGACTCAACCGAATAGGTTTTTTACCATCATGGCAATATAACCGAGGCATCTGATTGGTCGAAATTTAGTTGTTCGATTTTGTTAAAAGGGATATCTAGATATACTTTGACACACAAAGCACATTTTATTACAATACCAACGGAATGGAGTCCTCTGATTGGTCGTATTTGGATAGGTAGCCCTATTTAAGACTATTTTACCATACTAATAAGTACTCTTCATGAAACTAGGTGTGGATGATTAGCACAACATACAGTGATATAACCTCATTCAGAAATCCAAGATCTCACAGTCGCCATTTTGTAATTTACAGGTCTGAGTAAATATCTATTCATGAATTCCTTTTGAAAACCCTCGTGAATATTATTTCATTAGATTATTAGTTCATTGTAGCCCCGCAACGAAGTAATGGGGGTATAATGGAATCAGCGTGTCAGCCCGTCTGTCGGTCTGTCAGCATAAAATAACTTTCCGAACAATTCCTCAATGACAATCCAATACGATTTATTCATTAAATATGTGGAAAGATAGCATTTACAGCTCACCTGTCAGCTCCCCAGAAGACCGAATGGTCGGTTCCTAACTGACATGAAATACTAGTACTCTACAGGCCGTATGCCTAATGTTCTTTTTCGCTATTTTCAATCAACAATGGTCTTACTTCGGGACATGCTAAACTGCTACAGAAAAGGTATAGATTTCATATCCGAAATATATCAACTTTGAGTGGCTATATTTGACTCCGCACGGTACTTAGGAAATCTACGGGGGTTTTTAACCAAACATTATTGCTTTGGAATTCCTGTCGTTTGTAATAGCATATGATCCTGGTGTATGCTTAAATGTCATATCCGTAATACTGCAACAAAATGTCAATTATTTTATGCCTAAAACTCTGTTAATGGACCATTCTAACAACCCACCATCATTCTACAACTTGGTCTGATCTGCTTGGGCTGAGTCCTCCTTTACGTCGTTACGGTATTAGGTTTGTTTGTTTGTTTGTTACAACAAATAAACCAAATAATGTGAAAGACGGGTGATAAACAGTGTCTTTTAATACAAGGAAATGTATGTTTCACAACCAAAACCTGCTTGTTAATACTAGTAGGAAACATATTTCCTATGAGGAGGTTGGTGGTGAGGTTGGGGGTGTTGTCCCTCCTAACTCTACGTGTACGTGAGCTGCTCTGTACATCTTCGTATGTACTTGGGGGAGGGGGGGAGGGGGAGGGGGAGGTGGAGGTGGTAAAAATAACCAAGTGTCTGTCTATCTGAATAAGAGGAATAAACCATAACTGGGCAATGGACTCATGGTCTGAAACAACTTCACGTGAAGAAAAGTCAATACAAACATCAGTAAAATGCAACATAAATATACAACATCGTATATGAAACAGCGGGGCTTGGAGCTGTGTCTAAATTGTTATCCCAGTGACAAGCGTTCTCTCGTCACGCTTGAAGGCCCGATTTTGATTCCCCACATGGAAACAATGAGTGAAGTGACTCCGTCGTGATATTGCTGGAATATTTTTACAAATCACATAGATAAGGTGGCTCGTTTGATTATTTAAAACATGGAAATATGAACTTTCCATTTTATTTGAATAGGAAATACGACAGATATGATTGCATTCAAGCCATTAAAAGTCGTTGGGCGTACATGTAGCTTTACATAAATGATTATCACCCTGTGGGTGCGCTCTCTCCGTGTTGTTACTGTAAACAAGAAAACAGTTGCCGCATAGCAAGCGATGGCGACGGCAACGGGAAGGCTTATGTGACACAATACGCCAATGGCGCAGTCCTAAGTACTACATTTATTTTCCGCTTTATTGCTAAGAACCCGTGAAGATCCGGGTTAGAATAGGCAACCCATGCTTGCTGTAAAAAGCGACTAAAGGGATCGGCTTGTCAGGCTCGCTGGCTTGGCTGATGTATGTCATCGTATCCTAATGGCGTAGATCGGTGCGCATGATGTCAATCAATGGATTGTCTGGTCTGACTCGATCATTTACAGACCGCCGTCATATAGCTGAAATATTGCTGAGTGTGGCGTTAAACAACAAACAAAGCAAAGAAGAATAGGACGGACATTCTTTTGATAGAATATAAACAGTACTGGTAATGAAAATGATTATCGATGACATTTTTTAAGTCTATAATTTGGAAAAAGGCAAAGGTATATATGATGTTATTGCCTGTCTAGAGTAACATATACCATCGACGTACAGTTAAGTATAATGTTAAATAACAGTAATTATATAAAAGAGCCGTCGGGTGATAATTACTGTTCCAGGATTACCCAAACCCTCTTTGCTGCATTTTAAATTTTAATCTGTACATAATAATAACAATCCACTTGTCATGCTCTAATCCATCCACTAGGTAGTTGCACACAGCGCTAATAATTTTATAATTGCATATTTATAATGCGCCAAATCGATGCTCTCAGGCGTGCTTAAAGCTCTACAGTATTACCCCGATCAATGGATCAGTGTGCACTCCATTATCATTCTCAGCTCCTGGGAATTTATTCAACCCACGCTGCTTGTGAGGCGCAAGAAGGTTAACAATCACATTACCATCTAATCCCACCGGGTACCCATTCACTGCAGGGTGAACAGAGGCACATTTCGAACAAAGTCACTTGCCTGATGAGGCACCACATGTGCTGCATGTGCTTCACAAGGGGTAGGACCTTGGCCCTTGAACCTCTGATTTGTGACAGGTGCGCCTTGAACAGGATCACGTGCCACCACATTTACATAAATGCTTCTGAGGTTATGAACCCCGGGAATTCAGTTTCAACAGCCGAAACGTCCACGCAGTTCAAGTAAATATACAACGTCAAGCGACCGCGGCCTGTAAAGAAACCAGACAATGAAGTGACGAACCAAACAATCCAGTGACACAATAGCAATAGCGTCATTGTCCATTTTCAATGCCAGTGACGACGACACCTACAATGTATCCACATTCCTTTGATACCAGTACCACATAGAGACAGTGTACACTTTAACGGGACTACTGTTTACCGTTAATGTTGGGTTTTGAAATGTATTGAAGTGCTGATTTTCCAAACTGATGTATCTTGAGAAATTCAACCTTGTTTGGTAAAATATCAATGTTAATTATTCGTCACGTTTTCTTATTTAAAATTTCATTGACTTATTGCAAAATTAAGGATCACGATTACGAATTAACAAAATGACCAGTTCCAATCACCTTGTCAAATCTATGCGATATTAATGAAGCTTTCCAGTTGTCTGTATACGAGAAAGGTATCATTTTCAAAACGACCAGTACAACCTAAAGCAAAGAGCATTACGATCATATATCGTTACTTGTCAACTTTACCGTGATTCGGGTTAGAATAGATCTTCAGCAACCAATATTTGCCGTAAAAGGCGTCTATACTTGTCATGAGAGGCGACTAACGGGATCGGGTGGTCAGGCTTGCTGACTTGGTTGATGCATATGATCGTATCCCAGTTGATGAGATAATGCACAATTCTTGTCCGAAAAAAACTTATTTCGCATGAAACCCAACTACCCCATCCTATCCGAATATAGCTGTAAATTAATGTTGCTGCCTGAGGCGAACAACAGTGACTCAATTGACTTTTTATCCGATGGTCTTCACTAATTTTGATTTTGATTGAGTGCACGGCGGTGCAGGTACAATGTATCAGACGTCTACCACTTTGGCGAAACTCACCATCGCGTGTATGGTGCTGACAACCCTGCAGGTGCAAGCTCATCCTTTCATATCCAGGGACAATACGTTGTAGATCTTGATCACCACTACATTATTCAGAGACGGTGGTTCAGTATTGAATTAACGAGGGATTGATGAAGATGCCCTGAGGGCTTCCCCTTTTCCTCATGTTTACAATTTCAGCCAGTTAGCCTTTACATCTATATTAGTTGTTTGGTATGAGTATCACTGCGTTACTATATTCGTATGCATTTGTATCACGAGGCACAATCCATGGCTAACCTTTACAAAACAGCTGACAGGAGCACTATTTTGGTCCAGTTATACATAGTATGTACACACATAAATGTCACAGCGCAATTATTCAAGGATCGAAGTTGGGCGTGGGCAGACATCGACTCTTCAATAGGGCCCCCAGTAACTGGTGCCGGCAAAAAAACGCTGTTAGTTTACAATACACTCCTGTTCCATTGGAGTTCGGGGAGGTTCCAAACGGACGAGAAAGGTGTATGCCCCGAGGTGTTTCAGTAGTTAGTTGTGAGGATCTATATTACACTGTTCGGAATGCGTTTGAAATACGACGAATTTCTTGAACGGGCAGTTTCAGGGTTGTTAAGGAACATGTTAATCATCTATGTGATGAAACATAGAAGTTACGGTCATATTTTTTTTATTATTTGAGTACATCCCTTGATATCCGATGTTTTGAATCGCATGTGTTATCCCATATGAGTAGACATCAAACAGAACTTTGTAACATACAGCTGAAATGATGTTGATAATATAATATTTACAACGACGCTAATAACCAAACTTTGGACTCATTGGGTTTTTTCATCTTGTGCATTTTGAATGACAGCACATTGGAGTTCAGAGTTACACTCGTGTAACACTGATAGGGGGCACGGGTGGCCCAGTCGTCCAAGGCGCCGCGATTTGCTGTGCAGAGTTGCGTCCCTTGGGCACGCCAGAAACCTATGATTGTGGGTTCGAATCCCGGTTCGCCCAAATTATGTTTCTAGGTTTGTCAGCACCTACCCGTGCTCGTGGGTTTCACAGAAGTGGTTAACGTCTTAGACCTGCATCACTTCGGGCTTTCCTTCCATATTAGGCTGACACGCCGTCATATAACTGGAATATTGTTAAAAGCGGCGTTAAACCCAACTCACTCACTCACTCACTCACTGTAACACTGATAACATGCGCTATAGAGCGCTGATCCAAGATAAAACCTCCACTAAATCTGTAGTAAGTCTCTTACTCATTTTCCTAAAATATCACACTGACCCAGTGACTTTTTCATTTAAAGTCTGTCTGAATATATCGAAATATGTTTTCCCCCATTTAAGTCACACCACTCCCTTTTTCGGTAGTTTGCAGTGTTTTACCTTAACCTACAAATCTAGGGGTACAGAGGACGCCCAATATTTAAGTTCAAGGATCCTTACAGGAAATATCCCCTGCCGCTTCATACCAAAAGTCGTAAAGATGGAACTTGTTGTTATCCTGCCTGACGCTGGGCATTAAGGGGGCTTAAAACAAAACAAGGACTGGTCTGATAAGTGGGGTATTCATGTTTAACTGCGGCATGGTATCTCAGTGGGCTAGCGCTAAAACATTGGCATAAGGCCGGACAAATGGACGCACGCACGCACGCACGCACGCACGCACGCACGCACGCACGCACTTCGCTGTGTAAGTGCAATAATCTTGGACGCGACGTTAAACCCCATTTCACATTCAGGAAATAGGAGGGTCTCGTAAAGTAATGAAATAATGTAGTGTAAGATTTGATAATTACTTTTATTACAGAACCTTTTTCAAAATTTGGGTCAGTGACTATATTATGTGCGTTCCTCTGTAGGTGTCCTTTCTGCGCAATTGTGTGTATTGGGAGCACATACCTGCGTCGTGTAAAACCCTTTGACTTGATCCCATATGAATAATTATGGAAAGACAATGCTGGTCGGAGAACATCCTTTTATAAAGTTTAGAATATTAATAAATGTTGCAGTCCTAGTTAGTTAAACCGGTACGGGGGCACGCTGGTCCAGTCGTCTAAAGAACGCAATTTGCTCCGCATAACATCAGAGTTGAGTCGCGTCGGTGTGCCAAAAACCAATAATCCTTGCTTTCTTCATTGATTTTGTTTCTAGGCTTGCCAGCACCATATCTGTGCCAAAGTGGCAAACGTCTTATATTAGACCTGCATCTGTTCCGGGCTTTCATACCGTACTCAACTGACACGCCGTGACGCAACTGTTGAACGGCGTTAACCATCGCATACACACTCATAACAGGACGTGTAACATGGGGCGACTTGGTTCTGCACGACGACTCACAAAGGTCCAATTATATTGATTGTCTTTTGCTGCCTATGGCATAGACTTATACACTAGGCTTTATCAACCGAGATGACAATAATAGTTAAATATAGATGTTAGAACTATTACACATTGGCAACATGCAAGCATCATCTGGGGTCTAGAAAACATAGACCACACAATGACAGGGAATAAATCATAGATTCATTCCAACACATCGATAGTGAAAATATTTTGAAAAGTTCAAAGAGAGTTCACTGTGTCTAATACCATCAACACCCCATACGTTCCTTACAACAGCCTCCGGACCACATTATCCAGGAGCAGAATATTGAAGTTATATCCTTTTCATTACATACTCATGGACCTTCTACCGTTAATCTATAAATACCGTATTCGACGTAATAAGCGCAGAGGGCACTCTCAAAATTAGAAAAAGGGGCCTCTTATTATGAAATGATACAAAAGAAAAGTCTGTGCGTATTATACACGACAGATATATTTTCCCAGAATTTAATTGCACATGATTAAGGGTGCATATTACACACGAGTGCGTATTATACACGAATAAATAAGTCTTGTGTACATTGTTCAATTGGAAGGGGTGCTAATTGGGATTGCCAATATCTTAACAACTATCGCCGTGGGCGCTTATTAGAGCTTGGCGCTTATTACGTCGAATACGGTCACCCAAAGTAGAGGATATAGATAGACCATCCACATTAGGTTATATATAAGTAATGCCACTCAGAAATACATGTATGGCACAACACATTATCCACTGATACATAAACAGAATGTGTTTTGCTGAGAGAGACATACATACATGCTTTTAAGGACACCCATGTTTTAAGAAAAAACACTTGACGAGCAATCAGAACAAGTGGAGTAGTGTGCACCAACCGACATTTAGCTCATCACCTTGAAACGATTATGACGAATACACGTGTGCACTAACAACAGGCATATTGATCTTGCTCTCAAAACATGATTCAAACTTGTAATTTCCAAGCTTTAAAAGTCACAAATACACGTTGTCGTAAGATTTGAACGCTTTGGTTTTGATTATCCCAGAGATGTAGAATACTAATTACTACAAGTTTCACGGGATTATTTGGCGCTTACAACAACTGCACCCTCTTTTGTAAGGCTGAATGATAACGAGACCATGGCCAGGACTCGCGCCTCGAAAGGTGGAGCCCATGCCCACCTTTGGAAATAGATATTCATCAAATTTCCATTTCATATTTACCATACAATGCTAACATATCCTATCTACCATACCATGGTGCCGTAGCCTATCTACCATTCCTTGCTAGTAGCCTATCTACCATACCATAGCTTTCCGTAGCATACTGCCGATAGAGCAGGGCATGCTTACCCTTTTCGCGGACAAATGGTGTCATCACCCATTTTCATTGATCAATTCATATAATTGTCCTAAGAATTCGCCCTATTTGCCTTTTAGGCCCAATGCAGTCTGTTTCGGCAGATAATCGAGACTGATTATTCTCTGGCGTTGACGTTTTGATTTTTTTTTATACGTTTGTGAAACGATATATTAAACGCATTTTAAAAAAAGGACATGTTTGAGGGGGGACATTCGCTGGATCATCATGATCAATGCAACATTTCATCTACCTTTATTTGTTTGCTTGTTTCTCAAAAGAGATTCTTTTACGATCAGTGTAGGGTGTACAGGGATTGGGACGAAGGACAAGTAACAATATAAATTCAGATATGACCTTAATTTACTGTAGGACAAATCACTAAGAACGGAAGTGTGCTGATGGGAATTAGAAATTATTTGATTTTAATTGAAAGATAGTAGTGAGGTACATGTCCGTGTTTTAGAGGAAACACGGTAGCCCCGGTGGCCTGGTCGTTTCCTGTGCTCGGACATCTCAGCAGAAATAGGTCTGACCCGACTTCTACTTTTACCCGATACGGGTGGGGCTACATGTAGTCCACGGGCCTTTCCTCACAGGTGTTCCTAAATATGTTGGTGGGATGGGTTTTACTATATTGTGTTAATGCAAGTAGTTGTAGGCAAACTATCCCTAAATGTACACATGGCAAATAGATCATCATGATTAAGGTATATTTGCAAAAGGTATCTTAACATAAAAAAACATACGTAGAATGTCTTAAGAACCGGATTACGCAAACGACAAAATCACCAATGTATACTCAACAACAAAAGTTCCTGTGACACCAGCATTTTTCAAAAAAGTAAAGTTTGGATTTAAATATTGTAGTACATGTATGGAATCAAGTCACAAAAAACGCAACTGCTGCAGAAAAGCATGCATTCTATACAAAAGTTGACTTTTATGCAAGCCCCATGCATTTCACTACCCAAAAATGGGTATAAAAATATGTTCTTTTACGGGATTCCATATGCATTGTTTAGCATCGTGCTGACAAAAAACACTCATAAAAACAACCAAATTACGCAATTATTCAACATTACGAAATGAGCGTCTGCGAGCCATTGTTATGCTTGAAGCAGGATCGAGTCAACGTGTTGTTGCAAGACAATTTAACGTCCATAGAAAAATACTTTTGGTGTTAATGGCAACGTTGGCAACAGACGAATACAGTCAAAGACCATCCTCGGAGTGACAGGCCACGCGTAACCAATAATCGACAAGACAACTGGATTCGAACAACACCTACGAAATCGATTCCAGCCAGCAACAGTAACTGCAAGAAGCATCCCTGGCCTTCGACGAATATCTTCACAAACCGAACGTCGTCGCCTCAGATGTGCAGGGATTGTCGCCAGAAGACCCGCCAGACGTCCCATTTTGACAGGAAACCACCGTCAAGCACGTCTACAGTGGTGCAGACAGCGTCTACGCTGGACGGCCATGCAGTGGGGACAGGTTCTATGCACTGACGAGTCTCGTTTTCACCTCAGCCACAGCGATGGACGGATTCCAGTGGACCGACGTCGAGGTGAACGTTACGTCAATCATTGTGTCATGGAAGAAGATCGGTTCTGGGGCGGCAGCGTTCTGGTATGGGGTGGGACTACAGCAAGACAGAGGACCCGTTTGATAGTGGTAGATTGAAATCTCAATGGACAGCGCTGAGGCGACGAGATCACCGGCCCTGTTGTTCCACCGTTTTTGCGTCGTCATGGCCCAGGCATTACCTTTCAACATGACAACGCCCGTCCTCATATTGCTCGACTTGTTCAGGAGACCCTTCAACAAAACAACGGGAATGTCATCCCCTGACCGGCTCGCTCCCATGATCTCTCACCAATCGAGCACATGTGGGATGAGATGGATCGGCGCCTTCTACGTCAACCACGTGTTCCACAGACACCCCAGGAACTTCGAACATGTTCCAGCAGATATGGACAGATATCCCTCAGGACTTTGTGCGACACCTGGTCCATTCCATGAGACGAAGATGTGTTGCTTGCATCGCAACTAGAGGTGGACACACACGCTATTGATTTGTAAATTGACATGTTGGCATGTTCATGTTTTTTTTATGAAATCATGCATTTTCTGAAGTCAGTATGGCAAATTAAACCATTTGAACACTTACAGGAATCTTTTGTCTGTTGCAAACCGAAATTGTTTTAGATTTAGTAAAAAACATAACTTTACATTAAATCTTATTCAATGTCACAGGAAAGTTTGTTGTTCAGTATATTTCAGCTATGAATTGATAGAATGCAATCGCTGATTCCCCGTGGTGATGTATTATGAGACATAATGTTGCATTGATCTGTACACAGAAGCACATATTTTCATAAATCGACTCTGTTTATTTCAGAGATTTCTTACGAAAATGGAAAGAGTTTCGCAGGTTTTTATTTATACAATTTTTTCATCACAGGAGATGCACACTTCATTCTATCCCAGATGCCAGACAGATGCTGCCGGTGTGTAGATGTATATTTGTAACAAGGCTCTGAAAAGTTTGTCCATCAAAGTGAAAATGATAGTAAGTGTTGCGGTCTAGTCAAATCTGTTATCAATAAAAGAACACGGATCTACAATGATACGCTTTTTTTAACGTGAAGGGTTGGTAGCAAACTTCGGATTCATTTTACCCATCGCTGTTTCAATGAAAACACAAAATTAAATCGTGAACCTACCTTTAGATTTTTTTTCTATTATAATGAAATATTTTCTTTTGAGAAGGGGATGAAGTAAACTGCAATATTATTAAAGATTTCTTCAAAAGAACTCTTACACACACACACACACACACACACACACACACACACACACACACACACACACACACACACATACATGAGTACGGGCGAATTTCGCTATAGGTTGGAATCTTACAGAGCATCTGTATGTGATAAGTTCTAATCACTGACATATATATTGTACAACTGCTGTATATGACGAGTGACCTACATGTCTTTATTTCTACTTTCAGACAATACTCTGTTGTCTGTTAGTGTTGGGGTTTGTGAAAGGTAAGTATATTGAAACAAGTTTGTTAAATGTATGCTTTCTGATAAGAATACGACATTGAAAAAATGTTTGACGCACAAAAAGGTTGACATATACAACGGTTGAATGATAAGTTCTGATCCTGACATAGGCGGAATTGTGTCTTTTGTTGTGAACAAGTTGTGATCAAGTAGTTGCAGAACAAGGGCTTTACACCAAAGGCATCCATGAACACATGGGTACAACACCAGGGAAGGTGGCCCCTTCATATGCCACGATAAAGAGGTGGACACAAGAGCTTAGCATTACTTAGAGAGACATGAAGACGACTCCCTTTCTGGAAGGCCTGTCACGTCAGCAACACCAGATCTAGGAACGATCCAGAGAATCCACGATATGGTGATGACCGACCGGCAAATGATTGAGGATCGTATTCCTAGGTTTCAGTTTCAGCAGTAACTTTGGCGATAAAGAAACTATCAGGATTCTAGGGATTCTGACATATTATCAAAACCATTGATTATCTTGTCTCGTGACAATCTAGCTCTGTTTGAAGTTAAACCAGGAAGGTTCTTGCAACGAATTATAACCACAACAATCTGCTAGTACTTAAATACTGCACACTCCTCAGGTTTGCCCTCTTTCCAAAGGTCATAGGCCCCTGCTTCTCTTACTGACTTGTAGCAACAAAACTATTTGCGCAAGCGACTCAAGCTTTTCGGGATTTTAGTATACCTCTCTGACATCATTTAATGTCCACAACAAATTATTTTCCTCTTATTGAATTAACTAATCTGTCAGAAGTGTCACAGCCATGGGACAGTACTTTCGGTTTAAGTCAAAATTTATTGAAAGCCCTGCATTAACAAGGTATGTCTGAGATCGTTCCACCTATTTAGCGACGTGAATGCGTCTTGAACAGACAATCCAGTGGTTGACATCATGAGCATCGATCAACGCAATTGGGATACGATGACATGCATCAACCAAGTCAGCGAGTCTGACCATCCGATCCCATTAGTCGCCTCTTACGACAAGCATAGTCGACGTTTACGGCAAGCATGGGTTGCTGAAGATCTTCACGGGTTAATTACTCTGTGTTGGTGCCACTTCTGATATATATGACATACACAAATTATCTGTGTTATATACAAATAAAATGTTATATCTATTTCTTGTCGATCTTTTTCTGACAATGTTGTGATTTTGATTCCTCAGCAGCCATAATATCGGTGCTGAACATGTATCATATATGTCGACCGCCTCCGTGGCCTTGTTGAAAGAGCGTTTGCCCAGAAAGCGGAAGGTCGGGAGTTTGATTCCCTGCCGCGTCATACCAAACGTCGTTCCAACACACACACACACACACACACACACACACACACACACACACACACACACACACACACACACACACAAATACTGGTACCAATCCAAAATAATCAATGATAATTTCTGTTCGTGTTTTATCTTATAACTCTCCACGTACAGTGAATCAAGTCCTCCAGAATAGTTTTCTCATATACCAGAAGACGCCAAATAGATACAATGTGAGCGATATTAGATTAAACTGTTTCAATCACTGACATTTCTGAGGATAATAAGGAATTTTAAAAAGATGTGTTTGTTTCACACTTAAATGAAGGAGAGGCACTACCAAATATTTGACAATGTTTGAGAAAAGGGTTCCGGAAAACGTAAACTTGACTTTTCATTCTGTGGGAGTTTGCCAGTATTTGCTAGCCCACTGAGATACCAAGGATATCCAACTAAAACACAGTATACTTACTCAGTGCTTGTTTTGTTCATGTAATGCCAAATGCCAGGGTGACAAAAAGTACCATCTTTTGTGTGAAGCTGGAGTCTCCCCTACCCAGCCCCGTGATATTGCAGGAATACTGCTAAAAGTGGTGTAAAATCATTCACACTCACTCACTCATTTGAGTTATGAGTAAAAACGTATGTTCATAGTTCAACACCGTGGGGTAATTATTTTTCAGTTTTAAATAATGTATTTTGACAGGAAACTCGACAATACCTAAAGGACGCCGATTCGTTGTCGCGTTTTTTGAACAATCACACCAATCGATGACTCACTTCTGTAGAGATTTTAAACCCGTTTTACTCTTTTGTCTTCAGATGCTTCAGCCATGCCTAAGGGACGACGATTCGTTGCAGCGTACTTTGAACAACCATACAATTCTGGAAGCCATCCAAACATGTTCTTTGTGATTCTATCTGAGGTGAATACCACTGTTCACGTTGAGAGTGGATTCGGTATTTCGGAAGATTTACACATCCAAGGCATGGTGGACTACAAGTACAAAGTTGATGAAAGTTTTTATTACCAAGCCAACCTACATGTGACTGACATGTCATTCTACTTTACATCCACTGAGGAAATAACCTTGTTCTGTTACCATGTACTTGCTAATAAAGGAGAAGGATACCTTGCCTTGCCGATTGAGACTTTATCCACGGAATACATTGTAGTGACACACATTGATAATCACTCAGTTACAACTCCTGAGACTTCGCTTCCCTACACAAAGGACACACAGACTGCTTTCGTCATCATCGCTACGGAGGACAATACCCAGGTGGTCATCAGTCTTAAGATACAAGGAACCCTCATGGCAGGGGGATGTGGCAATGGGACATTCTTCAATGGGGAGAGCAGAACATTTACAATCAACAAGTATCAGACAGTTGGCGCCTACTGTGCCGAAGATATTACTGGAACACTGATTACCAGTGACAAACCCGTGGCTGTGATTAGTGGGCATAACATGAAGTATACTTCTGTCGTTAAAGATGGCATGCAAGAAATGTTACTGCCCGTGAAATCATTTGGAAGAAGTTTTTACTTGCCAGAACCGCCATCTATTACTGGTGGGGCAATATACAGAGTTGTTGGATCAACAGCGTCGACCTCGGTACGCTCCCCGTACGTCAGTGGTATATCTTTCTCCCTTGGTGCGCGGGAGTCTCATGACATAACTGTTGACTCTACCACAGGCCCAGTGTACCTTGAGGCCGATAAACCTGTCCTCGTTGTGCAGATGACTTTAGGCACACCTTCACTGGCAATCGTTCCACCGACTAGTTTATACTCCAGCTCTTATGACATTGGAAAGCCTGTTCTTCATGCGACAGTTGACCTGAAGAAGGTGTATATAACAGTCATTGTTCCCACTGACAAGGTTCTCGGAATACGACCACAAATATTTCCCCAATTCAAAGTAATTAAAGGCAGCTGTTTCTCAGAGGCATCAGTGGAGTTGATATCACCTGGATTTTACCGCCTGACCCACGAAGATGATGTTCCATTTGGCGCTATGATGTACGTCTTTCCGTTTGTAGACAATCAGTGTGTGTTTACGCATCCGGCCGGACTGAATCTGACAAATGATGTCGGTAAGTCTCAGTCATAAAACTTATCGAACCATTGTGACATTGATACAGATGATTACATAACAAATAAACCAACAGAACTAAAAGAATTTGCTATCACTTAAACCAATATCAAATAACATAATACATTAGCAATAATTAATTATGCTGTACCAATAATGTGAAATGTATTTAATTTCTAGAAGAGGACAACTTGTTGACATACAATACATGTGTCAGGAAGGTTAATATTGATTTGCATCTTGTAACTCACATACCAAATAAACAAGTCTAGATCACCAACTCCCCCGATAAATCTTCCCAAAGGAAATAGGCCCCTAGGATTATTGTATAGAAAACAAATATCTGTTTTAACTATTTGAAATTTGACATACATATGGCAGTTGGGATACGATGACATGCATAAACCAAGTCAGCGAGCCTGACCACCCGATCCCGTTAGTCGCCTCTTACGACAAGTATAGTCGCCATTTACGGCAAGCATGGGTGTCTAAAGACCTATTTTACCCCGGATCTTCAACATGTGGCATTGCACCAACACTGGTTTTGCATTGTTTGATTATGGTGACAGTATTGTTACAACCCTTAATGTAACAATTCCTCTTTATGTAAAACTTATTACTTAAAGGGTTGCGGGTTAACTCTTGTTACAATCCTTAATGTAAAGATTACTCTTATTACTCTTAAGCCTTTCGGACATCTTGCATGTATGGATAAAAATTAAGCTAACTATAACTGTCCCATGGGGAATGAATGAAGGCATGTTGTACAGTGTCCGTAGTTACACCTACGTACATATCTGAAAGAATCGATGTTGTAGTGTTGAAGTTGTCCAGACAAATTGAAATGACGAAGTAATAAAAGGCAATAACTCCTCCCAAATGAAAAAAACGCGCTGGTGCCATGATACCCCCTAACTTTGTTGCGGGGGTACAATGAACTAATAATCTAATGAAATGATATTCACGAGGGTTTTCAAAAGGAATTCATGAATAGATATTTACTCATTTAGACCTGTAAAATTACAAAATGGCGTGTGTGATTTCTGAAGGAGGTTATATTACTGTATTGTTTGTTGTGCTGATCATCCACACCTAGTTTCATAAAGAGCACTTATTAGTATGGTAAAATAGTCTTAAATATGGTTAACTATCTAAATTTCGACCAATCAGAGGACTCCATTCTGTTGGTATTATGATAAAATCTGCTTTGTGTGCAAAAGTATATCTAAATGGTTCCCGAAATCGAACCACTACATTTCGATCAATCAGATGCCTCGGTTATATTGCAATGATGGAAAGACAACCTTTTCGGTTGAGTCCTGAAATACATTGTACCTAAATACCAAATTTGAACGAGATAACGCGCAAAGTTGAAGGAAGGAAGAATATATTCTATTACGAATAATTAGTCTTCACTTTATTCAGTACTTGTAGGCCACGGGCCTTTTTGTACAAACGATGTAGGTGCAAACAGTATAAAATACAACACATCCCTTTGCATTTTTAAAAAAAACAGTTTTAACATAATTGCATATTATGTTGGAGTATTTGTGTTCTTACAGCACTGGCGTAAAACAAGTACTTTTCTATATTCATATTGATAATAGTGTCATGCGATGACAGTAGTGTATTAAACTTCAGAATATTTGGAAAGATGTAAAAACTTTGCCTTAGATGGCTATAACACAGAAGAATTAACAAAAAAGTGATGTTCATTTTCGATATGGTTTAGGTTACAAACTTTACATTTTCTAAATTCACGAGAAATATTGAAATGTCCTTCACGTTCAATTTCTAAATTGTGAGCCGAAAATGAGTCCTGAAGTTATTTACAGTTATACGACTCAAATAGTTCTCACATGAAATATAAGCCATTTTGGGGCTTTCTCATTGAAAACCTGAAAAAAAGTTTTAACCGCTGACGTAACATCAAACATGCGGTTTTATTACCACATGTTTGAAAGTACCAGACATCACCAAATACTAATCTGAAAGTAACATATTTAAGTTTCGTTACCCAATTTACGTGGTCTTGTTCATCGTACAACCGCAACATAATGTAACAATTTTGGGGTTAAACGAGATTCCTGCATATTATATAGAGACAGCCAATATTCGACACATTTCAGAACAGCGAGCGACTGAATAGAACATCTGCCAGACTCGGTTCTTTGTCACTGAACCCCCAAATTGCAGCCCCGTATACAAATATTGGTGATATCTTTGTATCAAAACATTTGAAGTAAAAGTGAGGCGAGTATGGTTTCAAGGAATGCATACTAATTAACAGGACCATGAACACCCTTCTTGTCTGAATTGGAATATTATTTCAGCATTCGACCTCAGAAACATATTGCTAAATTATAAGCCAAGATAACTGTATACAGTAACTACTTCATACGCATTTCCATCATAATACCATTTTTTTCATAACGTGATAAACCTCCCCTATTTTTGGAAAGAACTATTTTTATTTTTGATAGATTGACTGGCATTTCCAATCTACAACTGTCATCAGGCAAGATATTCAACTTCATTGTTGACAGTATTGCCAAAAACAATAAGGTCGTCCGCAAATAGAAGTAGAACAATATAAATAAATTCCGGATTCCAGACATTTTTGTTCCATTACACTAACCAATTCGTTTATAAAAACAAACTTAAACAAAAAGGGACAAAGCATACACCCTTGCCTCACACCCATGAAGCAACAAATATACCAGATACTCTGTTGTTTGAACGAACACAAGGCCTTTACATAACTGTACATGGATTGTAATATGTTACCCATTTTAGCACTCAAACCATGTGTGTACAATGGCTTCCATAGATGTCGACAAGGTCAGCTATGGTTTTAGGCACTGATGCTTTCAAAAAGTTCAGATCTGGTGATTGGGGATTCTAATATGTCAATTGTCATTTCTTGCACATAACCTTCACATGTCACTATGTCCTCCACCTCACCAAGATTATCCTGAGTACCTATTGGTTCAGAATTCAGCGACGAGAAATAGTCCCCCCAGTCTTGTATATCAATGAGATGGGTCGTTGCGGTCGTCCAGACACACGCTTTATAATGTCCCAGAAAAGTTTAGTGTCTACCGCTGCTGCATTTTCTAGGTCACTCCTTGTACATTGTTCAAATTGGTCCTTCTTGATTAAACACAGTTATCTGTATTAATTGCAAACTTTGTTATACTTAATAAGGTATGAGTTATATTTAGTTTCTTCTGAACATATTTCGAATAGAGTTTTTCCAAAGTTAAGTACTTTAATTTAAAACATGAATATCTTTCCATCTCAAATTGTGTAAAACAATCTTTAAAGTAATTATTACGTTCAACGTGGTGAATAACATCATTCTCCACATAGTCTCGCGTCACACTGGTTCTACTGTTCATGTACAATGGACCCGTGAAGATCCGGGATAGAATAGGTCTTCAGCAACCCATTCTTGCCGTAAAAGGCGACTATGCTTGTCGTAAGAGGTAACTAACGGGATCGGGTGGTCAGACTCGCTGACTTGGTTGATGCATGTCATCATATCCCAAATGCGTGAATCGATGCTCATGATGCCGACCACTGGATTGTCTGGTCCAGACTCAATTATTTACAGACCGCCGTTATTTATCTGGACTATTGCAGAGTGTGGTGTTAAACAACAAATAAACAAACAAATCCAAGTGCAATGATAGAAACAGCTGGGTACTCTTCCAGTGTAGTCAATAAAAAATGCATCCGGTGTACTCAATAAAAATACAGCAAAATCTCTATGTCTATCTTTGTTATCATACCAGGCCGATCTCTCCGGGTGGATATATGTAAACACACATAATGTAGCCCAACTGAAACCAAACATACTTTAATCCAACAGAATAGTAATAGCATGTTCTCTGTATCGAACATCAATAACATATCTTACCAGTGAATATTGTATCAAAAGTATTCCTCCCGAATACCGCCCGAACTCGGACCTTTTTGTGACTGGTAAACAAAAAAGTTTATATTCTATATAAATGTCACTAAAATAATGTTCTATTGACTATGTTTCATATAAAGCAACAATGTCATGTTCAGATACAAAAGAAACAAAGCCAATGTCGGACAGTTTGTTCGTTAAATCTTCTATATTCTTTGCAATGTAAGATATGTTTTTGCATAACCTTCGACCTTGACGGCAGCATCCGCTCCTGATCCACAGTTGACGATGTTCCACTTGCGTCGCGATCTGCGACTGGAGCCTGTCATTCTTATAATAGCCCCTCTTGTTCTCAGATCTGAGCAAAGTCAGTTTCTCACGCTGTCGCTTATTACGAATAATTGCAAGAAACCGAGCAAAAACAATAAAAAAAACTTGAAAATAGGAAAAAGTGTCCTATATTTCCAATCAAACTTTGTTTATAAGAATATTTTACATTCAGGGGCGATATGTAGGATGTTAACCCTTAATGTAAAAATAATAAATTTTAAATTAAGGGCTGCGGGTTGTTAATCTTTATGTAAATGTATTTACTTTAAGAGTAATTTTTACATTAAGGTTTGTAACACAGCATTCACTGGCTTCGTAAAGCTTTCAAGAAGATTTATGGAAGAAATTCCCAACTATGACTTGTTCCATATGTTCCCGGTATTTTTCCAGGTGAGCACTTGACATGCCTTTATACCTGTGACTGGTGCCACCGATGGGACAGGATAACCTCACCTTTTGTCGTTCACCAAGTACCACCGCTATTTGATGCAAATGTTGATGATATAATCAGAATCGTTCAATGGACTTTTAGCAACTATTCCCTATGATTATGGAAAGTGTTTTTGATGCTGTTTAATCACGTGAAATCGTTTACATGTATTACATTGTTTGTTTGTTGTTTAACGCCGCACTCAGCAATATTCCAGCTATATGACGGCGGTCTGTAAAAAATCGAGTCTGGAACAAACAATCCAGTAATTGACATCTTAAGCATCCATCGATCCACACACTTGCAATTGACATACGATGACGCGCATCAACCAAGTCAGCGAACATGACCACCCGATACCGTTAGTCGCATCTTACAAGGACAGTCGCCGTTTACGGCAAGCATGCGTTGCTGAAGACCTATTCTAACCGGATACATTGAATCATGAGGACAATACATACAAGTATTGGGAGAAATAATGTTGCATTCCATGGTTTCGTTGTTTTTCAGATAAAACAGCATGTCCTGCATCAACAGTGTGTTCAGACGGGACTCCGTATCCATGTTCGTGTTCATCAGGATACTTTGAATACCAGTGTAATGACAGTAAGTCCTTCGCGTCATGTCCTTAAGTATTCTTTGTGCGGAATCCGAGGGAGAATACGTTCATAATCTCTGTACTTGCATTAAGAGCGTATGGGTACTGAAATGAACTGAACTGAACTGAACTGAACTGAACTGAACTGAACTTTTTTTACACCCAGGCCGCTATCAGCAGCATCAGATGTACAAAAGTATTTCAACAACATAATACATATGCATATAAATATAGAATTTATTTTTTTTAAACTTCTCTGCCGTGCATGCATGCAATGTGTACAGATTCGCTAGGGTAGCAATGTATGTGCAATCCAAAAAGAGGGAGAGTTATAATTACTTGATTGGTTTAAACAATGACATGATGATTTTACAGAATTTTTCTCAATGTTCCTAATCGTGAATTATTGAAAAGTAAATTCATTTTATGCATATTGGGTTTGATGTAGTAGATCTCCTGCCGTGAACCTCGATTGTTTAAATACAGGCTACATTATGCTGGAATATTGCTGACTGCAGCGTAAAACAGCGTTATGTTACCAAATTCACTGTACATCTATATACAGCACATTCTTGGTAACATGTTTGTAAAGCTTTGCTTTGTAACTATTTTTGTTTCTTGAAATACAAATTTGTGAAATTAAGTATATTTTTTTCTTAACTACCTCATTCTCATATATGCCCAAAACGGTACAGCTGCAGTATGCATTGACAATATAGAAGCATTCCATAGATGAGTGGGATTTGTATTGGTAAAAATCGCTGTTGATCTATTGTATGGGATGGTTGCTGTTTTTGTTTCAAGCTTCAGGCGGCTGCGCCGTGGACCCGTGCCAGTACTCCAGTGCCTGTACTAACCTGACAAACCTCTACCAATGTGACTGCGTCACTGGATCGGGAGGAGCGCATTGCGAGTATGGTAAGCACAACCTAACAAAAAAAGTATTGTGTGCGTGCATGCGTGCGTGCGTGCGTGCATGCGTGCGTGCGTGCGTGCGTGCGTGCGTGCGCGAGCGCGCGTGTGTGTGTTACTCAGCAAAATACATTACTTGAATTAAGAGTACATGGTACCGGTGGAGCGCAACCTGGGTATGGTGGCAGAGTTGCATTTGAAATATCAATTTCAACCGGACTGTTAAAAAACATTATACGGCATTGTTGTGATGTGTCACATCTTCACTACGCTTTGGAGCATGGAAACTTCCATTAATGTTATGACGCACATTAGTTCAATGTGAATTGAAATACCACGTGGGACTGTCCAGAGCTAGATACGACTGTCAAAAAGAAAGTTGTACAGCCTGTCGTTTGGAGGAAACGAAACATACACAGATCAAAACTTTATGAACCTAGAGCTTAGGAATGGATCCACAAAGGATCACAATCGGCTCTTTTCTGCAAACAATGATAATATATACTTGGTTTGATAAGCACATGAACTATTCTTCGTTATGGATAGAAAAAAGAAAATATTCAAACCGATCTCCGCTTATTTAGTCAGGAGAACTAAACTGAAATGATTCAATGGACACTTTTATTTTTCGTAAAAAAGGAAAGAAATTACAACATGAAATCGTTTCCAAAAAAGTTCAATGGTCGATGTTGTCCATCATTTCGTTAACATCAGCAAAACCTATAGTAGTTGTAGTAGAAGTAGTAGTAGAAGTAGTAGTGGGAGTAGTAGTAAAATTCATTCCTTTAACATCGAGGTTTTCACATTGTTAGCAAATTTAGTTTTGAAAAAAATACATCATTTAAAGACACAGTTTCTGAATATATTGAAAAACACCCCTACGTAAAGCGAATAAACGCGTCAACTGTAAAGACAAAGACATTGCAGGGCTTGATACCTCATCTCCCTCTTTAAGATGCTTTGACTATATTATAACTGCATCACATGCATAATCCTTACTTGTGTCCTTAAGTCATTGATCCACTAGTTTGCCGAGCCCACACTGGATAGCAGTGGTAAAGTTGGAATTGTGCTCAATTGTGGGTATAACAAGAGAAGCATTCATTCCATGTTTGTTTGTTTGTTGTTTAACGCCGCACTCAGCAATATTCCAGCGATAAGACGGCGGTCTGTAAATTATCTAGTCTGGACCAGACGAGCCAGTGATATAATGTACATCGATCCACGTAATTGCCATACGATGACATGCAACAACCAAGTCAGCGAGTCTGACCACCCGATCCCGTTAGTCGCCTCTTACGACAAGCATAGTCGCCTTTAATGGCAAGCATGGGTTGCTGAAGACCTATTATACCCCGGATCAACTGTTATAAGACGTTTTATTAACTTAAGAAGGTGATGTTTTTTATTTGTCTGCCTCGTGGCTGCGCTGTTTGATCCTTTGATCTCTGGAACTGATTCCTTGCCGTAAACGTAACGTCTTGGGTACCGCGTTCAGATTGAATAGCATGACAAAACGAATATCATCGTGTCGTCTGTTTCATTCCTGCATGTTTCAGGCAATGAATTGGGTTTTTTCAAATGTGACCCATATTTAAACGTGTATTTTTTATGCTCGGTAACTGGAATCAATGGCTAATATCATAATATTATGTCTATAGCGTATGTCAAAATGTTTACATTGACGTGTATGTAATGTATCAGAAGCGAAGGTGGCTTTAATCACAGAGATAAGCATCACACAACAAAAGCGTTTAACGTAACACAATATGATTAAACGTGCAACTGATGGTTCCAATTTGCTAATCACGGAAGGAGCACACAAAGTATTTTAGACAAGTGGAATGAATTAAATTGATTGATTATCATGTTTCCGTGACTTAACTGTGCAGGTTTCATGTTTTCGCAAACGGTGGGGCAGGATAGACTTACCTGGTATCATCACTATTTAGTGATTCTTAAACACATACTTACAGTGTAGTCGAAATCGTACAATAAACTCTGCTTTCAGCATATATTTCTTAACATAATGGGAATGTTTTGGTCGCTTTAATTATATATTGTGGTGTTAAGACCCTAACAGGGTAATAAATTGAGGTTGTTCTTGTTGAGTGTGTTACATACAAGTAACGCTTCCAGTATTAACGTTTCCCCGCGTTTCCCCGCGTTAGCATTGCATGGTACATGGTACAACATACAAATGACTTTATGTTCAACTGTGTATGTTTACCAACTAACTTTAAATTTCGGGGACATCTACCAACACTAATATTCCCGGACTGCCAAACCTAAAAGGACACACAACTTCGATTACCAAAGCAGACATGAAGGCAGCAATGTCAAACACATCACCAAATAACTTTAACCACACCATAGACATGCATCGGACCATCGATTCTGTCAACCAACAACCACGACTGCTGGACTGCTTGAGAAAGAGAAAGCTGCTAGAAAAAAGTTTACGATATATTTTGTCTTTGCTGTAAATGAGTTCATTTCTGTTTTTTGTTTCAAGTTCTCAATGAACATTACGGGATAGAAAAGGTCAAATGTATGCCATGTTTGCCGTATTAACGAATTTAAAGGAGAATCGGAAGGTCACACTGTGTACGCTGAGTGAATGTCATATCAACCATTAGGTCATGTGAGTCCGCTGTGATATATTCGATCTGAACTGTAATCTAAAGCTAATTTTCAAACATTCTAATGTCAATATGACCTCTTGCTGGTGTAAAGCTTCTTCAAAAACGCGATATAGATACTCATATATCAGGAATCTATCATTAATTTTTTCATCGGGTCCATTTGCTATGTGTATTTACAGATATCGTTGATAATTGTGTCAACAACACCTGTGTGAATGGCATCTGTACCGATGAGCTGGACTCGCATACATGTAACTGTACTGATACTGGATACTCCGGAACACTATGTGAGACAGGTAAGTGCTTCTGCCATCTGGGCCAATTTGTACGTATAAATGAGGTTGGGTACCATAGCGAGCATTTGATCAGTCAAGGGAAAATTAATCTGGCAATTAGAAAAGACTGTCACAAAAATGCAAATGTTAAGTGAGTCTTTCGGTTACTTAGTTCAGCGTCATATAATTCGAAAGCATTTTATTTTACGCCGCTTGTAGCTAGAAATGAGCTAGTGTTGTTCTCAGTGTTGAGAAACATTGCATCATGGTAAATGATTAATTTGACCACAGCGATAAAAAAAAGTATGTATATATTTCCTATATGATACATTTTGCCCAATTAGTGTACATCACACCTGGATTCAAACCTACGATCATAGGTGTCCGGCACCCGAAGAGTCGCAACAATGAATAGTGATTAGTGGCACCTTGATGAATTGGCCACCTGTGTCCCTAGTCACATTGAACTGACCTGCTTAAACAGTAGTGACAGTAGTATGCGGGATGAAAGTTGCCATTTATGATGACAATATATAATGGCGTTTTTGAGGATAACGTTAACCCATCCAGGTCAGTTGTGAAAGTTTGATACCAGAAAAAGAGCTAGCATTGTTCAATGCCATGTCATAATGATATAGTACTAATAAAATAATAAATGGTTTGTTAAAGGAAATAAATTCATGCGTTTCGATCAATGCTCAAAGTGTATGGTAATGTGTAGTAGTGAGTTGCTTTTAACGCCGCTCTTAACAGTATTCCACTTATATCACGGCGTGGCAGCTCCTTGTGGCCCAAGTGATGTACGTCTCAGACTTTTACCACTTCGTAAACCCACAAGCACGGGTATGGTGCTGGCAAACCTAGAAACATAATCGGGGTGAACCTGGATTCGAGCCGGTAATTTGTTGTAAATCATTGAGGAATATATTGGAAGTATTTCAATAATTCGAGAAAGATAGGACTGTCAACATATTAATATTGGCCAAAGCATAACACTTTGTCATTCTCATGGTATTAAGTTTCAGTTATCCCCTTACAAACACGACTGTTGCCTATCATAATTCACAATACAAAGGTTCAGTAGTTCAACTATTGAACGACATAACTTCACAAGCTGCTGACAGCAATGGACCAAGTGACCAAGATTAATTTTGTCAGCATGCCCATAGTAAAATACAAACTGAACATGTGTTAAGCAATGCACCGGCCGCTTCATACATGTTCTATACATTCATACATGCACTGCTCAAGTCTTCAGAGACTTTCACTGATACTTACTGCTCTTTAGTATTCTCAACAAGTTTTAAATCGAATCTGTGATATTCCTGTTATTGTACTGTCCATCGTTGACAAGTTTTTATTTAATATAAATATATGTATTATTAATTTATAACTTCTCGTCCCGATATAGAATCCGGGGTAGAATAGGTCTTCAGCAACCCATTTTGCCGTAAAAGGTGGCTATGCTTGTCGTAAAGGCGACTAACGGGATCGGGTGGTCAGGCTCGCTGACTTGGTTGATGCATGTCATCGATCCCAATTGCGTGGATCGATACTCATGATATTAATCACTGGATTGTCTGGCACAGACTCGATTTTTTACAGACCGCCGTCATTTAGCTAGAATATTGCTGAGTGCGGCGTTAAACAACAAACCAACCAACCAACGTCACGATATGGCTGAAATAGTGTCGATGTGACGTTAGATATTAACTCACTCACTCACTTCAGAGACCTTCAAGAGCAATGTTGGAATACATCTTACACGTCCTATTGTATACACTGACGGACTTATGTTAAAGATACATAATACACCAATAAGTTCTGATGATCAATACACAAAGTGTCTCATTGTAGAGATCAACGAGTGTGCCACAAACCCATGTGTGAACGGTACATGTGTCGACCACGTCAACAACTACACCTGTAACTGTGAACCTGGGTATACAGACAAGAACTGCAGCACAGGTGAGAAGGTTGTCCTCGCAGACTGAGAGTATCTCCCTTAAGTACACACTGTTTGAAATCTATCGTAGATAGTAGGTATTTCCGTTTTAGGCGGGAACGACAGTTTCATGTTTCAAGAGTACAACGATTATCAGATAACGTCTTATAAATTTTTATTAAGTCATATAAGTTGAAACTCGCATTGAGATCAAATAGAATCAATGTGAAATGTTGAACCTACCATATAAAAATATTATAAATTAGGGAGGGAGTAGGAGGTGTTATGTCACGGTTAATGTCATTTTGCACGAGATCACGTTACCAAAATTGTGGCTTTCAGAATCTGTAACAATAAATCCATATTTTGACTTTATATACGACACATTAATATTTAAGTTTGGTATAGTTTCTTTTGTCCCACGAGTGTACATATGAAATATAGAACCTAACTTTAAACCTAGTGTTGGAAAAAAATATGGGGCTCTTTTCTCAAATTGCGTTGCCATGAGCACGAACTGTTATTGAAATCCCTGTGATGAAACATAAATAATAAATATCTCGTTGGTAAGGCTAACGCATTTGATGTTTTGTTTCAGGATTTTGCATACAGAAATCAAACATGTATCATTTCCATCATAATATCGACATGCTTGAATAAATGGGTTGTAAATTGACACTCACACTGTAATAGGAATAAATCGTTGTAATTAAAACAGTACTACACCTACTAATACTTAATGTGTGATTCAGTGTGTATGCCCATACGAACGATTGTTCTGTGTGTACGCATGCACGAGGCACGTTCAAGTTGTATTCCTGATTGTGTACTGCTGAGACTGATGTTAGTTATCTGGCATTGTGTCAAAACATCATTTTGATTATTTTATTTTGCGTTATTCATGCATCAAATGATGCTTTATGAAGAGAACATGCATGATGTAATGTAAAGTTCTGTATGGTTTAACTTTTAAATTCAAGGCCAGTCTGTAGAGACAATTATGGAATATTTTTGTCATATCATTTTGTTTCGTGTGTTCTCTTTTGGAAAAAACAACAGAGAATGACTCAATTTGAGAGTCTATATAAATTTGTCGAATGATCATAGATTATCAAAGCTTAGCATTTAACAATATTTCGACTGATTTGTAATACATGGAAATATTAAAAGAAATGGAGATTACTCTCACATTAAGACAACATTTATCTGTATATGACAAGAGGGAAAATAACGGCCTCCCTTTTAATCTATTCTCACAATGCACACGCTTACCTTGCAACGCATCCTCTTCGTCCTCCATATTCGTTCATCTGAAAGATCTCTTTTCCCGTGTCAGCGGGCATCTCATTATTAGCTATTTGAAAGAAATCGGTCAGTATAATAAGTTTTCAAAATGTATGTGAATAAGTAAAAGCTTGTTCTTAAATTAGGTGTGATGCTATTATCAACTGACATTATTGGAGGCTCTGTCCAGGAGGTTAACGTAGCGTAAAAATATTGTACCCCTGTGTGACACGTAATCCTATCATAATCGATGTTACTATCATCAACCAGTGTTTTTAAGCCAACTCATTGCTGACAATTTTTAATATTGGCTAGTATTTTTCACAACCACCAGTGGCTAAAGAGATGACGTAAATCCTGCTGGGGTATCATACAGGAAGCAGAGGTACTGTAAGTCCCCATGATCCCCAGCGAGGTGGCCTAGCTTTGGTTACTGGTGGCCTATAGCCCGTGTTTTAAAACTGTATTATATTGTTATGCTCAAATATGTTTCATAAATTGTTTTAGATATGGTATACATGAATTGATTTTAAATATTACTTTGCTTAAATGAATCAATTGTGAACACATTAAACTTGGTCTCGTCGCTATATGGCTGAAATAATGCCCATGCGATGTTAGATTTTAACTCGGTCACTCACGTTCAACATCTTTTCAGCGTTATTCCCCTTTACACTGACCGTACACGTATGGTAACACAAGTTACCTCCCTACTACATTACTCCCCTCCTTATTAAAGAACACGTTCTCATGTTTTGCTTATAGATATTATTAATGTAAATTATTACCAGAATAAACATTAATGCACTCAATCGAACTGTTATTATTAAATAATAAGGAGAATCAGAAAAATAATAATGTGGACTTGATAAGCTGACGTCATTCATTTGTGTGCATTCAGAAATCAACGAATGTGACAGTACACCTTGTATGAACGGAGGCACATGCGCTGATCTTCTCAATGCCTTTGAATGTACATGTGCGGGTGGATTCAATGGAACAATGTGTGAAATTGGTAGGTATTTTACTTTGCAGCTACTGTCACATTTTGGGAGACAAAATCAACTTTCTAAGAAACGGACGTAAGAGAAACCTTGTCACTTAAATGAGCCAACAATCCATTAAGTGGTTTAAAACCTAACGCGGAACGCATAAAAACCCCATGTACCCTGAGTGATTCTGCTACAACTTATAATGTATATACACCTCTCATTACTTATATACTTATTGAGTTACTTACGTACCAGCTTGATAACGTTGTAAGAATCTACATCAAAACTCAAAACGTAGCTATATGCAATAAACCAGAAGTTGTTATCAATAAAGTTGCATGTTTTCTTATTTACTTACCAACTGCAACAATCCCAATCAGTTTCCAAAAGTAGTAGAACAGTGATGTTATGAATGTTGGGATTTGAAGTGAATATGCTCAGGTAAAACATGCACAGGAACGATTTTATTACCAGAAATATATACAATAAGGGATTTTGTTTTGTTTCCGGAGATAGAGCGGAAGACAGATTTAACGCACTTGGTGTAGTTATAGGTTTTTTATTCAAGTGATATGAAATTAATGCACTTGCATGGACACATTGTAAAGCACTGTGGATAGCTTCGAGGGAGGCAGATACGGAATGATTTATTGGTCTCGAAGTTTCCGTTTAATAATGACTGTTGCAGACATCGACGAGTGTGTGTCAAATCCATGTAGCAGTGGCGGTACATGCAATGACTTAGCCAACTCCTACAACTGTTCCTGTGTCCCTGGGTACGAAGGTACTCACTGTGAATCAGGTAGGATGCTTACCTTATTTCAAAAGGGCTTTTTTATTGATGATGATTTTTCTAATGTTTAGTTATTGTTCGATACACTTAACTAAACGACAGAACGATTCGTTAAATTTGTTCATCGCGTCGATATGCAAGAACGATAATCTTAGTTGTATTTTAGTCATTTGGGACAAGCGGGTATTGTTATTAGGCCAACATTTCAAAACATTTCTTTTGGAAAAATATACTCATCGATGTATTGAGATGATAAACTTCATGTTATCTGTACTCATTTCCATTCCAACTGTTTCACACTTATAAACTGACGTAAAAACACAATGTCTTGTGATTACATAAAGAGGTATGTCTATTAATTGTTTCAAACGTTTACGGTTTTAAATTACGAACCTTTGCTGTCACTGTTTCAGATATTAATGAATGCTTGAGCAATCCATGTGTGAACGGCAGCTGTGCAGACTTACTGAATGCCTACAACTGCACCTGTGATCCCGGCTACGAAGGGCAGAACTGCAGTATTGGTAAGATTCCAGTCGTTTAAATCATTCAACGACACATACAGCGCGTCACAATCTACACTTACGGTACGCAAAGGGACGTATTGCTTTGATCGTGTAACGAAATATATACCTGTAATATTCGACTTTGAATTTTCCTTATTATTGTAAGAAATCTGAGCTACTAAACAAAACTTTCAAAGTTCTTGTCAGCAAACATCATTCTATCTTCACATAGTGATGTTCTGTTTAGAGTGAGTGAGTGAGTATGGTTTTACGCCGCTTTAGCAATGTTCCAGCAATATCGCGGCGGGGGACACCAGAAATGGGCTTCACACGTTGTACCCATGTCGGGAATCGAACCTGGGTCTTCGGCCTGACGAGCGAACGCTTTAACCACTAGGCTACCCGACTGCCCCTCTGTTTAGAATTTAATGTACGAGGGATGTTTCATTTTCTTTAAACACCCGGAAGATCCTGTTTAGAAATGGGCTTCATCAACCCATGCTTGGCGTAGGAGGCGACAAACGGGATCGGGTGGTCAGGCTGGCTGACTCGGTTGATGCATGTCATCGTATTCCAGTTGTGTAGACTGATGCTCATGATGTCAATCACTGGATTGTCTTGTCCCGACTAAATGCACAAATAATCCAATTTATTTTTAAATTAACAATTAATTCGTCATGTTTTTTTCATGTGCGTTCTTCGTATACCAAAGTCAGAGACCGCCGTCATATAGATGGCATAATTTCTAAGTACGGCGTTAAAAAACAACCTACCAAACTGAATACATACAAGTCTGGCATGTATGTGAGTTAAGTATTATGCATTGACAAATGCAATGTTTCAGTACATACAACGTAAAAACAAACAAAAACGAAAGTCAATTTATGCACTTTCGCTTTATTACATCTTGCTTCATATGTTACAGAAATCAACGAATGTAATAGTATGCCTTGCCAGAACGGAGCTGGGTGTGTTGACTTACTGGATGCCTTTGAATGTACATGCAGTAATGGATTCAATGGGACACTGTGTGAACACGGTTAGTATAGCTTTGTAGTAAGTAATCTAGTTATACAAGTGACCAAATAATACATTGCACTGTCTTCTCTATTCACAAATATATATGGAACATATTCATCCTTTTTGTCATTCAACTATGTTTATATTTCAGATATAGACGAATGTCTGTCAAACCCCTGTGTCAATGGCGGCACATGCAACGATTCAATAAACTCCTACAACTGTTCATGTACACCTGGGTATGGTGGTTCTCATTGTGAAACAGGTGGGATTCCACTGTTATTATCCTGAGATAAGAAATGTAATAACCTCACTAACCCTACAAACGGTATACATGTCAGAAACAGGTGTTTTCTTCTGTCACAGCTCGTGGTAACAATTTCTATATGTTCCTGGATACGGATGCTAGAAAGCCTAACCATGGTACTTTGGTAGCATCATTGAATATATTTTAATCGAAATTTCGAGTTTTTTCTCGTTACTTGGATTATATTTTTGTAATTTCGATTATTTTTTCGTTATTTTAGGTTAATTAAGTTAATTTCCAAACATCGAAATTTCGATTTTCTTCTTGTTATTTCGATTATATTTTTGTAATTTCGATTATTTCGATTTTTTGATAAACTTTGTAATTTAAATACCGAGAAATTTCGATCTAAAACATCTAAAAAAAAGTGGATGGCATATTGTTTGACGGTATTCTTGCGTACTTCATGGGTCGCCTTGTCGTAGTTTTCTCGTAGATTCACCCTGATGTATGGACAGTGGTGCCGATAGGTACTGCCAAAATGGTAAACTACCATGAACAGTGTCACATATAGCACCATTCCAAATTGAACTGACACGCATAAAGTCCCTCACATCTCCCCCCACCCTTCCACAAATCCCCCACTCTGTACCTGATAATCCAATATTTTACTTTTGAAGATGAAAGGTAGTATTCGTGTCCAAGTGTTTTCTAAGCTGTTTCTGGACACTTTAAAAGTAAGTATATGTGCTTTATATTGCACGGGTTGATGAATTATAACATATAAATATTTTGTACAACTATTTACAGAAATTGACGAATGTTTGAGCAATCCATGTGTGAACGGCAGCTGCAACGACTTCTTCAACGCCTACAACTGTACCTGTATACCGGGCTATGAGGGGCAGAATTGTGACATTGGTGAGTTTGGGACACCCCTAAAGAAAACACGTTCTACACGGCACGTCACTATTATGACGTTATAACGCTCATTGTGAGGCAAAAGATATGACGTCACAGTCGTACACAGTCGCCAAATAGCAAACTCGTTGTTGTCCTCAAAACTTGAAATGCATTCTCTTTGTAGATTTCTATCGTGTTTTCTGTACGAAATGTATTGCACACATCCTTTGAATTTTGTAGTTACCGCACACTGGCAGGTTGTAGGCTATATTTGTACATATAATTAAAATACAAATGCCTACCGACAATGATTGTGAAAGAAGTACTATTTTAGAAATATTAGCTTCCGCGGTGTTGCGTCCGTCAAATCGGCTGTTTCAATCAGAGCGTTTTAATTGTGATTGACCAATCAAATCAAGTATTCAGCGTTGCGTTGAAGGGAAGATTTTAATTTGGTCTAATTTGATTTGTTTCATCTTGAGACTTCTTTTCCGGAACCCTCAACATACACAAGACGCCTGCGTCTAAGGGTTATACAATGGTTTGAGAAGGTTACATTTAGTAACAAATAATATACATTCTATTTCCATAACCAGTTTTGAGGAAATGTTTATTATTTATCCCCAGATATCGACGAATGCAGCAGTAACCCCTGTATGAACGGCATTTGTGTGAACCAATACAACGCCTTCAGCTGTAACTGTGATGCTGGCTTCACTGGATCCTTTTGTGCCGTGGGTGAGAAACCAAAATGCCCAAATATTTCCACATAGAACAATATTAAAAGTAAAGTCATCTAAAAATGATATAATGCAAAAACTCTTGATAAAAACGTCGAGGCTATCTTTGACGTTTGAAAATCGGGATCTCTGCAAATAACCTTTCTCGAAAAATTAGTTTTCCAATTAATAGAACATGGATGCTCATTTATTAACTGTCGTACAGTTGGTTATATACTTAATAGAACCTCTATAATCTGGCATTAATCGTAGTTAAGGATAGTAGGTTCTCCGGTTCAGAAGTATGTCAGTCTCCAAAGGTTACTGAAAGAACACTGGCGTGTGCATCCTGTGTTGACAAGAAACGTAATGAAAAGTCAGTTCTTGTCACACGCAACAGACCTATACAAATGATATAGTTTGAAACAACATTTTAATTATTCTTTTCTTTTGTAAAAGACACACAAAATTTATCTACTCTGATGTTGTCTGTTGAATACATTGTTGAAAGTTTGAATTTACGCGATCTGGCACATGTCCATGTGAATGGCATTCCTCATTTTGTAACCTGCGAAAGGAAATGATTGTGAAGCTACACTGTATATATCATTGCATATTATAGACATCGACGACTGCAGTGGGAGCCCATGTCAGAATAATGGCACGTGTTTTGACGCTGTTAACTCCTACACCTGCACGTGTATAGATGGATACGCTGGGACTGATTGCCTCACCGGTAGGTTTTAACTGTTACACGTTTAGTTAACACAATATGTTAGATAGTACCTTGGCCTCTCTGAACTGTATATGACAGCCTTGTAGTTGTGCAATTCTACCTACCTTTCAAGATCTGGGTTAGAATTGGTCTTTAGCAACCCAAGCTAGTCTCCCCACGTGAAGATCCGAGTTATAACTTGTCTTCAGCAACTCATGCTTGTCTCCCCACGCGAAGATCCGGGTTAGAATTGGTCTTCAGCAACCCATGCAAGTCTCCCCACGTGAAGATCCGGGTTAGAATAAGTCTTCAGCAACCATGCTTGTCTCCCCCTTGAAGTTCCGAGTTATAACTGGTCTTCAGCAACCCATGCAAGTCTCCCTACGTTAAGATCCCGGTTAGAATTTTTCCTGTGCTTGTCGTAGGAGACAAATAATGGGATCGGGGGGCTTCGCTGACTTGGTTGATGCTGCATGTCATCGTATCCCAGTTGCATTGATCAATGCTCATGACGTCAGTCACTGGATTGTCTGTTCCTGACTCTATTATTTACAGGTCGCCGTCATATAGTTGGAATATTGCTGAATGCAGCGTTATACAACAAACAATAAAAAAGAACTAATTCTACCAACTCTTAAGTGTATTGATTCAAGTAACGCAATGTCCAATAAATCTTCTTTAATGATTGATGGGTCAGTATGACAATCATGAATGACGACGCATTTGTTTAATTGCAGATATAGATGAATGTGCTGGCACATCGTGTAACCATGGCGTGTGTGTTGATGGTATAAACATGTTCACATGCCAGTGTAATGCTGGATATGAGGGAAGCAACTGCAGTACAGGTGAGAGTTAATCATGATGTACATACACAAATATAGACCAACGTTAAATCATTTTGTAGCGAGGATAGTTTCAAGAAATAAACGAGGGTTAACACCACTCTGTGGACAGAATTTCAGTTGTGGGAAGAAAGTTCAAAATGACGCACATCTTATACGTTTAACACTGTGGTTTAAACACTTCGCACTCAGAAAAGGTAATAGAGATCAAAGGTTATAATTGGGTTTCGAGCAATGGATCATTGCACCTTAAATAGTTAATCGCTTTAGAGCACTTACCATTATCTTATATAGTAGGGCATATCGTCACTGTAAATACACATAAACTGACGGGTAAAAGAAAGTAAGCATGTTAAATGTTAGATAAAAATTAAACAAACAAGAAATGGCTATTCGATGGTGATGTGTTTGGTGTGGCTATCATTGCTGTGTTTTGGAACTTAAATTTTCGTTTTCAAACTTTTGATAACGTTTGTATTTGTTTGGTCAACTCCAATTTTCAAGCGTTTTCAACACTGCATTGTATACATTCCAGACATTGATGACTGTGCAACCAGCCCATGCCTCAACGACGGGAATTGCACAGACGCAGTAAATGGGTACACATGTACTTGTCCTGATGGCATCAACGGAACGAACTGTGAAATAGGTATAAGTCCTTCTATGTTCAGTTTACGTACACTGCAACTAGATTTTTATTCGTATCTTCTCTCAGTATCTACAATGTAAGTTAAGACATGCGTTGATTGTATGTGTACTTGTATGTGAACATATTATGAGGAGGTGGGGTAAATGGGGTTTAACGTCGCGTTCAAGATTATTGCACTTACATAGCGACGTGCAAACACATACATATTGGTAATATCATTGGTGTGCGCGTGTGTGTTCGTGTGTGTGTGTGTGTGTGTGTGTGTGTGTGTGTGTGTGTTTTCAGAGCTGGATATTACATTTGTAATTGACATATTCTCACATGTACCTCCGTTTGCTTCCTAGGAGGGGACCCCTGTGCATCGAATCCCTGTCAGTACAACGGGACCTGCACTCAGACAGCTGCTGGTTACAACTGCTCCTGCCAGGCTGGTATTACGGGGGTCAACTGTGAGACAGGTACTATCATTCATTTCATTGATTCATTGTCTAAACAATAGTAATATCCATCTAGAAAGTTCAAAAAATGACAATTTAAAGGCTGACCATATTTAAAAGAAAGCGCTGATATATATGTTTTTCAGGTCATGCAACTTAAGGAGAAAAAGGGTTTGGGAAACATAATGTATTTTTTAAATTATATTTGATTATCACTTTATTGAATAATGTTTTCACCAACATCGTGTCATTTACGGCTCGGTATATTGCATTAACGTACCGTGTTTGTATTCAGTTCAACAAGATCAGCAACCTATGCTTGCCGTAAAAGGCGACTATGCTTGTCGTAAGAGGCGACTAACGGGATCGGGTGGTCACGCTCGCTGACTTGGTTGATGCATGTCATCGATCCCAATTGCGTGGATCGATACTCATGATAATAATTACTGGATTGTCTGGCACAGACTCGATTATTTACAGACCGCCGTCATATAGCTAGAATATTGGTGAGTGCGGCGTTAAACAACAAACAAACAAACAAATCAGTTCAACATAACTACAATATGTCCTCTGCTTCATTTTAGACATCGATGAATGTGCCTCAAGTCCATGCACAAATGACGGCACGTGCAGTGATCAGATCAACGCATTTGAATGCCTCTGTCCTTCCAACTTCGGAGGCTTGCTCTGCGAGTTGATACTTGAATGCGGATGTCCTTGCTATCTCAATAGTAACTTGACAGACCAGGATTTAGCCGTGAAAATTGCATGGCTAAAGTCATGGCTACTCCTGGACAAGTCCAAACTGTCCAGCACAATACGGAAAAAGATAAGCGTACCGGATGAAAGGCCCTCTTCAACTGGGATCGGCTTCAGTGGAATAACGTGTCTCATTGCAGCGTTTGGATTTTTCCTTTTTATGGATGGTCTCAGAATCGTTCAATTTCTTACTGCGAAAAAGGTTGCGGCAAAAGATCTTGAAAGCAAGAAAAATACAAAATCAGAATAAGAAAGGAACAAATAGTGAGTGACGCCGTTTTGAACAGTATTACAGTTATATCACGACGTGTCTGCAAAATGTGAGAGGAAATCCAGAAGTGACGCAGGTCCCAGACCTTTATCATTACCACTTTGGTGGAACACACGAGCACGGGTATGTGTGATGACCTAGAAACATTATCGGGAAAATCGGGATTTGGATCCACGATCATAGGTTACTGGCGTATCCAAAGAACGCAACCCTGCAAAGAGAATTGCGGAGCCTCAGACGACAAAGCCACCAGTGGACCCTGGAACAAGGATAAAAGATAAAATGATATGTTATTATGCCGTAGGTTGACAGATAAACCGACATATATCAAGTAATATGCCTTACTTTGAAGGAATCAATTCCATTGGGCTTTGTTGATATGGATTACGAAGAAAAAACGGTTACATTTGATTTTTGTTGTATCCATTCTTCAATCATTGACATGCCACGAATGTAATTTGAGAGTACCATATCAATGACATGTGTCTTTTCATTTAAAATTACAATATGCATATCTGTGGTGGCACGTGGTCCCGTGTACCTCTCAGGTCACAAATCAGGTGAAGTTAACTCCTGGGAGTTCCAGGGCTTCGGTCCTGTGACTTTGTTCGAAATATGCCTCTGTTCACCTAGAAGTTAATGGGTACTCTATAGGATAAGATGACAATATGACTGTCAACCCTTAGCGCCTCACGGGCAATTTGCGTTGTATACTCCCCAACGAGTTAATGATTATATTGTTGTTATGTCCTATTTGCCTCTGATTTATATCCACTCTTCAATAATTGGTCAGGCTCGCTGACTTGTTTGAGGCATGTCATCGTATCCACATTGCGTGGGTCGATGCTCATGATCAATCAGACTCGATTATTTACAGACCGCCGTCACAGAGCTGGAATATTGCTGAGTGCGGCGTTAAAAAAACAAACAAACAAAATCATATGGTTCAATAACCATCAAATAGACAATTCCCGTCCAGTGAATTTTTTCCACCTGCTCCTCAAGTTACATATCACAAGACTAGTCGCTCTCGTTAGATTGGTTGTAAACTGTGAAGCAAAGCCGATAAAATTCAAACATTAATTGTTTTGGCAACCTATGCATATGTGACTCTTTGTCGACCTTGTTTACGTTTGTTTTAGTTGTTCAGACATACACATATCTGTGAAAAGACTTCTGATGATGGGGCATTGATACACTGCCGGGCAAAAGAAAGTATACACCCATGTTTGACTACAATGAAACAAACAAGAGATGGTTATTCAATGATAATGTATTTGGTGGGGGAATCATAGTTCTGTTTTGGAGTGCAGTGTTTCGGTGACTGTTTTCATCCTTGTAACGTTTTGATACGCGAGGACGTTTTTGGTCGAATCCAAATTTCAAGTGTATGCTTTCTTTTCCTCCATAGATTATGTTGCCACGGCATTTGTCTTGTACTAATTTCTGTACATCACCAGGGGCGGTCGGGTAGCCTAGTGGTTAAAGCGTTCGCTCGTCACGTCGAAGACCCGGGTTTGATTCCCGACATGGGTACAATGTGTGAAGCCCACTTCTGGTGTCCCCCGCCGCGATATTGCTGGAATTTTGCTGAAAGCGGCGTAAAACTATGCTCACGCACTGTACATCACCAACTTTTGTAAATAGTAATTTACATATACATGTATCCCCACAATTAACAATGGTAGTTTAATCTAGTACTACACTTTATATACTAATTTTATATGCTATGATTTCCCGAAATATGTGTACCAATGGGGGCAACCAGCGTCAATTTTAATTGCAAAATACCAAATCCGTACGTTCTTATAGTATCTGATGAAAGAAATACATACAATGCATTCTACTCAAAAGATTCTTCATATTTTGTAAAAGGTGATCATGCATATTTGTTATTTTTTTGCCGTACTTGTTTGTATATAGACTTCACTAAAGACAAAAGTGACTGAAACTTGCCATATCAAATATTGTAAGTATTATATGCAATTATATATACATACACAATTCATTGAGCATTTGCTTGAATATCAGAATCTTGTCAGAAGCAATAATTGCACGCTATCTTTCAGCAATACTTGTCACACTGAATCAACCAGTAATAAACTTTATAAACCAAAACACCACTTGTAAGTGTGCGCTGATTCTAAGTTATTGTACTGCTATTATATTATTATTGTACTGATGTACTTTAATTATCTTTCGAAACAAGACGTATATGTTTTGCAGGCATTTACTATCAACATTGTCATCAACAACTCCTTTTCAATAGATCCTCATTGTCTCAGGGGAATTGTACACAGAACAAGTTTTCAGAATTTTTTTTTTCATCTGCCAGTATGTTACCTGTCGATGTGTTTTGTTGTGTAGTTAGATACACATTTACCCCATAGCAGAGAGCTTTGTTTTAATAATGCCATGACAGTACCTTGTATCACTTAATTGAAGAGGCCTTGCCTAAAAGAGGCTATCACTCATTACCTCACTGTTATATGTTTATATACTCTGCATTGCTATATGTTGCCACAGAGGTTATTCTTTTTGAGAATACGCTTCTACAAAAGCACTAATGAATAGAACCCTTCATTATCCATTTCCTCCTCAATTGTTAAAAAAAAAATCAGTGATTCATAAAAATATTTCTTGCTGATAATAAATATGCCGATCACATCCGAAGTAGTAGCCATAGTTGGCAAATCCTGATGGAAAGCATGTTTAGAAATTTGGAGAAATCGATTCTGAATAAGATCTGTGCACGACATGACATGAATGTAATTTGAGAGTACCATATCAGTTACATGTATCTTTTCATTTAAAATTACCATATGCATATCTGTGGTGGCACGTGGTCCTGTGTACCTCACCTGGGAGTTCTAGGGCTTCGGTCCTGCCCAACCCTGAAGCACATGTAGCACATGTTGCAGGTGACTTTGTTCGAAATGTGCCCCTGTTCACTCAGAAGTAAATGGGCAACCAGTATGATGAGATAATAATGTGACTGTTAACCCTCAGCGCCTCTCAGGCAATTTGGGTGGTATACTCCCCAGGGAGTTGATAATTATATGGTTGTTATTTATTATTATCGGTATCCTTTTTGCCTCTATCTTCATGTACATTTTCTATTTTCCGTTCGAAAGTAGAACACAATTATATTTTCATTAAAGCAATATATATATTTGGCAGCTACATTCTACGATGGTATTTTTTCCACTGGATAAGGTATGAACGACATTCTCCAGCTGCATGCCATTCTGTGGAAGCAAACAAAATGGGAATGTCTGCTCTTTGGACATGAGATCGTTACAGAAAATACTATTACACGTGTTGTTATTGCTTCATTCCTATACACACAACTGTGAAACGGTATTTAGACTTTCTAAATAAGACTCTAAGCGTCCACCTGCATCTGCACAGAAACACGAACTGTGAACTCATTGGTTTTGTGATATGTACTCCCAAGAGAGGAAGAGATTCATAAAAAAGGTCATAATGATATGCTGACATCACCCGCAGATACATTTTATTGGATTTGCCGGACGCTTCATTCACATTATAAATCGATTGCACGTGACAACACCTCAAGTTACCTTCAGGCCAGGATTGGCACTTTTCCAAGTTGCGTCCGCTTACAAAACGCTCGGTTTTGATGGTTGTAAGTGCAAATGGATAACTGCTTTAGAAATCTCCTGTGATTTCGTACCTGCAACGGCGTACCATAATTGACTTTATAAAGTGCTACGCACCACACAATGAGGTTACACAGTGCAGTGCCGTGCAGGCCTTTTCTGTCGTGACAAGCAGCTGACCTGTATTGATTTTTACAAAGCGGCATTTGGCCAATCAGGCACCGAGATCCGATGCATGATGTATATAATTTTGGCTTTCAGACATCGACATCGACACTCTTTGGGGGTTCATGTTATGATACAAATATATTTGATAACAAACACTGCCTGCTTATCTGATTCTTATGCATACGACTCATAATATCTGCTCTTATTGGCAAAATCGAAAAAAGGGGATTGGGACAGGTTTTTAACTTAAGCTTTGGGTATAGGGTTGATCCGATATCGTTCAATGATGGTCAAATAGCTAATTCCCTTCCACTGATTTACCGCCGTAATATTGCTGGAATATTGCTAAAAGCGGCGTGAAACCTCACTCACTCACTCCACTGATTTACCTGTCTGAGCTAGAAATAAAGAAGACCAGTTTAACCGCCTCATCTGTTTCATATCTAGGTCGCGATGACTTCAAGTTTCGAGTAGCCACCTTTCCCTTCATGTTGACTAATATGTTTCAGCAGCTCGTTCCTTTGTTATCCATTGGTATTTCACAACTTTTGAGGTACACTCGTGCATGTTCTGTCTGTGCAGATTTCATCGAGCGCGAAAGTAATCTTGCTGAAAAGTTAATTATCAGGGTTAGAATATTCAAGTCCTTAGTAAAACTTTACAACAAATACAAAAATCATGTCTGATGATTTAGGATATGATGATTGATGTAATTTAATGGCATGTCTGGGAAATCACGGCATCACGTTGACGTTGTGTACGATTCAGGCTGTATGGGGTCTGGCGTCGTCCTGATGATTAATGACACCGCGAGACAGGTGTAAGTTGTAGAAAAGGTAGAACAATGGTTTATTTCCGTTAACGATGACCAGTGGTGTTCTATCCTGCTCACAAATTCCTCCCCACACCATAACATCCCTTCCACCATACGACACCTACTCCTGAACGCAACATGACGCTGTTCGTTTTCACCTTCGAATTCGGTGGTAAACACGCTGTCTTCCATCATCTCACAGAAAGAACCGGCTTTCATTAGTGAAGAAGACCCTGTTCCAGTCACGTCCAACGACGTCCGGACCGGGCCCATTTCTTTCTCTCTGGGCTTTCAATAACTGTCCTCTGTAAGGCCTGTGGTATTTCTGTGATGGTTTTTTCACCAGTGTGGGTGTCTGACATGACGTCCGTATTGCACATGTAGTTTCGGCTACCCGAGTGGCACATCTTTTTCACTTTTTCGCATTCCTTACCAAAAAAGGAACCACAATTACAATCTGCATAGAGCATTCTTATGTGTGGACGATGTGTTTCGCATTGTTTTAGCTTAAACTTGTGTTTTTTTAATTTTTTATCCAAATTCAATTTTAAAGTGGTAAAGTTTCTTTTGACCAGCAGGTGTGTATGAATCAATATCAAATACCAGAGAAGGTGAGCGTATCCCGCCTGAGGCAAACAGATGCAAAGGCATTTATATGGAGTAAAATATGGACGGAGCTTTTGTTTCAAACTTTATTGACTGTTATCCATATTGACAATCTGGTTTTGTTAGCAAAATTATACAAATCAGATTAATTGCAAAAGGAACTGTTGATATAAGTAACATTTTAAATCAATTCTAGGATTTATCACTTAGTCAGTGGTAGATTATAGAAAGCTATTTGTTTGATATGAATGGTGCAATAAGAGCACCATCGTTGTACAGTGGATAGAGCGTCTCCTGTTAGAGCAGACAAAAGTCGATGGTTGTCTTCTGTCAGCACCGGGCGGTGGGGTAGCCTGGTGGTGAAAGCGTTCGCTCGTCACGCCGAAGACCCGGGTTCGACTCCTCTCATGGGTACAATGTTGAAGCCCATTTCTGGTTCCCCTGCCGTTATAGTGCTGGAATTCTGCTCACTCACTCACTCAGGCCGCGTTCAACCCAAAGAAGTTAAAATATGGGTTACTGTGTGCCTCAAGGCCGGCATCAAGGGGATAAACCAATGGCTGATAATAAAACCGGTAATACAAACATGCATGAAAGTGGCAAGTGCAATAAATTGAAACGCAACACCTCGCCTCACTTGCAAAGGTTCAGGACTTCTCGTGGGAAATACCACTAAAACTGAGTGGAAAACGATTACATATAGATTGCATGCACGTCAATATAATGGTCGGGTAGCAATCGAATTAACAGGTGCAAGTCGATAATTTAACTTAGACGTTGTTACGCCCGATAAATTTCAGGATAATCGCAAATATTGATTAAGTTTGATTTTCCAATAGGTATACGCTCACCTGATCGTATTTCAAATTACCATTTCGATTTAGGATTTCATCGTACAGCTGACGCTCCTGCTCTAGCATACTTATTTCATGGCGCACATACATTTGAATCAATGGCACTGTATGCACCTCAGCTAGGCAAAATGTAACGTCAGCGCCAGATAAAAGGCCCAATAGCGGTACAAATGGTGTGGATGGATCACTGAAAATAAGTGATGGGACCAGGTGTTCTTAAGGGTAAGCAAGTCCCTCGGTACCGGTTGCGCCCGCCCCTCACAGAATTGTGTTTGTTCGTTGCATGACTCAACAAATGTTTGTATATATAAATTCAGGCATCACCAAGGTGCCGTCGTCAATGTTTTTAATGTAAAATGTGTCTATTATTGCAATAAACCAGGCCCGTTTGCACTTCGTGTATCGGCACAACACAATGTAATCAATACATACCCTTGAATAATGTTCACGTTTTCTCCCCGTTCAATATCTTATAGTGCGTTCTTTGTCCTGCACAATGAATTTAAGCGATGATGAGACATACTGTTGTAGGACTTCATAGTATTCAACAACTACATATTTAACTTTATCTTCTCGTTTTATTCTGATTTCTGTTCCAGTGTTGTTTATACTGTCATGTGAAAGGGTTCTTAAAAAACACGTAAAATATTTACAAAAGACATATAACAGTGGCATAGGGGTAGATTGGTTCCCTGTCCTGGTAACAAGTAAGTGAAGCAAGTGATGTTGCGTCCTGTCTGTGTTAGCAAGGATCCACCCAATGTAATAACCTAGCGTCAATGTTTACCATATTGACTATATTTCTGAAGCAAGATTAACATTTCAGGATTGACATTTGGAGAAAGCGACGTGACTAAATCGCTTGTTTCGTTTTTAGTTTTGGTTTATAAGCATCCAAAATAAGACTACCGGTTCTTCAAAATTAAACTGATCACATTATCTCCCCGCCTTCCGACCAGGCATATTAAATAATCTGCAGTTATATTTCTTGGCTTATTTCATTATCGATGCAGAAATAGTTTAGCAGAAATACATCATAATATTGAAACTTTTGTGCATATGCACCTCATAATATATTTATGGTGGCCGAGAAGGGACATCGCTTTCTCGCTCTATCGCTTTCTCGCTATATCTGCTTTCTCGCTTTATCGCTCTATCGCTTCTCGCTCTATCGCTTTATCGCTTTATCGCTTTCTCGCTTTCTCGCGGTTAAGCAGTATCCCCTCTTGACCACTATAGGGGCCGCATGTGATATCTGCTGCATTTGGGGGGTAATGTTGAACTTTTCTCACTATTTACTTAAAACATAATTTAACTGTAGAGATGAGGTGATTTTAAAACAATCCACAGATTTTTGCGTAAAATGTAATTGATTTATTCATGGCCCTATTCAGTTGTATATGACCATCACGCCGAAAGCGCGTGACAGATCATGGCAATACGCTCTAAATAAATCAGGTTAAAATCTAAATATATACTTTTCAAAAGAAGTTAAGAAGACTATGGTTAATTAGTCATGGCTGATTGTTTTGCAAAAATACAATCTTGTAATTGTTGGTGTTCTTTTACTTGTTTTCGGTAGTATATGATGTTACAGTGTGTCATAAGGTTTTCCGTAAATGTTCTTTTTGACATTTGATGTATGTTTATCTTGAATTGTGTTTCTTGTCTTGTGCAAATCTACAAATATTTGTACTTGCATATAGTAATTTGATAAACACCGCTGTGAGTGAGTGAGTGAGAATGGTTTCACGTCGCTTTTAACAATAATAATGTGACGTTACCACAGTTGATATGTTTACTTGTGTAAACTATACATATGGAGAGACATAATAATTAGTGTGGCCACATAGTTAAGGTTGATAACAATATAAAATGCATTACTATGATTATCTATAACATATATTAAATCAGCTATCATTGTTATATGTTATGTATATCTTAAGTATAGTTTTGTCAGAATTGTGTGTGTTTGTGTGTGTGTGTGTGTGTGTGTGTGTGTGTGTGTGTGTGTGTGTGTGTGTGTGTGTGTGTGTGTGTGTGTGTGTGTGTGTGTGTGTGTGTGTGTGTGTGTCCGACTTATTGTCTGTGTAAAAAGGTAGTAGATAACTACATAACTCACATCATCAGAACGCACAATTGTTAACCATACAGTTTAAATGGATAGAGAATTGCTACATAAATATGTAGATTCCTGCCTGAGCCTATACTATAATTGGATATCTAGTCTCTCCTGGCGAGAAAGTTAAACTTTATTTTACAAGCACTTTAGCATTAAATTTAATTCCCGAAGACAGTTTGATCGAAAGTCATTATAAGAATCGAGTTGTTTATTTACAACGCATTTCATTTCTATTGTCCAAGGAATGGGGTTACGGGTTGATGACGCTCTCGAAAGTCGTATATGTGACTTAAGGCAGAGACATATATCTAATTCATCTGTGTTTTGTAAGGGTAACGTAACTGTGTACATGTACAACTTTTAATTGCATAATGTACATGCAACTTAATTAACATAATTGTGATCCCGAAATCGGACGAGCACACATTCGGCTCAAATTCCAAATCTAATGACCGAGAAAAATAATTCTTTGGACGTTGCAAACAATACAAACTGGCAAATAAAACTGACAATTATTTGTCAATATATTATCTCCTTTTTATCAGTTTTACGATTGATGGATGGGATGGGGTGGGGTGGGTGTGTACTATAAACCAAATTGAAAATATGAACAGTGACCGTCTGTATTCTGTGAATCTTGCTTATTTATTACACTACAAGAAAATATACAAGCTAAACGGGAAAAAATTACGTGTGTATTTTGTAACATATTTATCTACTACAAGATGTTTAAAAAATCTAATCATAAGAGGCAAAATAGCGGTGAGAATTACAGGAATGGATCACTAGATATCAGCAAAAACCGTATTAATGTACGGCATTATGGGAAATATCGCTCTATCGCTTTCTCGCGCTATCGCTTTCTCGCTTTATCGCTTTCTCGCTGTATCGCTTTCTCGCTTTCTCGCTTTCTCGCTTTCTCGCTTTCTTGCTCTATCGCTTTCTCGCTTTCTCGCTTTATCGCTTTCTCGCTCTATCGCTTTCTCGCCCTATCGCTTCTTCTAATGACTAACCATAGTCATATGAAGGAATCAGGTGTTCTTTAACTTCTTTTGAATAGTATGTGCTGTAAATCTTAATTTTAACGTTAGAGTTAATTATAAATGCAAAAAGATTAGCGTAGAAATAATTACCGTATTCGACGTAATAAGCGCCCAGGACGCTCTCAAAAATTAGAATATTATTTTGGCGGAAAAAAAGAGTTGAGTTGAAAGATAAATTTCGTGGTTTATGCTGACAGCCTGAAATGTTTATGTACGACAGATATATTTTTCCCGAATTTAATTGCCCATAATTAAGTGTGCATATAACGCACGAATACGTATTATACGCGAATGAATAAGTCTTGTGTACATTAATCAATCGCAAGGGGTGCTAATTGGGATTGTTCACTAGCCAATATTTTAGCAAATATCGCCGTGGACGTTGATTAGAGCGGGGCGCTTATTACGTCGAATAAGGTAATTATACTTTGCATTTATGTCACAGAAATGACTGTTGATAAGACGACCTCACTGAACACTTTGAATAGCGGAAATACCAACTTGAATATAAAACCAATCAACTATCTATTTCCACATTACGGTTACTGAGAACAATATGTCATCCAAAAACTAGAAATTACATAAAGGACATCCGGTAGTATTACCATTGCTTGGGTGAGGACTTCCACTTTGATGACATCTACTCCGCAAACAGAATAAACGTTGATATAAGCGTGTTTTTTAGGAAAACACTATTGCTTTTTAGGAAGTACGTACTACTCAGCGCTATTGAGCGGTGTTATTTGCTATTTGTTTTGATAACTTGGCCTGGGGGCGGGGGATCAAATAGCTAAATAGGGCCATAAATCAATCAAATTCTTTTTTACGCAGAAATACGTGGATTGTTATAAAAGCACATATGTCTTTACTGTTAACTTATATTTCAGTAGATAGTGAGAAAATTTCAGCATTCCGTCCATATGTATAATTTGAAATGCGACTGGAAAAATCTCAGCTCTCTTTTATGATTAAAACCCACAAGAGGAAATATTGCTATACCGCGAGAAAGCAATAGAGCGATAAAGCGATAAAGCGATAAAGCGATAGAGCGAGAGAGCGAGAAAGCGATGTCCCCTCTCGGCCACCATATATATTTGGCATTTTCATCAGTCTCGCCATGGGCAGGACACCTTTCGCGAACACCCGGTGACATCACTGATTTTGCTTTTTTCGTCCAATGGAATCTGTTTCAGTGAATAAGCACTTTCTTGCGTTGACGTATCATATTTAAATATTCAGCAGGGGGCGATTCATGACGTTTCAATGTAATGTCTGGAGTCATGTTAGAACTATGCCCAGGTTTTTAGACTTATACACACTTGTACTAAGACAGGTGTTTTGATGGTATCTTGTTTATAATTTGTTTCCAATGAAAACGTTTACAGTAACTTAACTTATTTAACATGCAAAAACGAAGTTTTTCATTTCTGTCTTGGAAGTTTCTAACGGCATGTGTATTTTTCTATCAGGTCACGAAATGCTCAGTGTTCATTCTGGTTTTGAATTCTCAGTGACAGGTGAGTGCTGAGTGAGTGAGATGGATTTAACGCCGGTTTTAACAGTTATATCACGGTGTGTCTGCTTACTGTGGGAGGAAAGCCCGAACCGATGCAGGACGTTTTCCACTTTTTTGAAACCCAAGAGCATGGGTATGGTGCTGGCAAACCTAGAACCGGGATTCGAACCATCAATCATAGGTTCCTGACGTGCCCACGGGACGCAACTCTGCACAGCGAATTGCGGCGCCTTTTGTGAAACAGGCATTAACGTCGCATTCAAGGCTATTGCACTCATATAGCAATGTAATCTGGATGCCCAACACACCGACCAGTCCTTGTTTCATACTTTAATGCGCCAGGCAGGGAAACACCGTCTTTAAACGTCTTTTGGTATGACGCGGCCGGGGATCGAACCACCGACCTCCCGCTCTCCGAGTAGACACTGTGCCAACTATACCACGGAGGCGGTCACAGTGACGGAGGCCAATTAATTTCTCCGATCTAGGGTGTCGAGTGCTACCGGTAGGACAGGTTGGTTGGTTGGTTGTTTCGTTGTTTAACGCCGCACTCAGCAATATTCCAGCTATATGACGGCGGTCTGTAAATAATCGAGTCTGGACCAGACAATCCAGTGATTAATATCATAAGCATCGATCCACGCAATTGGGATCGATGACATGCATCAACAAAGTCAGCGAGCCTGACCACCCGATCTTACGACAAGCATAGTCGCCTTTTACGGCAAGTATGGGTTGCTGAAGACCTATTCTACCCCGGAACGTCACGGGTCCGGTAGGACAGGACATGCACCTGGTGTCATCAATGATTTTCAGGAATCCATTCATTGTTACCGCTAGATTGCCTTTAAGGCCTCTGTTTCATCGGATAATCGAGACTGTTTTTTTCTCCGGCGTTGACGTTACAATAAACAACAATGCATACATCATTAACACATCGAGGGTTTGTGACAAGCGGAATGGAGGGCCGAAAGGAAAGGAGCGCGCGTGCGCGCGTGCGTGCGTGCGTGCGTGCGTGTGTGTGTGATTGCTATGGATGGTCCTCATGGATATCCATTCACGTCAAACAACAAAATGCATACAGGTCACTCATACTACTCACAACCTGTTTTGCGCAAATTAGATTGTGACCCATTACCTCTTATATACAGCTCCTCCTGTACCATACCAATCACTCGCACCTGTACGTATATTGCATTATGCTGTTGTAATGTTTGCAGATTGCATTTCGTGTCCAACGTTATTTCCGCAATATGCACACAAGAATGTTAAACTTTATTACCCCTGTGACCATCTCCATGGTCTAGAGGTAGAGCGTCCGCCCGGAGAGCGGAACATCGTGGGTTCGATCCCCGGCCGCGTCATACCAAAAGACGTTAAAAGGTACTTGCTGGTACCCCGTCTGGCGCTCGGTATTAAGTCCTGAAACAAGGACTGGTCGGCTCGGAGTCGTTATACTGTGTCCGTGTGGGGTATTCACGTTAAACTGCGGCATGGTATCTTAGTGGGGGCTAGCACTATAAATTCGGCAATAGTCCGGACTAGTACAAGCAGACAAACACTTACGCACACACGCACGCGCATGCAAGTCGTTATATGAGTCTTATATAATCTTGGACGCGACGTTAAAACCCATTTAACCTCACCACATATTACCAGTACACACAGATGTGTTCTGAACATCGTTCTGTTGTTGGCTACTGTCACAATAAGTTCAGAAAATGGATTCTGAACAAGATCAGTGGATTATATGATATACATGTCCGCCATTGAAATATCTGTAATTTGAGAATATCATACCAGTTGCATGTATCATAAAATGTACACCACAATTTGTCCGTCTGCATCTTTCTTGCCTTTGTTCTCATGTCTATGACTATGTTTCGAGCAAAGATATACTTTCATTAACACAATAAAGAATTGTTCGCAGCTTTGTCATTTGGACGTTAATGAATGTATGCCATTCTTCAGCTAGAGGCCATCCTGCAGCTGCATAGATCTACTGTTGAGTTCTAACCCTTCCCACGAAAACCAGGTGTCATCACTGATTTGCAGTTGTCCATTCAATCAATTTCCACAGCTATTGTGGCCTTTACGCCAGGTGGAATCTGTTTTACAGAGTAATCTAGACTTGTCATTCTCTTGCAGTGACAATTTATATCTAACAAGAAAATATCAGTACATGCATTGTTCATACTTCATTTCTACACACATAACAGTGAAACCGTAGTTAGTCTGCTTTAATACGAACCTCAGCGAAAACGTGCATTTCTACACAGAAACATTCCCAGGGGTGGAAACGGAAGATTGCAAATGATCATGGAATTAATGATAAATGTATATTTTCATGGCGCTTCATTTACATTACAATCTTACAACATGTAACTTCAGGTCCATCTACCCGAGGCAAGTGAGTTAACTGACTGTAAAAGTGGAAACTGGACTTTAAAAGTCATTTAACTCTCTCTCGCCTCGGGAAGATGTTTCAGGTCAAGGCCAGAGGTTCTGCACTATTCCACCTTGACGTCACCTGAAAAAACTTAACGGTTTTGTGTATTAAGATACTAAACTAGTGTCCAAAAGAAACGATACCAAATTATTTTCAAAATTGTTTTTTACTAAGTGAATTGTCTAATATGAAAACATGCCAATTCGTATTGCACATCCCAAACACAGCATAGTCGATAAAAAATACCGGGAACACGTGATCAAGTGACATTTCCCTCTCTAGCATGTTCTGCACGTGCATAAAAACTGTATAAAACGGCTGATCAGACACGTTGATATCACAGCAACAAAAAGAAAACAAGATATGCCACGTTTGACAGCCATCGAGAGAGAGGTCCAACAAGGAGCGTCACACGTCGACGTCGCCAGAAGGTTGGGCTGCGCACGCATCACTATCACCAGGTTGATGCAGCGGTTACGTCAGACAGGCCAGACGTCAGACAGGCCCAGGAGTGGAAGACCACGAGTAACCACGCCCCGTGAAGATCGTTACATCCGGGTATTACACCTGAGGAACCGCACCGTAACAGCGACGTCCACGGCGGCTACAGCACTGGGACACAGGATCAGTCGACAGACCGTCTACAGGAGACTACGGCAGTATGGTATCCGGCCACGTCATCCCTACCGCGGACCGCTCCTGACGCCTCGACACCGGAACAACAGACTGATCTGGGCCAGGCGAGTTCGACGTTCGATGTTCTCTGATGAGAGCAGATTCCTCATCTTCAGAAACGATGGACGGCAGCTTGTATACCGACGATTTGGTGAACATTTGGCGCCTAACTGTATCCAACAGGTCCGGGCGTTTGGAGGTGGAGGGTTAATGGTTTGGGGTGGCATATGTGGTGACGTCAAAACGATGCTTGTCGTAATACGTGGAAACCTGAATGCACAACGTTATCTTGATGACATCCTACGGCCTGTTGTGGTGCCCTTTATTCAGCAACAGTCTCGTGGACTCCTTTTCCAACATGACAATGCAAGGCCACACACAGCAAGATTGACACAGAACTTCCTTGCCAACGCCAACGTACAGGTTTTGTCATGGCCCGCATGTTCACCGGACATGAATCCCATCGAGCACTTATGGGACCACCTCGATCGGCAAATCCGACGTCGCCGTGTGCCTCCAGTCAACGTCCAGGACTTGGAACGATGTCTCCTCGAGGAATGGCAACGCATCACTCCCAACGTCATCAGACGTTTGACGTCATCAGTCCGTAGGCGTGTTCTGGCATGTATTGATGCTCACGGTGGACATACCCGCTACTGACTTGACTTTGAGACGTGTGGTGTGACATTTCCCGTTGTTTCTGTGATCAGTGCTCTAACGAAATGTTCATTTTTCGACCCCACCCATCTTTAAAGGCTTGTCATATTGGTTGTACAGATTTTATTGAAATGAAATTTTTGTACAGATGTTGTGAAAGGATTTCTCAAAAGCATAACACCAATCCTAAATTTCTGCATTGTTTAGTTTTTCTTTTATGTCGTTGCAAACAGGTGGTATCGTTTCTTTTGGACACTAGTTTACATATAATAACAGGATTCAACGATTGGCGTTTCAAATTGCCATGGTGTCACGTAATGAGGTTCAGTGAAGTAAGATCCAGAACGTTATGGGGAACTCTTTACGACTGTAACTGATATGTAACATCGCATGTTTGACGATTGGATGAATATTTGTGCAATCTGTGATAATCACACCGGAGACTTAGCGACTGACATACAGAACATTTAGACATGTGATTACACCAGCAGACATCTTTTGTACAGAAACAATGATAAATTTACATAGCTACATGTATTTGGACCGACGAAGAGTGCATTTCTAAAAAAGAGTTTCGGGCCTCAAATCATGATCGAAGTTACTTCGCGAAGTGAAGCAAATCACTTTTGATTAAATACATGAAATATTTTGTAAAATATCTGTTGACGATACTCATGCTTTGCAAATCCTGCAATCTGCACGGCAGTTTACGAACCGCATGTTGATTTCGTTACGCGAGCTTGACTATGCACAGACTCGTTATTCAAGCCAAAATATAACCCCATAATTCCAGCCTAGTTCGGCAAGGGTGGAAACTGGACTTTTATGGTCAGTTAACCAACCTCTTTGCCCTCGGGAAGATACTTATGACAATGTCCTGAAGTTTGCGACACTACTCTCTTCTGTCTTAATTGTAGCAATATGTATTAAGATATGATCGATGAGATAAAACTGAGCCCCTATATCATTATTCATTTATTTATTTATTACAATATAAATGTGCGATAGTCTTCAAGTGTGTTTGTTGTTTTACGCCACATTCAGCAATATTCCAGCTACATGTAAATAATGGATTCTGGACCAGACACGCTAGTGATTGATATTGTGAGCAAGGATCCATGCCGTCAAGCTACGATGAAACATAATCAACGCAAGTTTACCAAGCATATGGCCACCTCTTACGACCAGTGTAGGTTGCTTGGGACCGATTCTAATCCAGAGGTTATTGATTGAAATATATTATACAACAAGCGACAGGTTCAGGAAATGTTCAGGTTAACGTCATTTATAATTGGTAGACACATGCCCATAGGTGTCTTGTAGGATAGCGATGTACAAAGTCGAAAATATCAAATCTTTTTACAGAAATTAATCTCGCTCGTTTGTGAGATTGAAAAAAATAAATTAATCATTTGAGCTTCTAAGAATCCACAAAATTGTATTTACACTTGTCTCAATTACTTTCTATTGACATAAAGGATATCATTCTTTGATCATGATTAATTTTAAGGATTGCTTGTGTTTATCTAAATCGTACGGGGTTTTATAGAACTTTGGAATTTAATGCAAAGGATGAATGGATGTTTGAGAGTCAGATAACAAGATAATTGTACTGATGCATGGTTTGGGCAGATTCCCGTCAACATGTCTCCAAGGCCCAACATGTCGTCATATTCATCTAAATTATTCATGCTGGAATATTGAAGGACATAAAATAAAATTCAAAATACCTGCTTTCAACTCTTTTATTGCACAACATGATATATGACAATAAGTGACAAGGATGATCTGTGTTTTCCTTCCATACGGTCAGACGTCATCCAGACAACGCAATCGGAAATTCGAAAAAGATAAATTTGTTTTTACTCGAGTCGGAGTTGGAAGATATAATTTAGTGCAAAGTGGAAGTGTTGTTTCGACACTAAAGGTGTAGTTTTCATTCTGGAAAGTGGGTACTAAACTTCACCACATTCAGGCGTGCACTCAGAAGAACCAATTATTAACATACCAGAGAATGAAGGTTTGAGCATGAAATCAGAATACTGACTCTCCTCACTCCCTTATTGGAGACCTAAATGCTTGAACAGATTTTACGCCAGGCTTTTCAGACAGACAGTCATGAGCCTTTGTTGGGTCAACGACCAAATTAATACTAGTACATAAATAATGATGTAACATTGATGAGCAAAACATTACATGATCTCCCACCCCCCACATTCATCCTGAATATCTGTGGCACTTGAAGGACAAAGCCTATCTACGGGATCTAATTTAGGTCGTGCTCATCTACCCGTCTCTATCATGAGACCGTGGGAGTTCAGTCTTTGTGAATAGTCTTTACGATAGCTGTATCTCGTGTATCTCTGTTTGAAGAACAGGATTAGGATTGTTTTTCAGCTACCCATCATTGTCATAAGAGGCGACTGTGCTTGTCGTAAGAGGCGACTAACGGGGATCGAGTGATCAGGGTCGCTGATTTGGTTAGTGCATATCATCGTATTCCAATTCCGTAGATCGATGTCAGGATGTCAATCCCTTGATTATCTGGTTCAGACTCGATTATTTACAGACCGCCATCATATAGCTGGAATAATGCTGAATAGTAAACAACGAACAAACAAATTTAAACCATTATGAAGACCTGTGCCATTGGCTGTCACAACGAAGCATCAACACGTCCGTCACTGTTTTGATACTGAATGCACCAAGGAAAAGCCATGAATAAATGCACGCCGCCGGCTGCAATTGTTTCACAACTCTAACGGTAAAGATGACTGACTGCTATTTACAACTGCATTAGAAAAATATATACACATGCGTCCATTACACTAGTTTATTTACAACGAAACTAACAACGACCCTAAGGTGGAATGTTAGGGGAAAACATTTGGGCTCATTGTGACAAGAAAACGGTCCCGCATTCAAACTATCACAAAATATAAAGCTTCAAGATTGGAAGATCATTTCAGAAACCTATTTCAGGAAGTGGGGAATGTATTGCATTTGCCGAATGCGTTGAAGATTTTGTTGACTCTCTCATTGAACGGTTAGTAACAAATAATATTAAACACGTCCCATTTTAATTCTGGAAACCCAAAAGTCCAGAAACTCTAAGCTCTTTGCCCAGTCTCGGTTAAAGGTATTTACAAAATTAAACATGCCGTTTTCATGGGAACATACCAAGGAAGAAAAAATGAAAAAAAAATTGTTTAAAAACTCAATATTTAGACTATGGGCCTGCCCATGGGTGAAGTCTGGCCCATGGGTAGGCCCATGGGCAGGCCCATGGGCGAGAATATGTTCCTTTACTTAAAACTCATGTTTTTGTTTCGCAAATACATTTAATGTATTCATTCAAGTATCATGACACAAAATTTAACTCATTTTAACTTAATTCAACGATTTTATAGCGATATTGAAATATTTCGCCCATGGGCGAGAAAAAGGTTTGGCCCATGGGCGAGAATATGTTCCTTTACTTAAAACTCATGATTTTGTTTCGCAAATGCATTAAATGTATTGAAAGAAGTATCATGACACAAAATTTAACTCATTTTAACTTAATTCAACGATTTTATAGCGATATTGAAATATTTCGCCCATGGGCGAGAAAAAGGTTTGGCCCATGGGCGAGAATATGTTCCTGTACCTAAAACTCATGATTTTGTTTCGCAAATGCATTAAATGTATTGAAAGAAGTATCATGACACAAAATTTAACTCATTTTAACTTAATTCAACGATTTTATAGCGATATTGAAATATTTCGCCCATGGGCGAGAAAAAGGTTTGGTCCATGGGCAGGCCCATGGGCGAGAATATGTTCCTTTACTTAAAACTCATGATTTTGTTTCGCAAATACATTAAATGTATTCACTGAAGTATCATGACACAAAATTTAATGAAAAAATGAAAAAAAAATGTTCAAAAACTCAATATTTAGACTATGTCGCCCTATGGCGAAATGTGGCCCATGGGCGAAGTCTGGCCCATGGGTAGGCCCATGGGTAGGCCCATGGGCGAGAATATGTTCCTTTACTCCAAACTCATGTTTTTGTTTCGCAAATACATTAAATGTATTTATTTAAGTATCATGACACAAAATTTAACTCATTTTAACTTAATTCAACGATTTTATAGCGATATTGAAATATTTCGCCCTTTGGCGAGAAAAAGGTTTGGCCCATGGGCGAGAATATTTTCCTTGACTTAAAACTTATGTTTTTGTTTCGCAAATACATGCAGGTGTTCTTACTATTTTCATGGCACATGATGTAACTCAATTTTACTCAATTCAGCTATTTTACAGATTTATTGAAATATTTCGCCCATGGGCGAGAAAAGGTTTTGCCTTCGAAATCCTTGATTATTATATCATGCCAGAGTTCTGAAATTCAGTGACAATGTTGCTGAACAGTAGAATCTGATGGACGTTTTGTGCAGAACCTGTTTGACACTATGGGTTCCAGGACCACTAACACTCTGAGCTGAAAAAGTTTGATCCTAACCGCACCCAACATCTTTAATGAACCCGGCCTTATCTCTCAAAACGTTTTGGCAGTTTATCATACGAATTCATGTCCGTGTACAACATTAAATTTTAGTTAGTTTCTATTTCATTTCCCATTTTATGACCCGTTGATACATCCCACTGTGCAATTACGTGACAGGTACGCGTGCGCGTATTTTAATGGAAAGAAACTATTCGTCTTTTATTGCATAACTTTCGGCTGAATATCTTACATTCTAACGAAATCTCGAAATAATTATTTAATTACAAGCAGTGTCGAACTGACCAGTAGGTATTATGTTTCAATGCGATTGAGGAAACCGTGAGTGAATATTGTGACACTAAAGCAACTTTTAACTGCATTGTCACTTTTGGTATGAAAAGGGTAATAGTTAAGAAAAACGTAACAGCCTTCTTACGATAATTCTCATATTCCCATTAGTACGTTGTGTCTAATTACAGTGTCGGCCTTATTTACAGGTGATTCTACAATACTTGTTGTCGGTCAATTACAATCTGCCACACCACGCGTGAATAAACAGTTATGCAGGTGTTGCTGTGGGCAAATACCTAGCCTGTACATGTATATTTCTGTGGATACATGTATTACATATTTTCGTTGATATGTGGATATATTAAGCACCAAGACACAAAAAGTTTATGAAAAATGAATTTGTGCCTTGATATATATATTCAACGCGAACGAAGCTTGTATTTTCTCCGCGATCCTGATGTGTATCATCGTTTAATTGGTCATTTATTAAAAGTATGTTGTGAGGCGATATCAAAGGAGCCGCTCAATATACACAGTGTCGTCCGTTTCGCGTGAACTACCACCCTACCCTGTCAGTAAGAGTTATGTAATCGGTACACAAATATATTTGGTGCGATGTCAGTGTGGAAGGAGTTTGAATTACGTCCGCCAGTGGCCACAGAAAGTATAGTACCAATCAACAAGGCCAATGCCGTACTAATAACCTAGTGACTCGCGTAACAACGGCTGTCAATATGTCTGCTACATCTACCATACCATCATCCCTGTCACAAATGGCGTATTAACGGTTTATTCAAAAAATTATTGTAGAAATGTCGTTACCAGACTAACGTACGTCGTATTCAGTCCTCAACTGGATGTCACATTCCTTATATCAGTTAACAGCCCTGTTTGTGAAAATATGTATAAGACATAAGATTTAAAGACTAATAAAATCAATTGTAAGACCGCATAGACCATAAAACCGAATAAAATATGTCTTGGTATCATCTCTTGTCCTTTAGATGATGGCAATGACCGGAAATGTTATAACGTTAGATTAAGAAGGAGAAACATTAAAGTGTTTTACAATACTTTGAAACATGAGCAATAAGATGTAGCAACATAAACATGCATGGAATAGGGAAAAAGGATGAAAACAAATTGAAGGGATTTTAATACAAAATTATCGAACTAAATAACTTGCCTGAACAGAAGGGGTACCCAAACTTGTTTGACAGTTATTCGTGTGTTGTAGACTGTCGAATCGGACTCATGTGTGTACGTAGGGTACGCATATCTATTGCAAGTTTTAGTACTCATACACTTTCTCTTTTTGTGTTTTGTTTGTTTGTTAGTTGTATAACGCCACACTTAGCAATATTTCAGCTGTATGACGGCGGTCTGTAAATAATCGAGTCTGGACCAGACAATCCAGTGATTGACATCATGTGCATCGATCCACGCAATTGGGATACGATGACATGCATCAACCAAGTCAGCGAGCCTGACCACCCGATCCCGGTAGTCGCTTCTTACGACAAGCGCTGTCGCCCTTTTACGCCAAGAATGGTTTGTTGAAGATCTTCACGGGTCTATTGAATGCAGGGATTTGTGTAAAGTCATCAGACAGCATACAATGCCAACTAAAAAATTATACTCAGTGTCTCCGCAAAGTAATATAGTACGGTACTTAGAGTACATGTGAGTTTATACTCAGATTAGGGAGATGTTTAATCCATATAACGTGTTATCATTCTACCTAACAATGTATTTAAAGGGGCACTGATCTAACGCAATTCCCCGGGACTGGTTGTTGCCTTTGTTATTGTTTTTTCCCAGTGAGTACCCGGATGTAGAGCAGAAATCTAGACTAGCTCGCGACCTCTGTTGCGCCATTCGTAAGCGCATTAGTCACTTTTATGGATACCGGTAGTAATAAGAGCGTATGGTCACATTGATCAACAAAATGAAATACAGTTTTCGAGATAATAAGGAAATGTAGGTATTTTTGTGGGTAGCATCGGTAATGGTGACGAAGTTTTGATAAGTCACTTGCTTGGTAATTTTGCGATTTTCGTTTACACTATTTTGACTTGCAACACAAAGTAAATATTTCATCTCAGCATTGCTTTTTTTTATAGTGTGTATATTTTTTTACTGTCAAAATGTGTAACATATTTATTAAACGTATAAATATTCAGTTATTTTACAAAGTGACTGAAAAACATTTCCATCTGTATTATTATGATAACGAATTCCAAACATTTTGATGTTTAATGTCATCACCAAGAGACTGAAAATGTTACGTTGAAAAGTACATTTCTATGTTGTTTGGCTTCTAATCCTACATAATAATCTGTTGTGATGTTTGTAGGCCCTTTTGATCGTCTTAATCAATCTGGACAGATTTTTTAGTCAAAATTACTGAAATATTTACACATTTTATAAATTGCCTGAGAGAATCACATTTTACAAATTGACGGTAATCTATACACGCTTACAAAGGAAATGACCTGTGAAAACAACGTCTATCGCGCATTGAAGAATTTCCCAACCAAGACGTAGAGAAACAAGAACGAATCGGTTCAAATGAAGGAAAACAAAATGCAAATACCATAATTACAACTTACCAAATTTATGTGTATAAATAGGCAGCTTCCTTGTTCGAGGAATGTATCCGTGAATATCCACACAAAGGAATAATGTCCCACTCATCTGCAGCTATACAAAATAACTTATTCGATGTCACGTGTCTCTGTAACTATCAAATATTCTAAAAGATATATATCGTTTCGGGATATTATAACCTGTGTTCGTTTCTCAACTGATCACTTGGATTGTTTCAGGTGTTTCACATAGGTGTCAAGTCTCAAGGGTTGGCTGAGAAAGGCCACGTGACAACTATTTTCATAACGTCCACGGTTCCTAAAAAATCCACTGAGTTTGATAACAATGAGCAACCAATCAACGTATTATCAGTTAACCCTTTGAACAAAGTATGTTGTTTTTACATCGGCACTTCACGCCATGATATGAGTGTATTCCCTTTGTTTTAGTAAACCTAGACATGTAAACACTCACTTTTGACATATCCACTGTGCAAGATAACAGTGATTAATCAATCAACGTATTTTCTGTTAATCCTTTGATGACTAGGAACGATCCGTTGATTTACCTAAAAAAAGTAAATCAACTGATCATTCATCTCTTGCTGGGCTGCCACGTGCATATTACATAACGCACATTTCACCTCACTTCAAACCTGGATTTAGATTGAATAATTACCCCAGACACAATAAATGCCAAATGAGAACCTTTGTCAGGTAATCTAAGTGGTGCTACCACTAATTGTACCTGTAATAAATTCATTAACTGAGCATCAAGTGAATGACGACAAATACACAAGTGTAGGGTTATACGAGAAAACGTGGATGACAACAAGGGAGTAGTAATCGTATTATCGACGCAATCCGAAATCCGAAAATGCTTTCACTGCATGGATACTTTTTTTTAGTATTAAACTATAACCATCTGGGGTATTTCCAAATGACGACTTCCGATGAGCTCCGCCGTTCTTTTTGTCTGTTTGTTTAGGCTGAAGAAATTAATTAACATGCGCCCTTTGTCGAATCTTTATAGATCACATTTAACCAATCAGTGTTTATTCAAAAATGCGTAAAACAAATATTACCTCCAGCCTCCAAGTTTATTTAGCTGTCCTTGCAGACGGTAGCCCAGTCTCTGGTCACGCTCAGTTGCGTTGCGTATCATCCGGGTACTCACGGGGGAAAAAACAATAACAAAGGCAACAACCAGTCCGGGGAATGGCGTTAGATCAGTGCCCCTTTAATGAAATGAATGCAAAACAAACTCAACGGCTAAAAGGTTTCATTGAAAAAACTACCCCTAGTCTTGACTAATAAAACAACTGCAACCCGACACAGATTAAACGCAACTTACAAACACAATCATAATCTGGTTAGTCTGTATCACTCAACGAGGCTGCTTACTCTGCCCACAGTATTTGCTCCTTTTATGGGACCGATTAGTTTTATGACCATGGGCCTCGGCACAAGCGTGGTGTTGGAAGACAAGTTATACATGTACATCCGATATGGTGACTGTTTTTCGCTATTCATATTCTAAATACATTCATAATACCACAACATTTTAGTACTCCTTGAAACTTTACAATCACTTCAATATGTACAATAGATTGAACGAGAACACTTGATATATTGCAGATTATTAAATCATTGTCTCTATTATCAGCCGCTACGTTTGTATCGTTTGCATTGTACAAAGAAATATTTTATCTGTCCTTTTGCAGATTTAGCCTCAGAATGTGCTCATTCGAATTAGGAACGAAAATAATTGCTTATCATGAGTATATATGATACAGTTAAAAGTTACTTGTACACTGTAGACGTATTCACTTTAAAGTCGCATACGACCTTCGCGAGCGAGTTGAATGATCCAGGTTAATTGGAACGAAGTCTAGAAAGGGTTATAAAGTTGTGTATTTGGTAATGTGTAGGTTTGTTAAATATAATTTTTTTAAATTCCTTTTATTTCAATATGTAAAAACATAACTATGCGCTTAAAAACAGAGCTGACTTGATGGGAGATAGCCACCTCAGATTGTCTGTTGGACACGGTTTAACCTTACTGTGTCCTCACCCTGGTTGTTGTTACCGTTGTTATAAGGGATTAAGAGCTCCGGCTCATTGCATTTTTGGTTACAGTCTGTATCACTAAAGTGGACATGTGCAGGTGAACTCTGTTCAATTAGTATATGAAATGCCCCAAAATGTGAACTCCAGACAATAATAACCTGAGGGTAAATCCACGTGCGTCTGCCTTTCCCCTCGTTCACCTTCGAAATCCTTGATTATTATATCATGCCAGAGTTCTGAAATTCAGTGACAATGTTGCTGAACAGTAGAATCTGATGGACGTTTTGTGCAGAACCTGTTTGACGCTATGGGTTCCAGGACCACTAACACTCTGAGCTGAAAAAGTTTGATCCTAACCGCACCCAACATCTACAAGTTTGTAAGCTTGTAGACATCATTAAGAAGTAATTAACAGTCCCATGCTGAGACCTTTCTCAAAATTCAGACCGGTGGCAGGCTGCCAACAAAGAGAAGAAAATATCGCAACCCCGACACGAGTGTGCTCAGTCAAACAATGAACTTACGACCGGCAGAAAACAACTCCAGTTGAATATGCCGATGCTGTATCTCAGCCGTGTTGGCCTGAAAATTTAAACATGCTAATTAAATCCAAAATCGTATAATTATTTTTTAATAGAAACCGTATCTTAATTTGTTCTTGCACTGCATCATATCGTGTATTTCATCTGTATATGTGTAATGTGTATATGTATCAATGACTACACTTATACCGCATATTCTGCAACAGACTATAATTAATCACCTTATTATTGTCTCTCCATTTACCATGGCTGACTGCACAAATACCCTTTTAACAGTGGACACCGATATCAGTATACATGTAGGCTTTTTGTTCAAAAAGGAATATGCAGGAAATTATATGTAACAATTAACTGTGTACTAATTACATGTTTGAATGTTATCAGTTTTACGTTCTGAGATAGAGTGATGAAAATATGAGAGTTACCCGCCCTTGGCAGTAGACATGCTTGACAAAGTGTCCGTGAAAAATTTGAATTTTTTTTTCGCCATCCTTGAAGTGCAAAGTGACGATCGCTGGTAAATAGACATACAATACCATTTATGTGACACAAACAATCATAAACTTGAGCAATCACGATCGATCATATCGCATTATGGCAACAAATGCCGATTCAAGCTCACCCGATCGTGAATTTGTTGATAGTGTCATGGCAACGGGTACGCCCGTCACCCCTGTGACAGTTTGGGCTGAAATACATGGTAACACTAATAGGAAGCGTTCCATAAGTGACGATGCAAGTGACATTGAAAGTAATTTCAGCAAGAAAGTGAAAAATGACACTAATCAGACTTGTGTAAAGGAGATGGTTCGCAGCGGGTCAAACAGTGGTAAGGTGAACTGTACGGGCCATAATCAATCTGATTTACCAGGCGTTCAGGAAATGTTTGCTCATCCATTGACTGAATTCAAGGGTGTGAAGGAAAATCTCTCTGAAAGAATAGACAAATTAGAATCTAAATTTGAACAAAATCTAGCTGAGCGACTAGCCTCAATAATAGAAGAAAAAGTTAAATCAGAACTTGTCAGTGTAAAAGCAGACATTAACCAAAGACTTGAGGCTTTTGAAGAAAAGATAAACAGTACACATAAGCTCTACTCAGAAGCAGTGAAAAAGGGTTCAGATGGGAAAATGGATGAAGAACATGCTAGAACTATTATCATTAAGAATCTAGCAGAGCAGGCAGGAGAGAAGGAAAATCCTACAGTGACGAAAAATCAAGTTTTGAAGTTGTTGCGGGATGGGTTAAAACTAACCGATGTTGAACTGTGTACAGCAGAGAGAAAAACTGCTCGGGGTAAAGCTCCGGGTGTGGTCGTGGCAAGTGTGGGAACAGTTGAAGAGCAAGAAAAAGTGATGAAAACAAAGAAACTGTTAAAAAGTGTGAAACAATATGAACATGTGTACATTGAACATCACATTCCTTTAGAGACAAGGAAACAGAACACAAACATGAGAACAATACTAAAAGAGATGGGTGTTGATGATAAATATTCTGTCTCTAAGTCTGGTTTTATCTCCAAAAGAAAAGTTAGGGCTAATGTAAGGTATTAGGGCTTAAGGCTTGGTTTATGGAATGTAGGAGGGTGGTCCACAGTAAATGGAGATAACAACACTTTTAGATATAATGTTGTTGATTATTTTAATGATGATATCATATGTGTGTGTGAAACATTTCTTAAGAAAAGTGGTGCCATAACCGTAGACGGTTTTTCATGGATTGGTCATAACAGGTCAAGTTTACACGCAAGAGCTAAACGAGGCTCAGGAGGCGTAGGAGTGCTGGTGAAAAATAGTTTTCTAGTGAATAACCATGTTGAAATTCTTGACAAGGAAATTGAAGATATATTGTGGGTCAAAATTTCAAGTAAACATACCGAGGATGTAATGTGCCTGTGCGTTGCATACCTTCCTCCATCTGGATCAACAAGGTCTCATGATATAGAAGTGTTTTTCACAAAACTTTTAGAACAGTTTTATACATATCAAAATATAGGAACTTGTGTATTAACAGGGGACATCAATGCAAGATGTGGTGACTATTCTGATTTCATTGAAGGTGTAGATGATGTTGTTCAACGTGAAGCAATTGATCATTGTATAAATTCTGCAGGGCAATTGTTTATAGATTTCTTAGTTGATTGCAACCTGTGTATGGTAAATGGAAGGATAGGAGAAAATAACTTCACATCAGTGTCAACAAAAGGAAAAGCTGTAGTTGATTACATTGTGCTGCCACATGAACAGTTAAATATTGTGAAGGACTTCAAAGTGCATCTTATGACTGACATCGCATCGACAATTGATCAACAGGATAACAACAAAACACCGGATCATTCTTACATAGAAATATCATTGGATCTGTTTGCTGCAAGTGATAATGATATCATCCATAGAACAGAAGAGACAAAGACTAGTAAATGTGACAAGTTTAATACAAACAATCTCCCAAGTAACTTTTTTAATGATGAAAACATTACCAAGAAAGTGAATGAAACAATTTCTAAAATTGAGAAGCAACTAAGTGAAGAAAGAAGTGTATCTGAAGCCTACCAATCTTTTACAGACCTAATATATGAGGAAATGGATGAAAAATTAAAGAAAATGGGTAGTAGAAGAAATAATATCAAAAGAAGATTTAAATCAAGGTTCAAACCATATTGGAATGAAGATCTTCAGGGAAAATGGGACTGTATGTGTGAAAAAGAAAGACTGTGGTTATCTTGTTCAGGTTCACAACACAATAAAAGAGCTTTAAGAAGAGATTATGTTGATAAAAGAAAACTATTTGACAAGTTTCTAAGGAAAACAAAGAGACTGTATCAAAATCAACAAAGAGATGAACTGTTATCTATGTGTGAAGAAAACAAAAGTAATGAGTTCTGGAGAGAAATTGGTAAACTGGGGTTATCAAATGATAGGAAGAAACAAATTCCCATGAAGATGAAGTTAGACAATGAAGAAATCACATCTGATGCAGACACTGTATCACAACACTGGAGAGACTCATATCATTCATTGTTTTCTGCTAATGAAGAAAAGAGCAGTAAACTGTTTGATGGTGAATTTTATCAAAATATAATAGAAGAATTAGCTAAATTGAAAAGAATAGAAGAAGACAGAGATATCTCAAGTTTAAATAAACCTATTTCATTCAGTGAGGTTGAAATAGCTGTTAATCATCTCAAGAAAGGTAAAGCTGTTGGTTTGGATAATATTCCTGCTGAAGTCCTACAAAATAATCACTGTATTAAGCTACTCCACAAATTAATACACTTTTGTTTTGAGAATTCAGTTGCACCTCATGAATGGAATAAAGGAATCATAAATCCTATTCCAAAGTCAAATAGTGATCCACTTGACCCACTTAGCTATAGAGGAATAACTCTGTTATCTATTCCATGTAAGGTATACACAGACATCTTAAATAGGAGGATTCAATCCTGGTTAGAAGATAATAATACATTAGTAGAAGAGCAGAATGGATTCAGACAGAATCGCAGTTGCATAGATCATGTTTATGCACTTTACAACATCATCAATGTGAGAAAGTCCACTAAAAAGTCAACATTTGTGTGTTTTGTTGACATAAAGAAGGCATTTGACTCTGTTGACAGGCAATGCTTATGGTTCAAGCTTATGAAATGTGGTATAAAAGGAAAAATTCTTCAATGCATACAGTCACTCTACAACAATGTGCAATGCACAGTTAAATTAAATGACTTGTATACAGATCCATTTGATGTAAATTATGGTGTTAAACAAGGCTGTAAATTATCCCCAACTTTATTTTCTATTTACATCAATGATCTAGCTGAGGAATTGAAAGGTTTACAATGTGGAATTGAAATAGAGAACTATATGTTATCTGTTCTCCTATATGCGGATGACCTAGCATTAATCGCCCCGGATGAAGAATCTCTACAGAAAATGCTATGTATACTCAGTGAATGGTGCAGAAAGTGGAGGTTAGAAATAAACTGTGAGAAAACACAAGTTGTGCATTTCAGACCCAAGTCTACAATCATTTCAGATTACCAGTTTAAATGTGGCTTAAATGTTGTACCATATACAGAGAGCTATAGATACCTGGGCATCTGGTTGAATCAACATATGGACATGCATAAGACTGTAAAAGAACTTTGTAAATCTGCCAGTAGAGCACTATCTGCATTGTACACTAAATTTAGAAGTTGTGGTGGGATGTCCTATGAAGTGTATTCCAAGTTGTACAATACCCTTATCAAGCCTGTTTTGTTCTATGGAGCTGGTATATGGGGGATTAACAAATACAGGGAGGTGCAAGTCATCCAAAACAAAGCTTGTAGATTTTTTCTAGGAACCGGTCAAAATGCTTCTAACTTGGCGATTCGCAGCGATATGGGATGGTCATCAAGTGATGTGGATCAAAAGATAGAATTATTTAGACAATTCTTCAGATGTGAATCAATGCCAGATAGCAGAATTCCAAATATTATTCATAAGTGGGCAATGTATCAAAGTAAATCTCTTGATAAAAGAACTGAAATGCTGATACGAGACTTAAATGTGGATGGGATTATCAGTGACAGTGACAATAACAAGAAAAAAGTGAACTTACTGAAGGATATCTTGAAAGAGAAAGATAGTGAAACATGGTGTAAACAAGTGTGGGATGATGAGAACAAACCAAATGGTAACAAGCTAAGGACTTTCAGACTTTTCAAATTTGATGTGAATGTGAGCCACTATGTGAAATGTGTGAAGCGAAGGGATTATCGCAGTGTTTTTTATCTAAGTTTATGTGTGGTAACCTCCCTCTATTAGTCGAAACAGGCCGCTATTCCAAGCCACCTATTCCTTTAAATGATAGAATATGTAAATTTTGTGCAGAAAAAAATAATTATGTTATTGAGGATGAATCACACTTTTTAATAGATTGTTTTGTATACAGTGACCTGAGATATCAACTACTACACAAGGCAGCTGAATTAAACCAGGACTTTTATTATTTTAATAGCATTCAGCAATTATCTTATTTGATGCAAGAAGTGATTTTACAGCCGCTTTTAGCAATCACATTATACAGCATGTATAGAAGGAGAGTGCATCTCTTCTAGTCTTAACATTGTATATAATATTTTTATTTTGTGTTTTATATTTAATAATGTTATATGTTTTAAATGCTTTTAGAGTGTCTCATAAGCCCTAGAGGCTGGATATTGTACTTTTAATGGCAACTTGCTTTTGTTTAAAATGTGTTTTATGTACAATATGTGACACTTAAATAAACATTTCTTCTTGTAAGCATCTTCTAAAATCTTCTAAAAATATGATAAAATACAAAACTCTCTGCCGTGATTTTTTGTGGAAATCATTCGATCAAGTAAAAATGACTGCGTGACAAGACGAATCAACTATTTATACCCGATAAAAGAAACTGCCGTATTTTAGGAACAGTGCTATAACAAGACATTTGAAATTTCTAACAAGCAGATACATTAGAGACAGTGACTAGACTACAGGTACGTAATCCGTATCAATCAAAGGTGTAAAAAACTGAAAATCATTACTATATTTATTACAATGCAAATACTTTAGTGATACATTTTTTAGAGGAGAGGGCATACACACAAGTATATTGCTTCCGTGTGTGAATGCAGGTTGTACTTGGTATCTCAGTTCTCAGTTTCATACCGGTTGTATAACTGAATTTGTATATGGAACCATGCGTACAGCATGACAATTACTTGCTATTCGTCAGTTTACAACACACATAACACGGTCAAACAATTTTAGGCACCGCTTTTGCGAGTTATTTAGTACAATAATGTTTTTATTAAAATCTATTTCAATTTGTTTTCACCATTTTCCCTATTGACAGTCGTTGTTACGTGCGTCACTAGGTAATTAGTACGGATTGACCTTGTTTATTGTTTCTATACTTTGAGGATTTCTGTGGCAAGTGGCGGACGTAATTCAAACTCCTTCCGCACTGACACCGCATCAAATATATTTGTGTACCGATTACATAACTCTAATGGAGAGGGTGGGGTGGTAGTTCACCGGACGACACTGTGTATATTGAGCGGCTCCTTTGATATCTCCTCCAAACATACGTTTATTGAATGACCCCATTAAACGATGATACACATCTCGGTGAATATATCAAGGCACTAATTCATCTTTCATAAACATTTTTTTTGTCTTTGTGCTTAATATATCCACATATCAACGAACATTTGTAAAACATGTATCCTAAAAAAAATAAACATTTTCAGGCTAGGTATTTGCCCACAGCAACACCTGCATAACTGTTTATTCACGCGTGGTGTGGTAGATCGTAATTGACCGAGAGCAGGTATTGTAGAATCACCTGTAAATAAGGCCGACACTGTAATTAGATACAACGTACTAATGGGAATTATCATAAGAAGGCTGTTGTTTTTTCTGAACTGTTACCATTTTCATACCAAAAGTGACAATGCAGTTAAAAGTTGCTTTAGTGTCACAATATTCACTCACGGTTTCCTCAATCGCATTGAAACATAATTCCCACTGGTCAGTTCGAAACCGCATGTAATTAAATAATTATTTCGAGATTTCGTTAGAATGTAAGATATTCAGCCAAACGTTATGCAATAAAAGACGAATAGTTTTTTTCATTAAAATACGCGCACGCGTACCTGTATATTGCATACCTAGTGTCACGTAATTGCCCAGTGTGTTGTATCAACAGGACATAAAATGGGAAATGAAATAGAAACTAACTAAAATTTAATGTTGTGGAAAATAACTCCAATGAATTGGAGTACACGCACATGAATTCGTATGATAAACTGTCAAAACGTTTTGAGAGGTAAGGCCGGGTTCATTAAAGATCGCTACAATATGTAAAACAAGTGAAATTTGTAGAACTAAAGGAAACATCCAACCAAATGCCCTTTTTAAATAGTAATGTAATGATATAATATAAAGTATATTTCACATGATACAATATACTTTGCAAACAGTTAGTTGATGCTTGAAAGGGACTGACGAAAACATGGGCGAAATATTTCAATATCGCTATAAAATCGTTGAATTAAGTTAAAATGAGTTAAATTTTGTGTCATGATACTTGAATGAATACATTTAATGTATTTGCGAAACAAAATCATGAGTTTTAAGTAAAGGAACATATTCTCGCCCATGGGCCAAACCTTTTTCTCGCCCATGGGCAAAATATTTCAATATCGCTATAAAATAGTTGAATTAAGTTAAAATGAGTTAAAATTTTGTGTCATGATACTTCAATAAATACATTTGATGTATTTGCGAAACAAAATCATGAGTTTTAAGTACAGGAACATATTCTCGCCCATGGGCCAAACCTTTTTCTCGCCCATGGGCGAAATATTTCAATATCGCTATAAAATCGTTGAATTAAGTTAAAATGAGTTAAATTTTGTGTCATGATACTTGAATGAATACATTTAATGTATTTGCGAAACAAAATCATGAGTTTTAAGTAAAGGAACATATACTCGCCCATGGGCCAAACCTTTTTCTCGCCCATGGGCGAAATATTTCAATATCGCTATAAAATCGTTGAATTAAGTTAAAATGAGTTAAATTTTGTGTCATGATACTTCAATAAATACATTTAATGTATTTGCGAAACAAAATCATGAGTTTTAAGTAAAGGAACATATTCTCGCCCATGGGCCAGACTTCTAAATATTGAGTTTTTAAACAATTTTTTTTTCATTTTTTCTTCCTTGGTATGTTCCCATGAAAACGGCACGTTTAATTTTGTAAATACCTTTAACCGAGACTGGGCAAAGAGCGTAGAGTTTCTGGACTTTTGGGTTTCCAGAATTAAAATGGGACGTGTTATTAATATTTAAAGTGATTTGGAAAACAAGAACAATATTAACATATAGACATTTCTTTACATGAAATCGATTTAGCAATTGAATTTATGAATTCTATTGTCCCAGAAGAGTATGTTTGTTGCATTTATTTGAAAGCTTCATTCAATTCAGTTTATTCAAATGGGTAATTTCAAAATTTGGATAGGGGGTGTTAACAGGCGTAGGCAGAACATTTAGTGATCAGAAATTGTTACGAATGTGGTCTATCTTGTACCACCGAACCAGATGCATATTCTTAATTTCTTTAATGTCGATCAGGGATTGCCAGTTATCATCTTCTTTTCTTTTACATTTTTGTAAATAATGTCTCTAGGATTTGGCGAAATCTTCATTTTATTTTCATTGTAAGTATTGTTGCGTTACAACATTGCCTTGGTGTGTTTGTAATAAATTAACAATTAATATTGAAAAAGTAAAGAAAGAATTTTCCGAATTGGTAGCAAAGTAAAAAGTTTGGAAAAGATACTCGAACCTCGAAATCGTCCCAAGTTATACATATTTTGTCGAGCACGTATAAGAGGAACAATATGTGAGGGAGCCACTGTCATTTCAGCTATAATAATGAAATGACCAGCTTGGTTGCACGAGACACAAACTCGCTCACACTTTGCATATTGCACGCGTGAATCATATGCCGTCTGTTTAGTTTGTTTGTTTGTTTGTTGTTTAACGCCGCTATCAGCAATATTTCAGCTATATGACGGCGGTCTGTAAATAATCGAGTCTGGACAAGAAAATCCAGTGATTGACATCATGAGCATTGAACCACACAATTTGTATTACGATGACACCGTCTATTTAGACATATCCTGGTTGTATGAATGTGACAATAAACGTCACAACCACATGGTTCAATGATCGGGTATAACATAGGAAAATGCCTCTGATGCCCTCTTTACGAGTCAGTGGCATGGGGGATACATTATGTGTTCTGTTTACGCTTCACAGGTAGTAGACAGCGTGTTTCGATGCTGCGTGGTGAGACGTACTATCCGACAGCAGCCCATGAGCACGATAGGTGCGTTGGTGGCAGCATCATGGTCTGGGCTGGCATCACTATGTCATACAACAGGTTGGATGTGATGGTCGTGCACGTTCATTGGTCATCCCATTTGCCCAGTGCGTACGTCAGAACATTGATTTCCGGGATGTCAATGCACGTCCTGGCAGACTCAGTTCCAGATCTCGAAACATGTCACCCATTGAACACGTCAGGCTCGATGACTTGGTTGATGCATGTCATCGTTCCCAATTGCGTGGATCGATGCTCATGATATTAATCACTGGATGGTCTGGTCCAGACTCGATTACTTACAGACCTGATTCCGTTTCCGCAAGTAAGTACTGGAAAATGATCACGTCCAAGCATAATTTCCGGTTTTAAGGCGGCTTATACAAGGAACAACCACAGGGATATGACGCGTCCTTGTCCTACACCTAGTCTCATTGGGAACGTTCGACTTGTATCGCCAGCATATCTGACACTTGCAACAGTTTCTTGGGGGTGACTGATGTAAGCCATGCCATGCTTTTCCTTGCACACCGAGGATGAATAGTTTCAGGAGTGGTGCCAGATGTGATCAAACGCTTTCTCATTATCAAGATACACAGTGTATACATTATACTTATTTCCGTTGAGAACTATATGACTTCATATATATATATATCGCTATGTTTGCACTATTGTCCCGCCTAAAGCAACATTGTAACCCATGAGTGAAACAGGCCTTCATGTATTTGAAACACTTCTCAATTCTCTAAAACAGTTTTCCCACCACGGACGTCAGGGTGGTACCTCTGTAATTTTCAGGATCCGATCTGTTCCATCAACGAAATCATTTCGATCGTCTAATACATATACGCAATTCCAACTCACTATTGTAATCAACGTTAACATGTGAACATATGAATTAGCTTGACCATGTAAGTCCGTAATAATATGCAGAGATCCATTTAGGTTTCATATCAGAAAGTTCATGTACTGAATGGGTTTTTGGGTTTTTTGGCTTTTTTTGCTTAAAGCCGTACTCCAGCTAAATGACGGCGGTCTGTAAATAATCGAATCTGGACCAGTCAATCAAATGATTGATGTCATGCGCATCGATGCACACAATTGGGATACGATGACATGCATCAACCAAGTCAGCAAGCCTGACCACCAGATCCCGTTAGTCGACTCTTACGACAAGCGTAGTCGCCATTTACGGCAAGCAGGGGTTGCTGAAAACCTATTCTGTCCCGGATCTTCACTGGTCGAAATGATCGTGGTCAGTTTTGATGTCATTAAATAAATACATGTACTTCCCATTAAACTTCTTGTGTGGGAATAAGGGCCTGGAATTGATACTTGTTCTTTGCACATTTTTCATCATTCAACAGATATAAAACGTGCGTCATGTACTATATGAGTTAAAATGTGCGTCATGTACTATAAAAGTTAAAACGTGCGCTATTTCCAACATCAACATCTGCATTGATCTTATCCATAAAACCAGCGGGTGACCTCTGTGTTGAAAATTTTATCTGCAATTGTCACAACAAGCGAAACTACAACTTTTTATGAGACAATAGTGAAGAATCTTCACAAATACTCTTGCATCAATAAACAGAAGCTACTAAAAAATAACCTTTGTTCCTCTGGGATTCCATTTAAGAAAAGTCATTTTCATCAACTGCAGCTGTTATTTTCCTTAAGTGAAACAAAACAACTAGAAAGCAGAACAGTATCATACTTCAAGCGATTTCATGTCACATACTAAAAATATTGCAACACTTCATACACTTTCGCGGAGGGGACCCTCAGCAAGGTGCTTCAGATTATTGATCGACAAGGAGATGATTATAAGCAGTATATTTCGCATCAGTATACACTATTGATTCTGACTCTACCACACGTGTATATAATTCAGCTACTGTTCTTGTTAACATGACGTAATTCTTCGAAATATTTTTTTAATAAAATCCGATTTTTGATTCGAGTTTGCAATATACATACATGTATAGAGGTGTCAATGTTTCCGTAGTAACATAATATACAAGTACCTAAATTTCAATCCACTATTTTGAATTAAAAATTGTAGAACATTGCTACACCAATCAATACTAGCCAAGCGATGTACTGAATGGCTGGCGTGTACACTGAATTAAACCTCATTCATGTCAATGATTCCTGAGAGACTGAGCCAGTCTTTGCAAAATGTTTCATCGGCTCTTTGAAATTTATGTACAGGCAGCTCGGCCATGTCAGTTTAACATGTTGTCTTTAATAACGTTTATCAGCAGTGTTGACACTTAACAAGGTGTTAGTAGATGATCGAATCATAACAAACAAGAAATCAATTTTCAAACCTGGAGGAGAGTGAATGTTTGCCAAAGCTGCTTTGTGGCTAATCGTTTATTTAAGGAAAGTGGGTCTTGACATTTTACACCAACAAACCAAACAATCAAGGACAACAAGAAATTTCAGTACGTTCGACGAAGCTCAAATTGTTGGGAGTTTCATTATACACAGTTCTTGATGGTAGGATGCTACGATGCTGAACTGATGCAACGGCTACTTCATTTTGTCTTGAGGGTTCGGTTAACGTATGTTATTTAATTATTGGGTATTTGTTTCTGCTAGTGGACTCAAGTCCCCGACTTTTTATCATAAGATTAGTAGCATTATCTGTGCTTAGTCAACTACAATGGACATGTTTTGGCCGAAACATGGAAAATGGACCAGGCTGTATTGGTATTTGCTGAACGTTTTTCTTTTCAGCAGAATCTCTGCACACATGTCTGCACACATCAGACGTAAACTCAAAATATCGTTTTTATTGGCTTCAAGAAAATCAGGAAATACACTGTCGTGTCACTGAATATTCTGGTCCATCGATCACGTTATTGTCTGATTTGTTTACAGGCCACCGTCGCAAGGCACTGCTGTGCGGAGTCAGGCAATAAATACTTTTTCTGCAAATTGTGTGAATGGCGGTTGCTACCGGTTGGGCAGGAGATGCTTACCTTTTTAACGAACAGCTGGTGTCATGACTGATTTTCAGTGGTCTATCCATATAGTTTTCACAGCTATTTAGCCCTATATGCCAAATGGAATTCGTTTCGGCGAACACTCAAGACTGGTTATTCTCTTGCGTTGACGTGTTTTATATCTGTTGAATGATGAAATATGTGCTAAGAACAAGTATCATTTCCAGGCCCTTATTTCCGCACAAGAAGTTTAATGGGAAGTACATGTATTAATTTAATGACATCAAAACTGAACACGATCCTTTCGACCAGTGAAGATCCGGGATAGAATACTCAGCAACCCCAGCTTGCCGTAAATGACGACTCTTGCAATACTGCTCATGTAGCTTAAAGCAATGTTTAGTCACTGCCTTTTCAGTCAGATTAAATATGTTTTGGCAAATTGAAAGGGAAATTCAAAAATTTTCTCCACGGCACAGATTATTTTATCTTGATGCCACCGTTGTTGAAGAAAATTCATTTAGGATATGATACATGATCAAAATCCCTGACTCGCTAACATTTACATTTCCGCTGCCTGGAGTGTTGGAATCAAAGAATAAATTATTATGTACACTCTTCAAAAACGAAACGCACAGGCAGATTTTTAGTAAATGTATTGCACCTAATAAAGTCGATGTATTTAATTTAATATCATTGATACAGATTTTAAATTTTGGAGCTCCATAGTCACATGTTGTCGCTGAGCAAAAGCATTGGAAACTGTTCATTGTCATGTCACATAAGGCCACAAGGTTGCGCTGAACTGAGTCACATAAGGACACAAGGTTGCGCTGAACTGAGTCACATAAGGACACAAGGTTGCGCTGAAACCCGGGCAGGAGTCACGGCCCTGGTTCTCCTCGGCACTGACTGGATAAGCGTACGAATTCTGTCCTGCGGAATTCTGCTCTATTCTGCTTGTAACAGTTGTGGGATTGTCTGCGGCGTGTTCTGACACGTTGTTACGACGTAAATTGTAATAACGCGGTAAATTGTAATAAACTGCGGTAAAATGTAATAACACTGCGGTAAAATGTAATACTGCGGCAAATTGTAATAACTTCACTGCGGTAAATTGTGATAAAAACTGCGGCAAATTGTAATAACCACTGCGGTAAATTGTAATAAAAGATTATCGATTTGCAAATATACAAAGAAACTTGCATGAAGTATAAAATGTGCGACCAAGCTGTTTGGAAATCCAATCAATCTTTACAGCAGAATTAATGTGCATGGCCACAGCCCTCCACAATCAGCAAGCTAAAAAACACAACCAAATCCTAATACTCACGGACTCACTAAGTGGCCTGCAAGCCCTCCAAAATAAAAACACCCACAACCGCCCTAAACTCATAAATCAAATACTAAAAAGCGCCAACAACCTAACAGAGTCAGGCAAACAAATAGTCTTTATCTGGATCCCGGCCCACGTAGGAATTCATGGCAATGAAAACGCAGACAAGGCCGCAAAACAATCTCTCAAATTTCCCAAAATAAGCCTAAAACTACCCATGTCAAAATCAGAGATCAAAAGTATCAATAAACGAAAAGTTACCAAAAAATGGCACAACCTCTACCTACAATCAAATAGCCAAATCCTTAAAATCCTCAAAAAAACCCTAACCAAACCAAAAATCCTCCATCCGTCCAAACAAATTGATAGGATAATCACCAAACTCCAAACAGGCCACACCAAACTAAATAGCCACCTCCTAAAAATTAAAAAACACGCTAATGGCAAGTGCCCACATTGCAAACTCCTAGAAACCCCAGAACACGCACTCATACACTGCACCCACTACCAAACCCACCGAGAAACACTACTTGCAAACCTAAAACTAAACCAAGCTCTCACCCTAGAATCAATCCTTAACCCAAAAAATAACGCAGAAAAATTCAAAGCTCTAGGAGTCTATCTAATTAAAACAGACCTAATAAATCGGATCTAACCATAAAATAAACATCCAACAAACCACTTAACAGCAACCCCACCATAACAACTACAAACTCCCTTAGTTCTACACCACAACCCCAGGCATCTTATTCCAAATTTCCTAATTTCCAAAAACTATTTAAGCAACCAATAAAGCCCCCTCCTGGTTTGCACCCCTTTTTCCTCCTTTCACTCCACTAAATGGCCCGGCCAGGCCCGTGTGCGAAATACGCTGTAAGTCGGAAAGCGCACGTTAAATCTCCAATCTCAGTCAGTCAGTCTGTTTGGAAATCACATTCCGGACTTTGAAACAACTGATATGATAAATATTAATGAACATTAAATTCTTGATATTTGTATTTACTCTGAACCAAATTCAAATTCCATTATCAATTCCAACCTCCAGCATGTTTAAGAAGGAAATTTATAAAAAAAAAGCGATTTTGTTTCAATTTCTCTCATTCCCACTGAAACAGATACGGCAAATTGTAATAACATCTTTTAAGCATTACAATTTCAAACTGAATGCGAGTTCCAGTGTTTGTTGGACCTTAAAAAGATCAATTCCAACCCCAAGCATGTTTAAAAAAATTTAAAAAAGCGATTTTGTTTCAATTTCTATCATTTCTATTGAAACACAGGTGCGGCAAATTGTAACAAACTGCGGCAAATTGTAATACCAAGTGCGGTAAATTGTAATAATATCTCCTAATCCTTCCGATTTCAAACTGAATTCAAGTTCCAGTATTTGTTGGACCTTAACAAGATCAATTCCAACCTCCAGCATGTTTAAGAAAATTTAAAAAAGCGATTTTGTTTCAATTTCTATCATTTCTATTGAAACACAGGTGTGGCAAATTGTAACAAACTGCGGCAAATTGTAATACCAAGTGCGGTAAATTGTAATAATATCTCCTAATCCTTCCGATTTCAAACTGAATTCAAGTTCCAGTGTTTGTTGGACCTTAACTTGATCAATTCCAACCTCCAGCATGTTTAAGAAAATAAAAAAAAGCTCTCTTTTTTCAATTTCTATCATTTCTATTGAAACACAGGTGCGGCAAATTGTAACAAACTGCGGCAAATTGTAATACCAAGTGCGGTAAATTGTAATAACATCTCCTAATCCTTCCGATTTCAAACTGAATTCAAGTTCCAGTGTTTGTTGGACCTTCACAAGATCAATTCCAACCTCCAGCATGTTTAAGAAATGTTTTAAAAAAACGATTTTGTTTCAACTTCTATCATTTCTATTGAAACACAGGTGCGGCAAATTGTAACAAACTGCGGCAAATTGTAATAACTTAAACTGCGGTAAATTGTAATAAAAACTGTGGCAAATTGTAATAACCACTGCGGTAAATTGTAATAAAAGATTATTGATTTGCAAATATACAAAGAAACTTGCATGAAGTATAAAATGTGCGACCAAGCTGTTTGGAAATCACATTCCGGACTTTGAAACGACTGATTGATAAATACTAATGAACATTAAATTCTTGATATTTGTATTTACTCTGAACCAAATTCAAATTCCATTATCAATTCCAACCTCCAGCATGTTTAAGAAGGAAATTTATATAAAAAAAGCGATTTTGTTTCAATTTCTCTCATTCCCACTGAAACAGATACGGCAAATTGTAATAACATCTTTTAAGCATTACAATTTCAAACTGAATGCGAGTTCCAGTGTTTGTTGAACCTTAACAAGATCAATTCCAACCCCAAGCATGTTTAAGAAAATAAAGAAAGCTATTTTGTTTCAATTTCTATCATTTCTATTGAAACACAGGTGCGGCAAATTGTACCAAAACTGCGGCAAATTGAAATACCAAGTGCGGTAAATTGTAATAACATCTCCTAATCCTTCCGATTTCAAACTGAATTCAAGTTCCAGTGTTTGTTGGACCTTAACTTGAAAACAAAACAAAGCGATTTTGCTTCAATTTCTATTATTCTAATCAGATGCGGCAAAAGTTTACAAACTGCAATAAACTGCAGCGAATTGAACGGAAGGAATATATGTGCGTTGAATATGTACAAGTATTCTACATGGAAGTCGAACCCTGACATTCCTATACCTCACACTGGTACCACCATCGAAAATATATAAGATTACATGTTTTGACATGAAACACGATCCTTCAAATATCCAATACATTTATAATGTCCACATTTAATTTAATTTCCAACAGCCCTCCCTGAAAACTAAAATGACCAATGTCCAGACATTAAACTCACATATAAACTGTTGAAGAAGAGGCAATGAAATTGTTGATATCCAAATATTCGATAACAGAAAAGAGAGAGATACGGAATGATGGACAAAATGAAAATGAACCAACCATGTAACAACGATGCCAGAGATTTCAATTCGACGAACCCTGATGTTTCAAAATCGTCAGTCTCGCTCAATATATGATGGCAATATGTCTTTTTAAAACTACTTTTTCCAAAATATTATTATTATTGCATACCATTCGAACGCCTTCTCTTCTAGAAGTAGCCATGCGTTGATCCACTTTCTATGGCTAATTATTCTTTTGAGTTCTATTGCAACACCGCTACTTTTTCCATAGTGCATTATGATTCTACGCACACTAACGGTTCTCGAATTAGTAATGTGTTGTCAATAAATGCGTGGTCGCAGATGGAGAAATGATCTTGTGTGTTGATGGAACTGATGGGACATTTGCAGGAAAGATGTAACAGATGCACAATAATCTGTCAGACGACTGCTGGGCTAGCTGTAAAGATACTTAATGATTAGAAGCACCACCTCGTCTGGCAGATCAGTGAATGCAACCTGTGTATCATATTGTGGCATGTTGTCTTTTCGACATGAGAGGAATACTTCTTCATCGCTGCTATTGGCACTGTAAAAGCCTTCCCTTGCATGAAAAATGCATGTCGGAGAATGACGTTGTTCTTCATCGATGCTGTTGGTTCTGTTGAAGCCTTCCTTTCTGTTCCCTTGCATGTCTAAAAACTCATCATCATCACATTGCGAATGATGCTGTCGAGATAAGTTGTGTTCTTCGTCGACGCTATTTGCGCTGTCAAAGACCTGTCTTGGCAAGTTTCTGTTTCCTTCCCCGTCTCGTGGCTGATCTTCACTTTGGGTTTCATGTAGTTGTAGAGCAACAAAGTGGTCCCCTTCTTCTTCAGCAAAATGGCCAAGGCTGATTGTTTGGGTTGCTACACTGTATGCAGGAACGATGTTTACAGTTGCATCACCGCCAAGCGATGAGTGCACGATAATATCAACATATCTGAGACTGCTTGCAATATTATGTGATCTCCGTAGGTACCTTCATCTAACCTATCGGATATGTATGTATCCCAGTCTTCGCCCGCGAAAAGTTCCAAGGGGGATCCATCTGAAGTGTAGGGATGTTCAAGGAGGTAACTGACAACCCGTTCTCGAAGTGTCCTGGACGATCTGAATATACCAATTTTAGATAAAAGATGGCACAAGGCTGCAAACTGACAGTTACCGTTTCCCGGAGGGTCATACACGATGTCACCTTGTAATGCAAATGGCCTGTCTGTGTCCAATAATGGTATTTGATACTTTGCTCGATGATGTCTGCGCTGTAATCTCGAGGAAGCCCTCTGTTTTCGTTTTACCTCTTCATCAATTGTGGTATTTGACAACTTATCAACTGACATTCATTCAGGCGTGTCCTCTTTTCCTGTAATAGGATTTGTGAATGAAATCTTATACATAGATGATTTCAACCTGCGTGCAAGAATCCTTCCTTTTACAACGTACTGTTTTTAGGGGCGAGTTTTCCCTTCTTGGAACCATATTTGCATAAAACATCATCGCCTACATTGTACACCAAGGGCGGATGCAGTCTTAGTTGTCTTTGTATACTGAGTCTGTCGGTTTTCTTTGTAGCAACTTCAGCCCGATGCCTAGTCCGAGTAACGTACTTACTCTGCTTCAGCCTGGCCTTTGCGTTAGGCTCATGAATATTTTCAATCAACATATCAGGATTGAAATCATCTGAATCAACGTCTAAAACCGTGTTAGATTTTCTTCCGAAATACACTTCAAAGGAACTCCGCCATCCTAAACATTCTTTCTTTTCGTTATTCAGTATTGAGGCATATCTTCGCAAATGTGATGCCCAGTTGACGCCCTTGGCGCCCATAGTGACAAAATCATACATTATTTTCTTTTTCAATTGTCTATGGGATCTCTCCACCTTTCCTTAAGATTGAGGGTGGTAAGGTCTACTGCGTATGGGTTTTACAAAGTTCATTTACATGTCCTTTAACTTCGACACCCTGGTCCATTTGTAACTTGTTAGGTGGTCCATGTTCTTCGTAGATCACCCGCAGAGCACTGGCTACACCTTTGCTTTTCTGTGTTTGCAATGCCACAAGCCATATATATCTACTGAACACATCTACAAGAGACAGGATGAATTTATGTTTTCCCTTTCCACCGAACAGTACTTTTGCTAAAATCTACGAGGTCAACTTGGTGGTGTGATTGGACACACTTTGCTCTCACTGGTCTGATGATAGCTTTATTTGTAAACTTGGCAGAGTGAATGGAATATTTCTCTTTCGTGCGTAGTTCGTTTGGTACTGCGGTTTCTGTAAGCCCTGACAAAGAATCAGCTGCCAAATGCCATAACTTACTGTAGCCTGTTGAATTCTGGTTGTGAAATCAATTTTCGACAAGCTTTGCAACTTCCTTTCGTTTTAAGACTGGTTTTCCTCTAAAGTACAATATGTTGCTTGGCTCGGGCCCTATAGAGAAGTCGTGTTTTCTTCTCCAGTATCTAACAATGGCATTTCGCTGCAGTCGTGTCCTTTCGGCGACCGGTGTTTCAAAATTACTTTGCACAAGTAACACAATAGTATCATATGTTTCTTCATCAAAGCTATGCGTATATTTGCGTTTCGTTTCTGCCGCGTTACAGTTAATCAAAGTCAAACAGCACAGAACTGCTACAACGAGTGCATGCATGGATGAAAATGTACGTGGACGTCCTTTGAACAAAGCCGGGGTCAGTTGGACATCCTTCGCGCACCAATGAGCAACTTTAGCAACACTGGAAGAAAGTAGCAACTTACTTGTGAATTCAAATGGACGCAAATGTATGTAAAAGTAAAGTCATGTTAAATTAGAAATAAACGTTGAATATTTAATTTAATGTCTAAATTTTACATAAAAAAACACCAACTTAACAATTTATTGCAACGGAGAAGACTGCGCGCCATTTAGATATTATGTAGGCAATTTAATTTATGGGGGCATTAACATGAAAAAACAGGGTGTAAAAATCATCGTCGATTCAGATTTAAAAAGTAACAAAAATAACTTCACAATCTGCTTATTTAATCGTAAACACAAAAACACTTTAGACAAAGATACGAAATCAATGTTTCAGGGCAATGTGACACCCTAGCTGAAAGTCACAATAGCCTCATCTTCAATAGCGTTCAAAAATATATACTGTCGACTAATAGATTCGAGTAACCTTTTATCATTAATACAGAATATCGCTCTGCGACCATTTATTATTAATTACGCCAACAGTGAATAAACTGCATGCATGTATATGAATACAAGGGTATCTCTACCTCCTTCTGAAAACATAATGTTTACGGGTATATATATCCTGGTGTATGTGTGCAAATATGTGTACGTGTATGTATATATATGTATGCATGCGTATACAGGGGTATATGTGTATGTATATACATGTAGTGTGTGTATGTATGCACATATGTACATGTACATAAGTGTATGTATGATTGTGTAATTATATATGTAGTCTTGCATGTATTTCGGATTGATGTGTATATACAAGTAAATTGTGTCTATAGGCAATTCTTATCCATGTCTATGTTATTCTTGCAAACATTATGTTTATGTTCTTGTGTAAATATATTTCTCTTTGATACCATAAATGTAATATGTGCATATGTATTTGAGTACTAGCATGTGTGTGTAGGAGAATGTATGATTGTGTGTATATATGACTATGTGTATATATATGTATTTCTGTATACGTATGTATATGTATGTGTGTACGTATATGTGTAAATATATGTATAATCAATGTCTGTACATATAGAGTAGGGAAAGGGCCATCTAAGTTGGATAACTTTTGCCCAATACCGTTGACCATATATGTCAATAAAATATGTTTAAAACAAAACACATGCGTCTAAAGCTCCCCGCTAGAAGGCGTGGTCTGTGTTTGTGGATACATTAATGCAAAAGAAACTGCATGTGTAGCCTCTGAAATGACAGAACCTATCTCTATATTGTAAGATGCGTTGCTTTAAATCCATGTGTAACCTCAGCAACTTTAAGTATATTAAGGTTTTATGGATGGGGGGGATGTTTGCAGATTCTAAATTATTGAAAAGCATTTCGATAGAAAATCGGATATATAAGTTTAAGTACATAAGAAATTGAGTAAAACAAGACGCTGTAATTCGGATCAGAACTTTGTAAAATTATATAAAAAAAAGATGGAAACTATGTACAAGAAGTTACTATACTTATGATAGAAGAGATGTAGGCAATATTGTCGTAATGACGTTTACAGATTCCATCATGTGTTCTCTGCCTGCTGTGATGTCTCGCCTACACTCGCTCACCCCAGACAATCCAGTCAATGCCTACCATTGCATCCTGTATTCAATATTTGCTGTCCTTTTCTACTTCTAAGTTAATAACTTTACCTTCTGTAATACAATGCAGTAAATGCTTGTTTTCTATATTGGTTGGTAAGGCAGGTTTGGTGACCAATCTATTTGCTAACACATTTGCTCCATCGGATATCTATAAACAACTTGTGCCTCACGGCTTGCCCTCTGCTGGGAGCCTAACGGCTAAAATCTGGTCAGATATATTTCAACTGAATTACTGGATTAATATACTACCAACTTCATTCATCTAATAATTACATTGATTTCCTTCTGTAGATAGGTTGAAAGAAAAACAAGTGTATACATATTCACACAATGAAAATTGCAATTAATCATAGTGAATATATAATGACTGAAGAACTAAACTAAAGAATAAGTTAATAAAACAGGGGATCAATAGAAAATAATACACAGAATACTTTTGATTGTATTTCAAGAAAGTGTCAGCCTGACAAGCGTGGAAATATTGCGATAGGACAATTCTAGATATTTTCCGATCAGTAAAGTGGATGGGAAAGAAATTGATATAAATGAAATTTACATTTATCAATTGAGTACAGTTCAGTAAGTTACAAACACGAAGACAGTCAGCATTGATGTGATTCTATTCTAAATATTTACTGAGTGTTTTCAGTGTCAGACAAAAGCATATACTTTCCAAAATACAGACGGGCGTCTATGCAGAGTACTGTATATACTTCGTTATACATCGGTTCATTGGCATATTCCAATTGGTCAAACCCCATTTGTCGTCAGATACCCCAGTTGTTATTAACAGTGGAGTAGAAATTGCTTTCAAAACTTTTACTTGCTGCGGTAATGGACAAGTTCTAGGAGACTTAATAGACTTTGACGCCGTGATATAACTGAAATATTGTTAAAAGTGGTGTTGGGTCTGTATAGACTGACTGTATAATTAATATCAAATAAAGACGTTCCTTTGATGAAAATAACTTCTCTACTCCGACACAATAACGTTATATTCTGGTATATTTTTTTCTAATAACTAAACATTTTCAATCACAGCATGTTTGCGGAAAGTTGACTTTGTTCTATCACAGAGAACGAAGGCACAGGTTCTCTTTCAACATCACCTCATACATCAACATACATCCAGAACAAGATTTGATGATTCTAAAAAGTGGCAATATTGACACAAATTAAGTAAATAATCTCATTGTTTTTATAACCTTGTTATTGAACGTTGACATGAAAATACAATCCGCGAAAATTGCACGATATTAATTAATAACAAATAATATAAGAAATCAATATTTAATGTCTTGACCAAATACATCAAGCTAATTGTAATTAGAATAAGATATAAAATAAATCAAACCTGTGTTTCAAGCAAAATGAGCTTTGAACTATACTAAACTAGCGGATGTGTTGTACTAGCTACTTTAGTTTTCAGTGACATATTATTCCCTCAGATAATATCAGAAGACCAATTGTTATGATGTATGGTTATGTGAAATGATTGCAACGTTCGGTTTCATTAAAACATCAATATGAAAAAAAACCGTCACATCATTCATATAGCAAAAGACTGCCGCTTTGATAAAGGTTAGAAACTAGCAATATCATTAATCACTGATATTAGAAAAGCACTATTTCTATAGCGAAAGGCTGCAGCTTTGCTAAAGGTGGGAAACTAGCAATACATTAAACATAGATATTAGAAAAGCACTATATCTATAGCGGAAGGCTGCCGCTTTGCTAAAGATTAGAAATTAGCAATATCATTAATCACTGATATGAGAAAAGCACTATTTCTATGGCGAAAGGCTGCAGCTTTGCTAAAGGTAAGAAACTATAAATATAATTAAACATAGATAATAGAAAAAGCACTATTTCTATAGAGAAAGGCTGCAGCTTTGCTGAAGGTAAGAACCTATCAATATCATTACACATATATATTAGAAAAGTACTATTTCTATAGCGGAAGGCTGCCGCTGATCTAAGGGTTAGAAACTATCAATATCATTAAACACGGATATTAGAAAAAGCACTATTTCTATAGCGAAAGGCTGTCGCTTGGCTAAAGGTTAGAAACTATCAATAAGAAAAGCACTATAACGGAAGGCTGCCGCTTTGCTTAAGGTTAGAAACTATCAATATCCTTAAACACGGATATTAGAAAAGCACTATATTAAGAGCGGAGATCGGCCACTTTGTTATTAAAGGTTTGAAACAGTATCATCAACATTCAAAACGCCAGATCATGATCAATCTCCATCCATTTTCCGAAACAGATTTTTATGTGGCTCACAAATAGATATTATAAAGATTAGAAACTAGCAGTCACATTAATATTAGAAAAGCATTCTAATACTATTAACATTAAAAAAGCTATATTTCTCAAGATACCGCATTATTTGTTTTAAAGTACACTGAAAAGCAAAGTTCGTTACATAGCAATATAATTCATATTTAAACTCCATTACGTATACAGAAAGATGGTCGACTTACTGCGTGGTGTTGTGCGATGAAGAACTGTTCTGCTAATTGGTAATCATTTACTGAAAGTTGTTCACACCTTATGAGGAACTGTTCTGCATACGGGTAATCTCTAACTGAAATTTCTCACATCCGATGAAGAATGATATCACTGGAGATGAAATTTTCGGCTGACTGGTTGCTGTGTTGTATGCTATGGGAAAATCTTCGGCTGACACAATAATGGTGTAGCGAAAGGTGCCCCAAAGAGTTTTACGTGTTGCTCTATCCAATCAGCAACAGATTTATGGGATATTGTCACTAATCAGTGTCACTGATCATTGTTTATTAAGGGTTGTCCTTCCAAGTGTATTTAGTGATGTAATTATGCAGGTGGACTGGGCAAAGGTAAAGGAATGAGACGCAAATTTACCCCAAGCGCACGATCGCACCCCGACGGATTCTTTGATTGTAATTACGATCAAAGGATAAATAATTATCCGACACGACAACCGTCAGACGATATGTGTTTCATGATCTGTTTTTTTTTTTTTTGGCACTTTGGCTTATTTCGTCGATCACATGACAACGACCGTAATGATCCCGCAAATATTACGTTGCAAACAACCAAGTTTGATTTCATTCCAGGTGTCATTTCTCTGACTTTAATCTGTTTTGGAAGAATTATTGAGAGGATGTTACCGCTAATAATAAGAATGTATTGTAAATGAATGTAGACTGCCATGTTGTCTGAATGTAAATAGGATTTGTGTTCTTAACAATCACCGGACCGGGTGTGACCATGTAGATAGGAAGAAGAAGAAGAAGAAGAAGAATATTTTATTATAGTGTCACCCGCTGTACATATAAAATGACAAGGCAAGAATGTAAAAATTCAGCGGCCGGCCAAAATGGCCTACGAGACACTAAAAGACTCATAAAAACACTATTTTATATATGTACACACCACATTTAATAGCAGTTATGAAAATAACATTCATAATATTATCCCCCATACAAACATCCTATATACACACAACCACATCCATTCCCACATCCAGGTCTTCACTCACAGTAGCTTACGCAAACCACGCAAACACACCAGCACATTCAGACACACCCAAACCCTCATTGACATCACTTCAATCACATCCGAACCCTCGCTCGAACCCTCACCGTCACACATCACATCACTAGGATCTCATTAGGGTTTTTTACTTTGACAATTGCAACGAACATTTTAAAAACAGTTTATTATTAACCGCATTAAAATCAGATCTTATTTATCGGTAACGCTCATCAAAGATCTAAGGACATCACATTACGGTTGTTGTCAGAAGGACCTTTCACCAACTTTGACCGACCAATGAAACGACTAACAAGAAATCGCCATTTCTCACTCGAGTTTTGTTCAAACTGGTGACTTTCATTTCAGACTACGCTTTAAAAATATGGAAAATCGGAAGGATTAGGAGATGTTATTACAATTTACCGCACTTGGTATTACAATTTGCCGCAGTTTGTTGCAATTTGCCGCACCTGTGTTTCAATAGAAATGATAGAAATTGAAACAAAATCGCTTTTTTAAATTTTCTTAAACATGCTGGAGGTTGGAATTGATCATGTTAAGGTCCAACAAACACTGGAACTTGAATTCAGTTTGAAATCGGAAGGATTAGGAGATGTTATTACAATTTACCGCATTTGGTATTACAATTTTGCCGCAGTTTGTTACAATTTGCCGCACCTGTGTTTCAATAGAAATGATAGAAATTGAAACAAAATCGCTTTTTTTAATTTTCTTAAACATGCTGGAGGTTGGAATTGATCTTGTTAAGGTCCAACAAATACTGGAACTTGAATTCAGATTGAATTCGGAAGGATCAGGAGATGTTATTACAATTTGCCGCAGTTTGTTACAATTTGCCGAACCTGTGTTTCAATAGAAATGATAGAAATTGAAACAAAATCGCTTTTTTTTATTTTCTTAAACATGCTTGGGGTTGGAATTGATCTTGTTAAGGTCCAACAAACACTGGAACTCGCATTCAGTTTGAAATTGGAATGCTTAAAAGATGTTATTACAATTTGCTGCATCTGTCTCAGTGGGAATGAGAGAAATTGAAACAAAATCGCTTTTTTAATTTCCTTCTTAAACATGCTGGAGGTTGGAATTGATAATGGAATTTGAATTTGGTTCAGAGTAAGTACAAATATCAAGAATTTAATGTTCATTAGTATTTATCAATCAGTCGTTTCAAAGTCCGGAATGTGATTTCCAAACAGTTTGGTCGCACATTTTATACTTCATGCAAGTTTCTTTGTATATTTGCAAATCAATAATCTTTTATTACAATTTACCGCAGTGGTTATTACAATTTACCGCAGTTTCATTACAATTTACCGATCGTTGGCTTTTTATGAGTAATGATATAGTTTCCTTGTGAGATTTCGCACTTCAATCGACTTTCAACTTTATCGCGAGTTTCATGAGTTTTTTAGAATTTTTACAATACACGTCTTTAAGCTGAACGTTTCTATCTATAACCCTAAAGCCATGTTTAATCCCATCTAAAATGAGTTTTCTATCGAAGTCTCCCTGAAGTTCCCTGTCCCACACATTAATACGCCCACTAAGGGGGTTGGGCTGTAGACCTAGGGGACTCTGTTCTGGAGATGGCTCTGATAGTTTCCCGATCGCTGATGGGAATCGTTATGCTGAAACTGGGGGTGAGAGCCGTGGCACTGAATACACACGTGCATATATTTGCAGTTCTGAAATTTACACCCTCCTGGATTTTGGAAATTTAAACAAACTGTATCCTTTCCCCGTGAGCTCTGTTTGCCTGATTTTATATTTTTCCGTCCCATGTCCCGCTTTTCCAAGTAGTAGAATACTCTATGGAAATCTATATCACACCAATGTTTTCCTTGTTCTGCCTGTGTCTTCCTGTGAATATGGTCAAATGTTACAGATGATACGGTGTGGGACTGTAAATAGTCGCCGATACAGGCTGTGTACTCAAGGTATTCACACAGTCCCTGAGAGTCTAAACGCCCTTCTCCAAGTAGTCGAGATAATATTCTTGCGTTCGCAGAGATCCACTGTGACACTGAAATTTCTTCTGGCTTTAGTTTACTATTTCCTCTCTTTATGACAAGTTGGCTACTACCATCTGATAAACCAAAAGTCTCTTCGTTATCTTGGACTACACATTTAGGCCGGGGAATAAAGTCATGTATAAAGTATGGTTTCTCATCTGATTTAACCGTAGTTGTGGTGGTAACACCATTGCTCGCTTTATCGTCTGTATGTAAAATGTCATTCAATGACGTCGACCCGATAGATTCTAGTAGTTGGTTTAGTTCGGAATTTGCCGCTAGGTCTTTAGTGGTAGCATGGTTATCTTGCTGCTGTTGTTGCTGGCCATGACAAGGGGATTTCATGTCTTCAACCACTTTCTCAAGACGTTTTCGCTGTGCCATCTTGAAACCTAACTCGGCAATACCGTCTTTAGTTAAGTCTGCAAGTTGATTTGGCGCGACGAACTCTTCCGCCAGCAATTTCGAGATAGAGCTATCGCTGAAACCTTGCTCTTCCAACCAGGTTTCGAATTCGACACTCTCTTTGCAAGCCATTGCTCGCGTCTTACTTTCTCGCCTGCAGGGAGAAGACTGAGTGTCATGGGTGAGGCATGGGTGTCCTTGCGGTAGCAGAAGCACGTGCGGATCGTGACCTGAGCAGAGGATCGGCTGCGTTGTGCTTACCGAGTTAAACCTAAATAAAGCTTAACTCATTATTTACCACGGAATTTTTGTGTAGTCAGGTTCATTGAACTACATACAACCCCTGCGTTTCTTTTTTTCAAGAGTGTATTTACCATAATTTGTTTTCTGTACTGCCCGTGATCTTGCATTATAACTTTTTCCGTTTTCCGTCACGGTTGCGGTAATACCCTGCCTTTATTACGCACAACCTTTGTGTACGGTCACGGGCAGATTTTCTATGGATACTGTCGTCACATTTTTATAGGGGCCGTGGTGTAGTCCAGTGGTTTAAGTGTTCGCTCGTCACGCCGAAGACTTGGGCTTGACTCCCCTCGTGGATACAAGTCTGGTTCCCCGCCATGATACGTAACGCGGCGTAAAACCATTCTCACTCATTCACATTTCTGTTACCATTGTACTGGTATATTCACATCTTCGACTGCAAACTGCTGCTACAAGTGTTATTCTTCTCCATATTCCACAACATACAATAAACACAAAACAAAGTGGTCAGTTTTCCGTTCGCTCAAAAATCGTTTAATGCAGTCACTATACGTACAGGACTTTGTAAACTATTGACGCTTCTCTTCAATATCCCCGTAAGTTACCAACAGTGAAAAGGTTCATGTAAATATATAGCGACAAAACATTTCCGCAATGTATCTTGTGCGAGGAAAATGTCCATAGAATCAATTCTATTGCTTCCTGCGACAACACAGTTTCCCCAGCTCCAGCATGTAATAAATGATACATTCACTGTATTGATTGCCAGTTAAGTCTTTACCTTTGGTTATCTGTAATACGTAAGGAGCATTAGGAAAGTATACTAACGTTAAAAACTAAATAGAAACATGATATATAAATTCAAGAAACCAAAACTGAAACAGAATTGTTTTATTATATTATTTACAGCATAATATATAACTATACATATTATCTTTACATAATCTTACAAACCCGTGAAGATTCCGGCGTAGAAAAGATCTTCAGCAACCGATGCTTGCCGTTAAAGGTGACTTTGCTTGCCGTAAGAGGGATCGGGTGGTCAGACTCGCTGACTTGGTTGATGCATGTCAGCGTATCCCAATTGCGTGTGTGACTTTAAATATCAACTCACTTACTCACTCACACCCAAATGCGTGGATCGATGCTCTTTATGTCAATCACTGGATTGCCTGGTCCAGACTCGATTATTTACAGACCGCCGTCATATAGTTGGAATATTGCTGAGTGAGGCGTTAAACAACAAACAAACAAATGAACAACATTGAACAATGATATGCAGTGTCAACAGCAAGTAAATATCTACCAGTTTAGTTCATGCCTCACAACACAATAGAGGGTCATGTCGTGATAATCTCCTACTCATGTGTCTATGCACATACACCTTTCAGATATTGACGACTGTGCAACCAGCCCATGTCAACACGGGGGAACATGTCATGACTTTACAAATCATTTCAACTGCTCATGTGCAAAAGGCTTCAACGGAGTCAAATGTGAAATTGGTATGGTCTGTTGAATTTTAGAAATGATACATATCATCTATACACCTCGTCAAACGTATCGCGCTACCAAATGTGAAGTGTAACTGCAAGTTCATTTCAATGAAGAGATTTCAAATGGTACACTGTCTTGACACAACGTCATCATCTGCTGAAATGTCGGTTAGTTATGCGAGCCGTATGCACACGTAAGGGGTCTCTATGGAGAACTTTATGCTTGATGGCGGAAAGGTCACGCGTCTTTACTGCTGTTAATTTTGAACGAAAGTTCTACCAATTTGAAAGTCTGACTTTGGAACGATCGTAACTGAAATGCCCACCCCAGGAAATCCAAGATGACAAATCATTGGCATGCACCAAACTGAGATGTAATGTCGGGCTATTACAAATGTGTTGCACGTTTATCATACTGTCCGACTCATTAGAAAACACACATTGACTTGCCATGTGAGGGACATGCCGAGATCAGGACGACCACGGAAGACCAATGCCAGAGAGGACAGGGTCTTTGTACGTCAGACAAAATGGCTGCAAACTTCAACTTGCTCTGTCCTTTGTCATCACTGGCATACACACAACGGAGTCTCCGTTAGCACCGTCAGGTGTCGAGTGAATGCTGCAGGATTAAGGGTCAGAACACCAATATGACGTCCACTCCTCTCACCCAGACACATGCGGGACCGTTTTGCCTGGTTTCAAACTCGAGCACACTGGAACTTGGGGTCATGGAGGATTGGTTTGTTTGTTTGTGTTTTACGCCGCACTCAGCAATATTCCAGCGATATGACAGCGGTTTGTAAATAATCGAGTCTGGACCAGACAATCCAGTGATTAATACCATGAGCATCGATCCACGCAATTGGGATCGATTACATGCATCAATCAAGTCAGCGAGCCTGACCACCCGATCCCGTCAGTCGCCTTTTACGACAAGCATAGTCACCTTTTACGGCAAGCATGGGTTGCTGAAGACCTAGTTGTGGGATTTACATCATCAGAAATGGTGTTCACATACGAAAATGAAATTGCTGGGGGTTCTTGAAATTTTGAAATATTTGTGACTTTGAGAAACTGATTTTAAAGAACATCCGGTCTTTGCCTAAGTTAGTTGAGTCAATTTTTGGTTTGGCCAAACGTAAACTTTCAAAGCAATATTAAGAACTATAATATCTAGTCGATATTGTGGGCTCTTACCGTTTGTAGACCCACCCAGCAGCAAAAGTTGCTGGAGTCGTTTAACTTCTTTCAAGTCTTGTTTGTCCTACTTTGTAAAGAAGACGTTTATTGTATTTTAGGCATCCAGTCCACATAAAAATATTTCAGAGTAAATCAAATATACGGCGATGTACACACATATACATTACCTGCAGTATTACATCAGTTTTGTTGTACAATATGTTTCAAGATGTTATTTCTTTAAATTGTTGCATGCTTAAAATCAAGTGAGAAGTGTAGCATATAAGTATCATTTCTAGAAGGCATCAAAGAAGGGAATGCAATTTATTGTGGTTTACAAAAAAGGCTTGGGATATATATTGTATATAGAGGCTACTTCATGCTTTTTGTCGAATACGATTTATATTTCGTCGAGTGAAGCCTCAAACCCCATATTGTTTCGAGAGGTTTGAGGTTTGAGGCTTCACTCGACGAAATATAAATCGTATTCGACAAAAAAGCATGAAATAGTCTATTTATTATATACATCTCCCATTTTTACATATTTTAAATACACATTTAGTCAGATCTTTCAACTACGAGAACGAAGATGATATTTCTCGCGTCGTGACCTGCTCACATACGACCTGTCGCTTTTACTACGATGAAGTAAATAGTTCACTCAATTTATACTCATTTCAAATTGTCAAAGAAAACAAAATACAAATGTGAATCAAAAACATTTATTCAAATTTGCATTTTATCAATTTCTTAATTTATTATTGTATACAACTCATTGTCCAAACAATGTTTCGCACTAACGTCAATGCGTATGAATACATAATATTCCATAGTCAGCTGATAGTGTTCAGAGAAAAACAACGTCGCACACTCGCTTTGCTTCGACAAGTCAACAACGTAAAAGGATATAACAAACACTGAATATGAACGTGAATAGGTAAGTTGTTGTCAATATTTTATGACGAACATTATTTATGCCATATTTCAAGATGATCTTGTCATTTTATTGCAAGCATGGTCTGTTCAATGGTGGTAACTCGTCTTCACATGTGTTTGATGTTGTCGCATTTGCAGTGTGTTTTCGGAGGACATTGATACATCGAACATGTCAGGTGATAGACATATGTTAACATTTCCGTCGATTGAAAATGCGTGTCAGAAAATGTTGATTCTGAAGGCGGTTGGACACAGATTGCATCGCAAATCCACCCTGCATTGGTGCCGAGTCCGGATTTCGATCAGCTGTTGTGACTGTGCGGTCAAAATAAATTAGGTAAGAAATATCAAATAAATGGCATGATATTGAATATACCTGAATCATTTGGGGTTTTTTTCAGTATGAGGAAACACCTGGTCCAGAAGTTAACAGACAGCGGCGTTTCTCCCAATGACATCATTCAGATATCTGGTGAGTTGACAGCTGTAAACAAAAAAATAATTATGAAATATTTTTATTATATACATTAGTATGAAATATATAGATATATAGTGAAAATATACATGTAAATGGTATTGTGAAATAAATTTGAGGAAACACCTGGTCCAGATGTTAACAGACAGCGGCGTTTCTCCCAATGACATCATTCAGATATCTGGTGAGTTGACAGCTGTAAACAAAAAAATAATTATGAAATATTTTTATTATATACATAAGTATGAAATATATAGATATATAGTGAAAATATACATGTAAATGGTATTGTGAAATAAATTTGAGGAAACACCTGGTCCAGATGTTAACAGACAGCGGCGTTTTTCCAAATGACATCATTTAGATATCTGGTGAGATGACAGCTGTAAACAAACAAAAAATTATCCAAAACTAATATAGATATTGAATATTTACTTGTATGGTGTCAATCTTTTGACATCAGCTATGTCAGCACCTTCTGTCATAGCCTTCATAACTCCATATAGCTTGTTGACATCCTGTGGGCCATTTTGTATCAGTACGACTGTTTCTTCCTGTTGTTATTGACTGCTAGAAAAATTGACTGTCTGATGTACAAGAGGCTGGTGGTCGTCTTTGTCTGTACAATTTATGTACATTGACAGGGCATCTTTCCAGGTCTTCTGGTGTTGCATAGGCTCTTGGTGTCTATTTGCCGTATATTTTTAGGATTATCCCCAGGTCTTGTTTTTGTTTGTCGCTCACTTATAAAGATAAGATACTCGGATCCATCATCATCATTTCTAATGTCAATGTCTCCCCATTTTAAATTTCTGGTTTCCTTTCCATTTCTCATGCCGAAGATCAGACAACAAATCATCCACATGGTGTGAAGGAGGCTGTGGGGATCATCACTTCCGAGGGTCTTTGCATCGTATATGGCATCAATATCCATATCTGACAGCTCTTCAGCAACCTTGGGTCTGTTGCCTTTACCCATTGATTTAAGTTCTTTTTGTTTGCATTTGAGTGTTTCTCTAGATCTTGCAAATGTGATATCGGAAATGATGTTAAATGTAGAACCCATTTGTTTCAAGTATCTTTGTAGGGAAGATTGGTAGCTTTTAAGACTGACTGGTTCATATTCTGATCCATCATTCTTTTTTACTGACAGAAAAAATCTTGACAAATAGGAATCTAAAGATAGTGCATCGATTTCTTCAATTTTTCTAGTTTCCCCCTCAACCATCACTAGGTACTCACTGATAATTCTAATGTCTCTATCTGTCTTCTTTCTTGTGTTTTCATTTTCCAGATCTCGAAGAAACCTTGAAACATCATCATCACTGATAGATTGATACTTTTTATCACCAAGTATGCTGTAATTTATTGCAGATAATAAATTATCCACACCATCTCTCTCTATGTTGTCGCTCATTTTGGCTAGCAGACGATCCAAGGGAGGTAATCACGAAATTATGTCCCTTTGTATCAAGGGGAATTAACTCGAGATGAAAGTAGTTCCGGTTCAAACTATATATTTTCACCGGTGGAAATATAAGCTTATATTTCACTGCAGTGAAATACCATTTTTCAAATTTATTTCACAATACCATTTATATTTTCACTATATATGTATATATTTCATACTTCATATGTATATAATAAATGTATATATTAACTTGCAAATCACAATCACATGGAAAGATGTTTCATTTTCCATACCTGTTTTTGACATAACATACATGTTCTCTGATGTTTATTGGTACCTATTTTTCTACCTTCGTTGACGGACAATATATATATATAACATTATCCAGCTGGGACAACCAGACAAAGCCATAACCGTATGAAACCATAAGGACTGATTTGTTTGTTTATTTGTTGTTTAACGCCGCACTCAGCAATATTCCAACCATATGACGGCGCTCTGTAGGTAATCGAGTCTTGACCAGACAATCCAGTGATTTACATCATGAGCATCGATCGACACAATTGGTATACTATGACATGCATCAACCAAGTCAGCGAGCCTGACCAACCGATCCCGTTAATCGACTCTTACGGCAAGCATGGGTTGCTGAAGACTTATTCTACTCTGGATCTTCACGGGAGACATGTGGAAAAAGCCTAGATGAATCATGTTATTGTCAATAAGCTAAGTATTGTTATTATGCCTGGAACCATATGTAACCAGATTTATGTCTTGACATCATCGCCGCAAAACATTAACTCAACATCTGCAGAATTATGATATTAATTAGACAATATAAAAATTGAGTGAGAAAGGCGTGTTACTTTGTTAGGTTCAGTCCAGCCCACATATTAATGCTTTTTCGCCATTGTCCTTGCTCATTGCCATGAATAATCTGTTCCATGTACATGTATGTGCATGTTTGTATGTGATGTATCAGAGTGAAGAATGTCATCAATCGAGAAAGAAGACGTTTTTGTATTTTTCTTACGTCCCAGTGAGTTTCTTTACATCTTGAGGCATTTAAAGAAGTCATAATAACTTTCATTTATATACAATGTAGACGCTTACGTCATTGCAAGTAAAACCCTCGTTGTGTAATGGTATTCCAGATATTGTCACGGCGTGTCAGCTTAATGTGGGCGGAAATTCCAAAGTGATGCAGGCCTCAGACGTTTACCACTTCGGTGAAACCCACGAGCACGGGTATGGTGCTGTAAAACCAGAAACATAATCGGGGCGAACCGCGATTCGAACCCACAATCATAGGTTTATGACGTGCTCAACGGACGGAACTCTGCACAGCGAGTTGGGCCATCTGTGTCCACCACGGTTTGTAACAATAGGCCCATGGCGTACAAAATTGAAAAAAATCAAATGTTTTGACAGAATTGAACTTAGTTCTTTTCTAAGATTACAAAATGTCAAGCAAATCATTTGAGTATTTGAAATCCACATGGAATTAATTCCATTTGTCTCAAATACTTCCTGTGAATACAAAGAAAATTCTTCCTTTATTGTATTAAGGATTGTGGTTAATATTGGAGACATGGATTTGGTACATTTGGTACATTTGCTGGACCCAGCAATAAATATCTCTTTCTTTGTATGGATTTGTTTAGAGCTTTGGAATCCTGTACAAAAGAAGAATGCACTTGTCGTAAGGTTTTACAGTCAAGTCAAAAGTTGATAGTTCTGATGCATTATTTTGGCAGATTTTTTCCTCAGTTAACATTACATGTGACATTATTTGATATCTCACATATGCCAAGTTCTTTGATCAAATAACTAATGCTGTGATGCTTACATATAATGATTATGTTAACTTGGGCCTTGTCGGTCGTAACATACTTTCGTCGTAACGTACATACTTTTTTGTGGGATGACAGCTGTCTGGAACAGAATTGGTTTAATTAAGCCGATTTCGCTTTTTCAGTTTGTGCATTCTACCAAAGACAACATCAAGCACTGACTTAGCCCACTCTGAAAGGCATTCGACAGATTGTTCCTCTCATCTTTTGGCCCATTTCGACAGCCTCCATTTAAAGTTGTGATCCCAATTGTTGGAAGGCTGTTCACGATATTTTGGTCAATAATTGAATAACTGACGAAGGTGATAATAGAATAATAATAATAGAAAATAAACAACTATGATGATTATATGACCAATTTGTTGGCAACCACAAGTGGCGGAATGTACATCATGGGCTGCCAAGTCCACGTTTTGCAACACTTTCATATCTGTGCACAACATGGATGAAATGGTGTTCGTATAGAAAAATGAAATGGAGCGTGATATTTGTCTGAGAATGTTACTTAACTTTAAGCCATCAAAAACATATTATGTTTTGATATAGTGAAGTCTGTTTCTGGATTTGCCAAACTAGTTACATCGGGGAAATTGTTTCGTTCACAGAACGAGAGACGTCATAGAACATGTAAAAGGAATATGGATCAACAAGATTCTTTGTAATCTACGACTACATATATCATTGTTTGATCATGATACTCATGAAATATCTTGAGGTAAACACTTTCGTTCAGGATTACCTCAAGAGTACGTCACCGTATGTGACAACACATTGGTTTCAAATATCTGAGGTCGAAATTGCTGACACGACAAAAGTGATGGCAGACGTTTTTAGTTTTGATACAATGTTGTCTCGAGGGAATAAGCTCTTAAGAGGAATAAAGGGCAACATCTGCAGCATATGTTTAACCTAAGCTTCATGTATATCGATGATCCTCAAGATGGATTTGATAGTATATTGCTCGATACGAAGGAGAAATGTACCATTAGAAAATCGAAACCATTACTATTGTTCTGCAGCTTGGTACAGAATATGCCTTTGGAATGAATTTCTATGAGCATATCCAGATAAGACATTGACAATCGTTTCTCGGTTCTTTCTGTGATGTCCAGCTCAGGGTGGATAGATGAGACGAAGTTACTCGTGTACCATGGCATCGTTAACAGAATATACGGGGCAGCGTGTGCTTTCTGTAATGTTACTGAGGTAAAAGATTTGATTCACATGCATGCGAGATGCATAACAGCTAGAAGAAGGGTACAGTTAGTACCCATAGAGATGCTTACTACTTGCAAAAAGGTATCCCCAAAATGGCCAAAATATTGTGAATGATGACATCCAGAAACTCATATTTCTTACATACAAATCAACAAAAGTTGGTTGGTTTGTTGTTTAACGCCGCACGCAGCAATATTCCAGCTATATGACGGCGGTCTGTAAATAATCGAGTCTGGACCAGACAATCCAGTGATTGATATCATTAGCATCGATCCACGCAATTGGGTCAGCGAGCCTGACCACCCGATCCCGTTAGTCGCCTTTTACGACAAGCATAGTCACCTTTTACGGCAAGCATGGGTTTCTGAAGACCTATTCTACCCCGGAATCTTCACGGGTCCATAGTACTCAAATGGACAACACACCTGACAGAGATTATTTTTACTGAACGTTGTAATTAAATGCCGCACTGTGTCCACGAACATTTGGCGATTTGCTGTATTGATGCATAATAATACGATTCTTTATATGTGGTTGCATGGGAATGTAGAATAGGCAAATAATCAAATTTATATATATATATAAGTTCAGAATGTTGTTGACATCAATGTTTGTTACTCTTTTGCAAGCATTCCTTTCTTTTGACTCCTAAAATTGGTCGTGGCTAAGTGGGTAGCAATTGCGTAAACCATGATTTCAAGTGTATAGTGATCATAACCTTTGATTCTGTATTTATTTACATATGGGTTGAAGTAGTTATTCGGAACTATTTTGAAAATGTTTAGGTCATATCACACATACAGTATCGTGAACCAAAGCTTTCGGTGTTCCTATATTCACGGAGCATCATTGTGTGAATAATTGTGTTAATTGTGTGAGTGGTGGGTCTACAGCTTGGACAGGACATCCTTACGCATTTCGTGAAATCTGGTGTCATTACTGGTTTCATATATACTCTTCAAAAAAGAAATGCAAAACCAGATTTGTGTGAGGTTGGAAAATACATTTATACGAGGAACCGTACAAGGTATTGAGCCCAAAATGTTGTGAAGAGAACAATTGGTGATTGTAGTCAGTTATCGGTACATAGGAAAAGTCCAAGGTGAAGGTCAGCTACCATCAATAACACTTATGTCCCTCGTTGGAATGGGTAGCGGTTTGACATCTCCTGCCGAGTATGCGAATCACATCCTGGTGAATGGTAGCCCACTCGGCCTACCACGCAAAAGCCAACTGCTGCGATGTCTGGGGTTGTGGTTGACGTCGGCAAAGCCGTCTATCCAATTCATCTCACAGGTGCTCTATCGGGTTCACATCCGGGGATCTGGAGGGCCAGGGGAGAACATCGACATTGTTGTTGTGTAGACAGGCTCTTGTGATCCGTGCTGTATGCGGTCGAGCGTTGTCCTGCTGGAATTGGGAGGACGTATTGTAGGAGGATTTCGTTGATATATCGTTGAGCCGTAAGATTGTCCTGGAAATGGATCAAACCTGTCGTGTCATAATGAGATATAGCCGCCCACGTCATAACTCTACTCCCCACCAAACCTGTCCACTTTCTGTACGCTGCTTCCGGCGTAACGTTCTCTCCGACGTCTGTAGACTCGTGCTCTTCCATCCCCTCGAGGGAGGAGAAATCTTGATTCGTCGCTGAACCACATATCCCTCCATCGCAGTTGAGGCCATACCCTGTGTTGACGACACCAAGCAGTCGTTGTTGACGATGTTGTCGACTCAATATGACGCGTAAAACACTACGTCTTGCTCGTAGACCTGTTGCTTCTAAACGGTTCTGTACGGTCTGGACGGAGATTCTGCGCAGTCCGGGTATTTGGGATGCGGTTGATGTGGCTGTGGTCATCCTTTTACGTAGGTGGCGCTGATCGGATATAGCAATCTTTGGCGGGGATGGTTATTCTTGGTCGTCCTGACCTTTGCCGATCACGTGTTGACCCATGCTGAAACCGATCCCATAGCCTTGTGATGGTGCTAGGCTATCCATAGAAAACCCTGGCTACAGCTGATCGGGGTTCTCCTGTCTGCAAGCGGCCTATAAGGTTGTTTCTTGGCACTTCTGTTATTTTTGGCTTCTTTTTGAACTATCACTGTTCGATTGGCGCAGATGCCAGGCAATCCAAAACCCTGCTCTTAAATACCGCTCATAGTGCTGTTGCACGTGCACTACTTGCAGCTCCATGGCCCTTTTAATAATGCACTGGGTGCGTTTTTCCGAATCGTACGTATTTCCCGACTAATGGTTCGCATGTCCTTGTTGTGATCACTGATACTATAACACATTAAATCTCTTCGTTTTGCACCTCTTGGTCCGCTAAATTTGCTTTTATGGCCAAAAATATCTGTTTTGCGTTTTCACTGCTATTTTGCCTTTTACGTTAATTTTTACCGTTAGCGTTTCACATTTTCTTTATCTTTGTCTTGATAATTATTAAAAGTTTTGTACCAGGACTGTATTTCAAGACAAAAAAATTATATAAACATCTTCAGTATAATTACATGTAGTTACGACCATACGTAATTGTGGCATGATTAAAGTCACGCCTCGGGCAATTTCCTCTAAAACTTCGCCCAGCTAACACTATTTGACTGCCCAAGCCACATTGCGTAATTATGCTGATTGGTTTGGTTGAAATGAAGGCTTGCAAGCTGAAATAATGCATCCCTCGTTCATGTATGCATTTCATTCCTAATCACTTCTTTGAAACGTTTCGATTGTTATTTCTGAACAAGATATTTGTTTTATACTTCCTTTCTTCTGCGTAATTATTGTATGTATTGTCAGCGCCGTTAACTACCACACGGTTGCGTTCTAGTAAACATTATTGTCGTTGTAATTGTATTGATATCAGGTCAAGCTACGAGGTGTATGTTTGTATAGAACTCTAAGCAGTAATGCTCAAATGGACAACACACCTGACAGAGATTATTTTTACAGAACGTTGTAATTAAATGCCGCACTGTGTCCACGAACATTTGGCGATTTGCTGTACTGATGCATAATAATACGATTCTTTATATGTGGTTGCATGGGAATGTAGAATAGGCAAATAATCAAATTTATATATATATATATATATATATATATATATATATAAGTTCAGAATGTTGTTGACATCAATGTTTGTTACTTTTTTGCAAGCATTCCTTTCTTTTGACTCCTAAAATTGGTCGTAGCTAAGTGGGTAGCAATTGCGTAAACCATGATTTCAAGTGTATAGTGATCATAACCTTTGATTCTGTATTTATTTACAGATGGGTTGAAGTAGTTATTCGGAACTATTTTGACAATGTTTAGGTCATATCACACATACAGTATCATAAACTAAAGCTTTCGGTGTTCCTATATTCACGGAGCATCATTGTGTGAATAATTGTGTTAATTGTGTGAGTGGTGGGTCTACAGCTTGGACAGGATATCCTTACGCATTTCGTAAACATATGGTGTCATTACTGGTTTCATATATACTCTTCAAAAAAGAAATGCAAAACCAGATTTGTGTGAGGTTGGAAAATACATTTATCTGAAAGTCTGTGTGGATGGCATATCTACCAGTTTTAAAGCAAATGATGAGTACCTCTACTTCTGAAACAATACAGTGCCCAAACTACCATGTGCTTAATAGACATGCCTTATCAATATACCTTTTTTATCTGAAAAAATGATACACAAAAATTAATCATATCATATGTACTTTTATGGGGATACCACCACACTGCTGATCCGGGTTGGGATGTGTTTTCGGCAACCCATAGTTGTCGTCTGAGGCGAGTAAAGGGATCGGGTATGGCGCAAATCGATGCTTATGATGTCACTCACTAGATTGTCTGAGCTATACTATAGTACATGTATGTACAGACCGCAGCGTAGATGTGTAACCGAGATTGTGTGGGTATCAAGGAAGAACAGACACAGACTACGGGTGCGAGTCTATCTTAATTTATCTCATAAAGTGACACCCTGAAACACATGAATGGGAATAAGTAATAGTTTCAGGATAGACAAATACACATATATAAATAAATAAAACCAATTTATGTCATGCCATTTCAATTACAAAAGGGATAATTCTAATATCATTCCTCAGAAAACATACGCAATACATGATACTGTACAGAAATAATGATATATCCATTAACACATTTTGAATGAGGCAACCAGCAAAGAACGAGAAGGCAAATACTTCATACCAACGCACAAGTTGCGATGAACGTTAAACACACTGCGTTAAAAAGATAGAGAACACTATGTATCCTACATAATTGCAATATATATTACACAAAAAAGTGAGTGAGTGAGTTTGGTTTAACGCCGCTTTTAACAGTATTCCAGTTATATCGCGGCGTGTCAGCTTAATGTGGGAGGAAAGCCCCAAGTGATGCAGGTCTCAGACGTTTACCACTTCGGAGAAACCCATAAGCACGGGTATGGTGCTGACAAACCTAGAAACATAATCGGGGTGATCCGGGATTCGAACCCACAGTCATAGGTGCCCAATGGACGCAACTCTGCATAGCAAATCGCGGCGCCTTAGACGACTGGGCCACCCGTGCTCCCCACACAATAATAATTCACGTCCTCGGGAGAAATAAATCGCTGCTGTAAAACAAATAAACAAACCGCATTCAGAATATTCTAAATGCGCATATGTATGTATGTATGTATGTATGTATGTATGTATGTATGTATGTATGTATGTATGTATGTATGTATGTATGTATGTATGTATGTATGTATGTGTGTGTGTGTGTGTGTGTGTGTATGTATGTATGTATGTATGTATGTATGTATGTATGTATACAAAAATAAGATTGAATGAGGCATTGTATACATTACTAATGAACTGCATGACGATAATGCATATGACATGTCAGGTCATACCTCTGTCATTTGTCCATTCATTCGTTCTTTCATCCAAGTACTTATTACACGGTAACTAGGGCATTAAAGCATATGTGTTATGAGTATTGATGCTGAATAGTATTAAACTTATGCATAAACGCCACTGCACAAAATATACACAACTACGCAAGTATACAATGGTCATTCTAGCAAACATTATTTTATAGTAAGTGTACAGCACTTAAAACATTATTCTACTAATTATACTTACATCTGTTGTTTATTGCTACCTGTGTCCTGTGATGTGATCTGAGACGTGCTCTGGTTGTTGTGAAGTGCACTGGCTGACGTGTAAGAAGCGTTTTGTATTTTAAAACAAGCCAATCAGCACAAGGCGTAGCATGAGAACATAACACAGGAAATTACACAACATATTCACCTTAACACTTTTAACGTTATTTCACGACTGACAAAGAGTCCATCATTACAGGTAGAAGGGAGGTCAAAGGGCATTGTCAGAATCGTAGGGTTTTGCCACTTTATTTACACAAGAAAACGTTGATGCAGAAAATGCAGCTTGATTATACTACACGTAGCTTCTGCATGCCAGAAGTGAAAGGCATGAAGCTACATAATGATATTTACCAGTTTTAAAAAGAGGTTGGCATGCAAAACATAAAATTTAGTACGAGTGTTCATCCATACACTTGCATCATTTGCGTAACAGCGACGTTTCGGTTTAGATCCTTACTCTGTTGTCAACAGTATAAGGATCTATACCGAAACATGACTATTACAGTGAAAAAAGGAAGTTGTTCTCCATAAGCTTTTGTCAAGTTAGCATCCGTCAACTTCTAAGAAATGTCCATCAAACACTTCATGTATTCAAGTTTAAATTCGATCAGACCAGCAAGGAGAGAAAAGAAAAGAAACAATACTAATAAATTGTATAATATTGTTAAAAAATGAACGGTACCAATAACAGATACATATATTAATGCTCATTGTGATTAAAAATTATTGCATGAATATTTCGGCTTCGTTTTCCGTTGATGTGTGTGAAGCCCATTTCTGGTGTCCCCCGATGTGTTAATGCTGGCGTAAAACCACACTCACTCACTCGATTTCCGTTGCGACCTTGTCTTTAACGGAAAACAAGATTGTATTGCTTTGGTTTATTCTACTGCTTGAACTTAGAATGTACCATGAAGTAATTGGGACTTTTTCACATGATTGTAAGATAGCCTTCACCATTTGTTGTGTAGTTTGTTAATTATAATTACCTACTTGTGTCTAGAGTCAGTGTTTTATGTTATGAAGATGTTGACATTTGTATTTGAAACGCTTTAGGCCTTTAATTCAATTAGAAATTCCCCAAGGTTTTAAATGTTTAATACCCAGGTCTTCACCTCCAAGACCATACTTTACGAGAATCAATGGTTTGTATGGGTCGATATTCACGATCTTCAACTTCCATTATGTTTCCTTATAGTACTTTGTGTGTTACAAACGTATGCACTTAGGACATTGGAATCTTAACCTCTAACGAATTAATAAACACGATTCCAATCTGCTAATGTATAGATCAGCTACTCTAAACAATCAGCCTCTATTGTTTTAACACGTGTTGAAGAGTAGTTCTCAATAGTCGCAGTGTTAATCATCTTAAGAAATCAATCAACATTATAATGCCTTCTGAAAATGTAAATTAATATGATTAATATTGGCTCTTTCCTTTTCACGTTGCGATTAATGTCGTGAATCAATATCCCTCGTACTTAATAGCAAACCAGCTATACGTGACAAGACTTATTCTCAATGCTAAAAGAAAGACATACCGGGCATTGTTTAGACGGTCGCTTGAAAAAATGAAGACATTGTCTTATACGGATATATTGTTCAAACATTCCTATTGGATCATAGCAGCCTTAAGCAAAACAAAATAATTTGCAGTTATTATGCCGCTATAACAACTGCTAAAAATCCGATAAACAAATAAATGGTTCATTCTAACTGGCTGCTTTTCGGCAATTGCTCCATATTTGCCATAGTTTTCAAAGTTGACTCCAGCAACACAACATTATGGGAAGTATAAATTGACATTAACAAAACTGTTTCCATAATCACAAGAAATATCTGCGAGAAGCAACGCCCATTGCATGGAAATAACTATAGTCTAAAAAGTCTTTTAGGATATTATGAATGATTTAGTCTACCCAGTTTGTTCATTCAAGAAATAAAAAGAAGTTACTGAGACAAAAATGTCTTTATGAGTTAAACAATGTATTTAAAAATTGACTTTCACTTTGTGTGAGGGCCAAACTGCGACGAGGGCCAAACTGCGAGCTTGAGATGTTTACAATGTTTGGCCCTCACTCTATGAAGGTTCATACTCCAATGAACTCACACAATGTGAAAGTCAATTCTTATAATTTTTTATCTCAATTTCTTACCTCAAAGGATGTAGGCCAAGATCTTAACACAATTTTATTTAGTACGTGTGACTTCATGTTTACACTGACAGCCATACAAAAACCAGCTATATCGCGGAGTAAAATAGTTCCTCAAAAAAGAGAGGTTACATGAGCGTATAGATGCACAACTTGCTCTTCAGAAACATCTTATGCAGCAGATGTGTTCAAATCATATCCTCATTAGATGAGAAACTTCTTTAAAGAACTACCTCGGTAAGTCAGTCACAATGACAGCACGTCGTAATACATTTACATCAAGTACAAGACGTCAAAATGGCCGACACGATCAACGTGACGGGAGAGATTTCCGAAGTTGTTAATGAACCTGTGGGGGTTACATGTGTCATTATTGATCAACTGGCCGATCATTGAAAGGTGAATAAACATGCGTCAAACAAACACTAATGTAAATTCATAGATTGCTAGAGACAATCATTGTCAGCCTTGACACGAATCGAGTCGATACTACGATAGTTTAGATGTGCATTTCTTCCTTTATTCATAACGTGTGTTTATTCGTGTATGGGAGGCCATAGGCCCCTGTACATTTCAGTTATATATAGTAATATACAATTGAGACAATTTACATTGCAAACAATCTTAAGGGTAGAATATTAGGACTTGGTACGTAATAATAGGGCTTCCTTCACATACTTAGCTACATTTCTGAGTATACAGTCATTTTTGCTATTTAAGAGATTACTAAAAGTCTTAATACATGGATTGTTATAGAATCTTACAGGAATATACTTTTGTCTTAATGTTGCGTAAAACGGGCAGACAAACACAAAATAGACTTCGTCCTCAATACAACCATTGTTACATAGCCGACAAAAGCGTTGTGAAGAATCAATATCCTCTCTTCTGCCCAGATTACTCCGTATAGGCAATTCACTTAATCGCAACAGGCACATCATACGTCTATGGTCTCTATTTCTGAAAGCTGTAACATAATATTCCATATCCAATAATATCTTGACGTGTGAATAATACCTTAATTTACGAGACTCATAAATTTTCATCTGTATACTCTGTTTGTTGCAATCCAACAAACGTTGTCTAAACAGCTGCAAGAAACACTTAACATCACCAATATTCTGTTCGTACCACACATTACCAAATCCATATATGTCGAGTAAATATTTAACATGAGTTGCCCAAGTAATTCTACTACATTCATCCAGCTTCTTCATTAACAAATAACACTGTCGGGGATATCTTTCATCATTCATTCTAATCAGTTTACACCAGTATTTAACACACTTCATATGATAATCCACATGCAAACCATTTCCTCCACATTCAGCTAATATTGCCGTACTTGATACATATTTACCAACTCCAAAAAACAAATTTACAAAAGTTAGTATGAAAAGTTTCGACAATTTGACTACCTTTGCAGCCCCAGATCTCAGCACCATAAAGAAGAATGGGCTTTATCTTAATATCAAACAATTTAAATAAAATGTTAACTGGCATATTTACAAAGTGAAATTGCAATTGTTTAATGGCAAACAAAGCCTTATTGGCTTTTATCTTGAGAGTATCAATGCATTTAGTCCAAGACAATCTATTTGAAAACAGAACACCCAGATAACTATAGTAAGTACTAACATTTATACGTTTATCATTCAAAAACCATACACTTATGAACGTCAATTTCACTGTCATATGTGACCGACCTCTTGTCCAATGGAAAAGCCGTATATCGTGTAAACTTCAAATTAAAAACTTATACACCATTTTTCATGCGACGTGAGTATTAATTTTATACTCGAGTTGTACAGATACCGTGGTGAATATGTGTCCTGTTAACTAAATTGGATATCGACTTTACAAATTGCTACATGATGGCGGCATACAGTTTCAGGAATAAAACTTGTTATTGATTCGACGTTCAAAAGAGAAAAACAAAAGGAAGAAAACATCCTTGCTTCGATATTGATTATGCAGGGTATGTTTAGTTTGACGTTGGCTCTTTAGTTTCTGGTTACTTGGACACTGACAGCGGGAAGCGGGTGAGGACATCGGCAAACAGTAACGGTAAGCATGACACTGATCAAACTGCAGCTTTAAGACATATTGCATCAATATATGTGCAAATAGCGAACTTCATATGTTCATATGTTTATGTTCATTTTTGTAATAAAAAAGTGGTATTATACGAACATAAATGTATTTCAGTATGTGTAATATAAAATAACCATTATTTTATAGTCTGATAGCTTTAGTGTTCTCCAACTACTTTCAAACAAATCTGTGATATATTACTGGTGATTGTACTGTTCTTTGAGGACATCTTTGTATTCTGGTGATTGGACGTTTTACGCAATCGTGTGTGTGTGTGTGTGTGTGTGTGTGTGTGTGTGTGAGAGAGAGAGAGAGAGAGAGAGAGAGAGAGAGAGAGAGAGAGTGTGTGTGAGAGAGAGAGTGTGTGTGTGTGTATGACAAATGACATGTTTTATTTTGATGAATCATATTATTCACGAAAGAAAGGAGTATCCATGGGTACTAAGGTAGATTTCTAGAGAATATGTTTTATGATAAGGTGAGAGATACTCTTGGGGAATCTACGAAAGAGCAAATTAAACATTCATGACTGTTTTATCATAATAGAAACCAGTAAAAATCAACTTAAAGCTATACATGAATTTCTAAATTCACTTAATGCGTCACTCAATTTCACTATGAAAAGAAGCGAATCCAGTTTAACCTTTCTCGATGTAAGAATCAATTTAATATCTGGGAGATTTTACAAACCGATGTCTTTTTTAAAGATACTGATACGCACAAAAATTTGGACTTTGGATCATGTCACCCGTATCATACAAAACGTAATATCCTTTACTGACGTATTTGTACCATTATTTCTGGAAATGATGTTAAAACTACCCGCCTTGCTGAACTTAAGACTTTCCTATTTTTGCATCAAAATTATCCCGCAATGCTAATTGAAGATAGCATAGGCAAGGTGCCTAGTATTGAGCGACCAAAACTAAAGGAAAAGTCTGAAGAAAACGGGGAATAATTTAACTCTAGTATCTACCTTCAACCCTAATCATGAAAAGAAACATTGTCCATGGTGAAACGATAGCTTCCTATTTCGAATGAAAGTATTAAAATTGAGCAAATAAAAAATTATCAACAGCAAAAGACATTCTAAACGATTCTAGGTTTATCGGCAACGTTTCAGAATTATCACTGGTGATTTGATGACAAACAGATACCCATGATCACTAATATACTATTTTTGAAATCCAGTTCTTCGAGTAAATATCCGATATTTAGATTTCTAAACACACAGTAAATAATACCGTGAATGGTGATTTAGAAACAATGACGAGATTTACGATATACCGTAATCCCATAAACCGATAATCTTCAGAGGTCACTTTCAATAATTTTGCTTTGCCTAAATTAAAAGTGGATGATATCACAGCGACTTACCCACAGAATTTAAAACTTGTTGGCAGTATTAGATCTAGTGTGCATGATGTATTTTGAATAATCGACTTCGAAGTAAGGGTTGACGAGGAGGGACATATATGTCGCTGTGGCATCCGAGGGGTTTACACTCTAAAAAAATATAACGTTCAACACAGACGTAGGTGAATATTCGACTGAAGCACGAGCAAGTTATGGATGACTGACACTCAGGAAAGTAGTCCGTCACAATCCGACCTCAGATCATCACCATGGAGTAGCCAATCACGGGTCTGGAATTTGATCTCACACATATGTTTGATACCAGTTATCTCAAATGGATTTCTCACCCACAGGTGTGTAAGAAAACTTCATGGCCTGATGAGACTCATACGCGGTACGAGTTGAATGCGCAAATATAAGCATACATAATTATATAACTGTGGGCTGCGTCCATCCGATTTTAGAAGGGACTAGTTATAGTTTCAAGAACCCGTATGGATACAAGGGCATATTGATGTCTTTGTCGTCTTGTTTGTACATGTTATCATAATTACATGCACGTCCTTTTGGACTTTTTCTAAATACTCATAAAAATGCTTTTATGGTGAGGTAGAGGTTAATACGGTGCTTTGAAAGTGTGCTGGTTGTGGGTAGCCCCATAACGTATGATGTTTCTTTTGTAGATGATGTACTACGGTCTCCTACAGATCTCACTTTTTATAGGTATGTTATTATTTATATTTATTTCTTAACACATTTTATCGTTTTTTCACAGATGGCAAATTATTCGAATGACGTCTTACATATTAGATGGCATAATGATTGTAACAAATTATCCCATGACTAATATGATATTGGCAACTTTTCTAACATCCTCCTGATGTTATAAACTCAGTGTTTGTTTTCATATATATTCAGGCACTTTACTGTTAAACATGTCCATGCATTTTCATTACATTTTGAAGAGCAAAGTTTGAATTTGTATGTAAATACACGCGACAAAGCCTTATATAATCTTTGTACAATTCGAACTATAATTAAGAACGTCTGTTTATCCATCACTATCAAATCATGCTACCGGGTGTTCGCGAAAATTTGAGAGAATCCTGCCCCACCACCCACCGGTGGGGCAGGACTAAACATTATTGAGGAAATAATGATTATTGATGTCAATTTGTATGTCAATTTTGCGATGTCAGTAAGTGGCGTTGCAATTATTATTAAATATAAGTGACAAAATCATAAGAATCTCCACTTTATGATGACGACTATATCATAAGCATTACCCGTGAAGATCTGGGTTCGAACTTCAGCTACCCATGCTTGTCGTAAGAGGCGACTAACTAGATCGGGGGATCAGACTCCCTGACTTGGTTTGTGGATCGATGCTCATGTTGTCAATCACTTGATTGTCTGGTCCTGACTCGAATATTTATAGACCGCCGTCATACAGCTAGAAAATTGCTCAGTTCGCCGTTACACAACAAACACACAAAGAAAAGAGACGAAGGCATGTCTATCGCCTCCGTATCTAACAAATTCAACGACTTATGTGTAATAATTTATCAGTATTTATGTTGATAAACTATTTGATATTCAAACCAATATTAAGCTGGGGTTTATGAAGGCCGTACAGAAAGTTAATATGACCACGGAGAGCTTGAAATTTGGTGTTCGTCTGGAGCCGAATGTGACGTCATTACGTTTGCGTCACAGTGAGCGCTATGACGCCATAATAGTGTCGTGCAGTGTCCTTCTACTTCCTTTTTGCTACAGGAAAAGCAGGACATGCTTACCCTTTTCGCGAACACCTGGTGTCATTTACTTATTACGCCAAATGGAATGTTTGGGCAGATAATCAATACTAATTATTCCCTTGGGTTGACGTTTCATAATTAATTCAGATCGACAGCCAACTCAATACAATCACTCAATTTCTTTGCTACGACCAAAGTGTTTATGTTTAATTTAAAGTATTGACCACGCTAAATTTAACAATTGAAACGTCGTGCAGCGCATTCGGTTCCAATTAATTTTTCATGTGATCGTTTTTTGTACACTCCTGAGTTGATCTACCGTATTCGACGTAATATGCGCCCACGGCGATATTTGCTAAGATATTGGCTAGTGAACAATACCTATTAGCAACCCTTCCGATTGATCAATGTACACAACACTTATTTATTAGCGTATAATACGCACTCGTGAGTTATATGCACTCTTAATTATTGGCAATTAAATTCTGGAAAATGTATCTCTCGAATATAAACATTACAGGCTGTCAGCATAAACCACAAAATTTATTTTTCAATATTCTAATAAGAGCCCCCTTTTTCTAATTTTGATAGCGCCCTGGTCGCTTATTACGTCGAAAACGGTATTTGTTCAGTTCAACTGAAATCGAGTTCCGTATTACACGTATGGCACAACTGTTGGCCACTCGCTGGAAACGGATGGTTCACATGCATGGGAATGAACTTCAAGGAAGAACTGTACTACAATTTAACAATCATAGGTGAATAAAGGGCTGCTATTAATCGATCTGATCCACTTGGCCCAAGGTTTCTTCTTTTGTTCCCACAATGAAAACCTACAACATTCAGCGGAGGCTTGAACAGTTCAGTGAACAAATATTAAAACAAAGAGTGACCTATGTTATAGAATATTGATCGAGGATTTGTTAAGATTTGAGTTACGTCAAATTACTTACCATCAAGGAGATGAGGAAGGTGCTTATGTTTTATAGCACTTCAATTATATAGCCTTTTGTACTGACCAATTCTTTCAATACATTGTACTTTCTTAACAGTTATATAAAAGCTTTAAAGACCTTGTTCGCGCGGCACTGGGTCCACCTCTGTCAATAGAAAATTGCGCAGAGGTGTAGAATATTGAATTTCCTATCTAGCAGTGTAAAATTCACTGCAAATATTAAGTTGTTTTGAATAATAGACACTGACACTGTTACTTTTTATCGTACACCGTTAACATTATTAATGCGAGTATAGAACCCTGGCCTAAAATGCGTCATGACATTTATGAGAGTAGTCTTGCAAAAATCACTGTAGACTCACAATTCAAAAATGTAGTATTGGCTGATAGACGTTCGACCGAATAATATCATTTGCTAATTTCAACTGTTCATCTAATTTATGTAATGTATTAATGTATGTTACATCGTTAATATTTTCATGGGCTTCTTCACTGAATGTATAGTGTGGAGGACTACTTCAGTTGAGGATAAGTAACATTGTAAATAATGATGATATTATATAATTGTCATTATTATTCCTTCAGATTGTTAAAAAAGTTATTATGTTTTCATATTAAACATAGAGAAAGAGGTATGGAGATTGTGGAGATTATTTTTTAGCATCGACATTGTTAACATAATTCTTAAAGATATTAGGTTTGTTTGTTTTTTTGTTTAATGCCGCACTCAGCAACTTAAGGATATTACAACATACATACATTTAGGTTCAGTTGTATTTTTAAACCTGATAAAGTGATATAAAAATGTATAGTCGCTATTCTTAAAAGTAAGCATATGTTAGATTTATCAACCAGAAATATTGCAGACCAAAGGATAATCATATATCATTACACTATTCTATGACGAAGTCAACGATATTTGTGTTTGCTATTGCTACATGATTGGTTATGACACGGATAAGTCATGATAAAGCAATGAGAAATTGACATTTGATGATATAAGACAACTACGCGATAAATCGCAAAGAACGAAGAAGAAGGAAGCGATATTTATTTCACGATAAAACTTTGTTCTCTCATGACGTCATTTATGGAGATTCGAAATGCACTCGCAACTTGAGGACGTTGTAAATTTGACGTGATTTGTGAGAGGGAAGTGTCAAGTCAGCTGTTTCCAATAGATGTAGCTGGGGAAGGTAGATAAATGCAATGCCCAAACAATTGCATCCGAAAGTTAGAGCGAAATGACAATCGGTATTGGGAGAAAAGGTACAGATAATCGACGAGAAAATTGTGAGAACATGCGGGAAAGACCAAATTCAAACCCTCCTGTTCATAAAATGGAGTTATCTGGCATTGCCACGGTCGGATTCTATTCAGGGAGTCATCATTATTTAAGTACGGGTAAATATTTTAAAAGCGTGTACTTTTTCCTAATTTAACACCCTTAAAGAGGCTGTACGTAATGTTGATATCTCATATAAGAAACAAACGAGTCGTGGTCGTTGTTTATCGTACAATAAACAACTCCCACTCGCGGTTTGTTTCTTAATTACATGGCCATATACACTGACATTATACCTCATGTTTATCAGTTGACAAAAGCGACATAAGCCGTACCATCATCATAAGTACCAAAAGTAGCGCCAACTGCACGATTCCGACATCACCAGGAGCATAACAAATGATGACACTGGGTGCTCGCAAAAAGGCGAGCTCATCCCGATCCACTAGTGGCACGCGCCATAAACACATGCAAAGGCAAGCAAATTGTTCACCCGAAAAGGCAAGGAAACACGGTACAAGTCAAAATAGAGAATTGCAGAAGACATCATTTTTGTCATTGATACGTCAACCGGAAGTTTACACACCACACTAGCATCATGATGTAGACACTTCCTGACGACTGATCACTGCCCAAACACAATGCAATGAGTGTCTTCAGAATCTCAACAGAAACAATGTAACACAGTTACATCATTGTCCAACAACAAAATACACTGCCATATAACACAATCACCACAAAACATGTGCTAGTTTAAGATATTCATAAGTAAATGGTCGTTTGTGATCCTTTCGTAGACTGCAAGTGACAGTCAAATACATTCTTGTGAAGTTCTTAACAGACATTTCTCTGTTACTGCAGAGCATTTTAAATATACATACGCTCATGTCATCTCTCTTTTCGAAGAACTAGTTGTTTCAGGGATGCAGTTGGTCGTTGTATGTCTGTCAGTGTAAATAAGAAGACACATGTACCAAATGAAATTGTATGTACATCCTTCGAGGTACAGAATAGGGATATAAAAAATGTAAGAACACCTTAAAGATTCATACACAAAGTGAAAATAAAATTCTTATTATCCATTTTCATTTTGTTGCTGTGATAATCACCTTATTTTGTATTAATCAGGGTAATAGAACGCAAGTCATCAGATGAATTTATTTTTGGTCTCAATCTTGCCTTTAATTCCGAATGTATGTAGGCCAAGAAAAGTCATATTGTGGAGCTTGGTGCAAGGCCTATTATCTGATGGGTTTTTATATTGGGTTTATTCTAGGGATAAAAATATCCTAACTTTTTTTTCCAATGATTTGTGGACAGACTGCACATTGGTCTTGAAAGTTGTTTTGAAACCTAATGGTGCTCAAGATATCCAGAAGTACTCTGCCAAACGAGTATGCAGTTCAGTAACCTGGGTATGTTCTCGACAGGGTAGGTTCTCGACAGGAAAACGCCCCAAACTGTATCCGTTGATACAGGACATAAACAAATAAAGGTGTGAAATAAGACAGGTCAGGTAGGTACTACTTTCAGTGTTTACAAATCATGGCGTCGCCCTTGTCAATCGGCGATCGAGTCAGAATTAACCATCTTGAATCTGGAGAAACTACTAGGATAATTGTTTTCATTATCAAAGCAATAGCCTAAGATACTGGAGATTAGTGTCTAACTGGGCAACTTGGTAACTTGGCAACTTTGGAGATATAAATCGTGAAACAATTCAGCGAGGTCACTAGCCTGGCGGAATCAGTTTCCATATCTGTGTTTGTAGACCTCTGCCGCTTGGGGCCTTTTCCCAATTTAAAAAAGTTGGATTCGGCTGAAATATGTCCGAATTATTGCCTTGTTTCATTTAGTCGCTGTGTGTACATCTGACTTTGCACTTTGTAAAGTTGTGATAAGACAGGCATGCTCCAAACAAACTCTAAACAGTCTCATAGACCAGGATTAGAGTGGCTTCTCAAGGGGCAGTTACTCCAGAGGGCGGGCGGACCGATGGATTGCGGCGAAAGACAAGTAAGTAGTAAGTATCCTGTATTAGGAATAAACATGGTATTAAGCGAGCCTGATAACTTCTATGTAAATTTATGGATACAGTTCAAAGTGTATTCAATGTGCCCCATGAATTGGTTTCAAAGTTACATTTTATGCGGTTAAGATTGTAACAGCCATTTCCAGCTGCCTATGAGGATTGGGATATGGAACAGAAGTTAATCCAACGTAGGGCCGACGTTACTCTGCCAACGTTTCCCAAACGGTTTGTCAACGTTTTACAGCAAACCTTTCGGCCGACGTTGAACATTGGGCCGATGTCTCAGTGCTAGCTGAGGAGATACATGTGACATAACATATGTGTCGTTAACATTAGCAACAAATATATTGTCGCAGATATTAAAAGCCTCCTGTTACATTTTTAGAAATAAAACAGAGACATAATTGTAACGGTTGTATAAGAATTAAAACGGAGTACCGTGGGGTGATGTTGTGTATATCTGTCCGAGAAAGTAAATCAATTCATCAGACAGCATATGGGATGTAGGAAATGATTTACTGATTGCTGTTCAAACTTACTCTTTAATTTGATATATCCTTATGTCGAATACTTACATAGTGAGAAGAGAATATTGTTCAAGTATGTTTGGGTCATTTATCTCAAATTAACGTTTGGTTACAAAGGAAATCAAAACATTCACTCATGTTAGATTTATATCATGCAAGGATATCTGTTCTTCTTGTCTTTCAGGTTCCTGTGCACTACCGAAAGGTCGGGAATTTGTTGCAGCATTTCCTGAGATGTATTACCAAGGTTTTTTCCCTGAAATCAGCTTCGTGATTCTGTCTGACGTCAATACAACCGTGCACATTGAAAGCAAAGGCTTTAACATCTCTGAGGATGTGGACGTCCAGGCAATGGTTGAACACAGATACAGCTCGGATTCTCTTTTCTACTATAAGGCAAATCTTGAAGTAACAGATATGACATTCTCTGTATCCTCTGGAACGGATATTACCCTTTTCTGCTACAATGCCATGGTTCACAGAGGAGATGGTTACGTTGCTTTGCCAATTATTGATTTAGCTACCAAATATATCGTTGTTACACATATCGACAATCACACATCTAACATAGCTGATATTAATTTACCATATACTGGGCAATCACATACAGTTTTACTCATCGTCGCTACCGAGGATGCTACCCAGGTTGACGTCAGCTTAAACATAAAAGGACCACTAATGGCTGGTGGGTGTGGCGGCGGGACATTTTTCAATGGGGAAACAAGAACATTTACACTCAACAAATATCAGATTGTAGGCGCCTACTGTTCCGAGGATATCACTGGTACACTGGTTACCAGTGATAAACCTGTGGCAGTACTTAGTGGACATAATACGAAGAGATTCTCGGGCAGCAGTAATCTCCTATTAGAAATGTTGCTGCCAGTGAAATCGTTTGGACGAAGTTTCGTTCTGCCCGAGCCACCGACCATTACTGGCGGAGCTGTATACAGAGTTGTAGGATCTGAGGCCACCACCACAGTTCGCTCTCCGAGTGGCATGTCATTTTCACTTGGTGAAGGAGAGTATCTAGATATTGATGTTAACTCTACCACAGGGTCATTGTACATTGAAGCTGACAGACCAGTCAGTGTTGTTCAGTTCACACAGAAACTAGCATCAATGGCGATCGTTCCACCAACGAGCTTATTTGCTGGTGACTATGACATTTCAAAACCGGTTTTCAACCCTACTTATGACCTGCATAGTGGGTACCTTACAGTTATTGTCCCAACAGATAAGGTTATTGGATTACGTCCACAGATATTTCCACAATTCACGGTAATAAAAGGCAGCTGCTTCTCTGTGGCTTCAGTGGAGCTTAGGACAGGGTTCTACAGACTTCTTCACGTGGACGGTGTCCCATTTGGAGGGATGATGTACCTCAAACCGAATTGGGGCAATAGCGGTATTTTCACTCACCCTATTGGGTACAACCTCACAGATGACACAGGCAAGTATTCAGGAATTACCACGTCCTCTCTATCCATCTTGACTGCACTCTGGGATGTCTTCATATAATAAAGAGGCATTGTATCCTCGCGATGGCCTGTATATTTCGACCAGAATACTATGACAACATAACGCATACATCCATCTGTTGATTCTTGTATTTCTATCCCTATTACAAGAGAAAAATAATATAATTTTACAATAACAACATGATATGGTCAAAATCTGTTCCAGTATTATTCAATGACAACTTTGTCATGGCCGTAACAGTGGTTTATTGCTTACAAAACGTTTCATTCTTTAGTGTGATTTGACCCTTCCGAATGGTTATCAACATCTGAGGCGCACGTTTGGTCCAAATAATAAGCAATTGTTTGGAATAACGTTGACGAAAATAAAAGAGTACATCATGGTGTAGAATTGCAGACAAACTACTTCTAATTTCAAAACGTCTAATGAAGCTGGGCACAGCCATGTATAATTTCAAAGTAAACACATATGGACTTAAGATGTATTGTCACACAAAAGGTTCACCATGCTACTTCCTTCTTTTTTTCACAATAGTTAAACTCGGCTGTTCATCTTCTGGGATTTGCTCTGATGGTACACCATATCCTTGCTCTTGCAGTAAAGGGTACTTTGAATACCAGTGCGATGACTGTAAGTGGTATCAGCAGTTGAACATTATTCTTTGCTTGTGCTATTCATTAAGGTTAAACACAACGGATAGTACAACGTTTTAACTTTAATCATTATGTTCTACGGACAAAAATAATGTAACTGATGAAAGTGGTAGTGAATGTTTAATGACAATAAATCTGTGTAATTTCGGGCGTGTAGGTCAATATCTAATGTGTCCACCATGTTGAGCTATACTCGATTGATTGGTTTGTTGTTTAAAGCCCCACTCAGCAATACTACACCTACATGACGGCGGTCTGTAAATAATCGAGTCTGGACCAGACAATCCAGTGGTTAATATCATGAGCATCAATCCACGCAATTGGGATTAATGACGTGCATCTACCAAGTCAGCAAGCCTGACCACACGATCCCGTTAGTCGCCTTTTACGACAAGCATAGTCGCATGGGTTGCTGAAGACCTATTCTACCCCGGAATCTTCACGGGTCGAGAGCTATACTCGACGACACCTTGATCGCATACTAGTGATTAACTGGCGTATGACTTCCCCGGTATTGCCCGCCATTCCGCTTGAAGAGGTACCCCATGCTGGGCCATGTTGGAGGGTGCTGGGTCTCTGGCATACTCTCAAAGCCGTATGCCTTCTCGTCGGAGATAATCGGTGAAGATCTAGGCATGATGTGGTCTGGTAGAGCCATCTTGCAGTCCCAGATTTCTGCCGATACTCCCAGCGAACAACGACATGACGCAAGTTTTCATCACCATATCGCTGGCCAGTCAAATGTTCATTAGCCGCTACGTAGCTAACAACGATTCCTGCCCTCTGTGAATCGGAGGCAAAAAATGCATTCGCCTGTAAACATTGTGTAACGCCACAGGCGCACAGCCCGTCCCTGGTGTTGCTTAGCCCACCCTAATCTGTGCCGCGCGCCTGTGGTAAGCTGTTCTAAGGGTCACACCCTTCACAGGACGCCTTGATTTCAGGCGGGCTGCTCAGAGTCGGTTTTTAGTAATAATTGTTGAAATTCACCTTTCTGTAATTGTACGGAATTCTCTATTGAGAACACAAACAGATTTGAATTTATTGTGTAGTGCAATAAATATAATGAGATAATATCCTCTAGGTGTCGTATTTTGAGCCTGCCACATCTAGGCCTCATTGTAACCCAATCCCTTAGACGGTACTGATCCCACAGTCGAGGAATTACTGTTCGATTTGACACACATTCGGATATTGACGTCACCCCTCTATTGTGCCAAAATTTCGTATTTTGTCTGTTCATTGTATCGGAGGCATTTAAGCGTGTGCTTTATAGCTCAATTGCATAAGGGATTGTGAGTTTCCCTTTTAGCGCACACACTTTGGCTTCTGTGTGTACCTGCATCACGTGCTGTGAACTACCATTGTAATTAGATGCTGCGTTCAGATGCAACGCAACTACATTCCAATCATTAGTTCCCTTATTTTGGTCGGTAGTATATACAAATGACATCAGTCAAGATATTGCGACGTCATATCAAAACAAACTATGCATGGTTTATATGGTGTGTGAATTCTGATGTGCATCATACATCTGCAACACGGTGATTTAGCTCGTCTGATGTTATATACTGCACCTTTGCAATCAGCGTCTGCCGGCTGCAACAATGACCCCTGTCACTACAGCAGCGGCTGTGAGGACCTGGGCAGCACGTACATATGTGACTGTGTGAATGGATCGGGAGGAGCTCACTGTGAGATTGGTAAATATGGTTTCACATGCCTCGGAATTGATAGGACTTATTTTTAGTGTTTAAGTTTACCTTTACTTCTTTTCAATGATCCGTTCATGTAGTTTTCACCACTGGTTTGCCTTTTACACCTTGTGGAGTCTGTTTCGACATATAATCGTGATTGAATATTCTGCGTTTCATTTTTATAGTGATGTACTCTGGACGTCCAGTTGCTCAAATGTCAACAGTGAAACTTTAAATGGAGATATCACATCTGATGAAGTTATGATAGCAGTAAGAGAACTAAAGAGAAATAAAGCACCCGGTATTGATTTTATAGAAAATTAATTGAATGCATCCAATTCATAATTTGATTGTATGCAGATGATGCTGTATTATTTGATGAATCACCAGAAGGTTTACAGAAAGCCTTAGACACTTTTAATGAATATTGTGAAGATAAAACTCTAGATATTGTCGACACGTATACGTATTTAGGAATTGTACTTCACAGGAATAGAAAACTAGTATCAAATCTGAAGTCCCTCAGTGATAATGCATTGAAAGTAATGTTTTGTCTGATAAAAAAAAATCAAGAAATTTAAATTTACCTTATCAGCTTTTGATACAATGGTATTACCAATACTAACTTATGGTTCAGAAATCTGAGGCTTTGACAATTTAGAAATTATAGAAAGAATACATCTCAAATTCCTCAGACTTATCACAGGATTAAGAAATTCAACTCCTCTTTAAATAATATATGGCGAATTAGGTAGGCTGCCATTAAGAATAATGATTTGTAAACGAATGATATCTTTCTGGCACAAATTAACATATCAAACTGGTGTGTATAAACTTTCAAAGCTGTTATATCAATATGTGTCAATTAATAGGAACAAGACTATTGCATCAACAAATCCCTGGGTTAGAAGTGTTATGGATATACTAGACAGTATTGGATTATCTTATGTATTTAACAATCCGTCAATTTGCACAACAAAGTGGCTCGTGTCAGAAGTAGAGCAAATACTTAAAGATCTTTTTTTCAGAAATGGAGAAGTGACGTTAATTCTAGTTCTAGGGAAATATATTAAAAACATTTAAAGGACACTCCGGTTCTCAATAAATATCTATCTACTATTGTCAAAACGAATATCAATTCAAATACTACGATTTCGAACCTGTAATCATAGTTTACCTAATGAGACTGGCCGATGGAAAAATATTCCAAAGGGAAATAGAACATGTAAATTATGTAATTCTCAATTTATTGCTGATGAATTTCATTACTTATTCAGATGTATTTTTTTAAAAGAGAGAGGCAAACATTTCTCTCATGATATTATACTGAATGGCCAAATATTATAAAATTTGTAAAACTCTTATCAACAACAAACACACAGGATCTAAAGAATTTATCGAGATTTATTGTAAAAAGGCCAATTAGTTTTAAAAATACTAGGTAATCACATGTTGTTATTAACTGCCATCTTGTCTGCTTTGTGTGTGTGTGTGTCTGTGTGTGTGTATATGTATGTATGTGTATATATATATATATATATATATATATATATGAGTCAGTGTGTGTGCGAATATGTATGTATGTATGTGTGTATATATATATACAGTCGACATTCGAGTATAATTCGGATATAGAAAAGGTCGCATGGAACCACATTATGCAGCCAGTAAGTATTATATACCTTTTATATATATATATATAAAAGGTATATAATACTTACTGGCTGCATATATATATAAAAGGTATATAATACTTACTGGCTGCATAATGTGGTTCCATGCGACCTTTTCTATATCCGAATTATACTCGAATGTCGACTGTAATCAGAGTGTGGTGATGATGCAGCCTCACTAAAGTCACTCCTCTTCTTTCATCCAGACATTCACAACCATTGTGAGAACAACACGTGCGTAAATGGCACGTGTGTGGATGAAATTGGGGCGTTCACCTGTAACTGCACAGATGGCTTTACTGGGGAGTACTGTGAAATTAGTAAGTACTGTACCAGTAATGGCATAACCATTCACATATTTAGTCAATACGATTTTTGTTTCGAATTGATACGTTTAAGGTTGTTGTATATTATATGTCATATCAGGGCTCGATTTAGCTATATATAACTTGAACCAGTGCAACCTTATATTGGAAAATGCATTTATGTCTGCATGCACCAAGTGCACGTAAAACGAATCGAAGGTTTGCCTGACTACCCTTACCTGTCCACACAACAACGATCTTTGAACACATTCAATACCTCTGTGGTTTATTTGCAATACTATATGTACATCACTAATTGCCGTGTTATGTGTTACCCATGCATCTATGTTTCATCTTGGATACATTTATGGGACCAGGGTGAAGCATGGTTATGTCAGGTGCAACAGGTTTTCATGTCAACATGCACCTGGAGCAAGTGAAATCAAGTTCCTTAAGTTGAGCTCTGCATATCTGTTGTTCAAATGTGTTACGTGTCGAGTCCTCAACTGAAACATGTTAACCCAGAAATCTGTACCTAAACGAATTTAGTGTCAAATAAAAAATACATCCAACAAATGGTGTAAAATCAACAAATATATTACAGAATTCACCAGGTTTATGTGATCTTCACACGAAAGCTGGTCTTGATGTAATGTAATGTGTGAGGGATGATCTAGCCACGCCTTCGTTGACGAGTCAGGATCAGACAATCCAGTGATTGATATCATGAGCATCGATCTATGCAATTGTGATATGATGACATGCATCAACCAAGTCACTGAGTCTGACCACCCGATCTCGATCTTACGACAAGCCTGGGTGGCAACATTTGTAAAAGAAATTAAATTGTCAGAGAAAAGCTACTTTTTGTACTTCAGTTGCAAAGTCTAATGTTCTTTGCACTACTTTTTATGCTGTTTACCTTTACCTGATAGAACTGGTTATTGACATATTTTCATTATTTTCTATTTTCTTTGTCAGACATAAACGAATGTGCACATGGTCCTTGTGTTCACGGGACCTGCATGGATGGAATTAACAACTACACATGCATCTGTGAACCCGGATACACAGACCTGGATTGTTCTACGGGTGACACATATGTTGATTCGATTTTATGGCAAATGATTTCAAATTCAGTAACAAGTAAGCTTGAAGAAATATTAAAGTTTTGTTCATAAATGAATGATATTGTCATCGTACACATACATATTCCTTTCAGACATTGATGATTGTGCCACCGGACCTTGCCAAAACAGGGGCATTTGTCACGACTTCGTCAATTATTTCAACTGCTCGTGTACCCCTGGATTCATCGGATTACTGTGTGAAACAGGTATTTCTCATTATGTTTACTTTATAAATCGCATAGCACCTTTAGCACCGAGAAATAATGTGTTAGAGTAGATGTGATGATTAATTGCCAAATGCACCACAATACAGCTGTCCAATGTACCATTTATCCTTACAGATCAATATGACATGGACGTAGTTTTTTTGGACGATGCATTGAAGATGCATCTTATCTACCTCCTCAGATATTGTGGTATTAACATACGACAACAATTACACAACTATATAATTTACGACTTTTATACCCTCCAAATAAAGTAGGGGATCATGAAGTGTTATCATCGGTCCTCAGAAGAAGGAGTAGCTTTGCAATATGACTACCGGTTTCGGATATTCACTTTTGACTTTCTGGATAAGCATGGACGTGTCTGGGGGCGTTCTAACGAATGTCAAGCAAATATCAATGTAAGGTAACAGCAGATTTGTGGGTAGGTCTGTAATAATATGGCGGTGGGATCACTGTGACTGCTCGAACCCCACGGCATATTGTCCAAGGAAGGGTCACTGGTGAGTATTGCCGTGACATCATACTGGCGCAATTACTTGGGCCGTTGCACGTCATGCTGGTCCACGTTTTGTCTTTTACGTGTACGTATCGCAACTGACAAACATCAAACATCACCAGAATTCAGTGGCCAGCCATGTGTCCTGACCTTTTCCCCGTAGTGTACGTTTGGGATATAATCTGGAGATGTCAAAGGCCAAACTGGAACAGGCGCTGCAAGAGTAGTGGACAAGATTCCCTCAAATTGTCATCGTGAGATTCATTCGGACCGTGCCACGCTGTGTAAACGAATGTTTGACCAAGCGTGTGGGCATGACCCATTATTGATCATGTCATTTTAAGCGTTCATTGTTTAGTACCAACCCCAACAGGTTCTGTGGACTGTCATGTTACAACTAGTCCCTCATTTTTTTATCCATCCATTACCATCACTCGATACGATTATTTCTGTAATCATCCGGGGGGGTTCCAATATCACCTTCTTTTTGGCAGAGTATACATAAATGCCTTGTATATTATTGATAACGTATATTGCTAATATTTTTTAATGTTCACATCATTGGCTGCCATGTTATAGTGTTTCTATTTTTGATTGCTTTAGACATAGACGAGTGTTCCAGTAACCCGTGCGTGAATGGCACCTGCAGTGACCAGCCCAACATGTACAAGTGTATCTGCACCCCTGGATATGAAGGGGTCAACTGTGATGAAGGTATGTCTGTTTTACATCATTAAATCACCTCTGTTTAACTCATTATCGCAACATGCTCTGATGAATAAATTATTTCTTGACAACGTTAAACCTGTCAATCCATGATGTATAAAGAGCATACATCATATTCATATATACTTTGTTTCAATTGTAACTGAAGAAGCATTTAATTATGCAAATGAAATTTGGTACACGTCAATGTTGAGACGGGGCTGCGATCTGAAAAGATTGTAAGTAACCTACATGTATATGTTAGGACCAATCTGTGCAACTGCCCAATGCATGCAATGGACAGTGACTCGTATGAGTTTTAAAATCTTATTCACAGAAGTCAAAAGGACAAAGTTATTTTATAAGGATCTATTCACAGAGCTATTTACAAAGATCTGTTCACTGAATCGTTTTCACTCACTGATGCATCAACATTAAATCAAACATTACTATTTATATGGTTTCCTAACTACTGTAAAACACAACTAAAATAAGGCTCGAAAATAATACAAATGTAGACTTATATCTACTGACAAAATTGTATTTCCTGCTTGCACTCACTGGGTAAACGGCCTACCCAATGCACGCAGTGGGCAGTTGAACAGATTGGGTGTAACATAAAATCGTATCATGTATAACTCTATAATAATCTTTGGAAGTCATTTTTGCACATTGATATGTCATATCTGTGATCAGTGTCATCCTCCAGGTCACTGAAACTTGATACATGTCATCTGGGACGGGGCCCCATGTCTTAAAAGGTTGCGCGAGTGACCATATATGTCAACTTACGGTGAAGGTCGTCCCTAAGTATGGTTGCCATTTTAACTGAAATGTTAATTTCTGCAAATATATTTTTATAAGTGTATGCATGTATATCATTTGAAAACTTGGGTAACGACAAGCTTATGTTTATTTGTTTCGGTCCCTGTGACCTACTTTCAATGAGGAGCATATGCTATGTTACGTTGAATTCCACCTGGGGACATCAGATTGGGCGTACACTGAAATTCAAGTTCACTTTCACGATTATGCAGAAAACCGTAATATTTACGCGATTAAGCCAGAGGTGTTGGCTGTAGCAGGATCACATTTGGTACATATCATTTTTAGAGTGGGGCATTGAATTTGTCAGATTTTGAGGGACCTTTACTGAAGGTCAAAGTCACAGGAAAAGTCCGTCGTAAGTTATTTTTGCTTCTTTGTGTACTGAACCGGCAGCTCTATGTGATTGTGTGACATGCATGTAAGAGCTTGCATCTGCAACCACGTTTTAGACGAATAGTCAAGCATATGATTGGCTGAAATTGAGGGTCAAGGTAATTAAACTACAGGTGCATCTAACATTATTATGGAGGTACGAGTACCTAGATGCATGTGACTTTACGTTTCAAAGATGTCTTAGATATTCCAGCATCTGTATGACAAGGGGGTAAATTCAACAGTCCAAAAGCCAACTTTCCCTTTCTGTCGAGCAATATTCGTGGCAACATTGGCTTGATGTGACAAATTGATGTCGGAAGCAATTCCCTATTTTCACCTGTACCATATGCTCCCGCTGTCCTTTTTCAGGTGAACAATTGACTTGCCTCTGCATGTGTGTGTGTGTGATGGGTGACCCCGGTAGGGCAAGATACACTCAACTTTTCGCAAACACCTGGTATCGTCACTATTTGATAGTGAATCATAATAAAACATGCTCATGATATATTCAGAATCGAACAAAGGACTTTTGTCGCTTTTGTGTTTTAGAGATCAACGAGTGTGCAACGAGCCTATGTGTGCACGGCACATGTGTCGACCACGTCAACAACTATACCTGTGTCTGTGAACCTGGATATACAGACTGGAACTGCAGCACAGGTGAGAAGTCCTTTCTTTCTAATTTTGACAAAACTAAATTAATATAATGCCACATATGCCAATAAGAAATATTTATGTCGATATGAGATACATTGATATTTAAAGAAAATATGTTTATGTACTGTTATGAGAACACTTGCAATTTATTGACTGATTCCCATCACACAATTGTTTCTTTATTTTGTTTGTTGTTTAACGCCGCACTCAGCACTATTACTGCTACATGACGGCGGTCTGTAAATAATCGAGCCTGGACCAGACACTCCTGTGATTGACATCATGAGCATCGATCCACGCAGTTAGGATACAATTACATGCATCAACAAAGTCAGCGAGCCTGACCAACCGATCCCCTTAGTCGCCTCTTACGGCAAGCATTGGTTGCTGAAGACCTATTCTCTGTCCGGATCTTCACTTGTCCATCACAAAAGATGATAGTTGGGTCAAGGTTGACTGAAATGCTTTGAAATGCATCTCATCTGTATTAATGACCTACTTCCTTTGAACAGAAATGTACTTATAAGCACAGGTACATATCCAACATCATTCCACCCTATATGTACATGTACTTAAACTTGTGCCCTGTCCGTTTGTTTGTTGAAAATTAAATAGGTTTAAATCCAATCTACATGTAAATGCATTTCGGTTATAAATGTGACTTGTAGATATTGACGAGTGTGCAACAAACCCATGTGTGAACGGTACATGTGTCGACCACGTCAACAACTACACCTGTGACTGTGAACCTGGGTACACAGACAGGAACTGCAGCACAGGTGAGAAGTCTTTTTTCAAGACGTCAAACGTTTCTTGCTAAAACGTATTCATCAGAGTTACAACATTCAAGACCTTAGTAAAGCTTTCAAAGCGTTGTGTGGTAGACATGTGAAGGACATTTCAAAATTAGACGCATCAGTGACAGAATGATGTCGGAAGCAATTTCCTATTTTCACCTGTACCATATGTTCCCGTTGTCCTCTTTCAGGTGAACAATTGACTTGCCTCTGCATGTGTGTGTGTGTGATGGGTGACCCCGGTAGGGCAGCACACACTCAACCTTTCGCGAACACCTGGTATCGTCACTATTTGATAGTGAATCATAATAAAAACACGCTCATGATATATTCAGAATCGAACAAAGGACTTTTGTCGCTTTTGTGTTTTAGAGATCAACGAGTGTGCAACGAGCCTATGTGTGCACGGTACATGTGTCGACCACGTCAACAACTATACCTGTGTCTGTGAACCTGGATATACAGACTGGAACTGCAGCACAGGTGAGAAGTCCTTTCTTTCTAATGTTGACAAAACTAAATTTAGATTATGCCCCATATGAATAAGAAATATTTATGGCGTTATGAAATACATTAATATTTAAAGAAAATATGTTTATGTACTGTTATGAGGACACTTGCAATTTATTGACTGATCCCCATCACACAATTGTTTCCTTATTTTGTTTGTTGTTTAACGCCGCACTCAGCACTATTACTGCTACATGACGGCGGTCTGTAAATGATCGAGCCTGGACCAGACAATTCAGTGATTGACATCATGAGCATCGATCCACGCAATTAGGATACAATTACATGCATCAACCAAGTCAACGAGCCTGACCACCCAACCCTGTTAGTCGTCTTTTACGGCAAGCATGGGTTGCAGAAGACCTATTCTTTGTCCGGATCTTCGCGTGTCCATCACAAAATTGATAGTTGGGTCAAGGTTGACTGAAATGTTTTGAAATGAATCTCATCTGTATTAATGACCTACTGCCTTTGAACAGAAATGTACACATAAACACAGGTACATATCCAACATCATTCCACCCTATATGTACATGTACTTAAACTTGTGCCCTGTCCGTTTGTTTGGAAATTAAATCCAATCTACATAAAAATGCATTTCGGTTATAAATATGACTTGTAGATATTGACGAGTGTGCAACAAACCCATGTGTGAGCGGTACATGTGTCGACCACGTCAACCACTACACATGTGACTGTGAACCCGGGTATACAGACATGAACTGCAGCACAGGTGAGGAGTCTTTTTCAAGACGTCAACCGTTTCTTGCTCAAACTTTGGTTCATCAGAGTTACATCATTCAAGTCCTTAGAAAGGTTTTCAAAAAGTTTTAGGGGAGCCAAGTTGCGGAAATTCCAAATTTGACACATGAGTGACCAAAATGAAGTCCGATGGAATTCCCTATTTTCACTTGTACCACATAATCCCGTGAGGGTTTTTTCAAATGAACTATTGATTTGCGTCTGTGTGACGGTTGCCACCGGTTGCTCATGAAACACTAACCTTTTCGCAAACACCTAGTATCATCACTATTTGATAATGAGATCAGTGATCAAAGAACAGAAACACATGTTTAGCACCAGTTGTTCTGATTAATAAATTCCTGACAATCGTAAGTGTATAACGTGTATGTTCAGCATTTAGGACGACTGTTCCAGCAGATACCAGACGTGTAACTTCCGTCACTAACTGACACGCTGTGATATAATTAAATGCTGCGTTAAGCCCACTTCACCCACTCCCTCCCATTTTCAATATTTCAGACATGGATGAGTGTTTGAGTAACCCGTGTGTGAATGGCAACTGCAGTGATCAGCCCAACATGTACGATTGTACCTGCACACCTGGCTATGATGGGATTAACTGTGACACAGGTGAGATCAATTCTCTGCATGCATTTATGATTCTTAATCCAAATAGCTACGCCGGTATGAGATACCGACGTAGCTATTTGGATTAAGAATCATAAATTGCATATTATGCAGAAAATATAGGTATGATAATGTCCTTCTTATTGCCAAAAGTTAGAAAAACACATTGGGTTGGACTGACCATTCGAAAACGCTATTTCAATTTATTTTTTGTTACATATAATTTGCGTGTGAATGGAGACATCACATGTGAATTTCTACGTTAACCTGGGGTCGAAATTGTGGTATTCTAGCGTTACCACAAACGTGCACATGTTTCCGGACCTCCGGACTTCAAAGGTTGCTTGATCAGAGTTGCAACATTCAATGTATCAGTTAGGTCTTTCGAAGGGTTTCATGGTAGTGTTTCATGGCAGAAGTGTGTGGCGTATCGTTAACAATAAAATGATTTCCGGGTTTCTTCAGGTGAACATTTGACTGAAGTGTCTTTGTGGCGGGTACCGCCGGTGAGTCAGGACAACCTTTTTCGCGGACACCTGGTATTATCACTATTCGATAAACACATAATAAGGATGTAGTCGCAATTGTACAACGGACTCTTATGGAAATGGTTACTGTCGCCGGTATTCGGTTAAACCACGGTGCTTCAGCCTAATGTTGGAGGGATGCCTTGAAGGGAGACATTTTCTTCTTCAGCTAAAACGCCTGAGGGACACAAATCAGTGACGACTGGGCCATTCATGCCCTTTTTGTCTTTACGTTTAAGAATGATACTTTCATATGATAAAAACACATGAAATCGGGGGTGGAGGAGGCACCAGCTGTCCTGAAGGGCGCGGGAATAAATCCTCTAAGGAAGAAATAAAATGGCCATACTTTTATTGTAGACATAGACGACTGTTTGAACGGACCATGTCGAAATGGAGGAACCTGCATCGACTTCACCAACTCATATAATTGTTCCTGTGTGCCTGGCTTTGAGGGCACTGACTGTGAAATAGGTAACATCCAATGCTTTTCGTATGTGTGTAGACGCTCGACTCACTCACCCACTCCTTATGTGATGACACTATGATTTACTGTTTCTGATAGAATTTCGCGGAGCCAACGTTTTAAATGTTTTCTCCCTTGATCTTTCCGTTTCTAGCTATTGATGCCTGTGCAGGGAATCCCTGTCAAAACAGGGGAACATGTACACAGTCATCCGGCGGTTTCACCTGCTCCTGTCCAGCTGGTTTTATGGGGGATACGTGTCAGACAAGTATGGTTGTTGAATGAACACACTTGAAATACACAGGCAACATGGTGTAATGCACCATGATATTATACATAAGAAACACATTTACATCAAATGCTTACCCAGCAAACACACTACGTTTGGTCAACGGTGATGTTAAGGATTGTTAACGTTGCGATAATTTAACGTTTTCACAACCTTTTCCAGTTCAATAAGACATCTCTGCCCAAAGCAGAGTCGAATATCGATCGATGCGTCCATGCAAGCTTCAATGCAGATATCATATAAGTAAACCTGCATTCATTACGACTATAATCAACACTATATGGATTTCCATGAGATCTTGAGACGCCGCACTCAGCAACATTCCAGCTATATGACGGCGGTCTGTAAATATTCGAATCTGGACCAGACAATCCAGTTATTAATATCATGAGCATCGATCCACGCAATTGGGATCAATGACGTGCATCAAACAAGTCAGCGAGCCTGACCACCCGATCACGTTAGTCGCCTCTTACGACAAGGAAATTCGCCTTTTACGGCAAGCATGGGTTGCTGAAGATCTATTCTACCCCGGATCTTCACGGGTCGGGAGTGCTTGTTATGCACAAGAATCATGATATGTTATGGATGTAAAGACGTAATTCCTTCATTTTGATATGATCTGCACCCTGTCACGACCAAAGTAATATGTATTACCTACTCTACTTAATACAAAATACTAAAATTGATACTTTCAGATATTGACGACTGTGCTTCTAACCCTTGTCAAAATGAAGGCACATGTACAGATCGTATCAACGCATTTGAGTGTCTCTGTCCTGCGAACTTTAGTGGCCAACTGTGTAACATCCTGATGGGCTGCACGTGCCCTTGTCGACTGAACAGTAGCATTGACAGCAATGAACTGGCCGCAAAGATAAAATGGCTCAAAGCATTACTAACCGTCGACAAAAGTAAACTGTCCAGTGCAATACGGAAAAAGATCAGCGTTCCAGATGAAAGACCTTCAGCATCTGGAATCGGATTCAGTGGAATATGCTGTCTTGTTACAGCCTTTGGATTCTTCTTGATTATGGACTGTATTAATGTTATACAATTTTTAACAAGACAAAAGGATCCTGGAAAAACTTAACGTGAAGTAAAGACATAAGAGTAGGACATAACGGCAAACGAAATTTGAAGAGAGAGAGATTGTACTTGTGTTGCTGTGATTGATCTTAAAGAATACTCATGGCATTTTATTCTATTTATTTAGTTCGTTCAGAAATATGCCCAAAATAGTTTGTTGGCTGTGATGTATAAAAAGAATCATTCATTTTGTGGAAAATACCCAAACGTCAAAATGTTTGTGTTAATAGTGAAAATTACAATATTGTTTGATGGTGTATAATAAATATATGATTTGTTGAATATAGCTGGGAACGAAAGATTAAGAAAACAACATATAAACATATGCTGCCTCAGTAGAAGACAGTCTACTAACCACTGCGAACATGTGTATCGTCATTCACACACACACTCCTTATCACAAAATGTCACTCCTAAATTCCACCATCAAATATGTACTTTTATCTCTCACAAACGGTATAAAAAAACTGAAAGTATTCCTGGAACGTGCACTTTAATATATTACGGTACACAGATATTGTTTTCTTATTTGCCAGTGAGCGCCCTTCAGGGCAATCCGTCCACCATTCGCCCGCTGGAGTAACTGCCCTTTATCAAAGGGAAACTACTCTAGCCAATAAAACCTCACCTTCGTTTAGAGTCTGCCTGGCTTTGCGTAATATGTCTTAACGGCATTGCGAAATAAGGTCAAATATGCCAGCGACAAAATAAACCAAGGTCAACTTTCCGACCTATTTCGATCAAAACTGTTTTTAATTCGGGGATAAACGATTTTCGGTATCTTAGACTATTATTCTGATAATGATAGCAAAGTTCGTAGTAATTGGTCGCCGATAGAAGAGGGGATGTTATATGGGTTTGTAAACACTGAAAGTAATACCTACCTATCCATTTATGTTTGCATTTCTCATCCGTATATGAGACGGTGCAGTTTTTAGTCGTTGGCTCTATTCTGCCGAGAAACTTTCCCATTGTTAACAATGTTTGTCACATACAATTAAGCTGTCTTGTATGAATAGCAAGACAGGTTTATAACCTCGACATATGTTTATCTTTCAGACAATGACGTACGTTTTACTACGTCTACATTTATCTCACGTACTACATACGCATCTATCATTGTTAAGTGTCACATGTCTTATTTGTTTAGGGGGCAAGGTAGGCGCCGCGATTCGCTGTGCAGAGTTGCGTCCCTTGGGCACGCCAGAGACCTATAATTGTGGGTTCTAATCCCGGTTCGCCCCGATTATGTTTCTAGGTTTGTCAGCACCATACCTGTGTGGTAAACCGAAGTGGTAAACGTCTAAGACCTGCATCACTTTGGGCTTTCCTTCCACATTAAGCTGACACGCCGTGATATAACTGGAATACTTTTAAAAGCGGCGTTAAACCCAACTCACTCACTCACTCACTTATTTGTTTCCATTTCCAACATTTTATGAACGCACTGATATATGTAAGGGTTTGATCTCTTTGAATCAGCATTAAGTTAATTTGAACACATCACATAAATTCATTTCCAGGATTGAATCATGCGAACTTTAAGCCACCGTACTCCACTTTTGACGTAAAATAACACAACGTAGAAACCACATAGACACCAACCAACCCTTTACCATCCCATTCCTTGTATGCCTTTTTATGTAATTATTCGATCGTTTGCTTAGTTTGTACTGATAGAGAATGTCTAATTCATTGTTAAATACTTGGAACTGTTTTCTTGCATGCAACGCATCTTTTTACATGAAAAAGAAAGATGTACGGCGATTATTGTGTGGAAGCTGTATCCAGATGTTTGCTGCATCGTCGACATACCTGTAATCAGTCAACTTTACAATTTGTATGTATCGCACATTTTCAATCTCTATGTTTGGTAAATCACACGAAACGACATCAGGTCAACCACCTCCACTTGACGTGAAAAAGCGAATCGATTTGAAAGAAAAATGTAATACCTCTGTGAAAATATTGACAATGATATTTGGCGTCATTCCAGATATATATTGTATTCCACTTTCACACTTCTGCTATAACTTTATTATATTAAAAATGTCGACGTTTAATTAGGTTATATAGCAACATAACTATGCATTTCTACTGGGTATAAACTCCTGTCTTATCCAATTCATCAAATCTTGATAAATTTAAATCTATTACTGCGTTTCTTTCATCTTTGTGAGAAGATCTGACACATCCTCCATAGGAATTCAGCTTCATGTCTTTACAAAGTAGAGATAATTTATGGATAACAACTTCAATATTTTCTGTTAAGGCGACGTTTCGTTATAGATCCTTATGCCGGTGTCAAGCAAGTTGTTATCCATAAATTGTCTCTACTCTGTCATCCGTCAACTTCTTAGTAATGCCTATCAAACAAGTCATGTCTTTACCAACTCTATTCGGACATTTCCATCTTAACCAAAGAAAACCGACCCAAAACAGATTTTTTTACTGAACTATTCGCTTGTACACACTTTTGGTTACAAATGTAGTGGCGCTAAGAAAAGAGAAAGTATTTTAAAACATCCATAGCAACATGAAAGCCTGGCATTTTATGTCTTCCTTTAAAAACTACCCGTTTGACGTAATTATAATTACGAGAAATTTAAACTGCAGCAACGCTGTAGTTATCAGATAGCTATGCAATTACAATGAGATACATGTATTACTTTTTAATTATGCGATAGCTAAGTCGTAATTACGAAAACTGAAGTCGTATTTACGGGTGAGCTACTTTGACTTTAAAATATATATTTACAGATGGAATCAACCGGCTACGATGCATCACATATGTTGCTGACATATGATTATAAATCTTACAGATTTATACCCTATATTCATTAGGGACTGTCCATGGGATATTCTGGAGGGGGCGGCGGCGGGGCTGGGATTTTGTCTGGAGATTAGATACGTTTTTCAGCTGCAGCTGTAAAACCATATATTTTTTTAATTAAAACTGTGAGCCTGAATATTTTTTAAAAGAAGAACACCTTGCAACATCGAATTTTTGTTGCAGACAATTTCTTTTTTTAACAGTCTAAAGCATAATTATTTTTTTTCAAGAATTCTCGGGGACAAATTTGTGGTCGGTCCCTTAAAAAAACATCTTGCAATGAAGACATTTTATTTTTAGCTGATGCAATTTCATGACTGTTGCACTATTTCGAAGACAAATATACTCTTTGGTGAAGCGACGCTCATGTCACGCTACGTTGATCAGTTCAACGAAATATGTTCTTAAATTTTCAACGGAATGCAAAACCACATTTCCGCTTTCTAGAAACTATTGTCGGCAAATGTAAACACGTTCAAACCTTGACATGAAAACTGTCACAGGTATATAAGTAACACGTAGCTATGGGAGATTTGTCATGTGCAGTTTCAATGCGTTCGAAGATGATAATGGTAGTGTACTCAATGCCATGTGTATACAATGCCATGCAAGGGTGTATTTGAGTCCACTGTAGCTATATACAGCCACTAATCAATTACATACAATGCCAACTTACAGGTGGACACTCCTGCTGCATTAATCTTCGTATTTATTGTGGTATATTGATCATTTTATCAAAACCAAATTGTAAAACACAATAGCCATGATATTGAGCTTATTAGATCGTTCCATGTTCCGGTCATATGAAGGTTCTTATGGGAGGCGGAATTTTTAACAAGAACAAAAACATTATGTTTTATGCAAATGTTGATGAGTCAAACATATAAAATCAATCTATTTACATCACCCATATATACAACCAGGACATTGCAGCAAAGCATTTGTGTAGGATCGATGTAGGTGTGCTAGCTGGGATGATTATTGTTTTATGAAGGTTTCGCAAGAATATTGGATTTGAACTCATGGTCATCGGATCCTAACAAGAGAAACCGAGGCAAGTCTGTACCACGATTGCAGCATATTAAACCGAAGGCCACCTTCGAGACCCATTCCATGCAAACAATCAGTTTATTTCAGTTATTGACATTGCTTTAGAACATCGTTGCAGGTTGCCGAGGTAACTAAGTGGTGAGTGAGTGAGTGAGTGATTTTGTTTATGCCGCTTTGAACCTTATTTCACTGATATTACGGCGTGTCACTCCGGAATTATGCAGGTCTCGGGGTTTGCAACTTGGATGAAACCCACGAAGATGAGAAATATAATCAGAGCGAACTGGGATTCGAGCACACATCACGGCTGCAACGCTACACATTGAATTGCTCCGCCTCAGACGATTGACGATTATTATGGAATAATATCACACCATACCTTTCTACAACAGAAAGACAGTTCTATTGACTCGAGGTGAAATGGGGTTTAACGTCGCGTTCAAGATTACTTACATAGTGCCAGGAATTCACGTGTTTTTGTGCGTGCGTACGTGCGTGCGTGCGAGTGTGTGTGCGTCTCTTGGTGTCACACGGTCGGGGATGGTAATTACAACACCTGGGTAGTAATTCTTAGATATATCACACCTTTACATCAAATTAGCTAGACCCCATACTAGTATGTAAAGAGAGAGAGAGGATATGGTTTTACGCCGCTTTTTTATCAATATTCCAGCAATATCACGGGGGAGGACACCAGATATGGGCTTCACACATTGTACCTATGTCGGGAATCGAACCCGGGTCTTCGGCGTGACGAGCGAACGCTAGTATGTAAAGTAATCAGCCAAGAGCATTATGATATTTGCTTGCGAGGCGGCAGTGCGGCTCACAAAATGACTATGGTTTAGAAACATGAACGTGTGTCATGAACAGGGTTCGACAAATACGCCGGCCAACTAGACAAATGCTAGTGAAACTTGATCTGGGCCAGTAATTTTATATTTATACTGGACCAGCTGGCTATTGAAATAATTTGATTTTCCGTCGGTCTGGAATCTCGAACCAATCTGATTATACAAACAACAAAGTAGATTCATCTGGAAAACATGGTCAGTCGTAAACCTTTTCAAAATTAACTATGATGGCATTCCCAAAGACATAAACAAAAGTTACTACATTTTGGGATAGAGGGCAAATTTCAAGATTCTTGTAATGGCCGCGCCCACACTGGTGGCAGCGATGTTACCAAGAGTGTAACGAGGGTGTCACGCGCTGGGAAGGAGCTTGGACCGTAACACGATGTATAAAATATCTGTAAACTGGCTATTTATGTCCGTGTGGCATGCGCATGATATGGTAACAACTTTACATAGGAAAGTGAGAGACCAGTTGTTAATAACCAATAAATTCCATCGTAGCAAACAGGAAGTGATTAATGTGACCAATCAAATTAATGCTACTTTCTACGCTTCACATACCGGTATAAAAAAAATGGCCGTCATGGCCGGAACCGCTTCGTGGAATTTTTTAAAGTCACTGTGGCAAATTGAAAAGCCCTGTGAACCAACACAAAGTGCCAGAAAGAAGGGAAGGACATTCCAACAGTCGTGGAAGCTCAAATTTCCATGGTTAGAAGTGCAAACAAACAAAGTCAGCAAGATTTATTGCAGTGTGTGTCGGAAGTACGAGAAAGCAGGAGCTTTTATTACAGGTTGCAACAATTTAAAAACTAGATACAATCAGAGAGCATGACAAGTCAAAATCACATATTAAATGGTTTCTAAAGAATGCTGCTAGGACACAGGAACCTGGCACTTCACCAGCAGAAAAACACTTCAGTCGTTAAGCTGCAAGGACTTATTTTGAGTTTTGTTACACTGTTACAAGTGTTTGAATATGTTACTAGTGACACCTCTGATTGTGCTACGTTATTTGTGCAGGAGACGAAAGCACATATGTCCTCTTTTATTGCCTGGTTGACTTTCTAGTTTTACTGAGATTTACTGAGTTGTGTCAACGACCTGACAAATAAAGGTAAAAAACCCAAATTCCTTCTGCTGCTTTTTCACCTTATCTACAAATAAACGAGACCAGTGAAACCGCCTAACCTGTTTCATATTTAGATCTTTGCATTAAAGACTGTACTATGACAAGAGGGAGTTCATGTCGAGCAATATTACAGCAGCTCCAGCCTTTGGTGTCTGCATTTCACAACAAATGAGGCACAATCAAACGCAAGCGTGCTCTTTCTACGAAGATTTCAAAGAGGCGCCTCTCCTCCCCGCCTGTGTGCAGCGTTCCGTCTCTTGGACACGCCAGAAACCCTTAACTGTGGGTTCGAATCTCCGTTCGCTCCGATTATGTTTTCAGGTTTGTCAGCACCATACCCGTGCTCGTGGGTTTCACCAAAGCGGTAAACCTCTGTGACCCGCATCACTTCGGGTTTTCCCCTAAACAATAACTGACATGCCATGATTGGAATACTGTTCAAAACGGCGTTAAACCAAACTCTCTCACTCTCATGCTTGTGGAAATTGTTTTTGTTGCCTTACTTTCCTGTTGCGGTCAAACTGCTTTGACTTCTACGTAGAGTCTAATTTGAAATGAACACCACGCACGTGTATTAGTATGTTTAATTTCGTCAATGGGACCTGGGGGAGTAGTAACTCATTATCTACACATACTTTATAACATATCGTCATGTACCTACTTCAAAATTGTACCTATTTGACCAGTTGAGGAACAAAGTTCAATGAAACAGTTAAGTTATTTTAGTTGCAGAAATACTTCGGACCTGTTGGACCAGTTGAGGAACAAAGTTCAATGAAACAGTTAAATTATTTTAGTTGCAGAAATACTTTGGACCTGTTGGACCAGTTGAGTGACAAAGTTTAATGAAACAGTTAAATTATTTTAGTTTCAAAATACTTCGGACCTATTTGACCAGTTGAGGGACAAAGTTTGATGAAACAGTTAAATTTATTTTAGTTGCAGAAATACTTTGGACCTATTTGACCAGTTGAGGAACAAAGTTTAATGAAACAGTTAAATTATTTTAGTTGCAGAAATACTTCGGACCTATTTGACCAGTTGAGGGGCAACGTTTAATGAAACAGTTAAATTATTTTAGTTGCAGAAATACTTCGGACCTGTTGGACCAGTTGAGGAACAAAGTTCAATGAAACAGTTAAGTTATTTTAGTTGCAGAAATATTCCGATCTTATAAATTCTATTTGCGTAATCAACACTTTCTCATTGCTTCTCCATTACATCATAACAAAGTGTGTCATTCATATAAACATAATATTCAGTGTGAAGTTCACGTGACGACAGCTTTTTTACACTGGCCAAGAGGCTTGTCACTTGGCTGGTACAAGCCGAAACAGATAGAACAGTGTAGTAACAATAATACGCCGCTTTTAAATATCAGGACGCCTCCATTGTTTTGTGGGCAGAAATCTCCATGGAGAATCGAAGGTCGGTGGTTCGACCAACAGACGTTAAAGAGCAGTGCGTGTTGTTACCCCGCCTGGGCACTCAAGGGATGAAGCAACGACTGGTCGGCTTAGAGTCAGAAAATGTATCCGAGTCTCAGGCTGTCCATGACAAAATGTTCTCTCAGTGGGCTAGCACTATAAAACGGGCAGCAATCCGGAGAGGCGTGCACGCGCACACACACACACACACACACACACGCACGCACGCAAGCACGCGCGCGTGCATGTCGCTTGATAAGTGCAATAATGATGAAGGTGATGTCAAACCTTATTTCACCTCACCGTTGATACTGGCTCGGCATATCAACACCTCGAACCTCTTGGGGTGCCACACTGTCCGTGTGATGATGCTACACGTCTTATCACAAGAAGTTTACTCGGAATGTTTGATCAAGATTTGAGATTTTACGTACGCTACAATTCGATGGTGGCATCACAACTGAGATGGATTAAATCTTATGGTATTTTCTATATGTAATACTTCCTTTACAACCTCTATTTGAAGCATGTAACTTGAGCCTAATTTTGGAGAAGGTTTGTTACAAGTGCCACCGGTCCGGCACGATACGTTCATGATCATGGGAAGTTCTTTTTCGCTTTTTCCAACTGGCGACACCTATTTTTTTACTTTTTACAGCCGACAAGACAGTCGCAGTTGCAGACAACAAGCTCCTTTCGAGACCGATGTTGATTGTTTAAAATAATATACTCAACAACAAAAGTTCCAGTGACACCAATATTTTAGTGTATTTTAGAGTTTGGTTTTCAATATTGTAGTACATGTATGGATTCAATCCACAAAAACGCAACTGCTACAGAAAAGCATACATTCCATGCAAAAGCTGATTTTTATGCAAGCCCCATGCATTTCACTACCCAAGAATGGGTATAAAAACATGTGTGTTAACGGGATTCCATATGCATTGTTTAGCATCGTGCTGACAACAACCACTCAGAAAAACAACAAAATTAAGCAATTATTTAACATTACGAAATGCTACGCCTGTCCGAAAATGAGCGTCTGCGAGCCATTGGTATGCTTGAAGCAGGATCTAGTCAACGTGATGTTGCAAGACAATTTAACGTCCACAGAAACACCATTTGGTGTTAATGGCAACGTTGGCAACAGACGAATACAGTCAGAGACCATCCTTGGAATGGCAGGTCACGCGTAACCAATAATCAACAAGACAACTGGATTCGAACAACACACATACAAAATCGATTCCAGCCAGCAACAATGGCTGCAAGAAGTATCCCTGGCCTTCGACGAATATCTTCACAAACCGTACGTCGCCGCCTCAGATGTGCAGGGATTGTCGCCAGAAGACATTTGACATTTTGACAGGAAACCACCGTCAATGACGTCTACAGTGGTGCAGACAGCGTCTACGCTGGACGGCCATTCAGTGGGGACAAGTTCTATTCACTGACGAGTCTCGTTTTCACCTCAGCCACAGCGATGGACGGATTCGAGTGAACCGACGATCGAGCTCAAATGGCGAATCAAATTGCTGCAAACTTTCATCCGACTACTGGAGTACGGAGTATGGGTCAGCTCGTATCCATGCTCGACGGCCACGTTTTGTGTTACCCCTTACAAATCGTCATATTGCCCACAGACATCAATGGTGTACACAATGTCGAAATTGGGGTAATCGTCGTTGGTCACGATTCAATCTGCACTTCCTTGATATAGCAGTGGTCGTGTCTGGCAACGTCGAAATGAACGTCAGGCTAATGTCAACCTAAGACCTCATGACAGATTCGGCGGTGGATCGGTTATGGTGTGGGGTGGCATCACTATGACTGACCGAACCCCACTCCATATTGTGCATGGAATGGTCGACGGACAGTACTATCGGGACAACATACTGACATCCACCTTTTGCAAGGTGTGTGGGTTGACGTTTTGTCTTTCAGGACGTCAACGCCTGTGCTAACGTTGCTAACCGTGTACGAATTGTCAATGTTCAGCTCCAGCAGCTCAACATCCAAACAATGTCATGGACAGCAATGAGCCCAGACCTTCCTCGCATTGAACAAGTATGTGACATGATAGGGAGACGTGTGCGTCAACGTCATAGGCCGCTGACAACGTTGGCTGAACCTGGCCAGGTGTTGCAAAAGTGGGACAAACTCCCTCAAATCGCCATTGCCTCGTCGAGTGAATGAATGTTTGACAAATTGTGGCGCTATTACGCCCTATTGATCTAAAAACGTTGTAATTTCCCATGTTCCCCTATTGTACTTTAAGATCCTTGGCGGTCAAAACATCTGTTGTCATGCTTCGATACCAGTTGCAATGTGTTCTCAATGCGTTCATTATTATTATACAATTATTTAAGGATTGACTGTGTATTTTGTTCCGGTTCATTGAAGTATGAATAAAAAAACCGATGTGCCAACTGTATGAGTAGCGGATTCTTACAAAAGTCTGCAAATCGGTTTTTCAATTCATACCTCAATGAACCGAAAACAATACACAGTCAATCCTTATGATTAAATTCGACAACGAAAGCATGTTTTATCTACAATAGTTTACCGAAAACAGTTGTATATATCAACGCAGACCAAAATTGACGAGATTGATAAAACATTCCATGTTTAGGAATACGTGCTGTGGCGTGACATGAATCAGGTGATTGTTTAATTTATTCACTTAACTTGACATGCCAACAATTCAGTAACCAGTCAACGGAGAGTAGGATAAAAACAAAGTTAATAGGACCTGTCAATCAAGACATTGCGTTAGAACCTACACCGAAACGTCGCTCTTAATTGTAATAAAGAAGTTGTTCATCCATAAATTCCTATCCTTACTTAATCAGAATGCAGGAATTACAATGAACACGAGACAAATTTATTTATTACTAAATACTAATATCTCTTACAATTTTGGAAATATCCAAGTATCCCAAACATTTTTATAGATTATACATAAGAATACTAGGCTAATACGCGATTCTGGATAAGGGCCTAATTACATATTATATATCATTTAATATCATGTAAATTAGAAATTAACGTGTCCGATTTATGAAAAACAAGTCATGATTATACAAGTTTGACTAAAGGGTTACGAGTATTAAAAAATATATAGTATTTATCTTATTTATTTCGTGATGCTATCCCAAACACACCACTCTGGCATTCCTCCGCGGTGTAGCCATCAACGTAAATGCAGGTGCAGAAGTTGAAACCATCCACCTACCTGCCCTCATTATGACAGGGAATTACTGAACACTCATCGATGTCTACAATGAAGAACCCCATACTCTTCACTGTTGGGTGTCAGTAGTTCATGTGCGAATTTCGAAAAAAATCATATTACATTAAAATTTGATGTGTGTTTATTGTGAGTGAGTGAGTGAGTTAGTATGGTTTTACGCCGCTTTTAGCAATATTCCAGCAATAACACGGCGGGGGACACCAGAAATGGGCTTCACACATTGTAGTGTTTATTGTGAAGTGAATAGTATTGGACCTTAAGTGCGCGTGACCTATCACCGTTTTTAACTATATTTAAGTAAAACTGTATATGACGATGTCTAATCAACTGAACTAATTATTTTACTCTCACATATAGTCTCCCAGAATATGTTAGAAACCTGTCAGAAGCCTTCCTTTGTAAATGTTTCTTTGTAATTGTATTAAATGAGGACGGGAAATATCGTATTCATAGGTCAAGTCAATTGCAATCAATAATACATCTCTTACTATTGTTGTATACTTGGGATACACATGAGTAAATATCATGAAGATTGAATATAATTTCAGAAACAGAACCGTAATTCTATTTTACTAAGACCCGTAAAAATCCGGGGTAGAATATGTCTTCAGTAACCCATGCTTGTCGTAAGAGGCGACTAACGGGATCGGGTGGTCAGACTCGCTGACTTGGTTGATGCATGTCATTGATCCCAATTGCGTGGATCGATGCGCATGATTTCAATCACTGGATTGTCTGGTCCAGACTCGATTATTTACAGACCGCCGTCATACAGCAATAATATTGCTGAATGCGGCGTTAAACAACAGACAAACAATTCTTGTCGTAAGAGGCGACTAACGTGATCGGTTGGTCAGGCTCGCTGACTTGGTTGATGCATGTCATCGTATCCCAATTGCGTGGATCGATGCTAATGATATCAAATTACTAGATTGTCTGGTGTCGACTCCATTATTAATAGCCGGAATATTGCTGAATGCGGCTATAAACAAAACAACTATTTATTTGTTTTAAAAAAACAAAAAAACTGCGGCATTAAACGACAGTTACTCACTCACTTCTTGAACTACTGCTATGGCTGTATATAAACACTCACTCAAATCTATGTACTTACACAAACAATGGCTAGGGTAAAGTATTCAAATATTTATTAAATCCCACAAATTGATAGCGCTTACACAAACAATGGCTAGGGTAAAGTATTCAAATATTTATTAAATCCCTCAAACTGATAGCGTTTGCACAAACAATGGCTAGGGTAAAGTATTCAAATATTTATTAAATCACCACAAATTAATAGCGCTTACACAAACAATGGCTAGGGTAAAGTTTCAAATATTTATTAAATCCCACAAATTGATAGCGCTTACACAAACAATGGCTAGGGTAAAGTATTCAAATATTTATTAAATCCCACAAATTGATAGCGCTTACACAAACAATGGCTAGGGTAAAGTATTCAAATATTTATTAAATCCCTCAAACTGATAGCGTTTGCACAAACAATGGCTAGGGTAAAGTATTCAAATATTTATTAAATCACCACAAATTGATAGCGCTTACACAAACAATGGCTAGGGTAAAGTATTCAAATATTTATTAAATCCCACAAATTGATAGCGCTTACACAAACAATGGCTAGGGTAAAGTATTCAAATATTTATTAAATCCCACAAATTGATAGCACTTACACAAACAATGGCTAGGGTAAAGTATTCAAATATTTATTAAATCCCACAAATTGATAGCGCTTACACAAACAATGGCTAGGGTTAAGTATTCAAATATCTATCAAATCACCACAAATTGATAGCACTTACACAAACAATGGCTAGGGTAAAGTATTCAAATATCTATCAAATCACCACAAATTGATAGCACTTACACAAACAATGGCTAGGGTAAAGTATTCACATATTTATTAAATCACCACAAATTGACAGCGCTTGCACAAACAATGGCTAGGATAAAGTATTCAAATATTTATTAAATCATCACAAATTGATAACACTTACACAAACAATGACTAGGGTAAAGTATTCAACTATTTATTAAATCACCACAAATTGATAGCGCTTACACAAACAATGGCTAGGGTAAAGTATTCAAATATTTATTAAATCACCACAAATTGATAGCGCTTACACAAACAATGGCTAGGGTAAAGTATTCAAATATTTATTAAATCACCACAAGTTGATAGCACTTACACAAACAATGGCTAGGGTAAAGTATTCAAATATTTATTAAATCACCACAAATTGATAGCGCTTACTCAAACAATGGCTAGGGTAAAGTATTCATATATTTATTAAATCACCACAAATTGAAGGCGCTTACACAAACAATGCCTAGGGTAAAGTATTCAAATATTTATTAAATCACCACAAATTGATAGCACTTAAACAAACAATGGCTAGGGTAAAGTATTCAACTATTTATTAAATCACCACAAATTGATAGCGCTTACACAAACAATGGCTAGGGTAAAGTATTCAAATATTTATTAAATCACCACGAATTGATAGCGCTTACACAAACAATGGCTAGGGTAAAGTATTCAAATATTTATTAAATCACCACAAGTTGATAGCACTTACACAAACAATGGCTAGGGTAAAGTATTCAAATATTCATTAAATCACCACAAATTGATAGCGCTTACACAAGCAATGGCTAGTGTAAAGTATTCAAATATTTATTAAATCACCACAAATTGAAGGCGCTTCCACAAACAACCTTAAATAACAAGAGTTACACATTATAAAGTAAAAAACAACATGACTTAAATATGGTAATTTCAACGAAAATAAGAATAATGTACTTAGGAATACAACTTTCAAATCAAATATCAATATGGAATCTAAATATGTGAAATCAAATACAGGTTGAATGATGGAACCAATCAGTGCTGATTACAAAGAGACGTTTAACCTATATTTATCAAAGTCGTGAACGCACAAAACTAAGACGGGTATATTCTATGTGCACAACAAATATAGGTTCATATAATATAAATGTGAATCTTGAAAGGTACTAAATGGACACAGTCAAAGGTTGTACATTAAACATAAATATAAACAATAACAATGAAAACAAGTAATGTGTTGCAAATGATCATGCGGATTTATCTATGTGTATACAACAAACATTATCGCATCCATATCTCAATATCATATCTCAGCCCCACATCCTCCGGCGCTTACGTTCACCTTAAAACTTCCTTCCTATAAAAACGACTGATATAATAGCCAAAATACATAAACAATGTGGGGAAAGCTTCTCATTAATTAGATGAGTGGCCTCGAAAAATAGTAAGCCTTTACAAAAGATCGAAAGGTTAGAGATCAGTCTTTATCAGGAACTGATTTGTGTGTAGGGGAGGATGACATGCAAAGTTATTTGGGTTTTTTTATTTTGTCCAATCGCACAAAAGTTTTTGTTTGGAAATGCTTGAACAATAGCCATACTGCTGAACAGTGCCATGCGTCTTCCATCCAGTATCTCCATATTCACATGTACAGGAGGGATCAAATAGGAGTCAATGTTAAGCCGATTTTCAATGTTATCAATGTACGTTCTGGTCCAACAAATCGGTTTGAAAGAAGGCAGGAATTTATTATTTGTTTACACAGTCGTTTTAAATGACTTTTTTAACGTAGCTTTTACAGTCTACTTAAATAAACCAGAGTAAGTCACTGAAGGCGAACGCATTTCCCCGAACCGGACACTGTGTAGAGCACAGACGCACAGAGAACGTCCTGTTTGCATAGGACAAGGCAGTCTTCCAGGTACTCAAGCTCATCGGTCATGTACGGAGCGGCCGAAACTGTCCCACGCCAAAACCGCGTCTCTCCATGAGCTGGAAACAAAATAAGTTAATGTTAAGTTATTAGTTAAGTTTAATGCTATCAACCGTTCATGCTCACAGTCGTTTTTGTTTGGTGAATGCTTGCATGCATATCGGTATCTGTGACAAAGGGAAATCAGCTGCTTTAACAAATACAGAATAAACCTGCACAGTTAACATAGACATAAGCTATTTAAGCAAGTCAGCCCTTGGCTGCCCACCATCCCGGAGGCCTATCTGGCGACAGAATATCAATCTCGACATCTCTAGGGGGGGCAGGTAACACTTGCGTTGACCACCGTTGGTGGTTTTTCAGAGAAATAAAACTGAAACTGACAAAACGGTGGTCGGAAAAGCACTTCGTCACTGTTGAGACTCGTGTCTACAGGCGTCCAGGTGAACGTTTATGTCACTCCGTACGTTCTTGGTAGCTTTTGAGGTTACGGCATTAGGACCTGGGGCGCCATAACGGCTACAAGAAGTACTCAAATCAGAGTGATCTCTCGAGCAGTTCTGACCCATTCTCTAAGTTATCCCTCGGGCACACCAGAAAGCTGTTTGTTTGGTTCGAATCCCGGCCCTCTCCGATTATGTTTTGTCAGCACCATACCAGTGCTCGTGAGTTTCACCAAAGTGGTAACAGTATGATACCTGAATCACTTCGGACTTTTTTCCCACATTGAGCCCTAGTCGCCATGATAAAACTGAAATACTTTTAAAAGCGACGTGAAACCCAACTCACTCACTACTCGCATGTTCTATCCAATAGACCATGATCCCTACTATGGTGGCCTAACTTTGGTTGCTGGTGGTCTCTAACCCATTTTTATTTGTATTGTTATGAATAGTTCAATGTTAATGGTGACATGCTAGTTTTAAATCTACGTCTGTAATGATCTAGTTATTTCAATCTCGATCAATCGCCATTTTGTCTTGCCTGTACGATATACTGACACATTGCACTAAATCACACTGATCATGTTTACACTCCCAATGTTCGCATGTAAAATTATAAAACGGCATTGCCAAAAAACAAAAGTCTCGATTATGCCAAAACAGATTTCATAGAGCCTAAAAGGAAAAGAGTTATAAAAATTATATGAATGGATCTCTGAAAATCAGTGATAAAATCGTCTGTTCGAAAAAGGTTATCGGGTATTGTCCTACAGATAGTACACATAAATAAAAACGACAAAACAATTTCCATATTCATAAGAAATATCGGCTGAAAGCAGAGTCTATTGTACAATCCCGACCAGATCATGTGTTTTTGAATCACTATGAAATAGTGATGATACCAGGTGCTTGCGAAAAGGTACGCGTAACCTGCCCCACTGGCGGCATCCGTCAGAAATACCTGCAAAAGCAATTCATTTGTTCACCTGAAAAAATGGGGAACATATGCTATAAGTCAAAATGAGGTATTGAATCGGACATCATTTTTGTCACTAATGCCTCCACATGTCTACCGTAAATCTTTTTGAAAGCTTTACTGAGGCATTGAATCGTAACCTTGATTAAAAAAAAAACTTTCAGCGTATGATGCGCTTGGAAATCTTCGTAGAAAAATTATGCCCGTTTGGACCTTAAATGTTGTAAAATGTAGACACAAAAGGCTGGAGCTGCTGCAATATTGAAGGGCATGTTGACTATTAGAAAGTTGAAGTCATCCCTTCACTTGACCAGTCGGATGAGTCCGATTCATATGCATAAACGAACAGATCAGCAAGAAGGGGAGCACAATTGATGCCACGTGCCATATGTAATCCAGCAATTGTTATTGTAGAAAAGTCTGTTCTGTTCTCTTTTACATCAAATCATGTTTTTGCCAACAGCTACAAAATTTTGATTTTTTTATAATTCGAAATATTTTATATTACTTGGCTATATGCAATCTCAGGTTGTAGTATGCTATCTGTCATCATAATCCAGATTACTTACAAACGCTCTCCGCCTGTTTATAGAATGCTTCGATGTTTGCCGGAAGGATGTTTGCAGTGTCGGAAGTTGTTGGTCGGATGTAAGTATCTAAAAGAAATACGTCAATGATATTTCATGAAAGTGACACGCCACAGTATTGCCACAATGATCCAATATCTCTCTAGTAAACCACTGAGTGGCCAACACACATCTCCCAAAGCATCATTCACCAGCTCTACACTTTCCACGTCATGGTTGCCATGGTCACTCCTGATTGCTTCTTTACCAAGCTACCTACCTACCTACCTACCTACCTACTACCTACCTACCTACCTGCATGGCCAGAATCACCTCAAAAAAGTATTATTATCATGTATTCTTTCTGGACTATGCCAGTGTTTGGGACACTTTAGCCTTTCCTCTCACAATGCTATGTCAGGCCCCTTGAAGACTGACATAATGGCATTAAGAAAACATATTAACTAACTAAAAAAATTAACATCTTAACAAAAAGGGAAATAATTCTAACGGGACTGCACCTGTCTGACAGGTTTGCCCTACAAAGCTCAGCGGACAGGAGCAGTTGAAGCCAACAGACGTCTGTATGCACGTGGCATTGTTCTGGCAGGGAATGGCAGCACATGGATCACCTCCTTAGAAACAGAGATTGTGAAACAATGAAAAAATATGGTTTATGTTTCCGCCTAAGGAATGTAGATACTGTTCATATGCTGCAAAAACATAACATATGATTATTTAATTAAATGCAATTTTATTACTCTGATGACATGTTAATACCCACTGACATACATACTTTGCACCAGGAACAAATGTTACCACACACAAAAAGTATACTTTTTAATGGTTGTTTCATTATCTTATTGTTATTATTTAATCACTATCACATGTTGTACAGACATTATAATTACTGTTACTTCCACAACATGTAAAGATGATACTTCAATGACGGGACATTAAAAACTTTAAATACAGTTATTTCAGACCAAACTCAGAAATATCTTATTCTATAAACATCTATCAAAAATATCATAATGATGTCCAATGTAATAGAAATCAATCTCAAATAATACATACCTGTCTGAAATATTACAATGCTATCCACGTGTTACCATGCAGTGGATACCTATTTTTAATGATCAATTTCACTTATGCATTCAGTAATCGATATTATGACCTGGGATTATAATGAATTTACCTATTTCACAGACAGTTCCGCTGATACCAACAGGGCAATTGCAGATGAACCCATTTACCCCGTCTACACAGGTACCGCTATTGACGCATGGATTGCTGGCACACTCGTCGATATCTAGAGAACAGTGAGTGGTTAATATAAACAGTTTACCAACCATATGAGTCTTAAAGTAATTTCGATTTTGACCTTAAATATCCTTGTTCAGTATAAATACATATACAGTAGCAAATAATATTGATATGAATGCGACACCTAACTTTCAACCACACACACGTTAAGTGTAGCATCTAACTTGTGTCTCGACTCAACGAATGAGTGAATGCTGTATCGGATTAATGTGGTGGGAATGTTGGTTACAAGCTACGGATTATAAACGTAACGAATCCGGGATTGGATCCAATCGGATTGTGGCAGCGATAATGGACACAACCGTGAGTCATACAAATCAAAACAATTCTTGAATATAAACAACATATGTCATATAATGGGTACATTTCTCGGCAGGATAAAGCCAGCGGATACAAACGGTATCCTTGGGGGTCATATACGGATAAAGATGCAAATATGAAAGGTCAGGAAGGTATTTTATTAACATTTTCAAATGGCGTCGACCTTATGAATCGACGATCGAGTCAGAATAATTGCTCTCAAATTTCCCTGAACCAAGTCAGATCTCGTGGTATAGGATATGGCCCCACACACCGAAATTGTCGAATTCACACACACAATGTGGGGCAAAACGCTCATTTCGACGACGATGTCTTCCATCTCGCCGGTGAAGAAGAAATCGTGATTCATCGCTTAACCACCCTCGTCTACAGTTTATCAAATTCCAAGGCTGTAAGATATGGCACCAACGCAAGCGTCGCTGTCGATGGATCGACGATAACTGGTCTTCTGGGTCGGATTCCAGCCTCGCGAAGATGGTTCCTGACAGTCTGGTCCGATATCCTCCTCAAACCAGAGATGCGTCGTGCAGTATCCGTAGCCGTGGCATTGCGATGACGTAGGTGGAACAGTCGAATGTAGCAATCCTGTGCAGGGGTGGTAACTCTTGGTCGGCAGGTTCTTGGACGGTCTGCATTGGAATTGAACTGTGTGTATAGGTCACAAAGGGGGCAAATGGTGCTGTGGAAGACGTTGAATTGACCGATTCCCCTCTTTGGATACGTCATATGGCGATGTTCCGATCGGCAGCGCTGAGTCTCGGCATTTACAAACTTGAAAAATGTTGACAATTGAATGACAAATTATTGGCTTATGCTTGCCTTTTTATAGCCACTATCGCCAGTTACGAATGCCATAACTTGCACGTGCATTTTGCTTTACTGTTTTCCTCCATGACATTTTTTAACAAGTGTGAAAGCAATGCCGTTTAAGACATTGCAAATCGACAATTACTGCGTTTTGTCGAACCGTTTGTCGAATATAAGGCTTCCAATATGTTCCAATAACATAAATTTATATCCAATTTATATCCTGGATTTTCAGGTTCAAAGAACTATGTACTACCTGTGCGTTTCTTTTCTTTTTTGAAGAGCGTATGTATTCCTAGTACAAGAATATTTACCATCTCCAAACAAACTCGCGTAATAACTCCCCTAAAATACATACGTAAATTACATAACTCTATCCCCATCATGAATATGAAAATCAATATGTTTATATGAATCATTCCTATAAGATTATAAGCATGTGATCATTAAAGTTATTACAATTCTGTTCAGCACATGATATGACATTTTAAAAAACAAAATAATTATATTTTCGTAGTGTTCGTTGTCATTCCTGCATTCTGATTAGTTGAACTTGTCACACGTTATTCCATTCCTTTCCCAAGGAATGGAAATCAAATAAATCACGCCTCTGATTCGAAAGAGTTGCAGTTCTTTTCTCCTCTTGCCTTCATTGACAGATCTCATGAACTTTGTTTGACGTTACTCCTTGTTAAATTAAACAGTCACCTGATAGATGTCACGTCTAAGTATGAATTCCTACGCTTTGAATATAAATCAATCTCGTCATATTTGTCTCCTTTGATTAGTAAAGCTGGCGTTGGGCTGATGCTGAAAATGGATTGATATTAACGTTCTATGAACTTTGGGTGTGTGTTTGAGTCACTCACTATTAGCACATTTTGCTGAAGGGCGCTGTTTTCACACTGCTCAAACCATGGATCACTTTTTAATCCTGCATCTACCTAATCACGATATTTATATATATCAATAACATTCAGATTATTCTAACAAATTACAGGATAGAACAATAATATACATTATACGAAGTTAACTCAGTTGACACAACTCACATTGTCCATATACCTGGTCATTACTGGTCATCTAACTTATACATGTTGATATTACTTAAAGAAGAAATATTTCATTAAGCATTTAAACTTTTTTGTTTTTGTATTTTTAGGCTGATATTATATGTAAAGCTTACTTGTCTGACATTCTTCCCCCGTGTATCCAGTAACGCACGCGCAGGTATAGGCGTTGACGGTGTCAACACACGTGCCGTTATTCTGACAGGGGCTCCCGGAACAGGAATCGAAATCTACAATTAAGAACTTCAGATTCGTCAAACAGAATTGCCAATACTTCCAACACCATGGTCTTGCAATCAAGAGGAGTTAAAGAGACAGTATTCTTCAGTTCCTGAGATAAATAGTTAGAGGTTTCAGAGCGTTTTACGGCATTCAGTGGCGAAATAGGACTTCTATTAACACAACCCAGTTCGTAGAGGTTTACAACTTCTATAAAGACACCAAATTAAACATGGTATCGGCAGAAATAATCATATAGTCATGATGAATCGGAGATTATACTACTAACGACCATCGGACACTAGCACGGTTCAGTGACGCAATTCCACACGGAAAATGTACATGTGTGTGGAAGGTGATATTCTAATCCCAGATACTCACTGAAAAAGATATTTTATTGAAAGCATTTGAGATAAAAATCATTATTACTGGCAATTACAAGCAACTTAAAGGGAGATAACTCTAAAACATTTGGATAGGTAAATCAGGTCATCGGCACGAGTTGTCCTTTCCTGTCTAACTTCTAAAGCGAGCTACACCCCCACCCGATGAGTTACCCTAACAAGCATCCCTTTGCTATGTGTTTATGGCTATGGTTTGGGGTTGGTCCAGCGGCCTGCTGGAGGGGATGTTCCGACGGCTTGCCGACAGGGGGATGGGGGTGGGAAGTTGCTCATCGATGGTTACCCTCGTGGGTTATCTCCTCTGGGTTCTGAGCTGCTCAGGTGTTCGATTTCGTCGCTCAGATGTTTTATTTGCAAGGTTGCTTCGACGGCTTTTCGACAGGGGCATGGAGGGGAGTTGCTCATCGATGGTTACCATTGTGGGTTATCTCCCCTGGGTTTTGAGCTGCTCGGGTGTATCATAATGGCGATGGGATATTATTTGTGATAAGTATCTCACCCAGGCTACCACCACCAATACTGAATAATCTGTGCCAATATTTTGCCAAACACAAGTATTTTGTTCTGTTTTCATATTTGATGTTTTAATTGTTTGGTTTTCATGAATTGATATCACAATAGTTCTTGTGATAACGCACAACTAGTTCATTTATAGTATTACATCTTATATTTTTAGAAGTCTTTTGGTAATATTTCACATTTACGCATGGGATTCAGAGAATTAAGTTGAGACATAACTTACTTATTGCTGAATTTTCTTTTTTTCCTGCAATGCACCATTTCGGCGCAGGTTCTAGTACCATTATATTGATTTCAAAGAATGGCGACCAACGTTTCTCAACTTTGGGACGCGTATTATTATGGGGGTGATAGTCTGAATTCGCTATAGCTTAATTTGCATCTTATGCCCGGTAGCAAACCTAAGTATTTAGAGCTAATTAGCCAATAATTAATATGTCCTTCAACATCAACATTCTACCTTTCTACGCAAAATGTCGACTTTAATTCAGTCTATAGTTCTCAAAACCTTGATAGACATTTAGTATATTGCACAATAGCATTATATACAAGTACATATGTCGAGAAGTTCCAGCATAGGGATTCCAAGGAAGAATATGTCCCTAGTATAGATGCTTATCGTAACCGCCGACTACAATATATGGACTAGTTACCCGGCCCGATTGTAGTTCATTAGCACAGGATGCCTACATCGTTCAGTTTGAATACATATAAGTTGGTGGTTTATTTAGTGTAGTTTGCATACACACCAGCTCAGTGCGATATGGGACTCGGTGTTCATGTCTGCGCTGTCCTGCGTTGCAGTTTGACAACTGTTGTTGCGTTAGGTACCGCAGTTATGCTGTATTCTCCAAGTTAAATTTCGATAACACTTTCATGCTGTTAATTCATCATTATGGTTGTAGGTACAGATGTGAGTTGTTTCTTTACATTTGGAATGTTTCTATTTACAGACGTTCTGAAACATAGCATGTGATTGAAGGAAGTGTTAATTAATACAATTTGGATAGTTGTATACGTTACAAGGATTTGTTTCCATTTGCAGCTTTCTGAACCTCATCATCAGCTGCCGTCTTAATTAGTTCCCAACGATACAGCGTTAATACTGCAATAATGCTCAACGCTACATCTTTTGTGCAAACGAAAAATGGAAATAAACTGTGTATGACGTGATTCTTGCAACAACATTAGGTATATTTATATGTTAATAACATTTGCTTAGTTAGGCGACAAGACAAGGACAGCAGATGTCAGATGAATCAAGGGAGATAACGCTGCTTTTATGCTGTAAACATCATGTTGTGGGAAGCTCCAGATTCTTAAGTCGATGTGTTCAGAACTGACATTAAATATTCGATATCAGGAGACCGTTCAAGGCATGTTCTAAGAGACTAAGTTATGCCAAATGATGGATGTGCCAATTTTAGGATGGTGCTCACAGATTGTTTCCCTTAATATGAGTGTGCCATGGATTGCACTAATTCAGTTGAGGGACACTTTGGCATGTAGTTTTCCATTGATTGTTTCATGTTTAGGTGTCAGTCAAAGGTTGTAATTTTAGTATAAAGTATTAAGAACATTGTCATCTGTCTTGTCATCGAGATCTCGTGATTTCGCGAAAATTGAAAATACTAAGGGCTGGAGACTCCGCAAAGTGGATGAAAATAACCCTGTGGGTACCCTGTGACAGACCAATAGTGACATTGGACTCTCTCAAAGTGCAGCATTCACCCAAATTAACTGTGACGGGAAATTGGAACACGGGAGTTTAGTCAGCGCCTTCTAGGATGTAAGGAGCTGTATGTAAAAATGCAACCAATATTCAACCAAAGCCCTGCCACAATTCATCATTGATATCTGATGTCTATTGAACGTCAACATTACAGCTTTCAAATCCACCCAAAAATCAATGTCATGTCTCTATTGAAGAACAACATTGTGTCAAAAGGTGATATCTGATGTTCCTTCAACGTCGACATTTCAACGTCATTACAACTTTCATATCCAGCCAAAAATCAATGTCACGTCAATGTTGAAGCATTACCTTGAACACTGACTGCCAGTGAACAGAACTTTGCACGGCAGAAAAAGAAGCCCTGTCTATCATATTTGACAATCAGAAGTTTCACAACTACATACATGGACGAAACTTCATGTTGATAACAGATCACAAGCCTCTCACAACACTACTAGGGCCGAAGACCGGAATAACTACACCAGCTGCCACATGATTACAGAAATGGGCAGTAGTCCAAATGGCAACCAGTATGAAAGCAGGTACCAGAAATCAGGAAATCATGCTTGTGCGGAAGCCTTATCCATCTAACCCAGCACAAAAGGCGAGAAATCGCTTGAGGCAGACATTAACTACTTCACCAACACGAACAACCTATCCGTATTGGCAGAAGAAAATTGTCCAAAGCACTGGACCTGACAACAAACGGATTGTCACATCATGTAGCAGATGAAAATCTTCAACCATTCTTCCGGCGAAGAACTGAGCTTTCTGTTGGCGAAGGTTGTTTACACTGGCATGTACGTGTGATTATACCATAGAAGTACAGAGACTATGTCTCAGAAGAATTGGACGCAGAACACATGGGAATTGGGAATTAGCAGCACATGCTTACGCGGCCATATCTCCCAGCATCAAATGGAGCTGCAGAGAGATCCCATCAAGAACGTAAAAACTGCACTAAGAAACACTTCATCGAATCCAAGAATGGAAGATATGAGTCTGTCAATAATAATACTGGTTTCCTTGACGACTCCACACTCAGGAGCAGGGCCAGATTATCTCAGTTGAAACTGGACTTGGGAACAAAATTGGAAAATGCTCAACTGAATCAGATATATTCGACGATGATCGTTCCTGAAAATCAGTACGCCAGTTGAATACCAACACTCCTGTTTTGTTTACACATTCCAGAGAAGGCACAGAAAGATGAGGATCGTGACGAATTATCACGAAATGTAGTCTCTACGTTATTTGGCAGAAGTTTGAGAGCGAACCAGATTCGTTCGTCAGGACCCAGGAAGGTGAGACAACCAAAATGATAACAAGATTGCAGAGAAGAAATGTCCGGAACCCAGTCACAGCAACAACAACTAGAAGCAGACGATTGTTCAAGAAGTTCCAATGACGAAAATCAGGCCCATAGTTTTAAATAAAAAAATATCTGGTTTTATAGCTGCAGTTGAAAAATATCTCACCTCCATACAAAACCCCCTTCATGCTCACCGGTATCATCATGAAGTTCGCAGGCCTAGTGACGTTTTAACGCTATTTTCGGTATCAATTATATCAAGAACAAAACAATACCAACGTCTTCCACACACACTGCACAAACACCAGAATCGCACAATCTCAGTTCCACAAATTTCATGTCTTAAGGTATCTTTTCTATATCGCATATCTCCAACTATAGTTTCAAGTTCTCAAAAGACTAATGTTTGAATCTGGCGGTTCCTAACTATGTCATTGAAACAGCCACCTTCTACCTTACCTATTTGTTCTGTTTCCTGACAGTTACATAGAGAATCTCACCAGAGTGTCTTTTGATATCAAATATATCAACACGAGTTGATAAAAGTGGAAAAATTCCGAGGCTTGCCGAGGATTTTTGCCACTTTTATCAACGAGTGTGGATATATTTGATGTCAAAAGACACGAGGGTGAGATTTTATTTATCATCCAACATCATTCTTCCAACTTTTTCAGTTTGTAGACAATTATAAGCAGTGTCTTCAGTGTAAAGAGTACTGCTTACAGCTTCAGTAGCAGAGCCATTAATGATGTCATTTGATTGTGATGTCATGGTAACCAGTGACATCACAATGGTCTGCAAAGCATTGTGATGTAATTTCATTGCAGCGATATCTACAGTGTAGATATCGCTTGATCTCATCCGAGCGATATCTCCTGTGGGAGCCAGTTTTGGATGATAAATTTTGTTCATCTCTTTCTGTCGCCTTAATTGACACATCCTACGAACTTTGTGTTACGTTACAAACCGTGAAATTAAACAATCACCTGACAGAGTCATGCCACAGTATGAACTCCTACGCCTGGGATGTTTACCCACTTGTCATATTTGTTAGCCTTGATTGATATCATTGTGTTTGATAAAGGTGTTGTGTTTGTGCATACTCCATTGATAGTTGGGGTTTTCCTCAGCTCTGGGTAGTTCCTGTGGTCAGTCCTGTACCCCGGATCTGACGTAATGTTATGATGTTATATTGTGTGGTCATCTCAGCGCTTGGCTGTTGACGGTAACACAAACCATGCTGGTAAAACGTAGTTAGTCCTTCCTTCAGTCGTTTGGCTTTCATGGGATCCAAGACGAAGAACATGACATGAACTGTTTTGTTTTTATTTTATCATAAGGATGGACTGACCGTTTATTTGTTTCGGTTCATTGAGGTATGAATCGAAAAACCGACGTGCAAACAGGGGGCACGGGTGACCCAGTCGTCTAAGGCACCGCGATTCGATGTGCAGAGTTGCGTCCCTTGAACACGCCAGAAACCTATGATTGTGGGTTCGAATCCGGGGTTCGCCCCGATTATCTTTCTAGGTTTGTCAGCACAATACCCGTGCTCTTGGGTTTCACCGAAGTGGTAAACGTCTGAGACCTGCATCACTTCGGGCTTTCCTCCCACATTCAGCTGACACGCTGTGATGTAACTGGAATACTGATAAAAGCGGCATTAAACCCAACTCACTCACTCACGATGTGCAAACATTTGTAGGCATCACCCGGCTACATGGTACACAACCGTCGACTGGAATACATCGTCGATAGCAGGTGTATTTGAGAGAAATATACCTGTACAATAAAATTTAGATTTTAGTTTTGAAAATCAGTTTTAAAATTTACTGTATTATTGGACTGGCTATTTTAATGACACTTGACATCATTCTTACAAATTACAGCTCAGAACAATAATATATTTTTCTCGCCACGAATAGCTGCAAGATTGCTGAGGCGTCATTGAGCAATAGTTACTCACTCACGCATTCATTTGACATACACAGTTCAAATATAGGTCATATACCTGTCCAGTACTGGTCATATAATTTATACATGTTAATATCACTTGTAGACGAAATATATCATGAAGCATTCAACAGTTTTTTAAAATATTTTTAGGCTGATATTAATAACAAAGCTTACTTGTTTGACATTCTTCCCCCGTGTATCCAGCAACGCACGTGCAGGTATAGGAGTTGATGGCGTCAACACACGTGCCGTTATTCTGACAGGGGCTCCCGGAACAGTCATCGATGTCTACAATGAAGAACTTCACATTGGTCAATCATCATTTCCAATATTTTCAACACCATGATTTAGGCTGTCAAAAGAGTAGTTAAAAAGACTGTATTGTTCAGTTCCTGAGATAAATAGTGAAAGGTTTCAGAACGTGTGGAGCATACATATGGGAAATAAGACTGACTTAATTCAAAACGACTCAGGTTGTACAGATTTACAACTTCCCATATGAGTAAGTTATTAACAAAATAAGGATCCTACTTAAGTTGAACCGGAGATTTTACTCCCAACGACCGTCGAACACTAGCATGGTTTACTGACGTAACTCAACATGGGCAACTTATGCATAATGATTGGAAGGTGATATCTTCATTCAAATAACCATGAACTTAATAACACACAATTAGTGAAATTATAGTATTATATCTATTTTTTTCTGAAGTTTTGTGATCATATCTCTCACTAATTTCATTTACGCAAAGACACTGGTTATCGTGGCTTTCATAGAATTAAGTTGAGACATCACTGACTGATCTTAAATGAGTAATATTCCTACAATGCACCATTACGACTCAGGTTCTAGTAACGTTATATAGAATTCATAGAATGGCAACTGACATTTCTCAACCTAAGGACGTGTATTATTATGCGTAGTCAGTTTGAATTCGCTAGAACTCAATTTCCTTTTTATGCTGGCATGGGTTGTAGACCGTTGTCCTTGGGATTCATAAGCAAATATTTCATATGTCATTTTGTGTCATTCTTCCTTTCGACAAAAAACTACTTTAAGTTAATTGTTTCAAAGCCTTGACACTCGTGTCGGTATTGCGTTATATCAAGTATATACAAGTTTTCGCTAAGTATTTCCAGCAAAGGGATTCCAGGGAATAATATATGCCCAGTGTATTTGCTTAGCTTAATAGCCTATCTCGACTGGTTATTATATATCATTGTACAAGGGAAACGTTGCTCGTCCTATCAACTACCGTTATTTCATAATCAGAAAAGAGATGGGCAAGGAGAAGTTAGCAAGCGAAACAAAATCAGTCAAAAGTCCCACTTGTTGTCAAATAAGATGTTACTTTTATTAAGAATAGGAAAACATGATCTGCAAAGACAAAGAAACCTTTATTTGTCACTGCCGACAAGGACTTTTCATTGGGGATAAATAGAGGCAGTATAAGTATGGCAACTGTCAGAAATGAAGTCTTTAAACCAGGGAAGCCAACAGATAATTGGCGCTTTGAGGAGCTTCCCAACAGACAAATTTTAATGGAAGCCAAAACTTCACAGTAAAAGCGGTCTTTCACTGTCACGGTTCACGGTAGTCCTTGTCTACCAACAACTGGGGACAAAGAAAACTACAAGACGTCCATCAACCGTGACCAGGGAACCTATCTGCCCAGTGCTTGGGATTTATTGCTTTAAGCTTTAATCAGAGTTAGTTACGGAGCTGCCTTCATTTGTCCATTGTTATTTCCATTCTATTACATATCAGTGCTAATTATCCCCCAGCCTCCCGTTTGCTCATTGTCCATTGCCTATTTCCAATCAGTGCTAATTATCCCCCAGCCTCCCGTTTGCTCATTGTCCATTGCCTATAACCAATCAGTGGTAATTTTAGTCCTGGCTTCCAGTTGCCCATCATAATCATCTGTCAGCGCGATTGACTTTCACAGTTTTGATCCATATTTTGGTTGAATTGTATAGACGGAATTCATATGTTTTATCTCACATGTAAGTCCCTCCAAAATGCAGACTTTGTTATAAATCAGTTATAAGCCTTCCTTTGTAAGTATTTCATTGTCTTGGTATTACATGAGGATGGAAATAGCGACTGTACAGGTGAGCTCAATTATCAACATGTAGGCTTGCAATAAAATCGACATCTTATATAATTGATGAGTGCTGGTGATACAAAGCATAACGAACTTTGAATACTGAAAAACGTCCAAACCCTTATTAAAACGGCGGTAATGAGCAAACGTAGATGTCTGTCAGCACAAAATAACGCCCGGAGATGTATTATGACAGGAGTGAATTGTTTCAACGCCATATTCGAAATTTGTCTGCTATCCACAAAGAACAGGAAAGTAAATAACATCAGACAAATACTTATCAATTTATGCTGTCACATATAGCAGCATCAATAGAAAAGAGTTATGCAACACAAATACGTAACTACGTAGAACGCTCAGCACATTATGTCCTCATGAATATGTTGTGCCAATTACAGAATGTACAACATGTTTACCAATGCAATGAGCTCTGGTAACAAGGTATTGATGTAGAAAAGAGATGAACTAAACGTATCGACAGAAGATAAATATTATTAATGAAAACAAAAAGCTTATCCGGTTAATTTTGTTTTTAATGTGCATTCGGTACGGGGCGTTTGGTGCCAAATACCATTTTGTACCCAGCTCACAGTCACATTATTATCTCCATTTATACCATGGTAAAATGAAACGCGAAGTTTTGTTGGCGAATATACGGAGTGAAACAACAAGGGTTTAGATATAGGAAAGAAATTAAGGAGATGCTGATAATAGCATTTGAACCATGGCACTGTAACACTAAACATATTTTCCCATCTTTATACTTTACTCTTTATATACTTTCCTTCACTATATGTACACTTTTTCCGCGCTCTGAAACTGTTTGGCAAACCTCACTGTACATCGAGAAACAACATGAAGAAAATTCGTACAATTTCAAGCTAAAACTGAAAGTCAGTTCTTATCGTTGATTTTGTGTCCCAAATGTATTGCTACACATACTTTGAATATTTTAGAAACAGTAGCTCTGCATTTTGTAACCTATCAATATCCCCACAATCCATGCCACATTGCCAGTTTAAACCATTAATTAAAAACATACCTGCAGGATCTCATGCAAAAGATGTGGGACACACAAGGAGGAATAAACAAACTTCTTACAGGCTACACTATTTGTTACACGACAACAGTTCTTTCTTCCAAATAAACAAGGGGCGGTCGGATAGACTGGTGGTTAAAGCGTTCGCTCGTCACGCCTAAGACCCGGGATCGATTCCCGACATGGGTGCAATGTGTATAGCCCATGTCTGGTATCACCTGCCTAGATGTCCCCGTCAAGAAGTTTGTGTTTGAATTTGTGGACTTTTTACTCGAAAGTCATTTGTTTAAACTACAAAGTTAGAAATCTTAATGTCGCATTGATCTTTTTATCCGAGTAAGCGGAGATCAAATTTTAACTTACTTAAAATATATTTAGATTGTTTGTTGTTTAACGCCGCACTCAGCAATATTCCAGCGATATGACGGCGGTCTGTATATAAATCGAGTCTGGACCCGACTATCCAGTGATTGATAATTGGGATACGATGACATGCATCAACCAAGTTAGCGAATCTGACCACCCTATCCCGTTAGTCGCCTCTTACGACAAGCATAGTCACCTATTAAGACAAGCAGGGGTTGCTGAAGACCTGTTCTACCCCGGATCTTCACGGGTCTCCGTTCTCGTAACTATATGACTGAAATACTGCCAATATGATGTTAAATCTTCAACCACTAACTCATCGTATTTTATAACCAATACTCGTGCGTAGCATTATTCAAAAGTGACTACCGGCAATAATAGACAAATACATTTTAACTTCGAGTGAGTTTTAACAACAATACCTTCACTTTGTTGAGACTCATGAAGTCGGGCATTATGTTGACAAACCAAGTATTAGGATTATCAGCCTAAATCAGGGATACAATCCCACGACCAGTGGATTCTAACTGAAGACATATTAATACACACCCATTCATGTATCATCATATGAAGGTTATTGAAGATAACGCTACTTACCTAACTGACAGTACGCCCCTGTGTATCCAGCAGTGCAGTTGCAGCTGTACGACTCCAGGTGGTCAACACATCTGCCGTTTATACATGTATTGTTGAGGCAGTTATCGACAATATCTGTAAGGGTACAACAGTGTATGCAGTCAACGAAATGACAATCAGTACATGGCACGGCGTTGGCCTGTTTACATAGTATTATATGTAGTTTATATATGAAACATGTATGTATCAACGCATTGTTTATGGTCGCATCAATATTCTGTTTATATATTTTAATGTTAATTTCCAAATATGTACATACATTAAAAACAGACACTCAATAGCCAAACATAGTGAGTATTACATATTCATATATGAATAGATATATAACATATTACTAATAACAATGTAATATGGACATGCGCTACATTGTATGATTACATATATATATTTGTCTTCTAACTCACTCAGTCACGAACTATAAATCCTGGAAAGGAGACATAAGTGAGTGAGTGAGTACGAAAACTGAAGTATTTACTGGTGAGTGAGTGAGTGAGTGAGTTGGGTTTAACGCCGCTTTTAACAGTATTCCAGTTATATCACGGCGTGTCAGCTTTATGTGGGAGGAAAGCCCTAAGTGATGCAGGTCTCAGTTGTTTACCACCTCGGTGAAACCCACGAGCACGGGTATTGTGCTGACAAACCTAGAAACATAATCGGGGCGAACGGGGATTCGAACCCACAATCATAGGTTTCTGGCGTGCCCAAGGGACGCAACTCTGCATAGCGAATCGCGGCGCCTTAGACGACTGGAAAGGTGACATAAGTAATTAACAGTGACCAAACTCTTTCCATATTCACAAGACATCTCCAAAAGCAGAGTCGATTGATTTTTCGAACTATATCATGAGCATGTGTTTATGATCTAGCAACAAAGAGTGATGATGCAAAGTGTTCCCGAAAAGGTGTGGGTATCCCATCCCAGGAGTGGCACCCGTTTCCCATATCTTCTTATTCTACCCCATTTACAGGATCCATAAGCATTACATCCAAGTTCATATGATGTAGGCGTTCACGTTTGCATGGCGCCCTTTCACCTTACACGAGTACATACAAAACTGGTTTCAATTATTATCATATTAAGTATATTATCTTTATTGATGGTATCCTGAATACGTATAAAACGTTCTGTAATATTGTTATTTATATAGGACGTTTTATTGTAGATGTATTTATATGACAATAATACATAAATAATATAAAACAAATGTTGTATTATTTCAAAAGAAGGGTGACAAAAACCACAAGAATCATCTGTTTTTCGTTTCATCATTTTCAGATATATATTTGTTGCAATAATTCTCCATTATATTCTCAACGGAAAGCACCTTAATTTGTTATTTTTGTACATTCAAATGTTAGCAAGTGTCAGTCATTCCATCCTTGCTTTGTAAACTGTGTTCCTAATACATAATCCCATTTTTCGTCACATTTTGGCCTGCTATGCATTGTCTGTGTTTTCAATGAATTTATCACAAAACGTTTTACAACCATTTTCATTTTCCGTCAAGACAAAACATTATGATTTCAGCGGACCCGTTCGAATTCCTTTCTGGGGGTACTGGTATTACCTATTTTATTCACACATCTCAACAGGCCATTGTATTGCTAAAAGTTAGCCTTCGTTCTATATGTTTTCTTTTTACCCATAAACAATAGATATTCGTCTTGTTCTTTCGGTATATCATCAATATTTCTTATTTTCTGAGAATACAAATGTTTATCAAATTTACATCTCAGTTTAATTTGATCATTTCACTATAGACATTCGGATACTAAATCACATTTGTCAATGTACATTACACAATTTTAAAATTTTGCCCATGCTAAGAGAACATATGCCCAAAAGGTTTTTCCTATTATTTGCAAACGAGCGTATGTTCTGACATCCATATTCAAAAAATCCCATTGTAAACAGACTGTATCTCATGTTCGCAATATGGATTTGTTTTTCATAAATATATTTAGATATCTTAAAGAACGTGTAATTTTAGGTATTTCTTGCAATTTGTCCATTGTTAATTTTCTATGGGATCATATTTGATAAACCAAACCTGCAAAGGATGTAGTTTTGATCTTTAAGTGATTACAAACGATTTATTAATATATATCCCAAAAATTGGAATCTTTTCAACGCATTTTGGGCCATAAGTGTCACATATTAGCTCCATCAACCCATCGGCTTCAGTGGAGAGGTTCTTTACAGATCAAGGTGAAATTTATTGATGGACTTTTCTCTATATGAAACGATGCCTCAGTTTTCAATTCGACAGATTAATTAAATAGAAAGAAATCCCATCATAGACAATATCAATTAAGTTGTAGCAGGATCACGAGGGGTACATGTGGTTTTTGGCGTCCCGCGTTAGGTTTTATACCACTAGCCGGAGGCGATGAACCTGACGTGGGGCGCAAAACAACACATGTACCCCGAGTGATCCTGCTTCAACGAATTTATCTTAACGACATGTTGTAATGTGACATTAATGTTTTAATGTAAAAGAATAAACACTAATTCAAAATTGATAGAAAACAGCTGTTCGATTGAGCTGAGGTCAACTTGTGCTTTGGCACGTAACTTCCATTGACTCGGGGAGGGCGTGCGGCTTGTTGTTTTGACGTGGGGTATAAGGCTTATATTCTGTCTCTCAGAAATCCTCTTGCAGCCATTGTTGTTCGTGGCGGGTGTTAAGAGATATATTCCCCCGCTGAAAAATGTATTACTCTTCAAGGCGGGTTACACAGGATTTTATCATGATCACGTGGACCAATCAGATCTCACCATTCTGAAATGGAAGTATGGTAATGTTATATACTCTTGATACAGACCGGCGTGCATCCTCAATGACTTTGTATCATAGACACCAGGTACTCACCAAACTCACAATGCGCTCCTCCCGATCCAGTGACACAGTCACATTGGTAGAGGTTTGTCAGGTTCGTACAGGCACTGGAGTACTGGCACGGGTCCACGGCGCAGCAGCCTGAAGCTTGAAACAAGGAAAACAATTGCATCAGTACCAGAAATACACAACTATGTACAAACACGAACATGACTTGATGATATCAAGTGGGCACCAGGGATATATTTCGTAAAATTGACAATGGTAAATATTATATCACACCAAGAAGCACAAACGATCCCTTTTACCGTGAACACATTACACAGCACGTGACGTAGTATTACACTTGTCTCACACTGTGTTGGGTTTAGTAAGTATTAACTGATCAGTAACTGTCAAATTATTGGAGTTCAATCTGGACATCCCAAGGTTAATAGTGTCATCTCTAGATTTGATGTTGTAATATTACCTCCTGATAGTTGAATAGAAAACTAAATACATCCTCAGTGTGGAAGTGAAAACACTTACTGTCATTACACTGGTATTCAAAGTATCCTGAAGAACACGAGCAAGGATATGGAGTACCATCCGAACACACTGTCGAGGCGGGACACGTGGATTTATCTTGTAACCAAAGAATATAACATTAAACATACATCTATACATGGCCCCTTATACCTATAATATATATATACTACATCAACGCCAGAGAATAGCTAGTTTCTATCATGCGACGAAACAAAGGCGTGAAAGACAAAATAGCGGGAAAATTGTTTGACAAATCAATTCAATTGTTGGAAAATCATTGGTGACACCAGGTGTTCGCGAAAAAGACACCCATGACCTGCTCCACCGGTATTACCCGCAAACTTGTTGTCTGATACCGCAAAGCAGTACCCCTGTCATACGACGGAGGCATGTAAACAACCTAGACAATCACGAGACGAACCAGAAATCCACGAAATCACACGATTGCGCATTTACTGATTTTGTTAAAACTGAAAACAATAATTATGTTAAACACGATCAATTTTGATATATATTTTAGAGTTTAGTGTCAGAAAATATGGTAAATCATACATAACATAAACTGATATTAGCCATTATAGGTCACTTAGTATGAGTTGTTTGTTTGCTTGTTGTTTAACGCCGCTCTCAGCAATATCCCAGCTATATGACGGCAATTGGTATGACAACCTATGTTGTGTTTGTATTGTAACATCATTCGAAAACCTATAATTCGTTAATTGTAATATCACCCGATAAACATGTTCTAAACCTATGCACATTCACACGCTATACGTGGGCTTCAAGTTTCTGTTACTTGTACATGTACTTACCGACATCACTTGTCAGATTCAGTCCGGCCGGATGCGTAAACACACACTGACTGTCGACAAACGGAAAGACGTACATCATAGCGCCAAAGGGAACATCATCTTCGTGGGTCAGGCGGTAGAATCCTGGTGATGTCAACTCCACTGATGCTTCAGAGAAACAGCTGCCTTTAATTACTTTGAATTGGGGAAATATTTGTGGTCGTATTCCGAGAACCTTGTCAGTGGGAACAATGACTGTTATGAGCACCTTCTTCAGGTCAACTGTCGCATGAAGAACAGGCTTTCCAATGTCATAAGAGCTGGAGTATAAACTAGTCGGTGGAACGATTGCCAGAGAAGGTTTCTCTATAGTCATCTGCACAACGAGGACAGGTTTATCGGCCTCAAGGTACACTGGGCCTGTGGTAGAGTCAACAGTAATGTCATGAGACTCCCGTGCACCAAGGGAGAAGGATATACCACTAACGTACGGGGAGCGTACCGAGGTCGACGCTGTTGATCCCACAACTCTGTATATTGCCCCACCAGTAGTAGATGGCGGTTCTGGCAAGTAAAAACTTCTTCCAAATGATTTCACAGGCAGCAACATTTCTTGCATGCCATCTTTAACGCCAGGAGTAAACTTCATGTTATGCCCACTAATCACAGCCACGGGTTTGTCACTGGTAATCAGTGTTCCAGTAATGTCCTCGGCACAGTAGGCGCCAACTGTCTGATACTTGTTGAGTGTAAATGTTCTGCTTTCCCCATTGAAGAATGTCCCATTGCCACATCCACTTGCCATAAGGGGTCCTTGTATCTTCAGACTGATGTTCACCTGGGTATTGTCCTCCGTAGCGATGATGAGGAAAGCAGTCTGTGTGTTCTTTGTGTAGGGAAGTGAAGTCTCAGCACTTTCACTCTTGTGAGCATCGATGTGTGTCACTACAATGTACTCCGTGGATAAAGTCTCAATCGGCAAGGCAAGGTATCCTTCTCCTTTATTAGCAAGTACGTGGTAACAGAACAAGGTTATTTCCTCAGTGGATGTAAAGTAGAATGACATGTCAGTCACCTGAAGGTTGGCTTGGTAATAAAAACTTTCATCAACTTTGTACTTGTAGTCCACCATGCCTTGGATGTGTAAATCTTCCGAAATACCGAATCCACTCTCAACGTGAACAGTGGTATTCACCTCAGATAGAATCACAAAGAACATGTTTGGAAGGCTTGCAGAATTGTATGGTTGTTCAAAGTACGCTGCAACGAATCGTCGCCCCTTTGGCATGGCTGAAGCACCTGCAGACAAGAGTGTAAAACGGAATTTTCTTAAAAGTGAAACGATTCGACCAATTAAGACAAACGTTAACATTTGATGCATGAGCAACACAGTTATGTATGGATATGAGTCAGCTTTCATCGTTGAAATTATTAGAATGTATAGACCCAAAATAATACCGTAAATGTGTCATTCATTGTCAGACATATATATTGGACTACTACCCACGTCATTGGAATCCAGAACACGTCAAGTCAAGTCCCAACCAGCTTTCGAGTATCGTTTTTTGTCGCCTCCAATTTATGACAAGCATGGGTTCCCTTATGTAATTTGTTGTTAAAGAATATGTAGGAAGTTAAGTCAATGTATTGATCAAGTTTATTCTTTGTTTCATTTTAAATGTGAGTGAGAAAGTGCGTTGTTTTTAACGCTGCTTTTTTCAATTCTTTAAAAACACAAAAATAGCTTATCTGATGGACCAAGAAACTAGAAACCATACACATCTTGTCCGACAAACGTCGTTGTCGAATGCGTTCTAGGCAAGATTGAGGACTATATCTTCCTCTAACCCCATTTCAATAGATCAGTCCCATTAGCAGTCCCAGCCAGTATAAAAATGGGATGTGAAGTCTGGGGATGCCGGGGGAGAATATCCATCCAATGGAACATGTCTGTCGTAATATTCGATAAGGAAGTCGGTCGTCAGGCGCTGTTACATACTGACTGTATGTAAAAATGCCTTGTTGTATGGATGGTTGATCATCTCTGGTCCACACTCGACCAGTTGCAATCCGTGATGCACAATAAGAATATTTCTGACTATTATGTTTCAGAATATCAACTCTTCCCATCACTGTTGACTGACACTTTTTATCATTATGGATTATTTACTGAAACTCGTGAATTGTATTTTCTCACTTTCACGATTCAAGGTGCATCATGGGGCAAATTTATTATGAGCAACATGAAATTTGTCCAACGCTCTTTCAGTGTAAGTAATGAGCGACAAAACTCATAACATAATCATGATCATGCGAAATATTTGTTTAAATCATGTTTGGACTCATTTTGCCTCTTTTACTCAAATCACTGCGCTATAAGAAACCTCTAACATCAGCTTTACGGAAATAAAAAAATCAATCATAGCATTAATGATAGATCTAGACCACATTTGGGGAACCTGCCCTCTTCTATAACAATCTTTCAACAGTGAATTTCCATTACTTAACAATATCATTGGGACTTGTAAATAAAGTTACCAAAACATTTACATAATTATAAGAAATCTCTACTAAAAGACCAGCAGGGTCGACTGTATCATACGTATGTGTGTATAAATCCCTATCAAATAGTGATGACACCAGGCGTTCGAGAAATGGTTAGTGTATCCTGACCCATCGGTGGCACCTGTCACAAACACATGCAGAGGCAAGTCAATTCTTCACTTGAAAAACACTGGGACATATTGTGTAAGTCAAAATCAGTTTTGTCACTGATGATTTTGGACCCAGGCAGAGTTCAGAATGTTCCAAGAACTTGGGATGCAGGTGTTGCACTATTTGAAGGGAGGGCCGTGCAAATTCGTAAGAAAACTCGGACCGCCTCCTAGGGCTAGCGGTAGAGCGTCCGCCCCGTGATCGGAAGGTCCGGGATTCAATTCTCGGCCGCGTCACACCAAAAGACGTTAAAATATGGTACGTGTTGTTACTCTGCCTGGTGCTCGGCATTAAGTGGCTAAAACAAGGACTGATCGACTGCGTATACCGGTATTCATGTTAAACTGCGGATTTTCCCTCAGTTGTTAAAGATCCTTCCAGCAGAAAATAGCGGTGCACATAGAGAGACTCGCAAGCTGTAACGTTGTGTAACATGCACCTTTTGCCATAAGGTGATCTAAATATGTGTTGGATGAGTAGGTGAAGTAAAGAAACATGTTTTATCGCATTTGTACCTAATAAAGTCGATACATTTAAGTTCATATCATAGATACAAATATGAAATTTTGGAGCTCGACAGACACATGTTGTCGTTGTACAAAGGCATTGAAAACTGTTCATTGTCATGTCGCATAAGGCCACAAGGTTGCGCTGAACTCAGTATCTCGTGTGAGCGCCCTGGGCAGCAAAATCCCGGCTCTGCATCTCATCGGCACTGACTGGATAAGTGTACGAATTCTGTCCTGCGGAATTCTGCGCCATTCTGCTTGTAATGCGTTGGCCAGTTGTGGGATTGTCTGCGGCGTGTTCTGACGTTGACGTACACGTCGATCGAGTTCATCCCAGAGGTGTTCTATTGGGTTGAGATCTGGAGATCTCGACGGCCAGGGCAAAGCGTTCATGTAGGCATTATGAAGGTAGTCTGCCGTGGCACGAGTTGTGTGCGGTTGAGTGTTGTCCTGTTGAAACAGCTCCCTCTGGCAGTCAATGATTGGAAGAAGGTGAGGTTGAATAATTTGATTCATGTAGCGATTTGTTGTCAAATTTCCCTGACCCACGTGCATTTTGCTTCACTGTTTTCCTCCATGGCATTTTTTACAAGTGTGAAAACAATGCCGTTTAAGACATTGCAAATCGACAATGGCTGCGTTTTGACGCACCGTTTGTTGAATATCAGACCACCAATATTTTTCTCCAATAACATATATCAAATTTATATACAGGATTTTATGTGTAGCCAGGTTCAGTGAACTACTTCGCGGAAGTGCTTCAACGGTGTACATTATACGTTGTCCAGCGGTCTCGAGGGGAACATGGGTTGATGTACCCTCTAAGTCAGTTTATATTCTCTGACCCCGAGGGACCGGTTGACAACGAATTTTGTTCTTACCGCACACCTATCTATATTGCAGACACGTCTTATGCATGCAAGCTTTGGTAAGAATCGGTACGAATACCACAGTTAGGCATTTACAGCAGATATCGTAAATATTCGGAGGCTGGAGTCTTACATAATTGTTAAGAGAAATTAAATTGCTGTTCATATGTTGCAAATGTAATGCCAACAGTTCGGCAATTCGACAACTGAACACACAAAATATACCTTACATGTTAGCGAGGTTCATTGAAAATAATAGAACGGTTCTTAGCCAGTCAGAATGAGACGTCCATATTCAAGGTAAGATAAGCACGTTTATTCCATGTATCCGGTATTGTTGCTGATACTCATAAACTACAAGACAAAGACGTTTCATGACAAAGGAACCCAAGAGTCCCACATGCAGCCTATTGGTTGCGGCACGACATGAGTTGCTTCCAGTGTTTAACTATGTTGTAACCTGGTGGTCATCGGGCAAAGTTAAACGTTAGAAATTGATCGGCATACATAGATAGTCATGATAGAATTTGGTGAGTGAATCAGGAAACGTATAAATGTATTGATAGAAGTTTCTGGTTTATTGCATATGGCGACGTTTCGATGTATATCCTTACACCCTTATCACTGCAGCTGGACAACGGTGTAAGTATCGAAAGTACATCGAAACGTCACTAACTGTAATAAACCAGAAGTTGTTATCCATGAAAATGTACGTTTGTTTATTTGCATTCATTTGCTGAAATTTGAGCTCACTGACATGAACATGATGTTTTATCCACATGTTGTCAACACACAAATACTGTCAAGAATGCAAGTACATGAGAACTGTGCATCACACTGTGAACGGGTCGATTATAAGACTTTAAGATGCTTAAGGGCTTTACAGGCGTTTCAGACGTGATGGTACTTGTCGAACATTAAAAAGTGAACGCGCGTTTGTAGATTGATTACAAAGTACTTCAACATCACAGAAACAATTGGAGTTTCAAGGGATGAGTTGCACTGACACTTACTGGTGCGGCGTCTCAGCTCAGATATGTACATGCACACACACAGACAGTACACGTGTCAGTACATATCAGTACACCTGTCAGTACATGTGTCAGTACACTTGTCAGAACATGTATCATTAAACATGTCAGTCAGTGTTTGTGCCTGCCCGCTGATCAATACTCAGGCCCATACACTCGTACTGACACTGGTCAGTACACTGGTCAGTACTCAGTACAAACAATCTTCAAAACTCACACACCCAATCCCATGAAAACACTTATTGCCTGGGAACCGACACATGAGACCCGTGAAGATTTCGGGGTAGAATAGGTCTTCAGCAACCCATGCTTGCCGTAAAAGGTGACAATGCTTGTCGTAAAAGGCGACTAACGGGATCGGGTGGTCAGGCTCGCTGACTTGGTTGATACATGTCATCGTATCCCAATTGCGTATATCGATGCTCATGATGTCAATCACTGGATTGTCTGGTCCAGACTCAATTATTTTACAGACCGCCTTCATATAGCTGGAATATTGCTGAATGCGGCGTTAAACAACAAGCAAACAAACAAACAAACCGACACATGGACATACATTAATCAAATATTACCATTATATCAATTAATAAACATAGTTTTTAAGGAACAAAATATTGGCAACAGTCAAGCAATGGACTCCCCCGCTGCAACACGTGTTTTATATGTTCGTGATATATAGAAATATGACAGTATCTTTATTGACAAGTGTATACTTGTGGTATAATAATTGCGGTATAAATACTTTGTGCGGATGATGGATCAATCTCGTTATCTATCGATTTATCCGAAGTTCCAGATAAGCGGAATTGTCGCAACCACTCCTCATAACCACTCCTCACAACCACAGAGTTTCAAGCGTGAAGTATTGAAAATAGTGACAGCTTAGTTTCAAAGATAGTTCATGTGTATTTTATCATCGTCTATTCGGTTAGACTGAATGTATTTACTCTTGTCAGTTAGAACCCCTTTCTCTTTACAAATATATCCATTTTCACTTTTATCTCGATAAATCCCTAAAACGTCATATTTACAATTACAGCTACATTTTATCATTAAAATGCTCTGTGAAATTGGTCTTTGTAGATATGTTTGAGATCACAGCCAACATAATCGTCATCTCCGTCATTCTGTGTGAAAAGGCTTTTATAGCATTTCTCATCCACTAATTATAACGGTAATGTCTTGTCAAAATGCGTGCCTGCAATAAGTAAATTCAAGTTGAAGGTCTAAAAGCTGGTCATTTACATAAAGAGATTCTAATTTTGCCAGAGTTTGTTTATTCTCTAGTCGCATTTAGAGGCTAGAGGTTTTGATGATGCTAATGTGGGAGTGGAGGGATTCATTTAAAATATGAACTGTGTGTAGGGTAAAAGGTTTGCCAACTGACATATTCCTGTATGTACGTCATTGAGCATTTAAGTGAATGTTCTCATCTTAAGATTCCTTATAGTCCTTTTGTTGTTAACAGCGAGTTGAATACCTGTGTAAGTTAAAAAAATAGTTGTTAAATTGAAAACGATTTAAAAGGTTTCGAATGACATAATTGTCCGATATTATCTGGAAGATCATTGATGAAACGTATCCCTTTTACAAACGATTCTTTATGAACATACTGGTATTTCCTTTTTTATGTTCTCGCTATGCAATATATATTGTGCTAGTATACCTCTGTCATTTATACGCTCGATGTGGGTGTTTTCTAAGTATTTGCACCTGGGACTGGAACCATTGTAGTTTAGTTACGTTCGTGCACCTGAACGGGATAGAATTGATCCTCTTGTTCTTCAATATTGTGTCCACGTTCGTACTCCCATTTGGCATAACGATTATTTCTCTCACATATATTTTTGAAAATTAATAGTTTTGAGTATAGTGTCGAATAATAGATTTTAACTTCTTTTAGTTTATCATCTTGTTATTAATCTTTCTGCCATCTTCGTGTTTTATTCTATTTATGGATTTATTTAAGATAGTTTCTTGATTCAAAACTTAAGAATTCTTTTGGTTGTTTTTTCCCTTGCTACCGCCTACGCCTACTGCCTAGTGGTAGAGCGTCCGCCAGGAGAGCGGAAGGTCCGGGGTTCGACCCCTGGCAGCGCCATACCAAAAGACGGTACTTGTTGTTACCCTGTCTGGCGCTTAACATAAAGGGGATAAAACAAGGACTGGTCGTCTCGGAGTCAGTATACTGTGTCTGAATGGGGTATTCATGTTAAACTGCGACATGGTATCTCAGTGGGCTAGCACTATAAATCGGCATCAGTCCGGAATAGTACAAGCAGCCACACACACAGAAACACACGTGCATGCACGTCGCTATATAAGTGCAATAATCTTGGAGGCGACGTTTAACCCCATTTCACCTCACCTTGCCCCTTGTTCAATCCACTGTGCCTTTGTCCGTACCATTAACCCTTTTGTTTTATGCTTTATAATTTCTTCTAATTCTGTATTGACTATCATAATCTCTGCCAGAATTTCCTCTTTCACTGTGTGCTCCCTTTGGAGCTTGATACAGCAGTGGATTTCCAGTTCTGAAGGAATTGAGATCTATATATTTTTTCAACCGTTGAGGCCAGCCATGGCGTGGAACATACCAGTGGGTTTGGGTATGATAGTTATCTCATATATTGTCAATAAATTTTAACCATAGGGCATTTTCAACTTCAATGTGATTAGAATATATGTATTTGTAAAGTATTTGGGACGGTTTATGATACACTTCTGTAGACGTAAGCTTATATCAAGACGAAATAAGACGTTTATAAACTTAAATACTAAGTGGTTCCCTGCCCAATTCGCCATACAACATACACTCCGGAGTTGTGTTTTTCCGTCGAGTAGCTAATTTAAGGAATTTTAGATGAACCCTTTCTAAAGTAGTTATATTCTCGTATCCCCAGATCTCGACACCATATAACAGTATGGGGGCGACTACTGCAAAAAATGCAGATGAGATCAAATAGCAAAGTAACTAAAAGGGGCTGTACATGGCCTTAGTTGCGTTTTCAGACACAGATTTTACTGCTTGTATACATCGTCTGTTCCTGTGTAGTTTTAGGCCAAGGTAGTTATATGAATGTACGATGACGACAGGGTAGGACCCAATAGTGAAACATAAATATATGCAGGTCCGCCACCAAAGAGAACGCAACTTTTGTTTTGTAAGATTAAGATGTAATTTCCATAAATATCAGTAGTCGGAAAACTCATTTACCAATTTTTGTAGGTCTTTAGGATTATGACTTATTATAACGGTATCATCAGCAGATAGCAGTATTAAGAGCTGGAAAAAATAGTTAGGTTAGTTTCGATCAGATTTTTAATGTTCACACCATTACATTACATTTGTTCAAGATCAAATGAAGATAGGAGAGGGGAAACGCTGTCACCCTGTCGTACACCATCATGTCAAATGAAACCGTCAGAGAACTGATTATTAATGCTAATTTTAGATTTAATGTTGTGTTAGATTTTCTTAACCAGGGTGTGAAAAACATTCCTTCTATCCCAAGAGTTTTTTTAAGTTAATGCCATAGACCAAATCTCCATACTTTATCAAATGCTTCAGTAAAATCTTTAAAAACCGAATATAATTTCATTTTTAATATTTTCAGGATTTGCATCAACATTTGCATCGCAAAAATGTTATCATAAGTCGAAAGCTTTCTAAAACTTACTTGCGCAGGATTTAAAATATTATTATCATTAACAAATTTATATTAGTAACCGGGTTAAAAGTTTGCCAAAGTAACTATAAGCCTGTATGAATTAGGGTCTAGGCGATTGCCCTTGCCTTTTCTGGTTCACAATCCCCGTAAGCCTTGTATCTGGCAACAACCCAGAGATATTTTAACGAAACGGGACAATGGTGTCTATTGCAACTATAAAGTAATCATTATCTAAAAAAATCCAGACCTTTAATTACAATTGTAATTTCTTGGCCGACATCTTTATTGTAAGAACTTTAGTATATAATGTAAGGTTGTCTAGCAGGTTGTCATCGATGGTTGTATCATATGTAGAGTGTTCATTAATTTCTGTGAAGTAGGCGTAAATCTGGTGAAATTTGGGGTTTGGGGTGGGGCGAAAGGCGTTATATATATTATTTTTGAAACTTTTAATCCGTTTATCAATAGACCTTTTACAGTTGTTAGATATTTGGTGGTAATGAGCACTATTTAAAGGCGTATTAGACTTCCAATATTATTCTTATCTGTGTTAAACTTTTTACGCTGGATGCTACAGTTAGGCACTGGCACGCTTTGTGGGCCATACACTGCCAAGGGAGATAACTCTAAATCAAGGTCTCTACCATAACTCAACATTATACTCGCTGTCACTTGCTTTAATCAGAAATAAAGTTACATGAAATACTGCCAAAACTCCAACAGCTCCAGCTTTTGGTGTCAACATTTCACAATTTGTGTGGTACGATCGGAGATTCAAAGAGCCTCATACGACTCTTGCACAAAAATTGTTTGATCAAAGTTTCAACATTCAAGGCCTCAGCAAAGCTTTCACAACGTTTTATTGTAGGCATGTGAAGGACATTTTGCAAATCTGACTCATCAGTAACAACAATTATGTCCGATGAAATTCCCTATTTTGACTTCCACAACGTGCTCACGTGTTGTTGTTTTTTAGGTGAACAGTTGACTTGCCTTTCAATGTGTTCGTGATACGTGGTTATGATACAGTGGGAATCGTACAATCGGCTCTGATTTAGCAGAAGTTTCTTGTGGCTATAGAAAGGGTTTTGTCCCTTTTATCTTAATTAAACACAAGGCACGTTATATACCTGCCGTAACATAATGGTTTTCCTTATACGATCTTTACAAACGTTAGACAATTTCAGACGGTCATTCATGAAATAATAATATAAATGTCCGCGTCCATTGAGCACGTATATTTATTCAAACTATTGATTTTATCTTTTAAAGAAGATTGAAATAGGACTAGCATTGACCCTAGTATAGTTAGTTAGTGGATATTCAGAAAAGGACACTACCGGGGCCATAATCTTAAAGTTTCAACAACGGAAAAACAGCAGTTCATACAGTCATATGGACCAATAATAGATTGTGGTTTCGTTCTACGCGAGGTGCAGCCATGTAAATTGCCTCAGTCAGTGTACACGCTATGTACACAAAGATGCTTCGCTAAAACATCAAAGGCGCCGACTGTGCTTTATCACTTTTGTAATTGCTGTGAATCAATAATCGATTGGTGGAATAGTTTCTTTCTGGGATGAAAGATGGCAACATCAAATCAACCATCTGTCACGCCGCTGGATTATCCCAACATATTTAAGCCACTGTGTCCATGCCACAACAGCCACAAAGTTGCCGGTCCCGGCGTTGGTGCCCTAGGAATCAAGTATGTCTCAACGTACACCACAACTCAAACGTTTGATATCGTGTTCTGCAGTAAAACAGCCAAAAATTTGCGAATAAAATGAAAAAAAATGCGAATAATTTCCAAAAAAAATACGAATAATTTGCAAAAGAAATGAATAAATTGCAAATAATCCACGGATTTCTGCGAAGCTACTTTATTGTTTTACGGCACTAATTAGGTGTTTTGTGGCACTCTCACATCATCAACGCTTTGCGGGCCATCGCAATACCATCCATACATACATGTACACTGTATACTATGATGCTACACTGAATGAATTGAAGGTACATGTACACCAGTTTGAAATATATTCCTGCTATTGTAATGCTGTCGTTGAATATTACATGAATATTTGACTTATGATCAACTTGCATTGCCTCATGTCATATACAAATCTACATGTACATGTATTTGCATATACTTATGTCTGGGGTAGAATAGGTCTTCAGCAACCCATGCTTGCCGTAAAAGGCGACTATGCTTGTCGTAAGAGGCGACTAACGGGATCTGGTGGTCAGGCTCTCGTTGATGCAGGTCAACGATATCCATTGCGTGGATCGATGCTTATGATGCCACACACTGGATTGTCTGGTCCATTCTCGATTATTTACAGACCGCCGTCATATAGCTGGAATATTGCTGAGTGCGGCGTTCAACATTAAACAAACAAATATATATGGACAGGATTATAGGTGCATAATCATGTCTACTCTCTGATACATGTGCTGATAATTATCCGACAAGAAACAAATAACTTACCCGCACAGAGCAAGAGAACCAGCAACACTGACCTCATCTGGAAGAAGAAATGATGTGATGATGAATATTCCTTGACTTACTACATATTGATGGGGTAGGCATTTATTATATGATGGTTTCCTTCGGCAACCAATAATATCTATCATTTGCGTTCACAAAGACTTAGTATACACATAGACACATAGACGCAGTATGTGAGTGAGATAAAATTGTAAACCACATCTGCAATATTTCAGCCATAATGCGATGAGAAATTATCATCATAAAATACCCACCGACAAAGGAAGTAAAGTATAATGAACAACAAAAGTTCGTGTGACATTGAATAAGATTTAATGCAAAGTTATGTTTTTTACCAAATCTGAAACAATTTCGGTTTGCAACAGATAAAAGACTCCTGTAAGTGTTCAAATGGTAAAATATGCCATACTGACTTCAGAAAATGCGTGATTTCATTGAAAAAACATGAACATGCCAAAATGTCAATGTAGCGTGTGTGTTCACCCCTGGTGTCACAATTGAAAGCACGCCCATAACTGTAATTTTGGTGATTATGGACGTTTCAAAGTGAATTCTCTCTTATAATTAATGTATTTCAATATGTACAAAATTGAAGATATTTTACTTCATTCACAATTTACTTATTACGAAGCACATTACACAAATATAATAAATATATTATATAATAAAATAATATTCGAAATATTAATAGAGAGAGTTTTACAGTTTTAAGTCAGAGCCTCTGATGATCACGGGGAAAATGTAGTCTTCAACCAAACATAAAGTCAAAATGTATATTCCGACCGTAATCCTAAAAACTCCGAATTGACAAGTGTTACAGTCCCCAAAACCAAGCTAGTAATTGAGTAATGTTATGGTTGGTTGGTTGGTTTGTTGTTTTACGCCGCACTCAGCAATATTCCAGGTATATGACTGCGGTCTGTTAATAATCGAGTCTGGACAAGACAATCCAGTGATCGATATCATGAGCATGTTTCAACCAAGTCAGCGAGAGCCTGACCACCCGATCCCGTTAGTCGCCTCTCACGACAAGCATAGTCGCCTTTTACGACAAGCATGGGTTGCTGAAGACCTATTCTACCGCGGATTTTCACGGGTCGAGTAATGGAATTACCCATGTGTTCAATTGCGTGGATCGATGCTCATGATGTCAATCTCTGGATTGTCTGGTCCAGACTCGATTATTTTACAGACCGCCGTCATATAGCTGGAATATTGCTTAGTGCGGCGTTAAACAACAACAACAACAACAACAAAAAACCATGTGTTCGACATAATGATAAGATATGTCCTTACCTTGGCAGAAACTAACGAGTGGATACACTTCACAACACTGTAGGCTCAGAGAGTGCCTGGCTCAAATCGATAGATCCCGTCTTCTATTTCTCACAGGCTGAAACCTTGTTAGAATCGTATATAAGACGCATGTCCCAATTAAACACCGAGGGGATAATGACCAATCAGCTTATACGTACCAACCGTCGTCATTCAGGCAGTATTTGCATATCTTGATTGACATCACACGCCCATTTGCGAACTTCAAAAACCTGATTGACATTCAGGAGGTTGGAATCAACATATGAAACTGAGATGCATATTTCCAACAATAATGGTGGACGCAAACCTACAATTGTGGTATGCTAGCTTTCTTGTTTGTTTGTTGTTTAACGCCGCACTCAGAAATATTTCAGCTGTACGATCTGAATATAATCGAGTCTGGACCAGACAATCCAGTCATTGATGTCATGAACATCGATCCACGCAACTGGGATCGAAGACATGCTTCAACCAAGTCAGCGAGCCTGACCACCCGATCCCGTTAGTCGCCTCTTACGACAAGCATAGATGCCTAACTCTCATCAGTATTGTAATCGCTAAACTTAAACATTTCTCATTCAAGCAGATACTTATTTAATGTTTATTTTTAATGATACATGAATTTATCGTTCGAGAGATACATAGATAACTTTGAAATAATTATGAAAAAAAACTTTTTTCGCATCACAAACATGTATCATTGCAAAACCGCAGGTATCTGGTAAAAAAAATTTGAATGGTTGTTTCAAGAAGAGCTTTCTATACTCATAATTGTCATTTTATTTAATATAGACAAGGATGCCGGAGACAAATACATCTTTTGATTTAAAGGGACCAGTCGTAATACACACTTTACATTTAGAAGAGCGTTAATTATAACAAAAACATAATTGTCATTATTTTGGACAATAATTGAGTTGTCATACATTCCCTTTCTTAGTGAGTGAGTTAAAAGTGCATCGGCATTATTTCAGCCATATAGCGACGAGACAAAGTTAATATGTTTACAATTTAGTCATTAATGCAAAGTTTTATTTAAAAACAAGTTGTAAAACATATTTGAGCATAATATAATTAGAAACAATTTATGAAACATATTTGAGCATAACAATATTATATATACAGTTTTAAAACACGGGCAAAAGGCCACCAGTAAAAACCAAAGCTAGGCCACCTCGCTGGGGATCATGGGAACTTACAGTACCTCTGCTTCCTGCATGATACCCTAGCAGGATTTACGTCATCACTTCAGCCACTGGTGGTTGTGCACAATGCTAGCCAATATTAAAAAATACTCATCAACGAGTTGGCTTAAAAATACTGCTTGGTGATAGTTACATTGATTATGATAGGATTACACACAGGGGGACAATATTTTTACGGTACTTTAACCTCCTGGACAGAATAACGTCAGTTAATAGTAGCATCACACCAAATTTAAAAACAAGCATTTAATTATTCACAAACATATTTGAAATTTATTATACAGACCAATTTCTTTCAAGTAATTTATGATGAGATGCCCGCTGACACGGGAAAAGAGATCTTTTAGATTTACACTTTGATAATGTGAATTCCTTGCGATTGCAAAGTCCACACAGTCTAGCAATATATGCTTGACGGTGAACCTTTCAACACAAGGGATACACTTAGGAGGTTAGTCCTCATCTGTCTTAAGCAAATAAGTAGTGGAGATAACGGTTTGTCAAGAGATGCTTTAGCTGCAGCATCGGCTTTTGAGTTTAACTGTTATGCCTACATGACTTGGTAACCGGCAAAAGACGACAATGTCGCATTGGCAAGTAGAAAAATCATTGAAAAGTTCTAAAATGTCTAGGATTATATAGGAGACACTTTAAGTGCCTGAAGGCATGACAATGAATCGGAGAAGATGATGAACTTTTTAGATTGGTTTTGATGTGTGATATAGGTCAACGCTGTAAAGATAGCTTTGACCTCAGCAGTAAAAATTCAACTTGAATCTGGTATTCTTGAGGAGACAGTTCTGGATCCAGTGATGGTGGCACTTGCAACTTGGCCGCCATCCTTGAAACCGTCTGTAAAAATGGATCTGTGAGAATTATATTTGGTGCGTAATTGGTTATAAGATTGTTTATATACCAACGGATTAGTTTCTGACTTTTAAGCTGAGTTAGAGTGAGGTCTACTTCTGGCTTCACCATCTGCCAGAGAGGAGAAGACGGTAAGGTGATATAATATTAAGATCTATTGTAGCTGCGGTGATGTGTGGTTGAATTCTGATTCCAAGTGGCGGAACCAGGTTTGATATATTTCGAAATAGGTTTTCATACTGAAAGTGGAAAACACAATTGTATGCTGGATTGGATTTATTTGAGCGCAATTTAGTAATATATTGCCTCCACATACAAACTGTCCACGGGAGAGGTCCTAGAAGCTCCAAGGCAGAGCCTTAGGCCCTGATGGTGTATTGTGTCTATTTTTTCTAAATTGTTTTTGCACGCTCCACCATAGACAATGGAACCATAGTCTAGTTTAGAGCGTATTAACGATCTGTACAAGTGAAGGAGGGTCGTCTGATCCACTTCCCACTCGGAATTTGAAACGACTTTTAACAAGTCGAGAGCCTTCGGGCACTTTGCCTTGAGATATTTGATGTGTGGTAAGAATTTGAGATGACGGTCAAATATGAGGCCCAGGAACTTGGCCTCCTCTCCTACCTTGATAGGAGTACCATCTTAAAATAAATCTGGATCCTTGTGAAGTTTGTACTTACGACAAAAGTGAATACAGTTTGTTTTGGATTTAGAAATTTGAAGCCGTTTTAGTTCGCCCATTTTTAAATTTTGCTTAGACAGAGCTGTAGCTGTCTTTCTATTGTATTCATATTATTACCACGACAAGAAATGTTGAAATCGTCTACAGAAAGTGAACCATCAACGTTATTGTTTAATACTTTAGTGAGACTATTCATTTTTATGCTGAAAAGTGCGACTGATAGTATGCTGCCTTGAGGGAGCCCTGATCGTGATCGAAATTATTCCTTTCTTAACATACAAACACAAAAATACTGTCTTTGAGTCGCATTGCCGTCGACATATTGTATTATTCATGTTCAAATGTTGAGTCCCATGAACCTCCACCGGAAGCTTTGTCAGAGTATATGTCGGGATCGGGTGGTCAGACTCTCTGACTTGGTTGATGCATGTCATCGTACCCCAATGGTGTGGATCGATGCTCATGATGTCAGTCACTGGATTGTCTGGTCCAGACTCGTTTATTTACAGATCGCCATCATATAGCTCGGTTATTGCTGAGTGCGGCGTTAAACAACAAACAAACAGAGCTTATGTGGGGTAGTGAGAAACAGATCGCGATCGCTGTAACGCTGTGAGGAATGATGACAAGTGCCCGATGAGGCGAACGTAAAATATTGCTTTCCCTGCGTATTCTGCAGCGTCGCTGTTCTCACTTAATGCTGCATAAATGTGCGTCTGACAATGTGGTACCTCTATGATAACTCTAAACAATTTCAATTTTTAATGGCGTTAATGGACAGATTTCATAATTATTACAGTCCATACGTAACAATTAAGTCTTTTTTCACTCATGTAGCATACCAAAAAAATCACATTTTTTACTCTATTTTAGCTTATTACTCCTTATTCGACCATGTGGTTGTTTTACCGGTAGCCTTCCCCATATGTTTATGCTTTACATACAAGTTTTCATAGCATAAATAACAGAGCCACAGTTTCTGGGGGTTCTTTGTTAAGTTACCCTCATTCCACTTTTTTCATCGAAGCACATCCAAGGTATCCAAACACTTTTGTAATTGAAGGACATGTGTTCTGTTTCACGGTTCCAACTTCAATATCCAGCCATGGTGGTTGAGTGTTGTTACATTTCTAGTGTCCCCCCGATAGGAATTCTCTTGCTTTTGAAACAGATTGTGTATTCTGAGAAAAATAGGTTATTCTTTTATGTCGACAATCACAACCATCCAATCTGTCTCTCAGCAATGCACGTAAGCTCCCTACAGGTATCTAATGAAGCGAACGTAAAATGTCATTGTTACGTGTTTATTTGACCCCAACCAGAAGACAGCGGAGCATCACAGATATACGTCACATAATTGCAATGAATGACATAATGAGTATTTACAACGAGTGAGTGAGTTGGGTTTATCGCTGCTTTTCACGGTATTCCAGTTATATCACGGCGTGTCAGCTTAATATGGGCACTCACTCACTAATATGGGAGGAAAGCCCGAAGTGATGCAGGTCTTAGACGTTTACCACTTCGATGAAACCCACGAGCACGGGTATGGTTCTGCCACAGAAACATATTCGGGGCGAACAGGGTTTCGAACCCACAATCATAGGTTTCTGGCGTGCCCAAGGGACGCAACTCTGCACAGCGAATTGCGGCGCCCTTGACGACTGGGCCACCCGTGCTCCCGTATTTACAACGACTCTCCCCAGTTGGTCAAAGGCGATAAACTATCACACTAACGAATACACATGTGATGTTCTAATACAATGAATAATACAACGGAACAGTGTTTGCTTTTCAGGAGGGAAGGGGGGCAATCTGCATGTTGACACGGTCACAATATACCTATGCTACGTGTGGGAGGTCGGGGTGAACAGTATGTTTCTTGACTGACATCGACTTCGTTGACACACAAGAGCAGAAATGTGACAGTGGTTTGTTTTTCTGTTATTCGAACAAACATAATCCATGTGCTGTGTGAAAGTTCATCCTTTCTTACAAGATAATGAAATTACTTGAAAACGCTCTTGCAACACAGGCGCGAACGAAGCAACACCCATTCCCTGTGATATGCCACTTTGCCATATACACCACCGACAGAAAATAAGGGAGCTGATGAAATTATGAAAAAAAAATTACATTAAATGTCTGTAAAATTAAGTTTTGACGTGTAGATCTATAGCTTGTGGGTAAGCCATGCTGGGAGAAACATGCAGGACACCATGATGCTATGCTGTTGAGTAACCTGCATCTTGGTATTTCCTGCCATTCCATCTGAAAAGCTACCCCACGATGGGCCACGTTGGCGGGTGCTTGGTCTCTAAGGTACAACCTCCCTCTGAGAACATCCCACAGATGCTCTATTGGAGACATGTTAGGGGACTTCGCGGGCCAAACCAATGTCCGTACGCCTTATCGTCGGAGATGACATACCCCTGGCCAGTCACAAACAAAGCTCAAACTCAAATACCGCAGTTTACAGATATATGTATATTTTGAGAAAAAGAGCTGGGTGTTTTTCATTCATCTCTTCTACCACCTGACCCATGATTGAGGACTCCTCTCTCGTAAATAGTTGATTTGTGTAGTATTTGCTTAATCTAACAAGTTGACCTATCTATATTAGCATTTCGGTTAAACTGAACAATTACCGAATGATTGTTGATTGGTACACTATCAGGAGGGTTACAACAACCACATGGTCGATAGTGTCGGCCGCCATTTCGTCAGCCGATTTACGTCCCTTGGATTGCAGGATCCGCTGATCGTATATTCGAATAGCAGATTTGCCCTGATTATGACCCTTGATTTGTCAGCACCTTCCGCATCTTGTATGTTACACGAAGGTGATAAATGAAGTGGCGAGTTTTTCTTCTACATGTTGCACATACTCAAAGCAAGTAAATATCTCGTATTGCTGCTCCATATGGTTGTGGGGACCCCTCGCTGGAACAGATTGTTACCAATTTTGTAATAGTCATTAATGTGAAACCAACCCTTTAATATTCAGGGGAGGGGATGTTTGAGACAACATAGCTTCAAACATAATTAATGGGTGGTTGCAACATTTTTTTAAAAACAAACATTGAGCAATTGATTTCATTATATACTTCAGTGTGGTTTTCTGAAGTTGAGAAAAGTTTTATTTCTCTGAACACTTTGACGGAACTATTGTCATACAAGAGTTACCTCCACGCAGATTGTCTCCCTTTATCGCACGTTTCTAGATCGTACACAAACTGTTAACTTCCTTTTTACGTTAGCTCCACATTGACAAGGCAAAATAATGACAGATAGTCATTTATGGAGACGATATCGCTTCTTGTCATTTGTGAGTCTCTTGAAAATGTTTCGTTATAAACTGCAAATTTTTAATTTCGTTAAGCAACAAACAAATCATGACATCAATCACTGGATTGTCTGGTCCAGACTCAATTATTTACCGAGTGTGACGTTAAACAACAAACAAACATATTATTATTTCCAGCAATTTCGGAAACATTGAGTCCCAGAATATATGTATCACAAGGGTTGGCAACTTATTTATCAAAACATAACTGGTTATGGTTGGTGGTTGGTTAACGCCGCACTCAGCAATATTCCAGCTATATGGCAGCGGTCTTTAAATATTCCGAGTCTGGACCAGACAAACCAGTGAATAATATCATGAGCATCGATCCACGCAATTGGGATCGATGACATGCATCAACCAAGCCTGGTGTAACCTGGGGACAAAGTATCATTTACAGCAATTTCGGAAACAGATTAAGTCCCGGAGTATCAAATGGTCGGCACCTTATAATATCTCAATATATATCTGCGTCTTTTACACCAGGACCTGGGGCGGTGGGGTAGCCTAGTGGTTAAAGCGTTAGCTCGTCATGCCGAAGACCCGGGTTCGATTCCCGACATGGGTACAATGTGTGAAGCCCATTTCTGGTGTCCCCCGCCGTGATATTGCTGGAATATTGCTAAAAGCGGCGTAAAACCATACTCACTCACTCACTACACCAGGACCTATGCCCTGAAAGCCGTGGATGACGGACGACGAAGGGTGTTTCAACATCGGCTTTATTCATGATACAAAACCTTTGGATGATTTACATTAACTGAAATATCTTTGTCTAAAGTCCTGCATAAATGTCGATTGTTGCATTCTGGTAGAATACCACTAACATACAGATGTGCATTTGACATGTCTCCTTGGAAATGTGTTACTGGGAGTAGCCCAGTCTTCTTGCGCCGCAATTAGATGTACAGAGTTGTATCCCTTGGGCACACTAGAAACATATGATCGTGGGCTCGAATCATGGTTCACGTCGAATATATTTCTAGGGTTTCGCCAAAGTGGGAAACGCCTGAGATCTGCTTTCCTCCCGCACTTAGGTGACACGCCGTGGTATAACAGGAAAGGTGTTCAAACGCGGCGTTAAACGCAACTAACTTCTCTTGCAAAAGAATATAATGACCGCATTTCTCAGGCTGAAAAAAAAGGTTTGCTAGCATTTGCTATGTTTTAAGGGTATCTCCTGTCGAAAGGTGATGTATGTAAGCCGTATGTTCCTGCGCGTTGTTACACTATGGGAGATGCTTGTTGGCGGATACAGTGAGGTGTTTTGGAGTCGGTGAATACAGCTGATATACACTGAGCCTCCTCTGCGCATGTCACAAGACAGTCCTCCAGGAACTCCAGACGGTTGCTCATGTAGGGCCAGGCTGTAATAGTGCCTCGAGAAAACATAGTCTCCCCGTGAGCTGCAATACACAAAAATGTAGCTGTAATATGTGTACAAGCGGAATAACGTTCCTATGTTTTATGTATGAGAGCCCTCCGGGAGAAGATAGGCTGCATTTTCGTGGTGTTTACTTGTTCAAAGGTACAGCGCAAATGTCCCCGGACAAGGCGACAATGTCATTGACGGTCTCTTGCGCGATAAGATGTGAAGTCTTCATGTGTTGTCATTTCTGTATTGCCATATTGAATCGTAATACATAAGACTGTGCATTACTAACTTTCATGGGAAAACCAAATTATTTATTGATCAGCCGATATAGGTAATAAATTGCACAAAATACAGGCTTGTGACATGCAGGGTGTATGTGGTTGGTTGGTTGGTTGGTTGTTTAACGCCGCACTCAGCAATATTCCAGCTATATGACGGCGGTCTGTAAATAATCAAGTCTGGACCAGACAATCCAGTGATTGACATCATGAGCATCGATCCACACAATTGGGATCGATGACATGCATCAACCAAGTCAGCGAGCCTGACCACCCGATCCCGTTAGTCGCCTTTCACGACAAGCATAGTCGCCTGCGTATGTGGAGGGAGGTTGGGAGGTATTATGAGAGGTGACTAACGGGATCGGGTGGTCAGGCTCGCTGACTTGGTTGATGCATGTCATCGATCCCATGAAGCTCATAATGTCAATCACTGGATTAGCTGATCCAGACTCGATTATTGCCTTTTTTGTTGTTGTTTAACGCCACACTCAGCAATATTCCAGCTAAATGACGGTGGTCATATATTGCAATCAATTATACATCTCTTGCTACTGTTGTATACTTGGGATACACAGGAGTAAATATCACGAAGACTTAATATATTTCCAGAGACAGAACCGTAATTCTATGTTATTAAGACCCGTGAAGATCCGGGGTAGAATAGGTCTTCAGCAACCCATGCTTGTCGTAAGAGGCGACTAACGATATTGGGTGGTCAGGATCGCTGACTTGGTTGATATATGTCATCGATCCAAATTGCGTGGAACGATGCTCATGATATTAATCACTGGATTGCCTGGTCCAGACCCGATTATTTACACACCGCCGTCATATAGCTGGAATATTGCTGTGCGCGGCGTTAAACAACAAACAAACACTCCTTAAAGGTATACACAGAAATTCATCTTCAGGTTGCGTCATTACAATCGGGTTTATGTGCAGGTTAAAAGATAAATACTTACGACCCTTCTCGGCATTCTTATAGAATGGTTCAATGTGGAGGAGCATGGTCGTGCTCGGGGTGACTGGCTTGGTGATTGTACCTGAAGAAAACAAATCATAAGTTCTCTTGTACATGTGAGTTATAATTAATTCCCCTGGACCAGACCCGTGAAGATCCGGGGTAGAATAGGTCTCCAGCAACCCATGATTGCCGTAAAAGAGGACTATGCTTGTCGTAAAAGGCGACTAACGGGATCGGGTGGTCAGGCTCAGAAATATTCCAGCTATATGACGGCGGTGAGTAAATAATCGGGTCTGGACCAGGCAATCCAATGATTAATATCATGAGCATCGTTCCACGCAATTTGGATCGATGACATATATCAACCAAGTCAGCGAGCCTGACCACCCAATCCCGTTAGTCGCTTCTTACGACAAGCATAGTCGCCTTTTATGGCAAGCATGGGTTTGATATTGTTACAGGAGAATACATATATGTCAGAACATGAAATACTTTACAGTGAATACCTCTCTTTAGAATAAAATGCCATAAACAACCCTGTTAACAAAATAAAATGCCCGTTTGCAGTCTTCAAAGAGACAGTAAGATCTACCACTAGCGTTTGATAAATATTTTTGGATTAAACTCTGAAAAACAAACTTATTATGAACTTTGCTTTACCCAGCCCTAAAACATGCGTGCCACTCTGGGATTCTATCATAAATATCACAAAACATTGTAAGTTTCTTATTTAGAATACTTGTAAATATGTTCCTAAAATATCTTATAATTATTAAACTTTCCCTTTATGTCGAGCAATATTCCAGCAGCTCCAGCCTTTGGTGACCACATTTCACAATTTTTTAGGAAAAATGGAGCACGCTCATTCCACGAAGATATCAAAGAGCGGCATACGACCCTTGCTCAAAGCTCAAAAGTAAAGCTTTTAAAAAGTGCTGTGGTATACATGTGGTATTATCAGTCTTCTGTATCTCCAGCCAGCATAAATAAAACTACAATGTGAATGATGAAATAATGTTATTTGTGTCGGTTACAAATTTACATTATCTACCTGGGCCTAGATTTTCGAAACGATCTTAGCTAAGATAAATCTTAAAAACTTACGTTCAAAGATAAGATATCTTAAGGTTAAGATAAGATAGATTTTCGAAACTATCGTAAACCTGTCGCAGATCGTTCAGAGTTACGATACCTGTCGTAACTCGGACAGAGAACTCATTTGTGTTAGAGATTGAAAAAGCGGGGTGTTTCCCAGTGACGTCACGGGGATTTCCCAACTGCATATGCGTTCAGCATTTAACATGCGTGTTCGAGTCTGATGTTAAGTGATGTATACTGTATATTTTTATGTTTATGTCAAAAGTCAAGTTTATATTAGTGTAAACACCAACATTATACGTTGACACACTCAAAACAAAAATTGTTCAGGAAGCAGCACACCCACAAGCAAGGTTATATGACAATCTAAGCTTGTTAAGTTTGTTTTGTTACTTAAGTATCCAATATATTTCACGAATAAACCAAGGACTTAAATACAATATCAAGCTATTAGTATTTAGATGATGAAATTATTTTTTTATCTATCTAGATCCATAATTATTTTCAAAATTTAAAAGTGACACTAATTTTCGTTCGCAAAGAGAGATAACTTAATGTCAAGTTATGTTGTCTCATTGAACACGCCACAAGTTAACGTGAAAATACATATAATGTAGTCATTTTCTATCCTTTTAAATTAAGTAGAGCTAATAAACTGATTTGTCTGATTTCATTTAAATCTGGCTGAGGAGCAAAATACTTTGTAATGTGTCAAATCTATTCCAGAACGTAGTTCAATGATGTTTGGTTTGTCTGACAGAATTGCTGAGGATCATTTACTAGTATTTGTCCGTTGACCCTATTCGTTACAACGATTTTATTGTCTGAATGGTCTCAAGGATATCTATATTTTTTTAAACATAAAACGGGAAGATGTAGACTTAAATATTAAAAAGACCAAAATATTTTAAAACCGGCTTATTGAATGCAAAGATTGTTGTGTTGAAAATGTGTATTTTATGTTGATCGGTAAATTTCATTCCATAAACTTTTTTTCTGCGAACATATATTTGAAAGTGAATTTTGGACAATGTGCAATCCATGCTACATTTTGACGAGAACCAGAACGAGCATGGGAACTCATTTTTTATTTGATTTGTCGATACAAAAATCTGTGCTTAACTTTTGCTGTCAAAATTACAGTAAATTGTTATATTTATAAGTAAATACATCTATATGCCATTAATCACCTGTTTTCAAAGAATGCAATTGTTCGACAGACAGTTTTTAATCACTTTTTATCAAATATTTGTCTTTCAAGAGGATATAGATAACGCAGGTATTGAATTTAAAACGAAACAAATTACAATTACTTTTGCACGAAAAATATTAGATAATGTATACAAATATTTGATCACATGTATTTCCTTGTTAAGTCAATAAATACTACACTGTATAGTTAAAATTCAATTATTAAAACCACCCGTCCCACACGATTTTAGATGTAAAAACTTATGCGAAACCTTTATGGTTGTTTTTACATATGTAGATTCATATAATTTTATAAAATGCGAAAATAAAGACTAAAGCATTGACACAAATGCGACTCAGAAAATATAACAGCGGAACTCTGCGCTTTATGAAAACTGTACCATTGAGCAAGTGTCCCGGGCGAATACAAAGGGAAACCACTCTCAACTAGAGTTTGAACTAAGATTCGCTCCCCCTAAACAATCAATAAGGTCACGGTCATTACTGTAGCCTGCCGACACCTTCCGTTTTTATCCTTCCCAAATTATCGAAAAGGTATGTTGTTTCACACTTCTTCAGCATTGACTCGGATATAAATATATTGTAAGCTATCGACACCACAGTTATGTGTATCGCTGTCGCGATTAGAACATTTTTGACGTGAAATCCTTGATGCGTTCTTCGTGTTTTCGAAGTGTCAATTTGAATCACTCCGTTTTACAAAATGAAATGTCAATGTTTGAACGTAAAGCGGACTAATTGTTTGGCAAAATATCTATGGAAAAGTATGCCGCCATCTTGGATGAAGATAAAATAAACTTACGACAGGTATAGGGCTATCTTAGATTTACGACAAACTGAAGATATCTTAGGGCTACGATAGTTTCGAAAATAGCCTACGATAGCCTACGATTTCCTTACGATAACTTTACGATAATCTTAGGGCTAAGATCGTTTCGAAAATCTAGGCCCTGTAGTGTATTACAGCAGAATGTTCCAGATTTTTCGTAGTTGGTTGGTTGATTTGTTGTTTTACGCCGCACTCAGCAATGTTCCCGCTATATGACGGCAGTCTGTAAATAATCCAGTGGTTGATACCATGAGCATCGATCCACGCAATTGGGATCGATGACAATGCATCAACCAAGTCAGCGAGCCTGACCGCTCGATCCCGTTAGTCGCCTCTTACGACAAGCATAGTCGTCTTTTTAGGGCAAGCATGGGTTTCTGAAGACCTATTCTACCCCGGATCTTCACGTTTCGTAGTACGATGCTGGGACAATGCATGCGTGGGGTCATTAATACCAGATCGATATGACATTTCGTTAATTATTACTTTTCCATTGTGCACTGCATTAGAAAAGCTTGAATCAGTGATAATCACTTCGCCCTTCTGTTTGCCATATAATATCGGATTTTTGTTATAGCTGTGTCTTTTTACAATTTCAGTCGCCATAAATATCAAGAGAAGCATCACATTTGCCAATTAAAAGGTTTACTGTCAACATTGTACTTCAGCAGCAGTAAGATACAAACACCATGATGTATGAATACCAAGGATGAAGAAAGGAATTATACTCAGCAATGTAAAACCTGTTCGGGTCTTCCGGACGTGTAGCATCGCCCGAAAGCTTGGAATCGGTTTTTTTCCAAAACGAGTGTTTTTGAAAGTGTGGCAAAATGTTTTCAAATAAATGAAAAAATCATCACTTCGAAGAAATATTTTATCAATTTTGTGAATGTTTGTTTCACCTAGCACTGCTTCTTCGATCCATGTAAAAAGGCACGGTCAAAGGTCCAGGTCGCATCAATTGCATTTGCAGCGATTCTCTTCTTGAAACTATTTGAACTGGTTGAATTCACATAATGAAATGGTGAACTCCCCCAAATCTAATTGGTCTGAAACAAATCGGTAAAATTGTCGGCTACTTGGCTAAGTTTGGTTGTTTATTTGTTGTTTAACGCCGCACTCAGCAATATTCCAGCAAGAGGTGACTAACGGATCGGGTGGTCAAGCTCGCTGACTTGGTTGATGCTTGTCATCATATCCAAATTACTTCGATCGATGCTCATGTCAATAACTGGATTGTCTGGTCCAGACTCGATTGTGTTTAGACCGCCGTCATATCGCTGGAATAGTGCTGAGTGCGGCGTTAAACAACCAACCAACCAACATTAGCCATTCAGAATGCAGCTTTCTAAAGCATAACCGTACTCGTTTCTAACTGGCGACTTCCATTCCAGACTACGCTTTGAAGATTATCGATTCAAAATTTGAAAACTAAACAAAAGAACATTATGGAATGTAAAAATACATTGACGTAATTATATGACTGCACCTCCCATGGGCTGTGAAAAGTCTCTTACGTTTCAAATGTTCATCCAAATGAAGCGAGAGACAGACATTACTTTGACGGAATCAATGCTACAGCTCGTAAATATTGTTCGGAACATCCCGTATTCGCCTTTTCGAGGCTGCATGATTAGAAAACACATTGAAATGTCACTTTCCCGATTACGTAAGCGACGCTCTGATGGATCGGATGAAAGGCCGTTCTGACGTGACCCGTGATGGGATGACCTGAGATCTTTGTTTGCTTGTAGTGAGAACGAACATCTGAGTTTAATTATATTGCCCACCCGACCCATTATCATCTCGTTCAAGGCTGTTAGTCGACCGATCATTACTTTCCACCTGGATTCTCTCGTGCCACTCTTGCGTTGTTGGTAAACTGCAGTAGAGCAGTGGGTGGTATTGCATGTGTCACCACTCCAGCTCCGGAGGCTGTCCAGGCTCTTTCCTACCCCCAAAGGATCATGACAGCTGCTTCTGCAGGTTAATTCGGTAAAATTCCAATCAAAGCACACAAAAAAACACTACATCTAGATTCAGGTCCATCACGTTTGGGCCTCTTGATCTTTCAAAGTCAAATGCATCCCTCCAGAAGTTAGCCAAATGCTTGGATAGGTTCTGGCTAACAAGTTTCTCACTAAATATACCTGTGTCACAACGTTCATTGTGGAGTGGCTTTTTGCAGTGTCCATTCGGATTTGTGTTTTGCACGTCAGTTGGCTGGAAAGTATTCACTTGGTGTTTGCCCTGACACATTTGTCCAGCCTCTCTACATTGAGGCTACCGAAATTGTTAAATCCTCTTATCCAGATAATTAGAGAATGGAGAATGCCTCGAATCAAAGTAGAACGGGTAAACTTTGGATTGAATACTTGAATCAAGTGTCCATCATTCATCGTTTCAACGGATCAGAGAATACTAGGTTTTTGGAATTTACACCTTCAGTCAGTCAGTAAAATTATTCCCTTATTTCATGCGCAGAGAACTGCGGTGCCTTAGACGACTGAACCGCCCGTGCCCCCTTATGGGATTGCTGACGATCTCTGTAGGTATGGTCCGTGGTCGAGGAATCACAAGACAGCAAAATCGCCAAATTGGCACAAGCCACGCCCCGATGCATTCCCATCTGTGATTCGTTCGAAAGAGTCACTAGAACAAGCAATTTCTCTTGGTATCCAGTTAGCTTCAACTACAACTCGTCACGCATATGCAGACATAAAGTTGAAGAGGAACGATCGAGTGACAATCATTAGTGCGTGGAGTTAGAGGTAGAAGTGAACTCAACATGAATACTCTTGAGGGCCACATGTGTGATTAAGGATAGATCTGAAATGGAATCATATCTTCTTCATGAGTTGGTCAAACACCTGGCAAGACTCAAGTCAATGTCCACGATCTACTTCCTGGTGGTTCATGCTTCATTGTTGACGGTAGTCACCTGCTCTACATCTTGCCCTGGCCTGTTGATGGATATATGTTATTGGACAATGTTGGTGGCCTGATATTCGACAAACGGTGCGTCAGAACGCAGCCATTGTCAATTTGCAATGCAGTGGCTATAAAAGGGCAAGCATAAGCCAATAAATTGTCATTCAATTGTCATATTCATATTTCAAGTTCGAAAGTGCCGAGGCTCAGCGCTGCCGATCGGAACGTCGCCATAGGACGTATCCAAAAAGGATAATGTTGCACGCCACTTCAACGTCCACCACAGCACCAATTATCGTCTTTGTGACCGATATACACAGTCCAATTCCACTGAAGACCGACCGAGAACCGGCCGACCAAGAGTTACCACCCCTGCACAGGATCGCTACATTCGACTGTTCCCTCTACGTCTTCATCGCAATGGAACAGCTACGGAGACTGCAGGACGCATCCCTGGATTGAGGAGGATATCGCACAGCTCGTGTCACGGTAGACAACCCGCATAATGCCAATATCAACGGCTTGCCCTGGACGTCGAGATATCCAGATCTCAACCTAATAGAAAACATCTGGGACGAACTCGATCGACGTGTACGTCACCGTCAGAACACGCCGCAGAGACTCCCACAACTGGAAAACGCATTACAAGCAGAATGGCGTAGAATTCCGCAGGACAAAATTCGTACACTTATCCAGTCAGTGCCGAGGAGTCCGTGATTGCTGCCCAGGGCGGTCACACGAGATACTGAGTTCAGCGCAACCTTGTGGCCTTATGTGACATGACAATGAACAGTTTTCCACTTCGGGGAAACCCACGAGCACGGGTATGGTGCTGACAAACCTAGAAACATAATCGGGGCGAACGGGGATTCCAACCCACAATCATATGTTTCAGCCGCATTTCTGATGAGTATTTCTGATGATTGTTAGTGAGTAGCTTGTCAGTTCACTTCCGGGACTCCCTTGAGGTAGTAGTTTTTTAGAATCCTGGCTGTATCTATAAGAGCAAGAAGAGGGAGATTCGATGCCTCTACTTGACTGGCGACGCATCTACTTGCCAAGAGAAGACAGTTTAAGAAGGAGCGGAATTGTCTGTCTTCTTCTAACATTATTTCATGGATTCAAGAACGGAACAACCGTCTTTGTCAGACATTCTACTATGATAAAAACAAGTGAGTGAGTGAGTTGGTTTTTACTCCGCTTTTAACAGTATTCCAGTTATATCGCGGCGTGTCAGCTTAATGTGGGAGGAAAGACCGAAGTGATGCAGGTCTCAAGACGTTTACAACTTCGGTGAAACCCATGAGCACGGGTATGGTGCTGACAAACCTAGAAACATAATCGGGGCGAACCGGGATTCGAACCCACAATCATAGGTTTCTGGCGTGTCCAAGGGATGCGACTCTGCACAGCGAATCGCGGCGCCTTAGACGACTGGGCCACCTGTGCCCCCTGAAAAAACAAGACATTCCTGAGTGTACTGACATTACCGACATATAATATTTGACTCATTGTATTTTTTTAGGGTTGGAATCCTAGTCATGCGTGTTTCAATTATATATGATTTATTAATTATTCACTGATTGTGTATGCTTATTTACCGATTTCACAATTTAGTTGTATTTAGGTATTTTCTTCCCGGTTCATTCAGCTTTATTTTGCCTTTTATGAAACACTTCCCTGATCTCAGAATACACAACACTGAATAATGCATACTGATATCGTCGGTAACGTTTAGGAAGCTATTAGAAAAAGTGTTTACCATTAACGCTGGTACATAATTACCCTCTTAGTTTTTCATTTTTTTCCGTGACAACTATGGACATTATCAGACTGTAATGGTTGGTTGGTTGGTTGGTTTGTTGTTTAACGCCGCACACAGCAATATTCCAGCGATATGACGGCGGTCTGTAAATAATCGAGTCTGGACCAGACAATCAAGTGATTGACGTCATGAGCATTGATCAGCGCAAATTGGGTACGGTGACATGCATCAACCAAGTCAGCGAGCCTGACCACCCGATCTCGTTAGTCGCCTCCTTCAAGCAAAATATTGGTTCTTTGTGAAATTTACATCACAACTTGCTAACTCGAATATGTGTAAACTGTCAGTGAATCATCATCACGTTACAAGAAAATGCTTCAAAACATAATTATGTTTCGGACTTGTGTATTTTTTGTATTTTTGCTGATGTAATCGAAAAAATAGGTTGTCGACATACAAAAACCCAGTCCGAAGTGATGCATGTTTTAGACGCTTTTCGGGGGGCACGGTCGGCCCTGTCGTCTAAGGCGCCGCGATTCGCTGTGCAGAGTTGCGTCCCTTTGGCACGCGAGATATCTCTGATTGTGGGTTCGAATCCCGGTTCCACCCGATTATGTTTCTAGATTTGTCAGCACCATACCCGTGCTCGTGGGTTTCACCGAAGTGGTAAACGTCTGAGACCTGCATCACTTCGGGCTTTCCTCCAACATGAAGCTGACAAGCCGTGATATAACTGGAACACTGTTAAAAGCGGTGTTAAACCCAACTCACCCACTTAGACGCTTTTCACTTTGGGGAAAGCCACTAGCACAACAAACAAGCAAGCAACAAACAAGATGATAAAAAAATAATTCAGGGAAATGGTTCGAGTGTGTACTGATTGCGTTTGGCCCTTTTGGCAATATTCCAGCCAAATGGCAGGGGACACTACAATGGGTTATAGACCATGTGGGGAACCCAGGCTCTCGCCGTGCATATTAATTAGAAACAGCAAAGGTTAATGTGGTGCTATGTCTGTCCTTAAAACACGGAAAATATAATCACCTTGGCATACAAATGCCCTCCTCTTGCTGCAGCGGTCCATTTCCCACTCGTAGTTCATGGCGGATGTAGTGGTCACTATAGCCCCACACGACATACTTGAGGCTATAGAGGTGGGCGGGGAACCGGCTGCCCAGCTTGACCACGTTGGAGAAGAGCCATCCTCCCACTGGAACTTACTCAAGTCTGGTGTGCCACTCCCAACAAAGCGTAGACCTATCCATAATCCTTTGGCTACACCCCTGGAAGTCAACGTTATGGCGTTCTCAGTTGGATGGACGTTCAACATAGAAAAACGTAATTTCGTTTTTATTATTATACATATTAAATCAGTTCCTAAAAAATTACCACCTGATTATGCGTTTCTTCTAGTCTTGCCTATAACAGAACTAAATCAAGAACGCTACATTTTCAACAACGACAGCAACGCAGTTATAACATTATCATAACTAAAGATACACGAAAATAATTTAAGTAAACAAAATTCAACGTTAGCGCTTAAGAATTATTATTCTGCCAAAAAGAAAAGAAAAAAAAACTCTTCCGATTGGCCAATGCTGACACCAAACCAAGTCGATTTGTCTGGTTAGCACGCCCACTCTCCTACCCAGAGTTCCATGCGACCAGCATAGTACCTCTGCCACAGGCCAGCGCCATGTGACAATTCGTCACATCTTACAGTGACATCAATTCACGATGTTACATGTTTTTCATATGTATCATTTTTGACAAGTCTACATATCTAGATGAACATATGTCAAAGAATGGTTAACTTTCATTGAGAAAATATCCTAACTCGTGAAAAACTATTTCCATTTGCGTAGGTATCCTATGTTTACATTGGTTGTACGACTCCACGTGCTGTCATCGAAGCCCTTCGGAGAGCTAGCGATACGGTCTCTTTGATGTACAAATATGTATTGTGATGCAACTCACTGTCGCAGTTGTATTAGCCAATGTATAAAATTATGCCAAACAATATGTAAAGCGTCCCCAAATACTTGCATTAGTCCGTCCTATTCTGATTTCTGAAAAAGCGCGTTTTTTTACGAACAAGAGAAAAGTCAAGTGATATGCAAATTAGCCTGTGGCACTGGTGTTATGCTAAGTCACCACTGCGCCGGAATATGTAGCACGCCGTCACGTGTGTTTCACGTCACAGCTGACTCTTTTCGCAATAGAGCTACCATGCTGGGCGGTCCTTATGATATTTCCGTTACACGTGACACTAGCAGGGTGTACGGGGTTTTACGAGCCAAACATTAGTGTAAACATCGGCGACCAGACCATTTCCATATTCATAGGAAATATCTGCTACAAGGAGCGTCGGTTGTATGTTTCAACTACATGTATATCATGAGCATGTATTTATGAAACACTCTTAGTATTAAATAGGGATGATACCAGAGTTCGCGAAAAGGTGAGCGTATCCTGCCCCACCGGTGTCAGCCGTCACAAAGACATGCAGAGGCAAGCCAATTGTTCACCTGACAAAAACGGGAACCTATAGTACATGTCAAAATAGGGAATTGCTTCGGACATTATTTGTGTAACTGACGTGTCAAATTCCTCCACATGTCTACCATAAAACTTTTGGATAGTTTTACTGAGGCCTTAAATGGTGTAACTTTGATCAGACAACTTGTGAGCAAGAGTCGTATGATGCTCATTGAAATCTTTGAATATTCGTAGAAAGAGCATGTTCGATTGTTTTGAAATGTAGACGACAAATGCTGGAGCTGTAACATCGCTCGACAGAAATGGACCTTCTCAAAAAATATATCGTGGGTTATAAGCCTATTCAGCTTACAAAGTCCTAAACACCACGGAGTGGCATATGTAACTTATAATGTGACACAGGTGGCTGAGTGGATGTTTTTAAAAACCCAAGTCAGTGAAAGAAAATGGCGAAAAGAAACTGTTTCTCTGTATATACTTGAGATATAACTGGATACATAATTTGAAATTTAAACTTAACTTGTACATTAAATGCATTTATATATCATTTCTGTGACTCGGCAAAGATCTAAATAAACATTGTATCTTCTTATTAAACGCCAATGCCAGCCTTTTTCCATCTAATAACAAGTACTTACCCCGGCCCATGAGTTCCAGCTAGGTATTTTTTTGCCTCTGTAAATATTGTTTCGTTTGCAATAGAAAGCAGGTTCATCCCAAAATGTGCGCACGATTCACTGGCTTGCTGCCAGGTGCCAAATCCATAGACGTAAACGTAATCTTCAGGAGCTGAGAAATACAAAACAGCTGGTCATCACATGGGTTGCTGAAGACATATTCTACCCCGGATCTTCAGGGGTCCAAAAACAAATGATGCATGGACTCGCGTATAAGTTTATATTATTCATTCGCTTGACTTCGGAAAACACGACTTCTCTACACATTCTTTAAAGTATAAAAAGGAAAGTAAAAATCATTACTTAAGAGGTAATAAAGACAAACAATGACATGTTTTACCTCCACGGACAAACGTTTCACAGTTGAGAACACCAAAAGCAAGGACCCACATCAACATGGTGGGCCTACGTAGCGATCCCAACAACAAAATGCAGTGGCAACTGACAGAAGTCTGTGTGCGCATAAAGACACTGATGGAATCAATAGCGCGAGTAGTGTTTACCATTTAACTATGCTACATTATCGAGAAATAATTGATTCTGTTTGCAGATAATTTATTCAATGAGCAATACGTTGTCGCTAACAGTAATCCATACAAGTTTCCTAAGATTCAGGTCGCTATGGCAACTGAACCATCAGAAAGCGTTAGATTACAAACAATTCGCTGAGCAAATAAAATCAAGAAGAGGCCTTGTGAGCATGAACGATATACTGTATGCTTATTTAATAATAACATACCTTTTTGTGTTTCTCTTACAGAAATTGCAAACCTGCCATAAAAAGTTGCATGTCTGTGTTGCGCCAATATTTATTTGAAATGAGTATACGTCAGGGGAGTGGATACCCATATTTGAAACATTGAGGCAATTTAGGAAAACAAGCGTTAAACGTAATCAATACAACGACCATCGCTTATATTTTCACAACGAGTTCTAGTTTAACGATCAGGCCGTGAACACATACATGTAGCATAGATTTTAACTCTTCATCAACGATCCAACCCATAGGCTATAGACCGTTAATAATTCCTGCATGTAGAGACTGTGTTTCGTGTAATCAAGGAAGTTGGGCAAAACCTGATATTTGCAAACAAGAGAGACCATTATCGAGTTGCTTAATATGACCTTTATAGCTGCGTACCCTTTTTAAATCGACCCGTGAAGATCCGGGGTAGAATAGGTATTAAGCAACCCATGCTTGCCGTAAAAGGTGACTATGCTTGTCGTAAAAGGCGACTAACGGGATCGGGTGGTCAGCCTCGCTGACTTGGTTGATGCATGTCATCGATCCCAATTGTGTGGATTGATGCTCATGATATTAATCACTGGATTGTCTGGTCCAGACTCGATTAATTGCAGACGGCCGTCATATAGCTGGAATATTGCTGAGTGCGGCGTTAAACAACAAACCAACCAACCAACCAACCTTTTAAAATCGCAGTTTTAGAGGCGTTGGCCAAGATCTATAAAGGCTCTCAAAATTTAAAAGTGCTTCAACATACTGCTGCAAACAGGACACTTTATCACATAATCACAAGTGTACCCTTGTACATCAATGTTCTATTTCAAATATGTTCTCAGGATGCTTTGTCACATATGAGAGCAGTTTATATACTGCCATTTGTTCCAGGTGAGTGAGTCGGTGAATTACGTTCATTTGTATCAATCAACACTTATTATCGCTCCTATTAAAGACAATCATGCGATTCTCGTATTCGGAGCATCTGTGCATTCAGTGCATATGCATTTGGTAGAGTGGGTGCATCAACATTTCCTGCAGCAACATTTCAAGTCAGCGAGCCTGACCACCCGGTCCCGTTAGTTGCCTCTTACGGCAAGCATAGTTGCTTTTCACGCAAGCATGGGTTGCTGAAGACCAATTCTACTCCGGATCTTCACGGGTGTCTTGGTAATTGGCTCTTATGATGTGCAGTTTCAAATTATCACTGTTCGGTGGCATTGTGAGGTCATTCACATTACCAAATAGAAAACAGTCACATTCACAGTCTTTCAACAGCTGCTTTATGGCTATAGACGTGTTTCTATCTGCAACAAAATAAGTTCTTCTTGCCTTGGATTTCTTTCCCAATGATACAAGCTGTGGTTCAGTACTAGAATTACATTTAGGACTAGCGACTAAATGTTTTTTTATTGCAGGTATATCATCTTTTGTTTACAATTTCATCTACTTCCGTTCCGTTATTGCACGCGCGTTTCCACTGAGGTTACGTAATCATCTCTTGATGACGTCATCACTGCTTTAATTACGTCACTGTCTATACACATCACTTTCGCACAGCCTTTCATCGCGTCTTACATCGCATTATCGCTTATACCAGTACCACCAGATGATTTCGAACAGCTGGGTATCCAATTTGATGGTAAATTTTTTTTGACAAATGCTTACCATTTGGCTGCTCAATATCATGTGTTATCTTTGAGACTTTCAGCTCTTTCCTACAATGGTGCATAAGGCAGCGTCTCCCAGCAATACCGATCATGCACTACCTTGACGACTTTCTGACCGGGGGACAGCAGGGCACAACACAATGCCAATCCTATTTGCAGTCTTCATGAGAAATGCTAACTCATCTAGGTATTCCAATCGCCCAAGACAAAACAGTCGGCCCAGTGTCTCAACTTACGTTCCCGGACCTTGAAATGAACCCGCTAGCTATGCAGGTGAGGGAAATCACAGCTCAAATTCGGCACATCCAACTCAAAGGCATCAAAGAAAGAGTTACAGTCGCTCATAGATCAGCTCAATTTTGTGTGTAGGGCCATCCCAATGGGTAGAGCATTCTGCCGCATACACATTGACCTCCTCTGTCAAGGTAAGCAACCTTTCCATCATATTCGAATCACAGAATGGGTAAAAGAGCATCTTCTAATGTGGCTCACTTTTCCCATGAACTTTATCGGTGTATCAGTATATCAGGATAAGATGTGGGTAGACAACTCTCACCTTCAGCTTTACACAGATGCATAGGTTATAGGTATAGGTTTTGGGGCCTACCTTCAGGGCAGGTGGTTCTGCGGTAGATGGCCTGACCAGTTGGTTAAGGATGGGACAACACCTGACATGACCTTTCTGGACCTGTTTTCCATCGTCTTGGCCATTCAGCTATGGAGAACACAGCTGATGAACAAGAAAATACTTTAATTTTTCTACTGCGACATCCAGGCAGTGGTGGCAATCATTAACAAGCAATCAACCAAAGCCCCTCGGGGGATGAATCTTCTCCGCCGCCTTGTCCTCCTTTGTCTTAACCATAACATCTTGTTTAGGTCTAAACGTATTGCAACCAATTCCAATGTTATAGCCGATGTAGTCTCAGGATGTCAGCTTAATCGCTTCCGGACACCAGAAGCAGAGCCTGCGCCAACGCCGGTCCCAGACAACATATGGCAGATTTAAAATAAGTAGACAGGCTACTACGGCAGTCCCTATCTGAAAATACCTGGTCGACCTACAAGACAGGCATCAACGCGCTGTAGCGGTTCAGATATGTGCATCAGCTTCCGGAAACATGGCGACTCCCCCTTGATCAGGTCGAAAACTTTATTGCTCACTTGTCAGTCACTAATCATTCTCCCAAAACAGTAAAAAGATATATCGCGGGTATATCTACCAACCATAAATTTAAGGGCATCGAAGACTATACCAATCATTTCCTGATTACTAAACTAATAACAGGTACGTACAAGTCAAGAGGGCGCCAGGACACAAGGAAACCTATAACTATGGACCTGTTAAATGTGGTCATCAACAATCTCACGCAGGTTTGTTCCTCGCCATATGAGGAATGCTTCTTCAGAGCTGTATTGTATAGCTTTTTTTTATTTTGCTTCTTTGGGGTAAGTGAACTAGTTCAAACTAAGACGTAACGGCCAGGTTGCTCCATCCATAATATAAGTATATCAGCTGAGGCGTGTTCAGGAGGGCGAGCGACCGCGCGAGAGTACAGTGAGGCAATATCACGGCTTTCTGAACGGGAGGCGCGTACTGGCTCTCGCGGCACAGCATCCAAAATGGCGTCGACGGGGATCAAAACAGCCATGTCCACAAGTGTCATAGGTTCACACATTTAATTTCATCACAAGTTTGATGGGTTCATATTTTGATAATCATGATAACAAAGCGTTTATTTTTATTATTAGTTACATGTCTCTGTGCTGGACAAGACAATCCAGCAATCGACATGAGCATCGGTCTGTGCAATGGGGATACGATGACATGCATCACCCAAGTCAGCGAGTCTTATCACTCGATCCTTACGGCAAACATATGGGTTGCGGAAGACCTATTGTCTTCCCAGATCTTCACGGGTCAAAATATTGAAAATGAAAAATAACTTTTTGATGGTAGATCTAGTCTAAAAGATTAATCTTTTGACATCGGTTCCATTCTCGTCCACGGCAATCATTTGTTCAATGTGCGACGCCATCTTGGATTACGAGGCGAACTACCTCTCGGGCTCGATCGCGAGTACACGCGCGCGCTCGCGTAATATTGCGAGCGCCCGCCCTCCTGAACACGACTCTGGTGAACCGGAGAAAGCTACTATCCACCTCCCACACTCCAAAGGCGACCAGCGCGGGTACGGCAATTCAGTGGTTGTAGAGGCGGCACGAGGTAAATCAATCTGCCCAGTGGCGGCCCTTAAGGCATACTTGTGCGCCCATCTGGTCCTGTCCATACACCGCTGACCAGGTATCAGTTCCAAGCTGTTCTCAAAAACTCCTGGCCCTCAGCTCAATAGTTATTCTTTCCGAATCGGAGCAGCAACTACAGCAGCTATCGATGGGTAACCACCACATCTCATCTAGGTGGAAGTCAGAATGCTACCAGTCTTATATACGTCTACCTGCGAAATACTTATTCACGTTAGTTTACAGTAACTAAAACAAGACCCGTGAAGATTCCGGGGTAGAATAAGGTCTTCAGCAACCTATGCTTGCCGTAAAAGGTGACTCTGCTTGTTGTAAAAGGCGACTAACGGGATCGGATGGTCAGGCTCGCTGACTTGGTTGTACATGTCATCAATCCCAATTGCGTGGATCGATGCTCATGATATTAATCACTGGATTGTCTGGTCCAGACTCGATTATTTACAGAGCGCCGTCATATAGCTGGAATATTGCTTAGTGCGGCGTTAACAACAACAAAACTAAAACAACTAATAACTGCCAAATGGTACTACAGTACATATGCTCCAGTCTGAATGGTGGACTCAAGCTTCATGGCAAGGGCAAGTCAACAGCTGTCCCCTCAGCATCCAGAGCTGGTGCGGTCTGCGGTGGAACGATGTGGACAGGGTCATAGATGCTCAGAAAGAGGCAATGCGGCGTAGCCCTTCAGCTGTGGCACAGGAGTCCGTATCTAAAAATAGACGCCCTCATGCATATTCATGACCATCTCCACACGCGAGCCCGTAGGTGGCTGTGGTCATACACCTGGGCTCGAACGACCTGGGCTCCATTAAGACAAGCCAGCTCCTGATCAATATGGAGACATCTATCGTGCGCATCTTGGCACACCTCCGGTTACCCATGTTCGTTTTCTGGCATTCTTCAACGCCGTTACTGGCACAACGCACGTGACCCACGTAAGGTGGAAAAGAGCAGATCGAAGCTGAACAGGTGGCTAGCCAATCGTCTCCGTGACGTAACAAACTTTTTATTTACCCCTATCTCCTATATCATCAAAATTTATATTAATATACATACTAATTAGGTTTGTTGTTTAACTCAGCAATATTCCAGCTATATGATGGCGGTCTGTAAATAATCGAGTCTGGACCAGAAAATTCAGTGATTAATATCATGAGCATCGATCCACGCAATTGGGATACGACGACATGCATCAACCAAGTCAGTGAGTATGACCACCCGATCCCGTTAGTCGGCAATAATGGGTTGCTGAAGATCGGCCTATTCTACCATGGGTCTGATGAGTTTAATTCAATATTCGCCAAATAAATGCCTAATAATTGCTAAATTATGTTCCCTTGCCCCGGTGTATTTACCTAAATGCACAACTTCCAAAATCATTATGGATCAAAATCAATAAAGCGCGGACATGGTACGATGGCACCTCTGGATGATAATAAACGCAATCAATTTTAGCTCTCTTCCAATATTAGCATCGTTTGTGTTGTCAATAAAACACTACACATTCAAAGTGACAATCGTCGAGGGGGTAAGGAGTTATTAATCGTTACGGTTCTAAAACTTATGAAACTTTTTGTTGTTAATTCATAGAATGGAAAAAAACACCAATCAAATTGTAAACAATAGCAGGTGTTCAAGTATACCAACACCAATCAAATGGTAAACACTAGCAGGTGTTCAAGTATACCAACACCAATCAAATGGTAAACACTAACAGGTGTTCAAGTATACCTACGGGCGATGTGTAGTTTTTAAATGGATGACATTGCACTTAACATCTGGACCAGACAATCCAGTGATTGACATCATGAGCATCGATCCACGCACTTGGGAAACGATAAAACATGTATCAACCACCCGATCCCGTTAGTCGCCTCTTACGACAAGCATGGGTTGCTGAAGACCAATTCTAACCCGCGTCTTCACATCAAACAATCCAGTGATTGATATCATGAGCATCGATCCATGTAATTGGGATCGATGATATGCATCAACCAAGTCAACAAGCCTGACCATGCACCCGATCCCGTTAGCCGCCTTTTACAGCCGGTGTCACGAAATATATTCGCGCCCAGAATAAAATCTCCCCCCGGCGAATTTATACCGGTACAGTTCCGCCCCTCTCGAAATAAACTCTCCCCCACCCTACGAAATAAAATCTCCCCCCAGAATATTTCCTCCCCCGGTCGTTTTATAAATACTTGCCATGCAGTTCAAACGTTGCCAAACACCTCTGATTGAGACGATGTTGAGAATGTGGAATGAAAAGGGCTTCACTTTGAGAAACTGTGTTTTCTTTAACTACCGCAATATTAAACAATAAAGTGGTATATAGGTAGATATAATATTAGTCGTTAGATATAAAGAATGTTTAGTAACTTAAGAAGTTCTAGGACAGTTATTAACACATGTCGTGTCAGCCCTATGACATTCGCGATTGTCCACTTCCAGAAAACATCCTGTGTTAACTTGGTTTAACATGAATTAGTAAATGTTAATTAGGGATGTCCATAACGTTAATTAATGAAAGACGAGTAGTCAAAACACTGTCATTTCCTGCCCAGGACATCACACCCCTACACGCTAAGGTCGGTGAGAAACATTCTCATAAAAAACACACACAGTCAAGACTGCAGATTCTCGTCGTCTAGCTACAAATCCCTGTGATGTATTCAAGGTTGAAGAATTTTGAACTGAACTGTCCGAAAGTTTATATCTAAAATGTTGGAATTGGATACAGTGATAAAATCTTTTATCATATAATGGGTAGGTTTCTCGACAGGATAAGGCCAACGGATAAAAACGATATCCGTTGGGGTCATATGCGGATAGAGATGCAAATATCAAAGGTCAAGTAGGACTACTTTCACTGTTTATAAACAGACATGGGGTCGCCCTCGTCATTCGGCGATCGAGTCAGAATTAACCATCGGGAATCTGGATAAACTACAGGGATAATTGCTATCATTATAAAAAAAACAGTCTAACATACTGAAAATCAGTGTCTAACTGTGACGTAGCTAAGGCATTTTATAAGTTTGGACAACTTTGGAGATATAAATTTCGAAACAATTTTGCGAGGGCACGAGGACGAGCCAAGCGGGATCAGTAGCCATATCTGTGCTTGTAGACCTCTGCGGCTTGAAACCTTCTCCCCAAATTAAAATAGTTGTATTTGGCCGAAATGTGTTTGAATTGTTACCTTGTTTCGTTTTGTCGCCGTGTGTACATCTGACTACACTTCTTAACGTTATGACAGAACAGACCGACTGTCAACAACATCTGACTGTGGCCGTGACGTCTCATAGACTAGGTTTAGAGTAGTTTCCCTTTGACAAAGGGAAGTTACTCTAGCGAATAGACCGATGGATTGCCGCGAAAGGCAATTTAAAACAACTGTTGTTTTGCGTATATGTTGCTTCGCCACTGTATAAGAAACAGATTTTAGTTGGAACTATACTGGCTACTGTCACTGTCCGACTGACACATCACTTACCCTGTGACGTAATAAATATTAATGCGCGCATTACAGGAAAACTCGCAATGTTTCAGTAATGTTTGTGAGAGAGGGAAAGCGATTTTGAAACACAGAATTAAAGAATGACATTATATGATAAACAGGTTATCACGCTTGTGTGTTTGGGGATGGTAAATATCCTGCAGTAGGAATAAACACTATGTATTTAGCTCGCCAAGGCTCGCTAAATACAATGTTTATTCCTACTGCAGGATATTTACCATCCCCAAACACACTCGCGTGATAACCACTATATATCAATATGTAGACTCATAAATATTGATTTTATGTTTCAACGGAGATATGATATGTTCTTATGAAATATCGCGTATTAGTGTAATTTGCATGTTTTACCATTCATTGTACCATTCTAAACCATGTGAATGTTGTAATATCAGTCAATCGGATGGGAAAACAGCCTAATCCTCGCTCTATAAAGGACTATGTCAATCATTTTGCAAGTTGAAATGGCCCCTGATACTTTATGAAAACTTTATAACAGTTTATTCATAAACTTAATGCTTCGTACTATAGGCCTGTGGCCTCTTCAGTGATGAATAAAGATTGAAAATACATCAGTCAATCAAAGATGAAGGTACATCAGAGTTCTTGAGAATTAGTTCATGTTTTGTTCTTTGACTAACATTTCAACCATCGATTGTGTTCACATGTAGACTCAAACTGGTATATTTAAAAAATGTATACAGACAACAACAACAACTGTATTAGAAAAAAACAAACTCTGTAGAGTCTCGTGTCTCCCATCATTATGACCATATTTCATAATCATTTTTTTAAAGTAACCGTCCTTACATTAAAGATAAATATTTAAAGAATATAGTACTTAAAGACATTGCAACAAACCGAATAATCAGGGGGGAGACTTTATACTGAGGGGGGCGCGAAATATATCCGCCCGGGGGAGATTTTATTTCAGAACAGATTCGCCGGGGGAGAATCTGTACCGCTATAAAATCTCCGGGGGGAGAATTTGTACGGGGGAGAGTTTATACCGGGACACCGGCATGGGTTGCTGAATACCTGTTCTACTCCGGATTTTGTCGTGAAAGGTGACTAACGGGATCGGGTTGTCAGGCTTGCTGACTTGGTTGCTGCATTTCATCGGATACAAATTGCTTGGATCGATGCGCATGTCAATCAGTGGATTGTCTGGTTCAGACTCGATTATTTACCGACCGCCGTCACATAGCCGAGTGCGGCGTTATGCCAACAACCAAAAAAATCCATTGTGAGAAATGTGAAAGACGAGAATTGATTCACATAGTTATTTTTGCTGTATGGATCCGAATTTTACAAGGAACACATTAAATGTGGTTAATGAACCGACTGTTTCAAGTAGTTAAGAAACACGAAAAAATGGTTTTTATTCACTATACTTTTTGTTTTCATTTAAACAGAAAACACACAGAGAGTTCTATTCTCTGCAGTTATTCCACACGAGCTAGCCGACACGGCACATAACCAGTTAATAGGAGTGCGTGTTATAGAAAATAGATTGGTCAATAGAATGGAACGAAAGTTTTCAGGGTCTAAATAAACCTACTTACTGTTTACAATGCCAAACGTTTAAACCAATCGTTTTACCAATGAATCTCAATTTTTTTATCAACATACACCCAGTGACGTGGTAAAACTACAGTGAAAACACATTACCTCGATAATCATAACATATTGTCATTCACCCAAGCAGTCTGTTAAAGCATGTCACAACTATTGCAATACGATTTGCCTGTTAGTTGGTTGGTTTGTTGGTTGGTTGGTTTGTTGTTTAACGCCGCACTCAGCAATATTCCAGCTATATGACAGCGGTCTGTAAATAATCGAGTCTGAACCAGACAATCCAGTGATAAATATCATGAACATCGATCCCCGCAATTGGGATCGATGACATGTTTCAACCATATTGGGCCATTCAGAGAGATCTTTAAGTATGTACATAGACCGCCTCTGGAGAAGAGCTTCACATCTAAACAGGTTATGAAACTCGTCACCAACCGCGGGGGAACTACATAAGTTACACAAATGTTCCACTCTTGGGATATCAGACCAGCGTCTAGTTTCAATTGGTAAGTTATGGTTTGTGGTTCTAAATTGTAAGATTGGGTGATAAACCTTTTTTAGGCAGATAAAGATATTTTTCAAAGGTTATATTTTCATTAAACATTTTGTAATACATACCTTTAGAACTCTCAGTAATGTTACTGTGCCAATTCTGCAGGAACTGGTCTTTCAATATTTCTTCAACTTTTAAAGCTAGCCATGGAGATGAACACATAAACAGGTTGTCAAATATTTCACCGAGACCACAGATTTTTAGTATTTTACCGAACCCGACCAGCCGATCCATTTAGTCGCATCACACGACAATCATAGCACTGTCGAAAATAAAGGCACCTTAAAGCATAGGATGCTAGGGGCCAATTCTAAGCCGGGGCTGAACCTAAAGGCAAGTTACATGTACATGTAAGCTCTTGATATAGTGAGTGAGTGAGCTGGGTTTAACTCCGCTTTCAACAGCATTTCAGATGTATCACGGCGCCCCGTGGGGGAGGGGACCCTTGATAAATTGCGTCTCCGGCACCCCAAGGTGTGAGGTGAAATGGGGGTTCAACGTCGCGTCCAGACTGATGCCGATTTTATAGTACTAGCCTTCTGAGATACCATGCCACCGACCCCTGAAGATCCGGGTTAGTAAAGGTCTTCACCAACCCTTGCTTGCCATGACAGGCGACTAACGGGATTGGGTGGTCAGGCTTTCTGAATTGGTTGAAGCATGTCATTGTATCGCAAATTGACTTGATTATTTAAAGATCGCCGTCATACTGCTGCGTGCGTTAAACAACAAACAACAAAACATGCTTTTGATACTCCCCTCAAACACAGTATACTGACTCCGTACCGAAAAGTCATTGAATTATTCATGCAGAGCGCCAGGCAGGGTAACGATAATCGAACCCCAAGCTTTCCGCTCTCCTGGCATACGCTCAATCCACAAGATCACGGAGGCGGGCTTAATTTCTTTTACTGTGCTTGTTAAACCATGGAAAGAATGGTAAATAATAGATTAGTTTGATATTTAGAAACCGAGTCTAATTACAAATATTCAATGTGCTTTCCGGACAAAATCGATGAAGCATTGATAATGTACGATTAGTTTCTTTTGTTACAAGTGCTATTGTAAACAAACAACTCATAGTATCGGTCTCTTTCGATCTTGAGTAAGCCAATGATACCACATTGAGGCACCGTATTTTAACGATTCACATGAATTTGGATTGCGAACCTGACTGATAATAATAATAATAATCAGCATCAGGGCGGTCTACAAGGCAGTATTTTGTATTTAGCATGAAGATTAATAGTTTTCTCACATGTTATAAATTATTCAGTTGTCACTTTTTGTGGTTGATTCTTTTTATTTCCTGTGATAAAATTTGTCAGCTTATGTTATGGCAATTGCAGTTTGAAATTTAAAATCCATAAATGGTCTTGAGAAAATGGATTTATATTGTCATAAGCTGAGACAAAGTATTCATTTTAGCCGGAAAACTAATTTCAGAACCGTGAGGATTCGAGGTAGAAAAGGTCTTCAGCAACCCATGCTTGCCGTGACTATTCTTGTCGTAAGAAGCGACCAACGGGATCGGGTGGTCAGGCTCGCTGACTTGCGTATGCTTGTCGTTAAAGGCGACTAACGGGATCGGGTGGTCAGGCTCGCTGACTTGGTTGATGTATGTCATCAATCCCAATTGCTGGATCGATGCTCATGATATTAGTCACTGGATTGTCTGGTCCAGACTCGATTATTTACAGACCGCCGTCATATAGCTGGAATACTGCTGAGTGCGGCGTTAAACAACAGACAAACTAATTTCAGATGGCACAGTTATCCCTCCTATTTATGTTGTAAAATAGGCCAATTTTCAATCAGCTTTTGACCTTTCTGCACCATATCAAACACCCTAAAGCAAATTGTGTTCCTTCTACGCTGGACCATGTCTCCATCATCTATGTTGGAGTTTGCAAATGCAACAATTAACTACTGTATTCTTTTGACCATCATGGTCTAGTACTATGTCCTGGATCCTTCAGAACTTCTATTAACACTCTGTACATTGAGAGACCCGTGAAGATTCCGGGGTAGAATAGGTCTTCAGCAACCAATGCTTGCCGTAAAAGGTGACTATGCTTGTCGTAAAAGGCGACTAACTGGATCGATTGGTTGATGCATGCCATCGATCCCAATGGATCGATGCTCATGATATCAGTCACTGGATTGTCAGATCCAGACTCGATTATTTTACAGACCGCCGTCATATAGCTGGAATATTGCTGAGTGCGGCGTTAAACAACAAACAAACCAACCAACTGTACATTGAGACTTAGCGCTGCCTCTTTAAACAACGCCGCATCACACCCTTTCCAGTCTATGACTAAGATTCAATAAGTACAATCTACATACAACTGCGATCTTTAACCTTTTTATGGGGACATTTACAATATGACGTCAAGACCTTCATATTTGCCTTCAATATTGAACATAACAATATATCTCCTTTCCGCCTCTATCGTCTCCTCTGTGGCCTTTGGTGAAGACACGTAGACCGGATATTAGCAAAATTTTAAGAACTCAGATCAATTACAATATCAACAAGAACATAACCAGTAACGAAGCACATGCGACACTTACAAATCTATATTTACTAATAGATCCAAAGATGGTGAAGCCGTTGATAGCGCCATTTTCATTGGATCCTAAACGAATCAGGATTACCAGACAACCGCTTCATTTCCACATAACAACAAATACATGTGGTGTGGTGTGGCCATGTTTGACAATCAAACGAGTGATAACACTGTGATGGCGACCCATTTGTCTTGCAATGGCCCTGCATGACATGCCAGCATTTTTCATACCTATCACTTGCCATCTTTCAGCGTTCGTTAACTTTCTCCTCACCATGGCTGATTTTCGACCTCTGTTGGAAGGGCAATCTCACACAGGAGCAAAATGCAACCACGTGTCTGAAACTTGAATTTCACTATTCATAGGGTAGGGAACTGCAGCAACACCTAAAGCACGCTTTTCTTGTGGTATCTGGACAAATTTGGGTTCATGAAACTATGGAAGCCTAATTTAGTCATACATCATCATATTTCGTATTTCTGATTCCGACACGTGACACCAAGAGACTATGAATATGGTGGCGCTTAACTTTTGTGCATGTGTATATAAAACTATTTTATAGATTTATTTCAAACTTGGTGAACACTTTCTATACCAATGGGAGAGTTGCAGTGCGAAGTTTGATTTCAATAGTTGGATATTTCTGAAAAACAAAATACATGTTATGAACTTAGAATGTTTTCTTTTTTTACTTCAACATTTGTGCGACCTATAACTTCTAATATAGAAGATTCTTTCCAAATTTTAAAGAATACCCTCTATACTAAAAGGACAGGACAAGTGCAAAGTTTCATATGTGAATGTGAATTTTCTGAAAAATGTTATTTGTTTACATGTTTTAAACTTAGCAATATGAAGTCGAATTTTGGGGTATTATTGAGCCCTGCTTCATGGATTCTTTTCCAATTGGGGGAACAGTTTTCATTCCAATAGGTGATGTGCAGTGCAACGTTTCATTTCATTAAGTGGATTTTCAGAGAAAATATTGGGTTTATTTTATTCCAATGAGTTGGGGTCGAATTCGGGGTATTAATGAGCCCCCTCTCACTTTTTGCCTTGTTTGATTGTTGTTTAACGTCACACTCCGTAATATTTCAGCTGACGGCGGTCTGTTAAAAAAAATCGAATCTTGACCTGACAATCCAGTGACTGACATCACGGGCATCTATCTTGTATATAATTATTACCCGAGATAGTTTGTGGCTGCGGGTTTAAAGTAGTGTAAAATGATTGTCCAGCCGTGAAGGGGCCCGTGAAGATCCGGAGAAAGAATATGTCTTCAGCAGACCATGCTTGCCGTTAAAGGCGACTATGCTTGTAAGGGGCGACTAAATATAACGGGATTGGGTGGTCAGGCACGCTGACTTGTATCCCAATTGCGTGGATCGATGTTCATGATCTCAATCACTGTTATTTACAGACCGCCGCCATATAGCTGTAATATTGCTGAGAGCGGCGTTAAACAACCGACATCCAGCATCCACACACCCGTGAAGGTATACAACATATCACCTAAGGAATTGCATACCCACAGTAGTCATCGTAGTATACTTGATAATTATATTTGCCGACTAAAACTGCCAACAATCCCCTGCAGGTGAAGGGATGACGTAAATCCTTCTGGGGACATGCAGGGAGCAGAGATACGAAAACACCCACAAATAAGAAGGCTGGTGGCCTACATTAGGTTACATGCGATCTGTAGATCCTTTGTGTCGAATAATTTCCTCCTTTAAATATTTGTCCAATTACCTTTTTTAAATAGAAATGTGGTATATTGCCAATTATTGGCGACTAACGGGATCGGGTAGTCAGGCTCGCTGACTTGGTTGATACATGTCATCGATCCCAATTGCGTGGATCGATGCTCATGATGTCAATCACTGGATTGTCTTGTCCAGACTCGAATATTTTACAGACCGCCGTCATATAGCTGGGATATTGCTGAGTGCGGCGTTAAACAACAAACAAACAAAACCTGTCTTTTCAAGACAGATCCTTATATGCTTTAATCGTTTTACATGTTGAAGTGACCATTTGGATGTGACTGTAACTTAAACGCTGTGATGCTCGAGGTGATGCAGATCTTAAACACCTGTCACTGATTCAACGAGTTCAGGCATGATTCCGAAAAGCTATGAATCATAATCTGGATGAATCAGGCACGATTCCGAAAAGCTATGAATCATAATCTGGATGAATCAGGCATGGTTCTAACCCACGATCTGATCGGTCGAATATCTGCACATCGAAAAGCTTCCCTTAGAATTACAGGGCCACCCGTCCAGGGCCGTAGCTAGGAGGCAGGCAATGGCAAAGTTCTGAAAATTTAAGCTATTGATGTTAACATGGCAAAGCCATGTCAACAACAAGATCAAAATCCATAATTACGCCCTTGCAGACAATCAGTGAATACTACTCAATACATGTATTGTGTGCTATCATTGATCAAGACGTTGGAAAGCAATCGCTGAAATGAAAAAAGACACTTGTAAATGTGTGCATTGATTGTCTACCTTTCCCAAGACCCGGGGTAGGATAGGTCTTCAAAAACCCATGCTTGACCTAACAGGCGACTATGCCTGTCGTAAGAGTCAAATAACGGGATCGGGTGGTCAGGCTCGCTGACTTGGTTGATGCATATCATGGTATCCCAATTTAGTGGCTCGATGCGCGTGATATCAATCACTGGATTGTCTAGTCATGACGCGATTATTTACAGACCGCCGAAATATAGCTGTAATATTGCTGAGTGCGGCGTTAAACAAAAAAAGAAAACTTGGATCTCTGCTCATGATATTAATCACTGTATTGTGTGGTTCAGACAGTTATTTTACGGATCCCCGTCGAGTTAAACGGCAAACGAACATAAATATAAACAAATTCTTGAAGGAAGGTCCCTCTTCAGTCCTTGTATAATCGTAATTATACGCTCCCAAGGATACATTTGTGTAAAGATGTGCCACATCTCCCTTTTTGCCTAAATGTATTACGTCATTGATTTGTTCAGTATTTCAGACTTCACGGGTCTGCAGAGTATAGGTGATTCACTATGTCATAATGGTTCAACTCTTTCAGCCACCTAGCCAAGTGTCCATATGGATTCCGGTAGTTCAGGGGATTTTGGATACTGCGTTAGAGGCATCACTTTCGCATAGGAGAGCTGCGCTGATATGGGTGGAACGGGAGGCACCGAGGACTGAGTTAAAAAGGCCGAGACATAAGTGGCAATGGTACCGCCTGACAAATGTTTTGTCTCACGTAAGTGGACTAAGAAATCAGCTATGAATGGAGTAGAAGCCACGGTAGGATCCATGTCATGTTGACCAGAATAAGCCTCAAAAGATAACAAATCTTGTCATTCAAGAAGGCCATAGAAGGGCGGTGTGTCTGACACGTAGCATGACCTTCCGCCGTAGAGAAACCCCTGGCCGTCAATGCGTCCTGCAAGTGGACCACACGCGTAGATCCCACGACTCAGGGCACGGGTGTGGTTGATGAGTATGTGGATTTCTGAGCAGACCGTGAAGTACGGGGAGATAAAGCCTGGCTCTCTGGTGAGTCAGAGAAAATGCGGAAACCACGTCCAACTTGGCCAATAAGAAAAGAATCTGGATGTTCGCTGTAGATGCTAGTTTCTAGAGACCAAGGGAAAGGAGCGCCGGAAGTGGAAACGCATACGCGTGTAAGGCGTTCCACTCAATTCGCGAGTGCGTTGTGGTCCCAAGCCAGAGCTTCCGGTATCGGTGATACAAACGTCGGAAGCTGGGGTTGTAACGTGTGGCGAACAAGTTGGCGTTTGGGTGGCCGAAGATCTGGCAAATCGCCTGGAAAACATCGGGGTGTAACTGTAACTGTCACTCCGTGGGGGCTGATTGCCTGGGGCGAGATAGGAAGTCGGTGAGAATGTTGGAAACGCCTGGAATGTGACGAGCTCTCACCTCCAATGGGATTTTTCTAACGGGATCGGGTGGTCAGGCGCGCTGACTTGGTGTATGCATGTTATGATATGCCAATTGCTTGGATCGATGCTCATGATGTCCATCACTGGATTGTCTGGTCCAGACTCGATTATTTACAGACCGCCGTCATATAACAGGAATATTGCTGAGTGCGGCGTTAAACAACAAACAAACAAATCATAACGTCAATCACTGGATTGTCTGGTCCATACTCGATTATTTACAGACCGAAATCATGAGTGCGGCGTTTAACAACAAGCAAACAAACAAACGAACCCACGAGCACGGATATGGTGCAGACAAACTTTAAACATTAAACTGATATTATTTGATTGATTTAGTTGATTTAGAAATGCATAATTTCTTTTTTATCAAAAACAATTTTGTAATCGCTAAACTTAATCGTTTCTCATTCAAGCAGATACTTATTTAATGTGTTTGTTTTTAATGTTACATGACTTCATCGTTTGAGCGATTCAAACATAACTTTGAAATAACTATTAAAATTTAAAAACCATTCTAAATAAAACAACTCACTCACTCACTCACTCACTCACTCACTCACACAGCACACACAAAAATCATGTATTTCTTTACATACTCTTTATTTTTGCTCAACTCAGATACCAATTAGGTCACGAACATGTAAATGAATTTTAGTTAGTTTGAATTTGCACTTGTATAGCATTTGATTTGAAATATTTTCCAAACAGTAATACGTATTACGAATGACTATCTCTCCACCCTGAACTTAAACCTGGCTGAAACTGACTGACTTCCGTAACTCGCCGCTGTCCATGGCTGCCATAATATTTAGCTGTTGAATGTGACAGTGGTATTTACCATTTACATGAACCCAGAGGACAATTTTGATCTGTAGTTATGTTCAACATGAACCTGATGACATACTGGTAGACATGCGCACAACCATGGGCATACTGGTGGACATGCGCACAACCATTGGCATATTGGTGGACATGCGCACAACCATTGGCACAACCTTTGGTGCAGCCACTGACAACGGAAAGCACAACGATTACCGCCGTTTGTAGCTGCAGATGACATGAGAGAGACTGCTCAGAGATAATGATGATAATGTGGCCCTGACACAGTGGTTAGTGTGTTTTATGTAACTGTGTTCTGAAATAGATTTCATCATGTTTGATGGGCTGTTCTGATACAATATTCTACTGGGTTATCGGCAGTCATTGTGATATGAATCGATGCTTTTTGTTTGTTTTGTTTCGTTGTTTAACGCCGCACTCAGCATTATTCCAGCTTTGTGACAGCGTTCTGTAAATAGTCGAGCCTGGACCAGACAATCCAGTGATTGTCATTATGAGCGTCGATCTACGCAATTCGGATACGATCATATGCTTCAATTAAGCGAGCCTGACCAACGTTCCCGTCAGAATCAAGCATTATTCATTGCCATTGTAGATGAAGATTAGCTCCGCTATTGATGCTTGTTGGTCTTGCCGCCATACCCGTGCGTGTGGGTCTCACAAGGTGGTAAACGTCTACGTCATGCAACACTTAGGGTTTGCCTCACACAATGAGCTGACATGCCGGGATAAACTGAAACACTGCTAAAAGTAGCAATAATCTTACAGTAGATCGCTGTGTCACCACCATACCCGTATTCTTTCGTTCAAGAATGTATTTAATCAATGTGGCAAACATCAAAGACCGGCGTCACCCCTGCTGAAGGTTCAGCGCTGTTATAAGCCAATTATGAACAGCTATGACATCGTCTTGAATTGCAGAAAAATAGCCAATTCTGTGAACAGTCATATTCCCACACATGACATGTGGCAACTCACTTCAGTGATCCGCTCATCGCTGGCTTGAATCTCACTTTTACCCAGAGTATGATCCTTGGTCTGTCTGTACCATACCTGTGGACGTGGGTTTCATCAAAGCTGTCTACGACCTGTGATATTTCCACACTTAGCTGACATGCCGTTTTGTAACTGCAATACTGAATTAAGGCGACATCAACTGAACTCACATAGTCGCCGAGACCACGTCCGTGGTGTTGTGGATAGAGCGTCTGATCGGAGAGCTGGTCACTTGTTCGATCCCCTGGCCACATCATACCAAAGACGTTAATTGATGGTACGGGGCCTTCAGGGGAAGATAAGGATAATAAAATGTGTTTGAGTGGCGTCAGTGTGGTTTCCATGTTAAACTGCGGCATGGTATCTCAGTGAGCTAGCAATACAAAACCTAAATAAGCCCTTTCGGACGCGCACGGACGCGCACGCACGCACAATGTATGAGTTTAGTAATTTTGAACCTGACCCCAGATCCAATATAACCTCGCCACACTCACAAAGAACAAATCATCGGGGTAGATAGTATTTAATAATTCATAAGTATACAATCTCATTGGCACAGAGACAAAGCAATCATATGTACATTGGCTGCAGAAGGGTGTAGTAAATGTGGTTTAACGATGTGAGTTTTCAAATCCGTGTCAGTTCGTTGCATGAAGAATAGGCTATAACGGCCGTTTAATGCAACATACCTTAACACAAATGAATGGAAACAGCTTTAAAATAATTCATATAAGGTCTCCCTACCTGGGATCGAACTTACACATGAATACTGAAAATATAAAAATAGTCTTGGGAAAAATACCGCACGAGTAAATTGTTGGCATATACGTCATGACATTGTTAATGCTAATAAAATATTAACCAAACTAGTTAGGACTAGCCACGTATAACTGTATACCGGATGGATTCACGTTGCTCACAAAGTGGTCGGAGAGTGAGAATGTCCCCACCGCTGCACCTGTGAACCCTTCGGTGACCTTGTAGCCTCCCTGGTTAGTGAGGCCGATGTAGGACAGGGTGGTATTCACAATAGCTGCGCATCCTGCCTCTCCCAGGTTCAGGATGGCGATGGCGAATTTCCCCACCGGTGATAAAGGCCTCGACCATATTTCAATGTTACCAGTCTGCAAAAATAACACGTACATGTGTATGAGTTAATACTCAAAGTGAATTATTTTCAACGCCAGAAAGCAATACCTTGAGTAAATAATAAGGCCATAAATAATTGAGTCTGGACGTGGCAAACCCTTGAAAATAGCAAGTGATCCATGACCACGGGCATGCTGATCCAATCTGCCAATGCACATAACCTGACCAACATCTTTTTAGACTTCTTTGCTGTTGCGGAAATTTATCATTATAACTCGCCGTCCTTGTCAGATTTAAAACCCCAAGTTCCCATGCCCTAGTCCCATATATCCCGCCCCTTCTCTCTTCCACACCCCTTTACTGAGGGGAGTAACCCCCCTTGTGTGCACCTTTTCCAATCACGTGTTGTCATGATTAACCTGCAGGCTGTGCTTTCTTTAGAATAGAAATCTGTTTTTACAGGGAAATCGATTGAAATAAAATAAAAGTAGTAATGTAAAATATTAAACGAAATATAATTCTTTGCACTGTGGGTGCGAGCTGACTTGATTTGTGAAGCTGGTTTGCATATAGCCCTAGCGCTCCATCTGCCACCATACCTGAGATTTCCTGGTCCCCTGGATCCCCAGCGGGTCCTGGTTGATGGCTATGAGGTTCTTGTTGAGGAGGAGGTCCTTTGTCTCAGGTCGTATATCATCCAGGTTGTTGGACATGAGGAGTGGGGACGCCATGACTGCCCACATCGCCATCTGCACCCGCTGCTGGTCGTAACTCAGACCGAAGTTGCCCAGAATAATCTGTACAGAACAAACACTTGCAGAGGTAAAATGTCCCTTACCGCCACTTGAACTTTTGATTGGTCCAAATAGGTTGTTATATATCACAGTGCCCATTTTAAAATGTCACACCATAATTGAAAAGAAGCGCGAAAAACTATTTAATTTGTTCATGATAATTTTCCGTTTTCTTCAAAACAATACACCTAACATTATTAAAAGGGCAAGAACCTGCATCTTCACAGCCACAACTTAAGTAAATTCAGTCTGAAAATGATAACTCATAAATTTCTTACAGTTCAGTTCACAAGGCTTATCTCCTATTAAATATATCGAAGATAGAATTTCATATTTTTACTTTTTAAAAGTGGGTTACCCAAATAAAACAAGCATGCTCACCATGTCTGGGTCATTGAAGTTGCCTGGGCCTGCGAACTTGGTGAAGTTATCTGTGTCGTCCCCATAGAAACCGATGATGCTCTTAACGCTGTCCCAAGAATCTTGGATGTCGCCATAGTTCCTCCAGATGTTGCAGTTGTCGGCAATAGTCTTGTAGTCAGGCTGGTGAAGAAAACATACGAGTGTGTGAACAGACAGTACAGATCACTATTATCTGTGTGTGTGTCTGTCAGTGTTGTTCAACACGGCACTACTACCATTGCATTAGTCCAGCTACATAGGGGGGAGAGGGGATGGGGGGGGAAGGGGCGGTGGGGGTGTCTTCGGCACGACATCGGTGTACAATGACACTCAATAAACCAAGTTACCAAGCCTGTCCACCAGATCCATTAAGTCGCCTCTTGCGACCAATGTAAGTTGCTGGGAACCTATTCTAACCGGGAAACCCCTGGGAGGGAATATGTAGGATGAACATGCGAAGACTGTTGTCACGGCGACCTACAACTGATCTCAGTCGCTGATTACATGAGGAACGGTGTACGATGACACACAGCCAAGTCACATGTCACCACCCGATCCTCACTTTATCGGCTCTTACACACATGGTTTTTTTTAGAAAGAAATTCTCCCAGCGTGCCTGTAGATCAGAGACTTCCAGTATGGACCTACAGTCTGTATCTTTTTCCACAACGTAGTGTCTGCATAATAATTTATCCCTATTCCTATACTTTAACAAACGAGTGATAGTGTTCATCCTCATTTACCCTTGACCGTACATATTACGTATGTGTAATTGGCATAAAATCGGCGGTTCCGGAGTCAAATATGAATCATAAAAATAATTCCAATAAATGGGAAATGACGTACATCTTTTACGTATGCAGGCCAACTGCATGAGTACAGGATTGGTCTGCCCGTCTTGTTCAAGAAGAACTCCATCAGCGGGTAGCCTGGAATGAGGAACAGCAATTTTCATTAGTCTACTGACATACAACTTCGATGTTTACATGTTGAATACAATCGCATTTAAGCGTATTCACAATCGACTATCACCTCTAAACATATCCTCTTATGTGTCTATTGGAATTCCTGATTTGCTCCGACTATGAATCTTTGCTTGTCTGTAACGTACTCCTGCTTGTTGCTTTCATCAAAGAAGTAAAGGTCTAAAACTTGCATTACTTCCGGCTTGCCTCACACATCAAGCAGACACCTCATCATGTTGATGAAATACTGTTCCAAGCGGCGTTACACCCAACTCACTTGCTCTAGGATGCTACTGCCATGGATACAGTTTTCACCGACTCCATGTTACTATAAAAATGCTAGCGAAGAAGTTACATTTCTCAAGGGGAGACTATTTGAAATATGCGTCTGCGAAGAGGTGGCGATGCTTGACACCTTACACTTTTGTTAACGCTACTGCAAATCTGGACCAGATAAACTGGCAGTTCTCGAAGGAGCAGTGACAAATACAGTCTCTATACGATGAGAAACACAATCATTTTGTTCGCTTCTACATGAGCTGACCCACCATAGCGATAACATGAAGCCACCCTGTTGCATTGTGAGGAACAACTCCCCACTTTCTCACTTGCGCTATTAGTATGTGTTACCGGAGTCCCAATCAGAGCCCTGGAGTCATAATACAGAAATTACCCGTGGCGTAATCATCCGGGTTGGTGTAGCAGCCATCAAGTTTGAGGGAGTCGATGCCCCAGTCTGCAAACGTCTGAGCGTCGACGTCCATGTAGAACTTGCTGCCAGGGTAGCCGCCGCATGTCAGCGTGCCGAAGTCGCCGTAGATGCCGAGCTTAAGGCCTTTAGAGTGCATCTGGAGAAGAGCATCAGCTTGAGAACAACGAGAATAAAGCTAAGGTGAAGCAGATCTTAGAAGCTTAATACTTCGGTGAAATCCATGAACAGGTGTATGGTTCTGACATTCCTGTCTAACTCGGAACAAAACAACGCTGAATCAAACTCACTCACCAACTCTCAGTATTGTTGCTTGTTGTTTAACGCCACAGAAAGCATTATTCCAGACGGCAGTCTGTAAATAATCGAATCTGGAGGAGACAATCCAGTGACTGACACCGTATTGATCTGCCCAATTAGGATACGATGGCATGCATCAACCAAGTCAGCGAGCCTGATCACCCTAGTCGCCTTTTACGACAAGCATGGGTTGCTGAAGATCAACTACCCTGATGTCTTACGTATTTGGCCAGGTCGGCCATTCCGCTGGGGAACCTGGCTGGGTCGGGGACGATCTTGCCCTCGGCATCGCGGTCTTTCAAAGGCCAGCAGTCGTCGATGTTGATGTATTCGTAGCCCACATCTTTGTAGCCGTCACTAACAAGCCTGTCAGCCATACGCTTGAAGAGACTCTCGCTAAAAGTAGACATTTGTTTATCAAAACAGTAAGTTTGCTATGGTGTCACCGTATGCATTGGTACAGTGATTATCGGCATAGACTGTTATATATATATATTAGTTGATATACAACACTTTTTTATACTGTATTGTTATGTATACTGATATGTATCATTGTTACATGCTAGTTTTAAAAATACGTCCGTGAGAGTCTAGTTGTGCTGTCCTTCGTTAATAAGTTTCTATATAGTCTAAATGTATTTATTATTACCGTATTCGACGTAATAAGCGCCCCGCTCTAATAAGCGCCCACGGCGATATTTGCTAATATATTGGCTAGTCAACAATACCAATTAGCACCCCTTCCGATTGATCAGTGATTGATCACTGAGATACCATGCCGCAGTTTAACATGAATACCCCACTCAGACGCAGTATACTGACTCCGAGCCGACCAGTCCTTGTTTTAGCCCCTAAATGCCGAGCGCCAGACAGGGTAAAAACAAGTACCATCTTTTAACGACTTTTGGTATGACGCGGCTAGGGATCGAACCCCGGGCCTTCCGCTCTACCATTAGACCATGGAGGCGGTCCAAACACATATAATCAACTGAGAGGTATAGTTACTTTCACCCCTCAGTTTCGTATAGGTACTGTGAGATGACAAAACTTGTATGTCATCATTTGTGACCAACTCGTGTTATTCCGGGACAAGCCGAATATATAGCGACTCATGGCCATTTTTGCGACCGGGTTCCGTCTTAGCGCAAACGGGCATACCTAAAACAATTGTCAACTCTTGGCGTAATGATTCACATGTATTTCCCTATATATTATATATATTTCAGATGCAATATAAATCACATCGGGACACGCGGAATTATACAGTGTGATGAACACATTTAACGGTATCTAAGGTATATTTTTAGATGCAAGACATACGTAAAATCAAAAATTATTTCTGAGGGATTCTTTGACGAAGAACTTGAAATCATACGCGCATTCTGATTGGTTTGTCGTATTTTCGTACATAACATTCATCGATTGGGAGACGAGTCTTCTTGCAGGTTACGGAAAGAGGCGAGTGGTGACGAATGGTATGTCGTGCCACACCACATTCCCTCCATGTGTATTGTTTGTGAATATGATCATTGAAGAGTTTACTAAATAGAGAATGAATAAACTTTCTCGAAATCTGGCAGGTTCCTATATTATTGCCACGATTATATTGTACACTTTCTTGCTATATTCTGCACCTGCCTCTACCTCCCGACTACCCAATTAATATTCTTACAACTAGAATCTACTGTTATCTATATTATATGGTTTGATGTATTTTCACCCTCAACTAGTGCAGGTTTGACCTATATGCTTTGACCAAATATGCAGCTCACCTGATTGGAATAATCCACTTTACCCCAGCAAGTTAGCTCACCTGATGCAGTTGTCGGGCTGTTGAACGCAGTCAGTAATACACCGGTAACGTTGCCATGACATCCATCCCATCGGCGGCGTCCTTGCGAGGCCGTTGTTCACAGCGTCCACCCATACGCCAAGACACGTCAATGCGACGACGAATACGACATACATGCTGAAACTGTGAGTGGTAAACCGTGATCTTTATGCAAACACTAAATCACTACAACACAATATCGAAGAGTCATGTCGTTGGTTAATTAAAAAACAATTCCACCTTCCACCCCGACCTCTCCCTAAGTGTATCTCGATCCTAAACCGTTGTGCTACCCTCCTGACACAGGAACTCGTTATTGGTCAGTAAATAGTGAGTGAGTATGGTTTTACGCCGCTTTTAGCAATATTCCAGCAATATCACGGCAGGGGACACCAGAAATGGGCTTGACACATTGTACCCATGTCGGGAATCGAACCCGGGTCTTCGGCGTGACGAGCGAACGCTTTAACCACTAGGCTACCCGACCACCCCGGAGAGTAAATAAAATGATGTACCTCTATATGTAAGTTACATATTGGGGGTATATATGTTTATTTACTGACCAATAACGAGTTCCTGTGCCTCCTGAGCTGGTGGCGATTTAATACATTTTCGTCAAATTGCCAAAGTATGTTTAGATATGAGTGCTCGTCCCGATATGGCTGAAATATTGCCGATGTGACGTAAAGCTTTAACTCACACACTAGATATGAGTGAGCGAATGTTGTTCAACGCCGCACTCAGCAATGTGTCAGCTATATAACGGCGGTCTGTAAAACATCGAGTCAGGACAAGACACTCCAGTGACTGACATCATGAGCATCGATCCACGCAATTGGGATACGATGACATGCATCAGCTAAGTCAGCGAGCCTGACCACCCGATATCCTCAGTCGACTCTTACGACAAGCATAGTCGTCTCTTACGGCAAACATGGGTTGATGAAGACCAATTCTAACCTGAATCTTCACTAGAAGCTTGTGAGTTGGAGGGTTTGCGTGTTACAATGAATGATTTATCTAGTGTGATCTGATATAACACTGGGTACATGTCAAAAATATACACGCGATAAGTATGAAATGGAGTTATCTCCCTTAGATCGATAGCCAGGCAGGTTAATTTGAATAACCTTCCGGTCGATATTGTGCACCCGACAGTACATTATCTGCCCAGGTTATATCCGTCTAGATCTATCTGGAGTGTTTAAATAAAAACAAGTTCCAATGTTCAGTTCATAAAAATCTGTCAGAACCAAACTGTAAATAAAATAATTTGCTTTTGTTATCATATGCATTGTAAATGAAGTAAATTGTATTTATTCGCCGTCTATATTTAGAATCAGACGTGTTGTTTTACGTGTAAGAGCGGGCCTAGAAGACTCGACGAAGGCGTCTGCGAGATTTGCCTAACCTTTGACCTCACATCATGTGACATCAGATCAAGCCTGCCGGCACTCGTACTATTAATAACACACTTTCAAGCCGTATCACATGACTTACAAAACAATACGAATGTAATCTCGTAGACGTTTGCGGGCATCACTTGCACATATCGTGTAATAGCACATTGACAAAAGAGTCACAACCGAACACTATGTAGCAATGATCGATCCATCACCAGTTCACGATTCAACCTGCAGTGGGTAATATAGATTTCTAGATCAAAATTGAATGAACACACAAGCTGACACTTGCCAGTGTCCACCACAACATTGTGTCACTGATAAGAACACTGGTTAAAGTTGAGATTCTGCAATTAAAAGATCGACCTACCGTCGTTATTGTCAATCAGCTTGAGAGGCGTGCTTCTCCGGACCTTTCTTCAAGTAGCCCGTCAAAACAGGTCACGTGTGGGAGCGGGTCACGTGACACGTTATTGTCACTCAAAGCTGGTCATGCGCTCATCCTCCCGGGAGTTTGACAAATGCTTTTTTTCATCGTACCTTGAATAATTAAGTGTTTTAAGAAATCGTTGTTATATATATTTAGTAGTAGTAGTAGTAGTAGTAGTAGTAGTAGAAGAAGTAGTAGTAGTAGTAGTAGTAGTAGTAGTAGTAGAAGTAGTAGTAGTAGTAGTAGTAGTAGTAGTTGTGGTAGTAACTTCTTTGAGAGGCATTTAGAAGTTGGGGAACTTAGTAAGGATAAGACTTTATGGATGAACAACTTCTATATTACATTAGGAGCAACGTTTCGGTGTATGTTCTAACACGGTCATCAAGCAATAAGGAAGTTGTTCCTAATTGTAATAAAAAAGAGTTGTTCCTAATTGTATTAAAGAAGTTGTTCATCCATACATTCTTACCCGTACTTAGTGGTAGTGGTAGTTTGGCAAATGTTGTTTTTATGGTAACTTGAGGTGTATTCTGTTGATAGAAGTAGTAGTGGTTGTAGTAGTAGTAGTAGTAGTAGTAGTAGTAGTTGTGGCAGTATAGTGACAATTGTGAGGTGAGGTGACATGACGCTTAGCGTGGCTTTCAAGATAATGTACTCCACTCAGACACAGTAAACTGACTTGTTTTATACTTCCTTTGTTTATCCCGTTAATGCCGAGCCACTATAGTGTCATCTTTTAACGTATTATGGTATGACGTGGCCGAGGATTGAACCACCGACCACTATCCACTAGGCCACGGACGTGACAGAGGTTGAAGGAGCAGTAGCAGTAGTAGTCGTAGTCGTAGTCGTAGTTGTCGTAAAAGAAGTGATGTTAATGAGTGAGTTGGGTTTAACGCCGCTTTTAAGAGTATTCCAGCTATATCACGACGTGTCAGCTTAATGTGGGAAAGCCCGAAGTGATGCAGGTCCCCCGTTTCCCACTTTGGTGAAACCCTAGAAACATAATCGGGGCGAACCGGGATTCGAACCCACAGTCATAGGTTTCTGGCGTGCCCAAGGGACGCAACTCTGCACAGCGAATCGCGGCCCTCAGACGACTGGGCCACCCATGCCCCCAGATGTTAGTAGTAGGCCTAGTAGTAGTACATGATCTCAGCTGTCGCGTCTGCTGTAGCAATAGGTGATGAGGACAGTGTACTCCTTTAACAAAAAGAGCTCGATAAATTCCCTGGTCACGCTACAGAAAACGAGAAAACCGGCAAAACTTAGAAAGTTTAGGACATGCTGTTTCTGTAGCGACATTGTTACATCAACTCTGAAGTTTCAGTTTTCAAAGAGGGAGGGGGGGTATATGGGCAGCTATTCGGTCAAAAATTGCAAAGTTGAAATAGAGGACAAAAGTACGCAATAATGCTACAAATGAAGAATGAATGTTACGAATAAAAGGTCATTATTTACATAAGAAAAATGAACTCAAAATACAAAACAATACCAATGGCTGTCCTTATATGTACATCTATACTGATGAAAATGATCAATTACATACATGTCCATTTGCATGCTATTTTTCCATTTAAAAAACTAGTGACACTAGATCGAATTATCAGATGTTCCAGATAGTTTTCGTATGCTTTAAGTTAGACCCACGGAAATGTCGTCCCATATTGATCACAAATGAAATATTTAACTCGACAACTTTGTAATGTAGGCTGAGAGAGTTGGGGTGGTTTTACGCAGGTTTTATCAATATTGCAGCTTTATCACAGAATGGGCTCCATACATAGCCGGAACGTAGAGAATCGAACCCGTGCCTTCCGCGTGACGAGCGAACGCTTTAACCACGTGCTAGTCCCTCTGCCTAAGTGAACACTGATGTGTACTTGGATATTGCGAGTGGCATTTTCTAACAGAGAAACGCATCAATATTTATTGCCATATACAACCATTAAAGTGTATCGAGAACAGCACATGACTGGTGAATCACGCGACGCGGTATTGACAGCGAATGGGTCCCGTGACAGATGCTTTGTGGACATCCGGGCCGCCAGCTTTTGTGTTCAGGAAGTCACGTGAGTGGAGGGCATGTTGTAAACAAAAGCTTCACGTGATCATCAAATAAACAAACAATTACCAGCTGATGACTGCATAACGATTATCGCGTGCATGTCATGTGAAATCGGGATGTTGTCACCATGGTACCATAAACATTTAAAGGTGAAATATGGTGCCAATATTTATGAGTTAAATAAGTGACATGTCTAAATTGGAAACAAAGGCATGATTTAAAATAATTGAACTAGAACCAATGTGCATTATGCTTGTTTTTGTTTAAAGCCGCACTCAGCATTATTCCAGCTATATGACGGCGGTCTGTAAATAATTTAGTCTTGACAAGATAATACAGTGATTGACATCATGAGCCAAGACCCACGCAATTTGGATACGATGACGTGCATAAACCAAGTCAGCGAGCCTGACCATCCGATCCCGTTTGTCGTCTCTTACGACAAGCATAGTCGCTTTTTAGGGCAAGCTAAATGTGACTTTTCAAATTTTCTTATAGGTGTCCTTCGTACTAACAACATGGCGCTTGAATTACCATAAGTTGAAGAATTTCTTCCAAATGGATCTTGAGCGTCGGGGCCGTTTTGTTTGCAAACACAACTGTACGCGCATGTTGTTAATGCATATGCATAGAAATGTCAACAATGGCCATATTTGGGCATATATCATTAATCATGCGCAACCAGATTTTGCAACCGGGTTCAGTTTGGTCTATCAACCACAGAAAGTTGTTATATGTATTTACACTTAAATATATATTTTTGATGTGGGTAATAAATAAAATACCACACTCATTCTCGTTAGATACCATTTTTAAGAAACTCGTGAACTCTCGCTCGGTCAGATACCATAGAAAGTACACTCATTTCGTAAAAATGGTATCTGACGAGAATGAGTGTAGTATACTTTATTTATTTAATACGTGAGTGCAATATACGTAGTTACATGAAAAGTAAAAAAGTCATCTCTTCATCAAAAGTCATTTATCATCCAAAACTGGCTCCCACAGAAGATATCGCTTGGGTGAGATCAAGCGATATCTAAACTGTAGATATGGCTGCAATGAAATTGCATCACAATGCCTTGCAGACCATTGTGACGTCATTGTTACATGACGTCACAATCAAATGACATCACTAATGGCTCTGCTACTGAAACTGTTAGCAGTACTTTTTACACTAATGTGGCAGAGTAATATTTTGTACATACAAGTTAGGTTTTAATTCTATTTTAGCTATAGTTTTATACACATTCTTTTTCAGATTTGAATTAAGTACATAGTTTATTTACCTGTCTTACCTTTTGCCATATAATTGTATTTCAACTTAAACATTAATACCATAGCTTATCTGTTTCATTCAGTCTATTATTTATCCAACCTTGACTAACCATACCACTGCATGCTTTTCACCCACAGCACTTAGTATCCCACCCCGCGCATAGAGCACTCTATTGTTCTCTGTGGTCACTCACAGCTGACCACAGGTATACCTTTGTTTGCTTGTGATCTGAGGCAGTTGCCAGATTACACTTGATGTATGTACATCATAGTCATGTTGTATATATTGTGAATGGATCTTGTATTCATGGATCTAATCATGCTAATGGATGTGAATATTTCATGGATTTGAAGGTTAGTCATAGTATATTTCTTGTGTGATACTTTATATGTATTTGTGTATTGAATCCACAGTTTAGTGTATTCTGATCATGATTATTTTATATGATAAAGTATTATAAAGCAGTTTCTTTAATTGATAAATAGCTAATTTATCCTAGGCTATTATCATCTTAACTTGAACAATAACTAAATAAAACTAAACCCTAAATAAACTGTAGTAATTCTATACCTCATTAAGGTAATTGTGTCAATTGTGTACAAGAATGTATGCGTATTTGTGAAAGTGCATTATTTAAGTAATTTGATCAATCCTTATTTTAAATACCTATTTTACTTGTGTGTTGTGTATAATTATAGTGTAAATAGTATCTGCATTAGTTTATACTTTGTCAATGCAGATGTAACTGGCACTATCTTAGAAGCCTAGGTGACACGGCACAGGTTTCACCAGTCTGGTATGTATTGTCTATGTGTTATTCATGAATGTATAAATGTATGTATCTATATATATGCTGACGACGAATATCTTTGTAATTATCATGTAGTATTATACTTGTCTAGTGTTATGACAGTAGACATGGTTTATGTTTAGTTTAAACTGATTATAGGGTCATAAGCATATATAATATATATATCATTGTGCAGGTTACTTCCTACATGAGTAACATTGGTTTCTTGCTAATTGAATGTCCATTAGATGTAAGGCCATTATGTATATTATAACAATGTCAATGTTCTATGTCTTGTATGCAGTATGTCTTATTATTTATACATTGTTGCAGGTCGTATTTATTCACCATTCTCTTCTAAGAGAATAAACAGCCATCAGCTCACACCCTGTAGCCGTTTGTTGTGTTTACCACCCCGACAACTACCGCTACTACACTAAGAAACTGCTTATTACTGTCTACAAACTGAAAAAGTTGGAAGAATGATGGATGATAAATAGAATCTCACCCTTGTGTCTTTTGATACCAAAGATATCAACACTCGTTGATTAAAGTGGAAAAACTCCTCGGCAAGCCTAGGTGTTTTTCCACTTTTATCAATTCGTGTTGATATATTTGATATCAAAAGACACTCGGTGAGATTCACTATTTCTTACACACCTGTGGGTGAGAAACCCATTTGAGATAACTGGTATCAAACATATGTGTGAGATCGAATTCCAGGCCCGTGATTGGCTACTCCATGGTGATGACCTGGGGTCAGATGATGACGGACTACTTTCCTGATGAGTGTAAGTCATTCATAAGTTGCTCGTGCTTCAGTCGAATGTTCACCTAAGTCTGTATTGAACAACAGGGCCCACACTCCGTCGCAGTGGTGACTCAGCATAAAACCACTGCCACAGGCTAATTTGCATATCACGTGAGCGGACTTTTCTCTTGTTTGTAAACAAACGCGCTTTTTCAGAAATCAGTGTAGAACGGACTAATATTGTTTTACATATTGTTTTGCATAACTATGTAGATATGCTACTACAACTGCGACAGTGAGTTGCATGACAATATATATTTATGCTTCAAAGTGACCGTGTCGCTAGCTCTCCGTTGGGCTTCGATGACAGCACGTTGAGCCGTACAACCAATGTAAACATAGGATAACTACGCAAATACAAGTAGATTTTTACGTATTTGCATACTTTTTCAATGAAAGTTAACCATTCTTTGACATTTGTTTATGAAAATGTGTAGACTTGTCAAACATGAAACGGATGAAAAGCATATGCAATATCTTGAATGGAGTGTGAAAGATGTGACGAATCGTCACATGGCGCTGGCCTGTGGCAGAGGTACTATGCTAGCTGGCTGCCGGTCGCATGGAACTCTGGGTAGGAGAGTGAACAGGGCCGTGCAATTAATAATAAAAATAAACAAACTCGTCCTCGTCTGCGATTTTGTTTGTTATTATTATCAGTTACATTATCTGTTGTTATGTCAACATTATCGTTTTTTCAGAGTGTAAACCCCCTGGATGCCACATCGAAACATATGTCCCTCCTCTTCAACCCTCACTTCGAAATCGAATAAAATTCAAAATATATCACGCAGACTAATACACTTCACCGTTTTGAATTCCCCCTTCTGTTTATCATTTACTATCATTTCAGGCAATTCAAATTACTGAAAGTGACTGAAAGTACATTGTAAATCTCGCCAAATCACAATTCACGGCGTTATATAAATATTTACTGTGTATTTAGAAATATAAATATCGGATATTTACTCGAATAATCAAAGTAGAAAAATAGCATATTAGCGATCACGGGTATCAATTTACTAATGATAATTCTGAAACGTGGCTGATAAGCCAAGAATCGTTTAGAATATTTTGGAAAATACGCATACACGAACGCCGAAGTGTACGTTCCGCCATATTGGATTGTGTTTACAAAATGCCGGTTATGAGAGACGCCTATGCGATCAGCTATATTTCAAACTCAGTTGCTATACATGCATCCCAGAATTCCTCATAAATTTTCGAAACAATGGATAAATGGTCTTTGTCACCAATGCAAATTATCTAGATGAAATCATGCAAAATAAATTGGGTATGATGTGTAGCATTTTTAGAGGTACTTTCGTCTAATTGTTGCATACATTGGCTCGATCACGCGTTTGAGAATATTCATGGGAAGAGTGTCGTTTCACTAATTATGGAATTACACATATATACATTACAACGATGTGGTAAATTCAACAGAATCCGTAAAAGTTTCCGTCCTGTGTGACGCCATGACTGACGCTAAATCACGCACAACGATGACGGTAGTTATCTGCATTTCTGACAAATTCTCTTTGTTACATTTGAAAACATGGTAAACAAATAACAGTACGCAGATTGTCAGAATGTTTCTGATTACCTACGTGACACATTTATGTATATACGATCCCTCAATCAACGAAAACCTCCTCTGGAAATCCCGCGTACTGTTGTCAGTGAACACGCCATTTTGTAAAAGTTGGTCACCGGTAGTGATGTCATACGGAAGTAAACATTGTTTTACATATTTGGTTATTTCTTTGAGGTGTAAACTTTCAACTTGGCATCCAGAGTGTTCTTGGTTTTTGTCTAGTTTGCATTTTCATCATCGCCTTGATAATCCACAGATAGGACGGAAACCTTTTTGTGTTGGGTGACATTATTTATGAGTAGTAAGCAGCACATAGGATGACGTCACTTATGACATTGGTGTTATGTATTAATGCGCTACTGCAATCATGAGAATAGACAAAATTCGTAGGTTCGATGCTGAAAAGTTGCGATTTTATGGTTCGTACGAAACAGATTACTGCACTCGCGCCTGTCAGATACCATTGATCTTACAACTCGTTGTAAGATCAATGGTATCTGACAGACACTCGTGTAGTAATCTCTATATATCATCATACTGTGTTTTGTAAACATGCACTAATGTGAGTTGCCACTGGTGCTCCACGAAGCAGCTATAATCTTATTTTTTGAGGTTTCACTTTCTTCCAGATATGAAGAATGAATAGATAAATTTTCCTTGTGTTCATTGAAATTCCTGCATTCTGATTAGCTGAATTGGTCACGTGTTATTGCATTCATTTCCCAATGAATGTAAAAAATTAAGCCACGCCCACCGAAGCGGAATGTCCGGGAATCCTTATACGCTCGGCGGATTCATACAGTTTGCACATCGGTTTTTCGATTCATACCTCAATGAATCGATTTTGATCTCAACTGTCGATCACTGTAGCGATTGAGAATGCAACTTGATCAAATGTTAACCAATCTTAGAAAAGAGGGGATATACACATTAGCTTCATGATAATATTCAGTGACCATCAGTGTCCCGTCATGTAAGGTGCCGCTGTTCGCGGTGCAGATTCAGATTTAGATTTATTTATTCACTCCAAACCACCCACGGGGGTACAAGAGTACAATATATAATTAACATTTGATAAATATACATAGAACAATCTCAGTGCATACATACAATGCATGTTTAAATTAACATCAGGATGAAGGGTTCTTAAAACTCATTCATGATTATAGAGATAAAATTACATAAATTGTGTTTCCTGCTGTTGTTGGAAAATAGTCTTGCCAATTTATGGGTATTGGGGAACCTAAAACTATATGGCCTGGCGTGCCAGAAACCTGTGATTGTAATGGAATTATGTGCATACACTCCCCATATCTGTACACTTTCATAATATCAAACCAGAGAAGTTGTTACTGAAGTGAGTCTATTGTACGAATTTTGCTACTGCTGCTGTCAAAGACCTTGCTTGGCAATATTCCAACAATAATCGAGTCTGGGCCAGTCCAGGCTGCCAACCAGGTCACCGAGCCTGGCCATCCAATCCATTTGGTCGCGTCTCACAACCAGCAAATTTTCCTGGCGATCTATTCTAACCAGGAAGCTCCATTTTTTCATGAAATGAGTGTCCAAACTTTTGTATTAATAGATCACTTCTGAGATAATTATTTAATAAGGCTGTTGCAGTGAAGGTGTCTTTTATGTCTAAAACCATATCCTGAAGGTTACAGTTTAACATTAGGTCAACAATGACATCTTGTGCTATCATTAACTTTTAGTCTGTATAATCTCACATATTGACTTTTTTCCTTATGAAATAGGTTTTGTTCTTCTTTTCTAGCAGGTCCTAAATTGTCAAAAGAAAAAAGTGAATTTTACCTTGTTTTCGAATTGTCTTTTCAGCTTAAGCCGAACACTTGGGCCAAACAACACAGAGATTATCATGCAGGGCACCAATTGTAATTTGTTTCCATGACAACCACGATGGACTTTGTTTGGGGAAAGCATCTATACTACTCAAAAGAAGTTAAAGAAAGCCCGATCTTTTCATTCGACTATAGTTAATCTGTCATGGCTGGTGGATATTGCAACACACATCCTTCCAAGTGTTCAAACTTGTTTTCAGTAGTATATCTTCTCAAGGAGTGAGCGAGTGAGTGTGGTAGCGCTTTAACCAACAGGTTACCCGAAGGCCTCTCTTCTCACGGAAACAAACTCTAGCATACTGCAATATTCTAACCATGGAAGGAATGAGGAATGCTCAGCAGGATGTATTTAGCTGCTGTTCATCACATTTACAGAAAAGGTTATGGTATAGAACTGGTTAAGGGCCGGAACGCCAAATCTGAATTCCAGCTAGTCCAGGGAGTGCCGAATTCATAAATCGAGAGATTCTGCTTTTGATACCGAGAGTGCCAAATGGATAGATCAGTCGTGAGTGCGGTGAACAGTGAATGCATATCAGACAAATCAGGACTTCACCAAAAGAAAACTTTCAGAAGCTCTAGAAATCCGCCGTCACACAACTGTGATCAACAGAGATTGTGTCTGTGTTTGATGTTATGTTAATTAACAGTATCAAATGTCTGTGTTAGATGGCATGTTAATTAACAGTATCAAATGTCTGTGTTAGATGTCATGTTAATTAACAGTATCAAATGTCTGTTAGATGTTATGTTAATCAACAGTATCAAATGTCTGTGTTAGATGTTATGTTAATTAACAGTATCAAATGTCTGTGTTAGATGTTATGTTAATTAACAGTATCAAATGTCCATGGTAGATGTCATGTTAATTAACAGTATCAAATGTCCATGGTAGATGTTATGTTAATCAACAGTATCAAATGTCTGTGTTAGATGTTATGTTAATTAACAGTATCAAATGTCCGTGTTAGATGTTATGTTAATCAACAGTATCAAATGTCTGTGGTAGATGTCATGTTAATTAACAGTATCAAATGTCTGTGGTAGATGTTATTTTAATTAACAGTGTCAAATGTCTGTGGTAGATGTTATTTTAATAAACAGTATCAATTGTCTGTGGTAGTAATATTCAACAGGGTTCAAAAAGTACATGTTTAATTTCCACTTAATTAAAACAGTGTTCCACTACCAGACATGTACTTAGCTCAAGGGGTAGAATAGGTCTTCAGCAACCCATGCTTGCCATAAAAGGCAACTTTACTTATCGTAAAAGGCGACTAACGGGATCGGGTGGTCAGACTCACTTACTTGGTTGATGCATGTCATTGTATCCCATTTGCGTGGAACGATGCTCATGATGTCAGTCACTGGATTGTCTGGCCCAGACTTGATTATTTACAGACCACCACCATATAGCTGGAATATTGCTGAGTGCGGCGTTAAACAACAAACAAACAAACTTTGCTCAAGACAGACCACACAGCTTAGTGTGCAGTTAACACCTTACTCTCACTTAGGACATTGTCAGCAAAATAAAACATTCCATGAATACACGAAATATGATTTTTAATAAAATAAAAAGCACACCATATTTCTTAAAAGAAGGACAATGACGAAAGGACATTTACACACAGTGTCATTACAATGTCTTCAACACATAAAATCTCATTAAATTCAGATCTTTTATTCCCATATGATACCACTCTGCATTAAGATCTGAAGACACTGCCATAGGAGATCACATCAGGTGAAGCCTGAGCGACCTTTGACTGCCCAATCTAAATGAATGATGCACTGGTTCTTGAGCCAATCAGATCTCAGCTTTCTTAAACAATTTGGCTTCAATTCTCTACTCTTCCATTCAGAAATTATAATGTACTGGTTGAGCCAGCATTGTGTTCATTCAGGAAAGGTCATTAAGTGAGTGAGTGAATGTGTTTTTATGCTGCTTTTAGCATTATTCCAGCAATATCATTGCAGGGACACCAGAAATGGGCCTCATACATGTTACCCATGAGGGGAATCAAACCTAGGTCTTCGGCATGGTGAGCGAATGCTTTAACCACAAGGCTACCCCACCACTCTGAAAGGTCATTAAAGCTTACATGTGAGATACAGAAATCTTATATGTTGGTCTGAACGCTTTGCTCACAATCAACACTGATTGGCTGATCAGACAGTTGGATATGTCAGAAGGAGGTGTCATCCGATCTTCATGCTGAGGGGTATCATATCTGAGTAAAAGATCTCAATATAATGAGCTTGACAATACATACACCTTAAAACACACTCAGCTGCTTTTGACAGGAAAAACACTTCCTGCAAAAAATGCCAACTTTGTTGAGAAATTGTTAAAGTTGTATCCTCAAACATGTCAATACCCAAAGAAAGTAAATAAATATATACTTAATATGTGATCTATTTGAATTAATTTCAAAGCAGTTGCATAATGTGATTTGAAAACTCTAAATTAATGTTATGTTCAAAGGAAGTTGACTGATGCATGAACATGGGTTGATTAAGGATGGACATGTGATTCATGGAATGTTTAGTTTGTCCACTCCATGGCAATAAGTGACCGTAGTATAAACATCTTGCTGTGAGGCATCACATTGTGACTTCATATGTTTAGTTTGTTTGTTTCTTTAACATCACACTCAGCAATATTCCAGCTATATGATGGCGGTCTGTAAATAATTGAGTATGGACAAGACAATCCAGTGATTGACATCATGAGCATCGATCCACGCAACTGGGATATGATGACATGCATCAACCAAGTCAGCGGCTGACCACCTGATCCCGGTAGTCGCCTCTTTCGACAAACATAGTCGCCTTTAACAACAAGCATATGAGGTGATTTTATTCTAACATTCAAACATGAAGTACTGGCATTTAAATCAATGATTTACAATTGTCAAATAGGATTTTGGGACACCCAACAAATGTTTTGGACAGACCTGTTATTGTCACATGATATTCTCACCTGCATGTTCTCAAAGTCTTGTCTAATGATTGAATATTGACATGTGAGTAGGCAAATGAGATGGATTTCATGCCACTCAATAAAGAATAATTTAGTTGCAAATATTAATGGAGAATGATTAAAATACTGACATTGTGTAAACTTCTCCTGGATTTAAGATCAGTCTGTGTCTTAAATTCTACCAGTGTGTAATTGATTCACATCAAGACATACTAAGACACTGGATGATGATGTGAATTAAGGACAATTAACATGAAATCATTACTCATGAAAGTAAAGAATCTATTGTCAGCAAATTTTATGAACATCATTATATTACAATATATAATAAAATATACACACAGTAACAAACTCTGTAAGACAAAGATGTGTTAAAAAACATGTAACACACGTGGAAAATGTACAACTCTTGAAATAAAATAAAAAATCCCTATGCTGTGGAATAGAGCTAGCTGGAGCTGGCTCACTTGCTTTTGTATGCGTTTCTAGATTATCATTTTTTTCATAAAATAAATATATTCCACAGTCATGGTGCAGGACTAACAGTGGGGAGATGCTTGAGATTGGGAGACAGGCAGCAGAAGCAAGTTCCCACTGTGTATAAACAAAGAGGTCATTCCAGCCATCATAGTCCCCTTGCCCTACTCAGTAGATTCCAAATCTCATGTGCCCCTGTCACTTACATTTTGATAAACTATTAGCAACAACTTGAAGCAAATTCCACCGTTCTCGGTCTTTAAGTATTATTTTGCAATGTAGATATACATTTTGGTTGTGAAATTGAGACATGAATATGTTTATCAAAGGGAGAGTAAGAACCAATTACAACTCTCTCACAGGCCTATGGTGTCTAATAAAGAAACTCAAGCCAGTCAGCGTTTAATTTGGGTTCATCACATTTTTCCTTCAAACAAACTATGAGTTGTGAATGTAAAGAAATGGTGGAGCATTGTTTGTGACCAACCATGAGACAAGGGACCTTATGGGTAAATAATCCCATTTTAACTTCTTATTTCACTTTAAAACTACAGTATCTGAGGTCCACAAAAATAAAATTCATAAGCTTCAATTCATATTTATTACAGAAATACATATCATCAAATATATGGACTCATTTTCTGCAAAGTCCCATTTTCAGACTTATGACTGTTTATGGAATAATTTCAGGTCTTAGATATGATGTCTGATTAGTTGAAAGTAGACATATATGCTGGAATGCTTTGAAATCATGTTTTAATTACATTACGAAGACACAAGAGAAAAATACGATATTGTTTTAGTCTGCACACATGGTGCTTTTTACGGAAGTAAGCTGACGTCAAACGTCTTTCTTTATGTCGTCACTGCATAATTGTATCCTAGCACCCATGAGGTTACTTTTCTCCTGGTTAGTCACATTTATTGTTTTACTGTCATGAATATATCAACACCTGAGCAAGTTACAGCCTCATACACAATTGCACTTATGGTGTGGTTGATTCACCTCCCATTATGCCAGCGGTACGACCGTAGCCAGGAAGATCCCCGTGGGGTTGATGGTCAGAGTAAAGGTTTCGGTGGGTTTAAACGCCCCTACATGGATGTTATCGAAGGTCTCGGTGATGTTGACACCATTAGGGCTGAGCGCACCTATCTGTTTTGGGTTCAGAGTTATCTTTGCTGGCTCTCCCTGGTTGTCTGTGTTGAGAATGGCAACGGCCAATGTTCCATTTACTGCCAGAGGTTTCAGCCATACCTGAATCGTACTAGCCTGAAACAGAAACAGGGAGTGAGTGAGGTGTTATGACTCAGTTAGCAATATTTCCACAATGACCACTAATACACACAATGTACAAAAGTGCAAGTAGAGAGGTAGAGAGAGAGTGAGGGGGGGGAAGAGAGGTAGGGAGAGAGGGGAGCGAAGGAGGGGTGTTAGCATGTGGTTAGCAACATTACAGCAGTGCTTTGTAAGAGTGAGGGAGTGAGTTGGGTTTAACACCGCTTTTAACAGTATTACAGTTATATCGCAGCATGTCAGCTTAATATGGGAGGAAAGCCCAAAGTGATGCAGGTCTCAGACGTTTACCACTTGTCGAAACCTACGAGCACGGGCATGGTGCTGACAAACCGAGAAACATAATCGGTGTGAACCGGAATTCGAACCCACAATCGTAGGTTTCTGGCATGCCCAAGGGACGCAATTCTGCACAGTGAATCGTGGCGCCTTAGATGAGTGAGACACACCTGCCCCCTGTTTTGTAAGGGAACACTAATACACACAATGTTCAATCTTTCGGCCACATCATACAAGCAAACACCCCATGACCAGCACCTCCTCAAGTCTCACCTTGTACAGTTGGGTTGCCTGGGCACCCAGAGGGTCCTGGTTGATGGCAATGACTCTCTTGTTCTGCAAGATGGCCTTGAACTCTGGTTTAATTTTGCGAAGGTCAGTCGAGATGAACAGCGGCGACGCCATCATGGCCCACATTCCAAACTGCACCTTCTGCTGGTCGTAACTCAAGCCGAAATCTCCAACGAGGAGCTGGAAGAAAACACCAGTCATAATGTACTTCACATCAGCAAGTTGGTACAGAGAAGACAAGCATTCACTCATTGTTTACAGTCGGGACTCAGAGAGTAGTGCCTTCCTCAATATTTTACACAGAATCAATAAGACAATGTTATTAGTTAGGCATTGAAAAACAAATGCGAGTTTGCTCCTAAGTTTGATAGGGTGAAATTTAGAACACAAAAACATAAAGAAATCTTCTGGTGGAACTGTAAACATGATAAAGTGTATGCACACACGATAATTTTGTTTTCATCTCGGTCCCATATACCCAAAACATGTTTATCGGCATGACAACACGAACACAGAATTAATTTTTTATACAGATTGATTAATTCTTGGCAGAAGTCAGATGAGGATGTTCAGTTGTCCAACTAGAAAGGCCTGGTTTGCATTAAATATGGAAGCATCCCCATCTTCCCCTTGTCCTGAAAGAACAATGACCCCCCAACCAAGCCACACTACACATTGTATTGAAGGTGTTATGCCCTGCAGGTAGCAGCAGTACCTCATCAGGGTCATTAAATCCACCAGGGCCTGCGATACCGGCAAAGTTGCCTTTGTTTTCGCCGTAGTAGTTGATGATTTTGAGGGCACTGTCCCAGGAGTCCTGGATGTCATCGTAGTTGCGCCAGATGTTGCAGTGTTCTTTGATGGCAGTGTAGTTGGGCTGCACAGATAGGAGACAAAATGGATTTCAAATTGTTCTGTAACCATAGCAATTGTAGTCCTATAACTAGTGCAACACCAATGACTTTGATATATATATTGGACAGCAACAATCACTGACAATATTGAGTACTACAAACACTACAAATATCATATTGCAATATATTACATATGACACTTATTTTTCTACAGAATTAATATGTATCTAAATATGTTGGTAGTTGCAAAATCGTTATCTATATCTTAGGGATTTTTAAACACAGTGGCCGAGGTAGGAAACTCGACCCCTACATGCTGTTAGAGGTGAGGTGGAATGGGGTTTAACCTTGCTTCAAAATTATTGCACTAATACAGCGATGTGCAAGCATGTGTGTGCATTTGTGTGTGTCTTATTATACTAGTCTGAACTAATCCGATTTTCTTGTGCTAGCCAACTGAGATAGTATGCCACAGTTTAACATGAATACCCCATTCGGACACAGTATACTGACTGAGCAGATCAGTCCTTTTTTTAGAACCTTAATGGTGTTAATTCTAATGAGATTTTATTCCAAAGTAAAGGCTTGGACATACTCAAAGGTAAATGGTTTGGCAAAAAGATGATATAATACTTCCAAGACATTAAAAAATTTGCACTCTGACATTGTTTGTGAAGGATGGGTGCCAAAAAGCACTAGTTGGGGAGGGGAGGGGAGATCCATTATCATAGTAAGTTTTTCAAAACCTATAAATCAAGAATTTCAAAGAAGAAATATATATCACAACAACAGCTTGAAAGGTCACCATCTCAATATTATTGCAAGAATTAACATGGTGGTCTAGTGGAAGAGCATCACCCTGGAGAGTGAAAGGTCCGGGGTTTGATCCCTGGCTGCGTCATACCAAAGGACGTTAAAAGAAGGTACTTGTTGTTACCCTGTCTTGCACCCGGCATTAAGGGGCTGAAACAAGGACTGGTCGGCTTGGAGTCAGTATACTGTGTCTGAGTGGGGTATTCATGTTAAACTGAGGCATGGTATCTCAGGGTGCTAGCACTATAAATCAGCATCATTCCAGACTAGTACAAGCAGCCACACACACACATATCGCTATATAGGTGCAATAATCTATTAGACCCCATTTCACCTCACCTCACCTCTTATCACAATAGTAGTTTGGTGTCATGCAGCAAGATCACAGGTGAAGTGTGTACATGTGGAGTTACCTATTTCAAATTAGGATCATAGTGAGCATAGTGAAAATGAAACTGGTCAATTTCCTTTAAATAGCTTCATTAAAAATTATTAAAAGTTAAAATGACAGTGAGTGAGTTGGCCTTAACCATGTTAACCCTGCCAGTATTTCTGGAAAGCATGTGAGTGAGTTAAAATTAAATGGCGCACGGCAATATAGTGGTCACATTGTGACAGACCCAAGGAATGCATGCATCTGCTATTAACCATTTGGTGAAACCCAAAAGTACAGGTATCATGCTGACAAATCAAGAAACAGAATCAGGGCAAATCTATGATCTGAACCAATGACATTATGATTCTCCTGGGAGATGCTACACAGTGGGCACCAGGGATCCAGAAATATTTTTTTGTCAATTGGACATTTGCATTTTGGTCACGCCCACCTCATATCTGAGGTGCTGGAAGTATGATTTGATTGGTTGGTTTGTTGTTTAACGCCACACTCAGCAATATTCCAGCTATATGACGGCGGTCTGTATATAATCGAGTCTGGACCAGACAATCCAGTGATTGACAACATGAGCATCGGTCCGTGCAATTGGGATCGATGACATGCATCAACCAAGTCAGCGAGCCTGACACCCCGATCCCGTTAGTCGCCTTTTACGACAAGCGTAGTCACCTTTTACGGCAAGCATGGGTTGCTGCAGACCTATTCTACCCCAGAATCTTCACGGGTGGCTGGAAGTATGAACAAAAAGAATAAACTCAAGTATCACTTTCATAACATACATACTGTTCCCTCGCTATTACGCCCTTCAATACCTCAGTAAAAGTTCCATTCAGAGATCCAGAAATATTTTTTGGCCAATCGGACATATGTATTTTGGTCACACCCACCTCATATATGAGGTGCTGGATGTATGAACAAAAAGAATAAACTCAAGTGTCACTTTCATAACATACCTAGTGTTCCCTCGCTATTCCGCCCTTTGGTTAGAGTGTGCGGTAACAATTGGCTCCCAAAATGTTCTTACATTTTTAATGAACTCAAGGTTTACACTGACACGATGTATATCCCCCTCTTAAAAAACATTATCAGCTGATCGCCACAAACACGTAACACCGGAAATAGTAGTCAACAAACCAAAACTGAAATACGCAATCCCATTATTATACTATCTGGTTATTAAATCGTGTTCATTGTATATCTGGACTTATGTTTGTGAGATATTTTATCAATTTTATTCAAAATTTCATTCAATATTGCTTACAATAATTTTGGTGAAATCGTGTGAAGTGTTCCGTAGATCGCACAATTCACTGTTATTTATAGCAACCACAGTCAGATTACCGCTATTGATGCCTTGAAACAAACTTTAGTTGCCGGAGAATGGATTAATATATCATAAATGCCACTGACCACCCATGTCCCCTCATAGCTAAACCTTAAGAGCAATGCCCTGTCATAACAAAGCGGTTTATTAACTTTTTTTATGAAATAAAATGCTGTATGTTTTATGATATGACGTTAAGCTAGTATTCTTAGCATCTTAGCTGAAGACAAGTGGGTTATTAACTGGAAATATGCCTTGAGAGCTTTCAGACACACATTTCACATTGTACGCTGACCCATGAATATGCCAGAAGACATCATTAACCTCTAGGATAGCCTACTGACGTCATGAAATTCATCAATAGCATGTTCTTGTCTAAGCAAGAGTGAGTGAGTTGGGTTTAACGCCGCTTTTAACAGTATTCCAGTTATATCGCGGCATGTCAGCTTAATGTGGGAGGAAAGCCTGCAGGTTTCAGATGTTTACCATTTTGGTGAAACCCACGGGCACAGGTATCAAACTGACAAACCTAGAAACATAAGCCTAGTGCTTAAAGCGTTTGCTCGTCATGCCAAGGACCTGGGTTTGATTCCCGACATGGGTACAACGTGTGAAGTCCATTTCTGGTGTCCCCGCTTTGATATTGCTAGAATATTGCAAAAAGCGGGGTAAAACCATACTCTCTCACTCAAGCCCACAATCACAGGTAATTGGCCTTAGATGACTGGGACAGCCGTACTCCCCTCTCAAGAAGAGTGTGACTAGATATAACATCTTGGTCACTGAAGTCACTGATATGTTATCAGGCAAGTTATAGGAGTTATCAAACACCAAGAAACCACACAGGCTTGACTTGACTTCAAGAACAACACTCAACGGTTGTTCACTCATGATCTAGATAACACCTTGATAACACCTAGATAACACCAGGCTATGAACCCTGTTAATGGTGCTCCACAAAGTACCTGACAGGACAATACTACTGATACTGTGTCATTGTCTCTTGAGGCCATCTACCCAGACCTCAGTAACATAGTGAGTGAGTGAGTGAGTTTGGATCACTACCATTTTATACCATTTATGTCACGGCCTGTCAGCTTAATGTGGTAGGAAGGCACAAAGTGGTCTCAGACGGTTCCAGTCTCATTAAAACCAGATCTTTTACTCCAATATGATATCTCGGTGTGTGTGATGATCAAAAGACATGTTCATAGAAGATCTCGTCAGATGAATCCTAGATGAACTTTGACCTCCTGATCTAAATGATTGAGTGAATATGGATTTACACCGCTTTTAGTAATATTCCAGTAATATCATCCGACACCAGAATTTCATATATTGCACCCATATGGGAATCAAACCCGTGTCTTCGGCATGACGAGCGAACACTTTAACCACTAGGCTACCCCACCGCCCCTGATCTATATGAAGGTTGTATGGATACATGAGGCTATCAGATTTCAGCTTTCTAAAATGTCCCAGCTTCATTTACTTACAACCTCGATTCGGAAATTTGGATTTTTTACAAAAACGTGAGTGAGTGAGTTGGGTTTAACGCCGCTTTTAACAGTATTCCAGTTATATTACGGTGTGTCAGCTTCATGTGGGAGAAAAGCTTTTACAAAAGAAAATCCATTGAGAACACGTACTTCAAACCTTTCAGGTTCAGACGCAGCGGTGTTCAGAAGCTACATTATGTAGTAAATATCCACAATAATATAATAGCATGGCCTTAATAATCTACATTCAGAAATAGTCATTTTAGTTTTCAAGATACAGAAATCAGATATGCTGGTCTGAATGCATTGCTCACTTGTACCAAGACTCGACACTGATGACCTGATCCGAAAGCACACCTGATGCCACCACCTATGGAGGCATCCTACTGTCTTCATGCAAAGAGGTATTGTATCAGAGCTGAGGTGAAATGGGGTTTAATGTCGCGTCGAAGATTATTGCACTTTTATAGCAACGTGCATGCATGTGTGTGTGGCTGCTTGTACTACTCCGGAATAATGCCTATTTTATAGTCCTAGCCCACTGAGATACCATGTCGCAGTTTAACGTAAATACCCCACTCAGGCACTGCATACTGACTCCAACTAGATCTGTCCTTGTTTTTAAACCCTTAATGCAAAGCACCAGACAGGGTTACTACTAGGGCTGGGACAAGTCCAAATCTACGACCCGGGTCCCCTCCCCCTATTACCAAACCCTACCTGGGTACCCACTGAAGGTCTCAAGAGTTGGGAATTTTTTACCACAAAAACTATTTAGATACATGTATCAAACGATCAGATGATGTGTACACTGAAGTTGACTGAAGTTTTATCTTTACTCAAACATATACAAGTCAATGGAATGTGTGTATTGTCAGAGAGAATTGCGAACATTAAATACAGACATGACAGAACGACAACTTTTATTCCTGGAGCAAGTGAACCAGTGGTCAATAGTGTGAGCACAGACCCAGCATGGAGTATACTGACTATATCTTGTCCTCCAAGTGCTGTCTACACTCTGGACACCTACAGCATGGTCAGTGGATAAGCAGAAGAAAAGAAATTTATCGTTGCACCTACATTATTTCAGCCATATAGTGACTGTTAGCAGAAGGATTAAATATCAGTAACTTTAGCTAAAGCAGAAGCAGAAAAAGCAAACTAGTGCTCAAGTACTTAGCTAAATGTTGAATTATCAAAAGCTTATGAAGAGAGATATTGCCAATTGGTATGTAGACACACAGGCACATAGGTCCCTATATACATGATATAAGCTGAGTGAGATATATAGATATCTTATAGATTGGTTGAATCTAAATGTAACTTCCTCCACTCCAAGTATTGATGACGCACAATGATATTTTGTTTACACAGTCATATCAAGCACATACATGGAAAGTACAGTACATGTATTTTGATAACATAAAGCTGATGTCTGCCTTCTAAGCAGACATTATTGTTACAATATTGCAACGTCTGCAGATATTCTGCAAGTGTTGACCTAATAAGCATAATGAAATTTAAGGCAAGTAGCCCATATCTGAACCAATCAGTGCATAAGACTTAAGAGTGAGTGAGTGAGTATGGTTTTACGCCGCTCTTAGCAATATTCCAGCAATATCACGGCGGGGACACCAGAAATGGGCTTCACACATTGTACCCATGTCGGGATTCGAACCCCGGTCTTCGGCGTGACGGGCAAACGCTTTAACCACTGGGCTACCCGACCGCCCCACCAAGACTTAGAAATCACTGATACAGTATGGAGTGATGGAGTTTGAATGAACAGTATTGTTGGCCTTCTTCACAACATCAATTTCTCCAACATGTGATCCAACTTCCATGAAATCCAAAGCATGTAGTTTCAAATAAGGCCTATTCAAATGAAATAGGTCAGTTCACCAACAAAGATTGGAAGGTTCCAAGTGTCCAAAGTGTGTAAAGACAAACAAACCCATAATAATGCCCTGGAATCCTAACACGGTGACCAGAATATCGCAAGAAGACAATCAAACACATAATAATGCCCTGGAATTCTAACACGGTCACCAGACTAACACAAGAAGACAATCGAACACATAATAATGCCCTGGAATTCTAACACTGTAGCCACATATAGCATGAAGACAATCAAACACATAATAATGCCCTGGAATCCTAACACGGTAACCAGAATATAGCACGAAGACAATCAAACACATGATAATGCCCTGGAATCCTAACACTGTACCAAATATAGCATGAAGACAATCAAACACATGATAATGCCCTGGAATTCTAACACTGTAGCCAAATATAGCATGAAGACAATCAAACCCATAATAATGCCCTGGAATCCTAACACTGTACCAAATATAGCATGAAGACAATCAAACACATAATAATGCCCTGGAATCCTAACACTGTACCAAATATAGCATGAAGACAATCAAACCCATAATAATGCCCTGGAATCCTAACACTGTACCAAATATAGCACAAAGACAATCAAACACATGATAATGCCCTGGAATTCTAACACTGTAGCCAAATATAGCATGAAGACATTCAAACCCATAATAATGCCCTGGAATCCTAACACGGTGACCAGAATATCGCAAGAAGACAATCAAACACATAATAATGCCCTGGAATTCTAACACGGTCACCAGACTAACACAAGAAGACAATCGAACACATAATAATGCCCTGGAATTCTAACACTGTAGCCACATATAGCATGAAGACAATCAAACACATAATAATGCCCTGGAATCCTAACACGGTAACCAGAATATAGCACGAAGACAATCAAACACATGATAATGCCCTGGAATCCTAACACTGTACCAAATATAGCATGAAGACAATCAAACACATGATAATGCCCTGGAATTCTAACACTGTAGCCAAATATAGCATGGAGACATTCAAACCCATAATAATGCCCTGGAATCCTAACACGGTGACCAGAATATCGCAAGAAGACAATCAAACACATAATAATGCCCTGGAATTCTAACACGGTCACCAGACTAACACAAGAAGACAATCAAACACATAATAATGCCCTGGAATTCTAACACTGTAGCCACATATAGCATGAAGACAATCAAACACATAATAATGCCCTGGAATTCTAACACGGTCACCAGAATATAGCACAAAGACAATCAAACCCATAATAATGCCCTGGAATTCTAGCACTGTAGCTTAGTATAGCATGAAGACAATCAAACACATAATAATGCCCTGGAATTCTAACACGGTCACCAGAATATCGCAAGAAGACAATCAAGCCTGGGAAAATCCAACCACAACTGTATTAGCACAATTAGCCTGTTAGTTGCCACACAAAAGAATAGTAAGTCTTTGATAGGCTCTACAAGTTGAAAGATGAAGTCATGGGACATTTATGGATAACAATTTAACTACTTTTAACTTCTTTAAATTGTTGTTTGTAATATTTCAGGACTACTTATTGCCCCTTGATCACCTGATGAAGTAGCCTGAACATTGTTTCAAATAATATTGAAGTTGGTACCCATAAAAGTTCCATGACTTCATAAATGAATATTGATTATGCAACATTATTCTACCCACTACAGCGGCCATGTTAAACAGGCATGTCTTGGTCAGGTAAAAGCAGTTGTGGACCAATGTAACCACAATGTCATCAAGGCATGATGACACACAAGCAGCCAGGTCAAGCATTGATGCCCATTAGAAAGCTATGGCAGCTCTCACAATAAGCTGAGGATCGGATCCAGGAGTAGCAGCTACTAACTCTTGCCCAGAATCCCCACAGGGTGCACACAAGAGGAAAAGGTGAGAGGTTGCCAAATGCACGGCTACTAACCACTTTTTTGAGAGTGCCAATAATGTAAGCAGGCCAACTACAGGAGAACAGAAAAGGTCGTCCGGTCTTGTTGAGAAAAAACTCCATCAAAGGATAGCCTATAGAACAGACAGGAAACAATACCCTTAACTACAGGAATGAACAGTTTTCACAGTAACTGAGCAGTTTCAAACGAACTCCCTCAGTGCAACACTGTCATTATAAGTGCAAGAGTGTTCATCCAATCAGGGTATTAAAGAACAATGGTTTTGCAGTTTGAATCTTCAAAACAGTTAATATTCTGTGACTGAAAACATAAAACAAACGGTGATTAGAAGGAGTTTTTCTTCACAGATTCAGCTTATCAGGACATGGATTGGGAGTGTACTCCCCTGAGACACACCTTGAAAATAATTTGATAAAGCTATCTAGGTTTTTTTACGGTAAGACAGCTCACTGGAAACGTGTACACTAAATACTGAGAAATAAGCCATGAGTTTCGTACAAAGAAAAATTCAGAAATCCTGCATGAATTAATGCTCAACAATAGAAAAGAATGATATCCATCATTAATGAAGTGAAACAAGGCCTTTGAGTATAGGTTTCATGTTGTGGTGTTGGTACCTCAGTCAGGTTTTATCCAACACTGGTACAGAGTATCAAACCTTTTCTTTGGAACCTTTGTGTGATACGGATTGAATATTGATAAAGTGTGTAGAACCACACCCACTCACTCACTCACAGACTTGTTCACTCTTCATGGTTCAGACTGGACAGAAGCCAAACTTTTTCTCAAGATATACACTATCCATCAGACTTCAAAACATCAATACAGTATCCAACAGACTTCAAAACAACATCAATAAAACCTACCTACAAACTAAACAACGGCTACACATAACACCAGAAACCCAGTGTCAATAAGTCATGGACACAATACATGATGATAACATCATGACTCTCTTCCCAAGAAGGGAAGGATGGGGCACTGATCCATCATGTTACTTGCCAACAACATATGTGATAAATCATTATTCATCAGTTTCCTTTCTGTGGCAAAGTAAGTTCTGACAAGTTCATACCCTTACCTTTCCTAACAGCCAGTAGTGTTAACCCATTGACCACAAACCTCCTCAATACAGGACCCCTTGACCACAAACCTAAATACAGGACCCCTTGACCACAAACCTCCTAAATACTGGACCCCTTGACCACAAACCTAAATACAGGACCTCTTGACCACAAACCTAAATACAGGACTCCTTGACCACAAACCTAAATACAGGACCCCTTGACCACAAACCTAAATACAGGACTCCTTGACCACAAACCTAAATACAGGACTCCTTGACCACAAACCTAAATACAGGGCCCCTTGACCACAAACCTAATTACAGGACCCCTTGACCACAAACCTAAATACAGGACTCCTTGACCACAAACCTAAATACAGGACTCCTTGACCACAAACCTGAATACAGGACCCCTTGACCACAAATCTCCTAAATACAGGACCCCTTGACCACAAACCTGAATACAGGACTCCTTGACCACAAATCTCCCGAATACAGGACTCCTTGACCACAAACCTAAATACAGGACCCCTTGACCACAAACCTAAATACAGGACCCCTTGACCACAAACCTAAATACAGGACCCCTTGACCACAAACCTAAATACAGGACCCCTTGACCACAAACCTCCTAAATACAGGACTCCTTCACCTCAGCCTCCTAAATACAGGACCCCTTGACCACAAACCTAAATACAGGACCCCTTGACCACAAACCTGAATACAGGACTCCTTGACCACAAATCTCCTGAATACAGGACTCCTTGACCACAAACCTAAATACAGGACCCCTTGACCACAAACCTCCTAAATACAGGATCCCTTGACCATAAACCTAAATACAGGACCCCTTGACCACAAACCTCCTAAATACAGGACCCCTTGACCACAAACCTCCTAAATGCAGGACCCTTTCACCACAAACCCTGAAGACATCACATTAGCAAATGCAACGCCTTAAAGAAACACATAACCTCTTGACCACATAACTCATGAACAAGGAGCAGTAGTAGACAACATCCCATGCAGATCATGCAACAAGCATCAGCACCCAGCCAAGCCTCAACCAGGCCCACCTTGATTCCTACAGCTCTCTGGTACCCGGGCCACTCACAAGAGAACAGCATTGGTCGTGTGGTCAGATTCAGGAACTTGCTCATCGTGGAGTAACCTGAGGCATGAGGTAATGTCAGTGGATCCCAGTTGGGTTTAACTATAGTTGCTACTGCAGCAGTTATCACATGCGCCTGTCTGTACACCAACAAGAACAGAAACACATTTTGTCCAAAGACAAGAGGAAAACAAGAGGAATGCATGCAAATATTGAAGACACACGAGGGAGACTATGTTCACCTCTTCTTGGTGTACAAAACTATTGTTTTTAAACGTGTTTCCACATTTCACATAGTGCATGTATTGATAGCTTAACCTAGAATGTCAAGACATTACGGTTGTTGTTTCTTTTTCTATTCTTCAATATAAAGGCATGTACTATACATGACCATATGTGACCTATAACTCTATGCTGTCAACCTGATGCTTCTGAATATCTGCTGCAAACATTCCTTCATCTTTGGACAACACATGTCTGTGTCTAAGTCAGACACATGTACAAGGTTACAGCACCTTTCACAACATCTCCATATGTGGCTGTTTTCTGAAAGAGAGTGTCATTAGAGATCAAGCTCCTCACAGCGATATCCCGTTCGCAGAGCTCTCTATACTATCGCTGCCACCAGACAAAGCTCCCCACTGTGATAAGTGGCAACAACCATGCTTGGAGTTGAACTCGCAACCGACTGATCATTATGTTTACAAACGAGTGAAGATTGCCGTGACAAAGAATACTCTAACATCTGCTAAATTATTTTCATTGTTTGTCAATTTGGGTTTCTGTTTCATTACAACTATCATGTAATTGGTTTTAGAATGTAAGAATGTACATGATGTAAGGGTTCATTGATTATCCCTTGTCTGTAATCTCGAACCAAAATGTTTAAACAATCAAAATGGTAAATTTATCTGGGAAATATGGTCAGTAAACCTTTTCAAAATTAACCAGGATGACATTCCCAAAGTCATAAATGAAATTTGTAATGTTACAACATTTGGGGTTAGAGGGCAAATTTCAAGAGTCTTGTAACGGCTGTGCCCACACTGGTGGCAGCGATGTGACCGAGGGTGTAACGAAGGTGTCACGCGCTGGGAAGGAGCTTGATTAGGGATGTAGCATGGGAGGCAATTCCAACCTGGTTACTATAGAGCGGCCACTCGCAGGAGAAGAGCATGGGTCGGTTGGTCATGTTCAGGAACATACTCATCAACGGATACCCTGTGGTGGCCAAACATAAGCAGGATAAACATTGGGTTATTTCAAAGGCACCAATAAAAAAAGCATTTGTTTCGGGGGCCCCACCTGACCTCCAACTAGCTGGCTGAAAAAATGTGTGTGGCCAGCTTTAATTTTTAATTTGCTTGAACAAACAAATATGCCCACTCCAAATCAGCATTTGTCTGTCAGTGGGGTTAGGTACTGACCATTTTATTCTCCATTACTTCTTCCTGAGGCAAAGGCTCTCCTCCTTTCAGACAAAGAAATTTTATGTTTTTGATTGCTGACTGAAAACTATTTTGTCTCAAAGAAAAATCAAAAGCCCCGCAGTCAGCTTCCTGAGTCAAGGGAGTTAAAGTCCAATTTCCACCCTTGTCCAACTAGGCTGGAATTTTATGGCTCCATCACAGAGCTACCAGTAGCTATTATGAGTTATGTCCGTTCTACGTTCCTCCTAATGACTTATCAGATTCCACCTATGATATGACTTACATTTGATTCTGAGAAAATGGATTCCACATAGTCTAGACGATCTGATCAATAATCAAGTTCTAGATTGTAATGAAACAGGTCTTACCTCAAGAAGTGCATCAAATTCCTTGAGCACCTTGACCAAAAACATAAAACAGATTTGGAAAATATCTGTCAACACCCAGTTGACGATTTTCAACCGAACGAAATCTCACAGCAGTTTACGAAAAAAGAATGTTGATTTTGTTACGTAATTTTGATGAGACTGTCCATAGACTCGTTAGTCCTGCCAAAACATTACTCTAAAATTGTATTCTAGTTCGGCAAGGGTGGAAACTGGACTTTTGTAGCCAAATTAACTCCCTCGCCTTGGGAAGATGACTCTGGGCTTGGGATTTTTCTTTGAGACAAAATAGTTTTGTCAGCAATCAAAAACATAGAATTCTTTTTTTCTGAATGGAGGAGCCTTAAACTAATTACTCATCCGCTAAACATTATTTGTCAGAAAGCTCAGGATGTCCAGTGAAGGCTTCCTTTCCAACTTTTTGTAAAGCCTGATGACAAATTATTTATTTCCAGCATTTTGGGGAAATGTTTTCTTAAATAAATCCCAGAAACCCCTCATAATATAAACTAGTCATCCCCTTAATCCTGACCTACTTACCTTACTTCCTCAAATTCACATCACTGTTCACGTTCTCCAAAACGAGAGATTTATTAGATGGCCCAAGGTTTGACGAGGGTCCTTTCAGTCCCTTTGACTTGACCACCAAGTCACAAAATGGCTTGATTGATCAGCAATATTCCAGCCACAGGTAGCTCATCCTGAATGATCCATTGTACCAGTAATATATTTACATATTCTATTTTGATAAAAACACTGGACCCATAGCTTCTTATTGAGTATGTTATGACACAATGTCTAAAACAGCCAACCAATCATATTACACCGTTCTCTCCTGATTGAAACAAGGAGCCATATCAGCAGTACTTCCCTGGCCTTGTGTTTCTTCTCAAATACATCTGGTAATGTCTTGCAGCATAATTACTTCACTCTCACTGTTACCGTATTCAACATTAAGCGCCCCTGCTCTAATAAGTGCCCATGGCAATAGTTGCTAATATATTGGCTAGTGAACAATCCCAATTAGCACCCCTTCCGATTCATCAATATACACAAGACTTATTTATTCATGTATAATACACATTCGTGTGTTATATGCACCCTTAATTATGGGCAATTAAATTCTTGAAAAATATATCTGTCATATATAAACATTTCAGGCTGTCAGCATAAACTATGAAATTTATCTTACAACTCTTTCTTTTCACCAAAATAATATTCTAATAAGAGCCCCCTATTTCTAATTTTGAGAGCGCCCTGAGCACCCTGTCGAATACGACAATACTCATGAAAACATCATTCCAGCTAAAAGTTGATTTAAAAGTCTCTTTTTTCATTAAATATACCTTAATGACCAAGGACATGTTTGTAAAAGGCAGCAATTTTGAATATGGATGTATGCCAGAAGACTCATTTTGATTGGTGTTAATGTCTAGTGTGAGAATTTCTGCATTAAGTTAAGTGCTAAGAGATCTGGAGAGTGTGATTTCACTTCCAAAACAAAGCTATGGCTGACAATGGGTCTAGGGTTCATATCTTAACAGAATAGAGATTAAAATACCCTGGATAATCGAGGACGCAGCTGCAACCTCGTAAAGGAGTCCTGACAAGACAACCAGTGGTTGACAGAACACATCCATACTCCTTGTAGCATGCTACAGGTTACAGGAACAGGCAAGGGAGGATTGCTGGCATGTATGAAAAAAAAACCCAGAGCTTCAGAAGGATCAAAATATGTCAGTTGGTCTCTATGAAAACGATGGGCCAGGTTTTAGAAAAAATACATGATATGGGGCCATGGGACCCATTTTGCAAACGCAGTGTTTCTGAGGGTTTTTTTTACAATTTGTTTTTAGAATTAACAAGATAATTTTGATTAACTATGTCTTAGCCCATTAAATATCACATTTGACACTGAATGAGCTGACACACAATATAATGAATGTTCAAATTACCTATCAACTTGAAACATTTACTGGATCATACTGACCATACCACGGGCTTAAACCTTCTCCAATTATCATGATCATGTTGAACCTACCTACGTCCATATCTTTCGGATCAGAATTACATCCATCAAACTTGAGAAGATCTATTTCCCACTCCGCAAACGTGTTTGCATCCATGCGAAGGAAGAATTCACTCCCAGGGTAGCCCGCACATGTTCTCTTGCCAAAGTCTTCATAAATGCCCAGCTTCAGTCCTCTGGCGTGCATCTAAACAGACAACAGTGACAATGTCTCGCATTACGTTTGTTGGTGTTGTTCAACACCACCCTCGGCAATATCCAGCTATATGACAGCGGCATGTATATAACCCAGCCTGGACAAGAGCATGATAATATGAGCAATGATACACGCAGTAGATGACCATCAATCTGACCATCCGATCCATTTGGTTGCCTCTTATGACCAGTAGGGCTGCAACGATACAGGAAGGTCACGATACGATACGCATCTCGATATTCTGGTCACGATACGATACGTATCTCGATACGCAATGATAAATAAAACAAGACTTAAAGCATGTCAAGATTGAACCTTTCATGATTTTGGAACAGTCAAAATTATTTTATAATAACAAGACTACTGAAGTTGGAACTTTCTCTAACTTTCCTTTAAAAACAATTCAAAGTTCAAACACCAGAAAATAATTAATGTACTCCACCGGTGATACAACTTCAAAGACTTTTATCAGGAATAATATATTCCAATATCGTGTTACCTTAGTTGCAGCTTTTACTATATATATATTTCAAATTATAAGAACCACAAGTGTAGCATTTTGGTACTGGTGATTGCTGTTGCAGGATATTTTTACGTATGGAACAATTTGATCAGTTACCCCAGGGACTTCCCGTGCTACATGTATTTCGATTGCGAAAACGTTATGTTGACATATATTCGCCAAATTGCCACACACATGACTTTTAACGAGTCAAAGTATGGCATTTTTAATATTTGTATCCATTCTCTAGCAACTAAAGTTCGTTTCAATACGTCAAAAGCGGTAATCTGACCGTGGTTGCAGTATCTCTTCACACACGATTTCACATAACTTAATGAAAACAATATTAAATGAAATTTTGAATAAAATTAATAAAATATATTACAAACACAAGTCCAGATATATAATGAACACGTTTTAATAACAAGATAGTATAGTAATGGTATTTAATTGCGTACTTCAGTTCGGATTTGCTGACAGGTATTTCCGGTGTTATGTGCTTGCGGGTATCAGCTGATAATGTTTTTTTGAGATGGGGAAAAACATATGTCGGTGTAAAACCTGAGCTTATTAAAAATGTAAGTACGTTTTGGGAGCCATGCGTTACCACGCGCTATAACCAAGTTAGCGGTTTATTGAAAGGCACAATAGCGAGGAAACGCTTTACTTGAGATTTGCGTTCCGTATCGTGGCGTATCGATAAATGGGCCCACGTGTATCGTATATCGTATCGTGGGTCAAGTATCGCGATGCATCGGAATATCGGTGTATCGTTTCACCCTTAATGACCAGTATACTTTGCTGGGGACAGATAGACTCTGACCTCGGCCCACTTGCACAAAACCGTCTTAGTGCTAAGACTATTGTAAGCCTATGTTAAAGTATGGGAGTTATGATCATCTTAGCTCTAAGTTGACTTTGTGCAAGTGGGTCCTGGAATCATCACATGACATAAGATGGGAATAGCCTTGGCTCTGCAGTTCACCTGCATATTTCTGAGGTCTCCTCATTGATGTAGATGAAATAATTTGACACTGAAGTGTTGATTGGCACTGATATAGGTTCACCTTGTTTGTGAGTGTAGTGAGTGAGTGAGTATGGTTTTATGCCGCTTTAAGCAATATTCCAACAATATCACGGCGGGGGACACACCAGAAATGGGCTTCACACATTGTACCCATGTCGGAATCTAACCCAGGTCTTCGGCATAATGAGCGAATGCTTTAACCATTAGGCTACCCGACCGGAACATTGTGAGGGTAGAGTAGTGATGACGGAACGAATACATGGTTAGATTCACCGGGTATGGTTGCTGATTCTGAATCAGACCACTTCGTAACTCACATAAGAAAATAAGAGATACTACATGCATACAATTTATGTTGTAATATATAGTAACAGTCAGGACTCTTGACGTAGTTAGTTGTAACTGTCAGTATGTCATCATGGTCATATCTGTGTTAGTAAACCACTGAATATGAGTCATTTGTATGAGTGTCAGCTTGATGTGGGTGGAAAGTCCAAAATTAAGATGTTCACTACTTTGAAAAAAGCAATGAGCCATTAGTTATTACTAGTAGCAAACACCCCTCACTTGGAACAAACATACCCTTAAATTGTTCTGCTATCTACTCTCACAAAAATTCAGTTTGGTGTTTTGAGTGAGTGAGTCCTGTTTTATGCCATTGTTTGTAATATTCCAGAAATGTCATGGCGGGTAGGCAAAAAAATGGGCTTCAAACATTTTACCCATGTGGAGAATCAAACTCAGTGGTCAGTGTGATGAGCAATTGCTTTAGCCACAAGGCTACCCTACTGCCCCTTCTTCTGAGGTTCCCTACATGTAGTACTTACATACTGAGACAGGTTATGCATGCCGCTTGGGAACCGGTCGGGGTCGGGCTGGAGACGGCCAGCAGCATCACGGGTCTTGGCGGGCCAACAGTCATCAATGTTCACATACTCATACCCCAGGTCGCGGTAACCTTCAGCCACAATCACGTCAGCAATGGACTTGTAGAGATGTTCACTGGGGACAGGTAGGAGATAAATAAATGAACATGAGAAAACTGTGTGATGAAAAGTTTTTATCAGTTATAGTGTGTGAGTGAGTATGGTTTTACACTGCTTTTAGCAATATTCCAGCAATATCACAGCAGGGGACACCAGAAATGGGCTTCACACATTGTACCCATGTCGGGAATCGAACCCGGGTCTTTGGCGTGATGAGCGAACGCTTTAACCACTAGGCTACTCGACCTCCCCCTTATCAGTTATAGGCATAATAAGAGTATTGCACACTAATGATGAAGCTAGTTAGCATGTTGAGTGTAACTGTAAGTCACTTTGAATAGTTTGATTTGGGAGGAAAGTCAGAATTTATGCAGGTCTTAGATATAAACATACCACTTTGGTGAAACTCACAAGCCAGGTAAGGTGCTGACAAAATTAGAAACAATTGGTGTAAATCTGGGATTTGAACCCACAATCTCTGTGGTGTGTGATATGCGGCAGAAAGGTCAGATGCTGATTGAAAATTGGCCTACTTTACAACATTAATGGGAGTGCCAACTGTGCCATCTGAAATTAGATTGTTTGTTGTTGCATTTAGCAATATTCCAGCTATACAACAGTGATTTCTAAATAATCGAGCCTGGACCAGACAATCCAGTGATTGGCAACAAGAGCATCGATCAACCCAATACGTTGACATGCATTAACCAAGTCAGTGAGTCTGACCACCTGGTCCCATTAGTCACCTCTTACCACAAGTTTTGTCACCCTTTACGGCAAACATGGGTTGCTGAAGACCTATTCTAATTCGGATCTTCACGGGTCTCGAACCCACAATCACTGGTTTCCAGCACACCTTTGCTAATCAACATGGTCGAGCACGAAGCATCTGGGACAGTATCCTAATCATTCTAATCAACAATGAATTAACATAAAAAGAACAAAGTGGTGGAGAGTTTCCAAATTCAATTTTAAACAAAAGCAACATTAACCCAACAGACTTTGGTCTGATTATTGGCCTCTGAGCAGGCCTAGATAACTCCCTGCAGGACTCCCTGCAATGCAACACTGTCACAACTTAGCCTAATACCTGAACTAAGGTCAGTGGTGGAACTGTGAACAACTACACCTTATTATGAGCTATGCATGCACGCGATATGACTGTTGTCTGACATGTTGAAACTGTCAAGACTGTTACTGTTGACCACACAGTTATCTACCATGTTGATTACACCCATTTCAAAACAACTGCATGGAGTTCCCTAAGCAGCCAAGGTGGATTATTCAGAGCTATGAGGCATTACATAGCCATGATGATATCTGTCCTAGTGAATTAATTTGTTCAGGTCAAGACTTGGCAAAGACCTATACATGAATGAATTCCTGAGGGATAGACAATTTATAACAGATTATCATACATATTACATACAAAGTTTGCTGATCACAAATAACATCTTAGTAACTGTGGGTCAATCAGATCAAGCAATGAGCAGTACAGACAGACATCAGACATGCACTATCCACTCAACCTTGGAAGTGGTCCTTACCAGCATTGAACACTGGGGACAGATATACTCAAACAGACGACTGGCATTACCTGACACAGTTCTCAGGGTCGTTCTTGCAATCCAAGTTACACCGGAATCGCTCCCAGGACAAGAATCCCATGGGTGGTGTGCGGGCGAGGCCATTGTTAAGTCCATGCACGACCCCACACAGCAGTAGCAGGCACAGGTACATTTCCATGGTCGATGTCAGCTGGAAACGGGGAAACACCATGGTTTTATTGGCTATTTGAGTGGATTTTATATCAATATCAATACTACCACTACTACTACTACTACTACTACTTATATTGTACTACTAGTACTACTACTACTTATATTTGTTCCATTGTAAGCACTGTTAATATGTTAAGAAGTACATGAAGTAGTTTGCTGATGCCTAAAGATTCAGGGTAGAATAGGTCTTCAGCAACCCATGCTTCCCATAAAAGGCAACTGTGCTTGTCATAAGAGGTGACTAACGGGATGGGTGATCAGGCCCGCTGACTTGGTAGATGCATGTCATCGATCCCAATTGTGTGGATTGATGTTCATGATGTCAACCACAGGATTGTCTGGACCAGACTGGATTATTTACAGACCACCGTCACAGAGCTGGAATATTGCTGAGTGCGGCGTTAAACAACAAACAAACAAAACAAAATTTAGCTGATGCCATGGCCCCAAGTCTGCAGTAGTGTCAGTTAAAATTCAAACTAAAATAAATCTCAAATCTTGTTTGAACCCGTTAACCAAAATACTGATTTTTCTTACCAAGTTTGGAATCCTAGACATTTCTTGAACCATGTTAACATTGCTTAAAAATAACAAAACTATGAACAAATCAACGATGATTCAAAATGTTTAACATTCCATTTATGATGTGTAACATTCCATCAACAATTTGCAACATTCAATGAACTATGTAAATATAAGCCATGATAGAGACAATGAAACTTTTCCATATTCAACACTGTATCAGCAATGACAGGTTAGAAACATGGTAATACTGATTGTGCACATGTGATCAGGAGGATATAAACTTTTATCTCACAGTACAAATAGACCATTTTCTATGAATGAGTTTGATAAGGTCATTCTTCAAGAGTTTGAATATGGTTATTAACTGACACTGTCTTTGACTGCTACCAAACATGACCAAGATCAGCATTGGAAATTAACAATGTATGACATGCAATAACCATCAACTTTCAAAATGGTTTGTTGTGATTAACATGATTAAGTTACTCACTGCATCCATGGTAACAGGCTTTTATCCTTGCCGAGTCATGGTCTTATTATTGGTATGAAAAGCTGTTACTTGAAACTTCTATTCCCAAACAATATATTAAGCTTTTACTGAGGGCATCATGGCAAAATCTTGAACCCACTACTTGCCTTAATGAAACTGTATTGCATCCAATTATCTGTGTTCATGATAAAACAATGCCTTGGAGAGCAGGAAATACATCTTAAATGGTAAAACATAATGTCTAGTGATGTTCTATATCAAATTTCATACTTTAATGACCAAGTTTGTTATGCCTGTTTATTCACCTGAATTTGCTGAAGGGATACAATGTGTTTTTTTAAAGCGCATATTAATACTTGATAAATCTTATTTTACACTATGAATCATAAACAACTTCTATTCTAATTTTTTTTTAAACTCTGAAACATGCAATGTAGATCGTGTTAGGTAGGCAGGGCATGTACCCGGTATACTGTTTTGTTGGTCATCTACCACCTGCCACTCGACCTTCCTTAAACCGCTGATCATCTATAACGCTCATCAATTATTTGGACCCCAAATGTAGCTTTATCAAAATATTACAAACATCTACAGAGCAATACTGAATTATGTTCCACAATGGTTGACAGCCATGACCATGCATAGATTCTCTGTCATACAGTGCATGCAGATTACACCATTGATTGGCTGCTGCAATATTGATAAGCTTCATAAACATAACTGCAAATGATTATTACCCGGTAATAATACTACACTGGTATACATGGTATAATGAATACCAAAAACATTTTTGACACTGGCAGATCCGGAGGGGGGTGCAGGTCCCCCCTCAATTCAGAAGCCTGACATGATAACTGTGCACTCTAGATCTGTTACTTAGGTACTATGTGCATCCCCATTTTTCAAGATTCTGTATCTGCTTTAATGAACTGGTTAAGAATTTGAATCAAACTGTAACCAATTTTCCTAGTAAATGCACACAATGCCATTTAGAAAGTGGTCAAATATAACAAATGTTATATTTTGGACAACACTTTCTCAGTAAAGTACAGATTTCTAGAACATTTGGGGGGTTGATTCTCATCCGGGATTGGAACCCACACCGTCAGATTGAGGCACCTGGCAGGCCAAGTTTCTACCTTTCACTACAAAAACTGGAAAACTCACTTCAACAGTTTCCACAATAATTACAAAGTTGAAGACGGTGAGTAAGCATCAGGACTAACTGAGAGGCAACACTTTACAACTAAGGTTACCAGCTGTGCAAATCAGCTGACAAGGAAATCTATAATAAACACTGTGACAAAGCAGAACATGTAGGCTTCATCACAGCATCTGACCACAAGAATCCAAGAACACCTAATATACTTATACACTGTAAAAAGGCTATCAGGGTTTTACTGGATACAAAATAGCGCATCCAAATACTCATGAAAATTAAGAAAGGATGCAAATAATATCCACTGCAAGTCTCACTTAATGCAAATATAAGTCTGGAAATGAGCAGGATTGATTAAACTAAAGCAAGTAAGTATGAATTATCTGATATTCTGTTATAAAAAATATAATCAATGTCAGCTTCTTCACACTCAGTTTCAATTCAAGCAAGGAAATTACCATCTAAACTGCATAAGTCAGGATAATGCATCACACATACATGTTTGTGTATCTCATTTGCTGTTGGTTGGTTAGTTTGTTGTTTAACGCCGCACTCAGCAATATTCCAGCTATATGACGGCGGTCTGTAAATAATTGAGTCTGGACCGGACAATTCAGTGATTTACATCATGAGCATCGATCCACGCAATTGAGATCGATGACATGCATCAACCAAATCAGCGAGCCTGACCATCCGATCCCGTTAGTCGCCTTTTACGACAAGCATGGTCACCTTTTACGGCAAGCATGGGTTGCTGAAGACCTATTCTACCCCGGAATCTTCACGGGTCGTACATTCGTCATCCATTTACTGCACAACTTGTACTGAGAGTCCCCAGGATTTGCAAATATAGAGGCCATATATGTCCATGGGGTATAGATGGGACAGGAGGAGTTTTGATTCTGAAGATTTCCCGGAAAGACTTCGGCTGTATCCCCCTTCCAACAGTTAAATATATTACATATAGATTGTTTCTTCCACCTGTCTATCTATAATTGAGGGGTGTTATGGGCGGAATTCTAACATCAAGGATAAAAAAATATTGTTTTGAATGTATCATCATAAATTGAACACCTGATCACTGACACGTAAGGGTCTGTTTATGCAGAGATCGGTATATGGTCTCTGGTTTATGTTAGCGCCAAAAGACATGCTTCGGCTGTGCTCAGCGAAGTAAAGCGAAGAGAATTATATGGAGGGTGGCATTCAATTCTAAATGTCAGCTCAGTGCACAAACTAGGCATATATATATATATATATATATATATATATATATATATATATATAAATATATATATATATATCTGCTTTTGACATCTTGAGTGAGAAACGACTGACAATAGAACGTCATTATCTTTCATAGCCGAGAGCCGCGGTGGGGTGTAACTGTAAGCAAAGATGTATATACGTCCGTGCTGTAAGACATTCATACCCTACATCACGATTGTGTGCTACGGTCAAGACGAAACCCTACATCACTGTCTTGACTGTAGGACCGCATCGTGATGTAGGGTCATGTCTTGACAGTAGGATCCCATCGCGTCTCTCGGCTGTATCTTTCATAGGGTAGCAAGCACAGACAGGTAAATACGTACAGTCTAAATCGACCGGCGTTCCATGCCCTCAGTGGAAATTGAAATAAATAATTAAATCTAGGGGTATAGATCTGTTTCTATGACGCCAGCTTGATTCATAACATTAGTCTGTTACAATACTTACATGTGTGTAGCGCTATCTGTCGTTGCACTCCCCAAAGATAAAGTAATACCTTTCGTTTCGATTTACTCATGTGACAATCACCAGATCACATGACTTCCAATGCCTCATTACTCGGTAGACATCGACAATCTCCGTAAAACGATCCGGCCACTCGGGACAAACCTGAAAAATCTCGTCCCTGTTGACGGGCTAACGAATAAAATTAAAGGGGAGGTAACCACTATAAGTTGCACATATTCCATTTCCGTGGGCTGGGTCAGAGAAAAGTTCAAGCATCTCAGAAAAGTTTATCTGTCGCTCGACTTTTTTCGATTTTCTTCTTCAATCTGCATCACTGCAATGTATCAAGCTACTGTCATTTCCTTATTTCGTAAGTATGCTTTGATCATCACAACAACGTCACCTCACTTTATGGTGTAAGAGTAAAGTATTCCGATTGCCAGACGGATACCAGATTACCTCCCTTACGCATAGACTGGAGTCTACACTCATTATAATATATAAATATTTACGCATACCTTACCGGCAGATATCAAGAACCACATATAGCATTCTGTGGTTACGATCAAGCCCGAAACTTAATACAAATGGGGTTCAGAATTGTTACCGTAATTAGTTTATATAAGTTTTTTAGATTAATTAATTTCTTATGTCTAATTTTAACTTTAAGTAGTTTTATAGATTTTGGTGTTTTGTTCCTCACTGAGTCACAGTTTGTAACTATCCTTATGTATGACTCAAACCTGTTGTCCTGGGTTCAAATCCTAGCTACACCTTGATTGTTTCTAGGTTTGTCAGCACCATACCCTTGCTCCTGGGTTTCTCCAAAGTCAAAAACATCAAAGACCTGCATTCCTCCCACATTTACCTGACACGTTGTGATATGACAGAAATGCTTTTCAAAGTGGTGCTTATCCCAACCCACTCACTCACTATGAAACATACTGTGTCTCCTAAGGCAAAGAACTTTGTTTTAATTGTGTTTGTGTTAATCCAGCGGTGAAGCCCCAGATGACCATATAATCTGATAATCTGATAAACTTGGGATTATTCTAAAATTTTAGAAGACTCTTCCCATGTTTTATACCCATTTTCCTCTGTTCTGCTACCAGGAAAAGATACCTTGTCCGAAATGTCAATTTAAAAAGATATGAGACCACTTTTAATCCAGTAAATCCTACAAAGTATAACTATTTAAAAAAAATGGTGGTGCAATTATATAATCTATTCACCACCCAATAGTATCATTAAAATGAGATATATCTCACGAAAAGTAATTTGGTACCAGAAAATAGATATTTGCATGTGCCTCTTAAAACCCAATGGGGTGAGTTGCGTTAGGGATAGGGTAAGTTACCCCAAACTCTATCCTTAGCCCTTGGGACCCGTGAAGATCCGGGTTAGAATAGGTCTTCCGCAACCCATGCTTGCCATAAAAGGCAACTATGCTTGTCGTAAGAGGTGACTAACAGGATGGGTGGTCAGGCTCGCTGACTTGGGGTCCCCAATTGAGTGGATTGATGCTCATGACATCAATCAATGGGTTGTGTGGTCCAGACTCGATTATTTACAGACCGCCATCATATAGCTGGAACATTTCTGAGTGCAGCGTTAAACAAACAAACAAACAAAACAAACAAAAACTTTAGCCCTTGGATCCTTGAATGAAACATGAACATATTCTATGGTGGCTCCTAAATGTTAAATTGTAATGTTTTGTTTGTTGTTACTTCTATATATATATATATATATATATATATATATATATATATATATATATATATATATATATATATAAGCATGTGTTTAACTTTGTTTCCTTTTTGATGTCCTAGTGAAATATTTGTATGCGATGATGTTCTGATTTAAAAGGAATTCACTTATGGGAAGTAATGTTTTTTCTTGTCTTGTGGGATAAACCTGTGTTAATTATTATTTTATGCATATAATTGTATTGTGGATGCAATCCTTCAAACATCCTCCTGAGGCAAGGGAGTTAACTCACTTTAAAAGTCCAGTTTCCACCCTTGCCGAACTAGGCTGGAATTTCTGGGCTCGGTCGTAGCGCCATCAGTGGCTATTCAAGTTAAGTCTCTTCTATGTCCCTCCGATTGACCAATCAGACCTCTCATATCACTTGCATTGGCTTATAAAAAAGTGGCGGCGGTCAGTCAAAATGATCTGATCGATAATCAGAATCTATATTGTGATAAAACGGGTCTCACTTCGTGAAGTGCATGAAATCACGCAAGCACCTTGATTTAAGACATGAAAATATTTGGAAAATATTTGTTGATGCCTATTTGGCAGTACACATACTTTGTATATCCTGCAATCGACCGAATACATTACGGCATTTTACTTAACGGATGTCGATTTCATTATGCAATTTTGACTGATTGGACTATGCATAGACTTGTTAGACCAGCCAAATATAACTCCATTATTCCAGCCTAGTTCGACAAAGATGGAAACTGGACTTTTATGGTCAGTTAACTCCCTTGCCTAGGGAAGATGTCCTTCAAACAGGTAGCTTGGGTTGTATCATCATCATCATCATCATCATCATCATCATTACCCAACATTATCTGACTTCACCATCATTGTCTGACATCCTCATGAACATGTATATTTCCTATTGACCTCTACTTTGTGTAACAGTGTTGGTGTGTGTGTCCCTGGGCAAGGACTGCAACCAGAAGTTCCGGGGGTGTAAGATCGACTACAGCCAGAGGGAGTGCCTGAGCGGGGAGGCAGTGGGCTGCAAGAACCCCTTCCCCTACAGCACCCTGGAGGAGTGTCAGAAGGACTTCAATGGTCAGTCCCTGTGAGAGAGTTGAACATGTTAAAACGGTGGATGGTGTATCTTATTGTAGGCAGCCATGTTTGCTGTTTTCCTGCAGTGTTGTCAAGGTGAACGAGCTGCAGGTTTGTGTGTTGTCATAGCCTAGTTGGGATATTTGCTCTTGATATCAACCACTGGTTTGTTTCAGCCAAACTTGAATGCCTCGTGTTAACATTATGCCATGTAATGTTTTAGCAACAAACAAACAAAAGTTGATTTCTGGGTTTCCTTCCATATAACCATCTATTTATCCATTTGTAAACTTTACACTTAAATCTCCTTTCCACTCAACTGTCATGAGACTGTATATCTACATCACATGTTCCTGACATTTCTATTTTTGATATGGTAAGGTTTTCATCTTTGAACATTTCAAACAGGCCACCACAGAATCAGACTTAATGACTTTTGTCGTGACACTTTGCAGCTTTTTCACCTCTAGATTTCCATTATTAATACAAGGTTAGCTTCTGTACCTCTGGCACTTTGCAGATAATGAATATGTTTAATGTCATTAGGACTACGAGGGGATATCAGAAACGTTTGAGCCTGGTATATCTCGGTTCTTGGTATCCAGACGTGTGACATGTGTTAGTATTGATGTGTGTTTGCTAAGTCAACTGTCACAAGTTGGCATGCTTCAGTCCAGTGACTTGGTGATGACTGACTTCGACTCAGGGGTACCCTGCTCCCTATCACTGAAATGGAAAAAAATTAGGTGTAGAGCATTTTTGTCCCTCGAGGGTCAATCACCAAAGAGTAATGAAGAATGGCTGCATGTTGTCTATGGGAAGGCTGAAGAATGGCCACATTCTTTCACAACAAAGAGGGCAAAACACAGATAATTTATTTACCACAGAAAACAACTATGAATTGTGAATATTATGCCTACTTCTTGAAAAGACTGCAAAGAAGCAAACTTCATCGTGGTGTTCTCCCCCTTCAAGACAATGCTCTAGTTCACACCTGTCATGTTGCCATGGCTGCTGTACAGGAATGTAGATACATGCTTTTGCCTCATCCACCTTATTCACCAGATCTGGCCCCTCATGACAACTAGCCCCTCGTGACAACCAGCCCCTCATGATGACCAGCCCCTAGTGACAACCAGCCCCTCGTGACGACCTGCCCCTAGTGACGACCAACCCCAAGTGACGACCAGCCCCTAGTGACTACCAACCCCTCGTAACGACCAGCCCCTAGTGACGACCAGCCCCTAGTGACAACCAGCCCCTCGTGACGACCAGCCCCTAGTGACAACCAGCCCCTAGTGACTTCCAACCCCTAGTGACTACCAGCCTCTAGTGATGACCAGCCCCTAGTGACGACCAACCCCAAGTGACGACCAGCCCCTAGTGACTTCCAACCACTCGTAACGACCAGCCCCTAGTGATGACCAGTCCCTCGTGACTACCAGCCCCTATTGACGACCAACCCCTCTTGACCACCAGCCTCTAGCTATGACCAGCCCCTAGTGACGACCAACCCCTAGTGACGACCAGGCCCTAGTGACGACCAGCCCCTAGTGACTTCCAACCACTCGTAACGACCAGCCCCTAGTGATGACCAGTCCCTCGTGACTACCAGCCCCTATTGACGACCAACCCCTCTTGACGACCAGCCCCTAGTGACGACCAGCCCCTAGTGACGACCAACCCGTAGTGACGACCAGCCCCTAGTGATTTCCAACCACTCGTAACGACCAGCCCCTAGTGATGACCAGTCCCTCTTGACGACCAGCCCCTAGTGACGACCAGCCCCTAGTGACGACCAGCCCCTAGTGACTACCAACCCCTCGTAACGACCAGCCCCTAGTGACTACCAACCCCTCATAACAACTTGCCCCTAGTGACGATCAGCCCCTCGTAACGACCAGCCCCTAGTGACCACCAACCCCTAGTGACGACCAGCCCCTAGTGACAACCAGCCCCTAGTGACAACCAGCCCCTAGTGACTACCAGCCTCTAGTGATGACCAGCCCCTAGTGACGACCAACCCGTAGTGACGACCAGCCCCTAGTGATTTCCAACCACTCGTAACGACCAGCCCCTAGTGATGACCAGTCCCTCTTGACGACCAGCCCCTAGTGACGACCAGCCCCTAGTGATGACCAGCCCCTAGTGATGACCACCCCCTAGTGATGACCATCCCCTAGTGACGACCACCCCCTAGTGATGACCAGCCCCTAGTGACTACCAACCCCTCGTAACGACCAGCCCCTAGTGATGACCAACCCCTAGTGACGACCAACCCCTAGTGACTACCAACCCCTTGTAATGACCACCCCTCGTGACAACCAGCCCCTAGTGACTACCAACCCCTTTTGACTACTATCCGTTTTCAAATTTGAAGAAAACACTCTAGAATGGTCAAAGATTTAACAAGGATCAAGAATCGGTTGCTGCTGTGCTAGGCTAGAATTCCTTGGCTTGATCGTAGTGCCACCATGCAGTAGTTATTTAGAGTTATGACTCTTCTATGTCCTTCCTATTGACAAATCATATTCGACCTCTCATATCACTTGCATTTGCTTCAAACAAAATAGTGTCGAACTGTCAAGAAGATCTGATCAATACTCAAGATCTATACTGTTAAAGAAACGGGTCTTACTTTGCATAGTGCATCAAATCATGTTAGTACCTTGTTTACAAACATGAAAAGATTTGGAAAATATCTGTTGACACTAAGTTGTCAGTACACATGCTTTGAAAATCCTACAATCGACCGAAATCTGCATGGCAGTTTATGAACTGGATGGCTATTTTGTCTCTTCTATGTCCTTCCTATTGACAAATCATATTCAACCTCTCATATCACTTGCATTTGCTTCAAACAAAATGGTGGCACCCAGTCAAAACAATCTTCTCGATAATCAAAACAATGTTTCACCCTTAAAAATAACCCAAAAGTAGTTTTTTTAAACTGTTATATTATTTTTTGATTAATACTCATGTTCCCAGGTCGTTTGAACATCTGTGAAAACCTGCAGCCCTGTGAAAATGATGGAGAGTGTCTCCAGGTGCAAAGCATGGATAGTGACAACCAGCGCCAGCGTGGCTACAAGTGTGACTGCCATGGTACAGGCTTCTATGGACACCGATGTGAACACAGTGAGTATCTGACCTCACATAGGCATCCTTAGTAAAACTCCATTAGTCCAACCATGTTAGAGAGGAAACCCTATTGGTCCTCACCCTGTTAGAGAGGAAACCCTATTGGTCCTCACCCTGTTAGAGAGGAAACCCTATTGGTCCTCACCCTGTTAGAGAGGAAACCCTATTGGTCCTCACCCTGTTAGAGAGGAAACCCTGTTGGTCCTGACCCTGTTAGAAAGGAAACCCTATTGGTCCTCACCCTGTTAGAGAGGAAACACTGTTGGTGTGACCCTGTTAGAAAGGAAACCCTATTGGTCCTCACCCTGTTAGAAAAGAAACCCTATTGGTCCTCACCCTGTTAGAGAGGAAACTCCATTAGTCCTCACCCTGTTAGAGAGGAAACCCTATAGGTCCTCACCCTGTTAGTAGAGAAACCCTATTGGTCCTCACCCTGTTAGAGAGGAAACCCTGTTGGTCCTCACCCTGTTAGTAGAGAAACCCCATTAGTCCTCACCCTGTTAGTAGAGAAACCCTATTTGTCCTCACCCTGTTAGAAAGGAAACCCTATTGGTCCTCACCCTGTTAGAGAGGAAACCCTATTGGTCCCCACCCTGTTAGAGAGGAAACACCATTAGTCCTCACCCTGTTAGTAGAGAAACCCTATTGGTCCTCACCCTGTTAGAAAGGAAACCCTATTGGTCCCCACCCTGTTAGAGAGGAAACCCTATTGGTCCTCACCCTGTTAGAGAGGAAACCCTGTTGGTCCTCACCCTGTTAGAAAGGAAACCATATTGGTCCTCACCCTGTTAGAGAGGAAACCCTGTTGGTCCTGACCCTGTTAGAAAGGAAACCCTGTTGGTCCTGACACTGTCAGTGGGGAAACCCTATTGGTCCTCACCCTGTCAAGGGGAAACCCCATTAGTCCCCACCCTGTTAGAGGGGAAACCCCATTAGTCCCAACCCTGTCAGTGGGGAAACCCCATTAGTCCCCACCCTGTGATAGAAGAAACCCCATTAGTCCCCACCCTGTTAGAGGGGAAACCACATTAGTCCCCACCCTGTTATAGGGGAAACCCCATTAGTCCCCACCCTGTTAGTAGAGAAACCCTATTGGTCCTCACCCTGTTAGAAAGGAAACCCCATTGGTCCTCACTCTGTTAGAGAGGAAACCCTATTGGTCCTCACCCTGTTAGAGAGGAAACCATTATTGACAGATATACAAACAAGTGGTCTCTGTACACATGAGTATAGAGTTGTCTCTATAGATGACAACTAACAAGGAAGTGTTCAAAAGTAAGAATGAATGAGTGAGTATGGTTAGCAATATTCCAACAATATATCAAGACAGAGTGACTAGGCAGAAGTAACTTAAGTTTTTGACTGATCAATTTATGCTTGATGGGCGACAAGATGATCAGCATCTGCTATTACCTGGTAGTTGATATACCATCATCAGGCTGCTTCTGAAAATTTGATAAAGACTATAACTGTGCTATACTCTGAGTATACTTCAGCATTGTAGGCTATTGCATGTTCCCCATCATATGTCAACCACATCCGTTATGAACAACTTTGGCATGAACAGGTCGTTTCATATTTCATTATTTGAGTTGGGTATTATAAATGGGGTCAGTCACATAGTCAAACTAACCATGATGGACTGACATTGTTGTTTGAAAATAAATTTGAAATCTGTCCCCCAGAACAATCTCATTAAAATCATATCTTAGTTCTCGCTATCGCTAAACAAAGATCTGAGGACATCCCATTATGGGTCACGTCAGACCAACCTTGCACGATCTTTGACTGACCAATAGAATAACCAATCAGAAGGCAGCTTTCTCATACTTTGTGGCACTAATTTCAAATTGGCGACTACACTTCGAAATATATTTTGCCAAATTCTTGATTACAAATTTGAAACATGAACAAAAGAACATTCTGGAATGGCTCATAGATTGTCTAGATTGTATGGATTCAGTCGTTAAACCCGTAACTATCTTTCGGAGTTAAAGTTTTCGAGGTTGTATGATTAGAAATCAAATTCCGACTGTCACTTTCATAATCTGGTAAGCAATGCTCTGATTGGTCGGATGAAAGGTCGCTCTGATGTGACCCCTAATGGGATGTCCTCACAGCTTTGTTTAGCTGTATCGAGAACTGAGGTCTGATTTTAATGAGATTGTCCCCCAGAAATGACGAGACTTGGAACATTGAGATGATTGTCAATTTGCATAGTGTTTAGTTATGACTAAAGTGAAGTGATATTAGTTGTCAATGTATTGATAGTGTCATTAGTCAAATATGAAGAATACTTTTGACACATAGCAATGTCTTTCCGACTGGTAGGGTCTAACAACATCACATTCAAAGGGACATAACCCATCCTTTTTTAGGTCAATTTTGAATTGTTGTAAATAAAAAGGAACTATTAAATCAATCGAGGTTATAATTTGAGTGTTTTTGATGATTGTATATATCCTGTATTAGGGATAAACATTGTGCTTGACTCTGACTCAATCGCCCAATGACAAGGGCGATGCCATGTTTGTTTGTAAACAACCCATTATATGATAAATTTATTTAATTTTAAGCTTATAAGATTTGAAATATTGACATTTTCAGATTTTAATAGATTAGTTTCTTCATTATTAACAGTAACAAATGTATGTACCAAATTTTCCATATCAAGCACCCTGCTCCAAAATGCACCCCTGACAAACTTATGGACCAATCTGTAAGTCTTTAAGACGCCCTACTAAGGTTACATGATTTATCCTGACCATGTTAGTGGGGAAACCCACATTTCCATATTTTTTGTATATTGTACAGGTTTCGTGCAGAAAACAGCAGCATATCTATCATCAAAAATTCTTTAGTTTAATCGCCGTTTGAACAAAGTTTATTCCCTACCAATGGATGTCTGAAAACAAATATAACTCATGAACAGTTTTAATAAGCGCCTCCTTTTGTCAATCTTCTAAGTGTCTGGGGCACATATTACAGCAAACATGATATTATTTGTATGAGTATGCACTTTAATATGTATTCCTGAATTTCAGAATGTTCCAAACATCTCTCCAGAGACAACCTACTCACTGAAGCCTGCCTCTTCTGAGGGGAACACATTCTGACGCCTAGCCTATCACACCAGTGCCAACTGCATGCATAGCGTAACCATGGTGATTCACATCCATTCTGTAACTATGGAAACTGTGTTGCTTAAAGAAAAATTAGATTTAAGTTTAGAACTATTTAGTTTGTTCTTGCAGCCTGATACTTTCTTCCACGATAAATGAGATTCTGTTAAGTCCCTGTGTCTTGAGAAGATTTTGTGATAACTACAAATATATTACTGATAGTATGTAAAACTGTTATGTTCACATTACAATTTTATTCCATTGAGGGTGCTGAAGAGATATCTCGGAGATACCTCGGTATATGATACTGTTGATTAGACAGTTCTAATGGAGAATAGACACTCTTCCTGACATGTTATGTTTACTTGCAAGTACTGCAAAAAACATTGACCATGTGGAAGCATTCATGACCCACAATTGACTCATTAGTAGATTGTCATCCAATTTTGTCAAAAACTGATTTTATATAAACAATCTGTTCAAGGCATCTATAAACAAACTGTTCAAGGCCTCATAAACAAACTGTTCAAGGTATTCTATAAACAAACTGTTCAAGGCATCTATAAACAAACTGTTCAAGGTATTCTATAAACAAACTGTTCAAGGCATCTATAAACAAACTGTTCTAGGCATCTATAAACAAACTGTTCAAGGTATTTTATAAACAAACTGTTCAAGGCATCTATAAACAAACTGTTCAAGGCATCTATAAACAAACTGTTCAAGGCATCTATAAACAAACTGCTCAAGGTATTTTATAAACAAACTGTTCAAGGCATCTATAAACAAACTGTTCAAGGCATCTATAAACAAACTGTTCAAGGTATTCTATAAACAAACTGTTCAAGGCATCTATAAACAAACTGTTCAATGCATCTATAAACAAACTGTTCAAGGCATCTATAAACAAACTGTTCAAGGTATTCTATAAACAAACTGTTCAAGGCATCTATAAACAAACTGTTCAAGGTATTCTATAAACAAACTGTTCAAGGCATCTATAAACAAACTGTTCTGTGTACATGCGTCAACTGATGTTATCCACACGAAGCATATCTGTCTGGTTGGCCTTTGAAAATGGTGTATTTCATCAATGAAGATAAAACACAAGACACAGTGATTTTGTCTATAGGTACTTGAGAACAACAGTACAGTGATGTGCAGCAGGTTGGTTGTTAGGGAAACAGTCAGGCATGAAAATATGATAATTGGGTGAAAATCTCAACACCGTAACAATTTCCCACTTGACCTGTACATCAGTAGTTTGTTTGCAGAAATGTATTTTAAAATATTTGATTTCCTTTTCAAGACTATTCACAAGTAGATTACCTTTCTTCAAATGTAAAATGCTAAAAAAATGTACTTTCAAGTTAATATTTGTTTGTTTATAAGCAAATATTTTCTGGATTTACTAAAAACATGGCTGTCCCTCAGCTGGACCAGAATAAAAAATAATACCTTATCTGTATCTAAATATTCTAAAAATGTAGCAAATTTTGTTTTTCACACTCTCAAATGAACATTAATTACACGTATCCTATCATTATTATCTAAAACCTAATTGAAAAAAAATAAATTAGGAAAAAAAAGATGTCCCTCAAAAGGCACTCAACTCCGTTACAACGTACCAATACTAAAAAAATAACTGTGCTATGGGAGATAACTCTCATACGCTTCCTCTTTTGGCAACATGTGTATGAAGTTCATCTGCTGGTGATAGATAGATGCCACATTTATGTACAATGTTCAAGCCAATGACATCAAGATATGTCTGTTAAGTACAGTATGTTTTCTGAGCCTCAACTCTGTTACACTGTCTATAGATCTATATCTCATTCTTATTTCCTTCACTTTTCCAAGAGAAATTGGTTAGCAAGAGTATTTTAATTTCCATAAAAAGCAAAGCATGCTGGGATATGAGCCATTTATAGTAAGGTTTCTCAACCCCGTTATACTCAACTCTGTAATGCTGTACAGCGTAACGGAGAGGAAAAATTTGTGCATCTGCACAATTTCGATAGTTATTGTCTGTACATAGCTTTGTTCTTCAAGAATATTTTATTTAATTTTAACCCTATACCTGACAAATAATTTCCCACAGTCTGTAGTAAGAACTTTTTTTTAAAATAGTCACTCAGACTGCTCTGATGTTTCGGATGAACAAGATGTTAGGACCTGTGCAAAATGTGGATTTGATACTATTGATAATTCTTTCAGACAGTGAACTAATTTTTGAAGACAGAACTGTTGTCTTTTACATTGATGGGAGTGCCTGGCTATTGTCTTTTGGCTGCAGAAACCAATTTCATTATGCATGTATAAACAACATATTTTCTGACAGTGTTGATGATATGATTGATCTGAGATTTGATCTTGAAGTTTTGTAACTATATTATAGTGATCTAAAATAGCATTTTAAGCAACTTTGTGCTTATTTATTTCAACGTCTATACAAAGGGTTGAACATTAGTTATTTAGTAGACCCACTTTTGTATGCCATTACTGCAGAAACTGGCTCATAAACCATGAGTACCAAAGTCCTGACAAGTAACACAACACAGTGCATGTATTTTCACATTTTATCTCAAAAGGGATGAAAAGGTTGTTATTTTATGCTAGAGAGCAATAACAAAATATATGAGTTACAACTCCGTTACAACAAACTCAACTCTGTTACGTCAGAATTTTTTTAATAGATGACTTCTTTTGACAACTGACGAAAAACTTTGTTGTTTTTATGAGTTTTAACTTTAGATTAGGATTAATGATAATATATGTTGTGACAAAAGATGAAAAATACTATATTTTGGATACCGTCTTTCATGTAAATGACTTTGTTGTCTAGGCAAACTTTTGAAATATGGAGCGAGCACTTACAAATGTCCAATCATACATTTTATTTAGCCAGTTTCCATTTCTTTAACACTGAATTGTATTCACACTTAATGTTAATTGCTGAATATGATTTTATATTTCAAAGCAACCTAGCGCTATTAAAATTACTTTCCATTTGTGATCCGTAACGGAGTTGAATGTCCTAGCAGATTAGGCTAATTCATTAATTATTTTCTAATTAATTAAACACATCACTGCACTGCATTGAACTAGAAAGTACTTCTCAAGTATCATAGTCTCTAATATCAAGAGAAAAATTATATTAGGGACACTTTTATTTTTGCAAGTTAATAATCAGAAAATTTGTCGGTTTTGAGATTTTTACCCAATTATAGTATGGCCTTACATTATTATACTTAAGCTGGAAATTGCTTGTTCTGATTATAATCGGAGTCCTGTTACCATGGTTACAAGGACATGTTGCTGTTTTTGTGTTATATTGTTGTATTGTTATATTGTACTGGTCCGTATTATATCTCCGGCTGTTTGTGCCGTGTCATTGCCTCAAGTGTATACATGGAGCATGTATTGTATTTATCATTCTATATTCAACATGATAAAGGTCAAGGGCACATATTGAGGGTCACGGGAGGGGCAGTTATTCAGAACTACCAATTCTGCTTGTGTTAAGTTAGTTAAGCTGCATTTTTTTAAATATTTTTAAAGTGTCAATACATTTGTTTAAATGTTTAAACTGAAAATTAAGTTGTAGTTTGCATTGATTATTGGCAAGTAGTTATATAAGGGATGTCATACATTTCCAGCAATGAAATAGCTCTTGAGCTCATTTATGTCAGTCAGATGTTTAATATCTAACACATTAAATCAAACTTAGTTTAAATTATATTTTTAACATATTTTTACAATTTGATATTTTCTGATACCAAAATTATATTTTATGTTGAAACAGTTCCATTCAGATGTATTAACTTTTTCTAGTTTTAAGCAGGCCATGCCAAAGAATACTTATTCCATTCCACACAGTTTACATACACAGGATTTAAGATTGTGATTGTCTATAGTATAGGACTCAGGACTAGGACTTAATACTACCACTACCTTTCAACATTTCATATGTAGAAGCCAAAATTATTTTTTAATATGCAGGTTATTTGAATTCTTTGTTTGTCTGTAATTTACCAATCTTTTCATTCTTGAGATCTGTTTAGACAAGTTTGGTTCTGAGGACACCAAGGATTGTGTACCTGAGTTTTCTCGTCCAGTAAGCAACATTTTGTAGATGGACATTGTATGTACTGCTCTGCTGTCACTCTCCATCCTCCACTGGTCACTAATACACAGTAACGATTCACACCTTCATAACAATCTGGGGGCACGGGTGGCTCAGTCGTCTAAGGCGCCGTGATTCGCTGTGCAGAGTTGCGTCCCTTGAGATCGCCAGAAACCTATGATTTTTGGTTCGAATCCCGGTTCGCCCCGATTATGTTTCTAGGTTTGTCAGCACCATACCCGTGCTCGTGGGTTTCACCGAAGTGGTAAACGTCTGAGACCTGCATCACTTCGTGCTTTCCTCCCACAGTAAGCTGACACGTCGTGATATAACTGGAATATTGTTAAAAGCGGCGGTAAACCCAACTCACTCACTCACTCACTCATAACAATCTACTCAAATCTGATGCTGATTTTGCACTGGTCATCACAAGTTCTGTCTGATGTGTTGCACGTTACCAAATATCATGAACATTTTATTCCCCCTTGTTCCCAAACCATTTACCAAAATAAATACAGCCAAATTTCCTTCAGAAATGTATTATTGTGAGAGTTGAGTTAAGAAACATTGTTGGTCAAGTTCACTGCCTCGGACGTAGTGTCTAAATAGCTACAGCATTGGAGGAAGTAAATTTGTCCCCACAATATTCTGTAATCTGCACTCTGATGGATCATGTGAAGACCAATCCAAAGTCAGCATCAGACGTTAGTAGAAAGGTGTTAAGGCAAGAATTAGCTATGCATAGCAACCAGTATGTATTAGCAACAGCGGATATTGGATAGTAAAAACAAAGCTGTACATTGCTACGATCTTGCTGCTACCCTTTTCCCCTGGCCATGTAACTTTGAGGGTTTGAATTTAGGGAGCTGGTGGGGGGGGGGGGGGGGGGAGGTCCTTGTGTTATGCTGCAGTAGTATGTAAATCAGGGGCCCCAGGTTTGTAATGTTGTAATAGTCAAGGACACCATGACTTTCATCCTTAACTTCCTTGTTAGCTGTTGATATCAGTTGTAGCAGACACAAGCCAGGGTTTATTTAAGAGTTTCTTCTATGGTTGTCTGTTTTAGAATGCTTGAAGTTTGAACATACATGTGTATTTCCATAATACAATGGTATTTTAAGGTCACTGAGATCCAGTAGGATGTTTTAAGAGGGTTGCTAGTGGTATGATTGCAAATGTACCTGAGCAGGTAGATAGTTGTGGTGTACCTGGTAAGGAATTTGGTCTTTTTAGCCCTACAATGTTACACAGGTATTGTGCAATACTTAAAGAATATAAGTTAGTGCATTTACATTTCCTAATAACATTACTGTTAGTTTTACTTTGGAGGAATTTTATTGTTTTTAAATCCCATTTGTTGTGAATAATCTATTCTTATATTTGTACGCATGTTATATATCCTAGATACATTGTACCTAGTGGCATTTACGTTGTTTACACTTGGCTATGGCTCATAGATGATAAACCTTTTGTTGTTATCAAGTTTTTATATTGTCTTTTTTATTATTCCATATAAACAGTGTATGTTATGATTTTTGTATTTTTGATGAAATAATAAATAATTTATCATACTGTAATGTGATTTCTTCACCAAAGAACACCAATTCATATCTTAACAGGTTATATTTAGATGTCAGAAATATTTACCGATTGACTGTCTTTATGACTTTATGAAAGAAGGCAAGCTCAGGTGCCTTACCAAGCAAGGTTGTGTTACTTGACTATGCCAGGATCATGTGTTTATTTACCCCATTACGTTCCTTTGTCCGTCATCACAATTACTATGATGTGGGTTTCTACCATGAGGATTTGAATACTTCCCCAGAAGCCTATCAGTGAGGTGCTACACTATGAAATAAATGTGTACCAAATTTTATCATACAAAAATGGGTAGGGTTCTCGGGAAGGATAAAGCCAATTGAAGTAAATGTCATGTGTTCAGGTGATTTTTACAGATAAATGCGCAAAAAGGAAACCAGTGTTATCACTATCCGCCGCCATGGGGCATAGAATTTTGTTTGTTCATATAGTTGTGAATATAAACTATAAAAAAGTGTCCTGTAAAGCCTTCAGAAGAGATAGGCACTCGGGACGCTTCATGTCATCAGAAAAAAAATGATTAGATGTGAAATTAATCAAATAAAGGCCCCTCTCTGAAAAAGTAAATCAGTCTTGATAAGTATTTTTTGATAATCTTCCTTCAGTAGTTTCTGAAAAAACTTGCCCCCATTGCTCACTATGCACAAGGTAACGTTAATGGATCAAGGGCCGTAACTCTGTGAAAAATCATTTACAGAACCAATATTGGAACTCAGTCTTGACCAGTACCTCTTAGATAAGCATGCTAACTTTCATTCAAGTAGCTTCAGTAGTTTCTGAGAAAACGTGTTCCCATTGCACACACACTGTACTAAGTCACATGACATGGATCAACTCATCAAGAGCAGTAACTCTGAAAAAAATGAATTTACGATACTAATTTCAAACTCATTTGTGATCATGACCAGTAGCACAAGTGTAAAAGATTTAATTTCTCTGACTGAAATAGTTTTGAGAAAATATGTCCCCTTTGAGAAGCGGATGGATGAAGGGATGGACGACTCCCTTCATATAGCCCCTGCCCTACTTCATGACGGGGGATAATAAAAGGATCCGGTGGGTACAACTTTCAGTGTTTACCCTTGTCTGTCTACAATCAAGTCACTGTGTTCGGGGGTCATGGGGTAAACATTACTGTGAACATATTCCCGAGCAGGAAGCTCACCACTGTGAAAGTACCAACAGCTGCAAGGAACTTTCACATGCAGTAACCAGGAAACTTGTGACCGGGGACGTGTCGACACCGAACGGATAACCCGTAAAGATCACATGCAGAAATCTGAACAAAAAATACCTTGGTATTTATTTTTCAAATGATCATCAACGCATCTCTTATGTCATTCCATGTCTTTCATATCAATATTCAAATACTAGTCCAGGTACCAAAATCAGTGTCTTAAAAACAGGTTTCAGTTGGACCTGCATGTATACTGCCTCTAGCATTGACCTTTTGACATAACAAATCCAAGAAACTGGCAGGGTTAAGGTACCGATTGTATTAGGAATAAACTAAATGTATTTGCCAGATTAATACATAATTTTTATTCCCAATACAGGATACTCAGATAAATGCATAATTTATGATTTGTGCTGGACGCCGGACAAACAGGCCAGAATAGAAGGTAACAAAAAGCTCATAAAAAACACAAGCTGAAGATTTCAATGGAATTTATTTATAAATACACGATGTACAGTAAATAAACTGAGGGGACAAAAATGTGCCCCCAGTAAAAGAAGAATGTCAAGGTATAATGACAGAGACATGTCACAGATCTGTGTATATACAGTATCACATGTGGGTTTGTACGTGGTGAAAGTACATTAAGCTCAAGTATATCAAGGAAGACAAGACATGGAAGCTGTTAACACCAGACTTGGCAAGACTATACATGTTGTAGGCCATCAGTGAATAAACTCAAAACTCATCCTATAAGAAGGCGATCATGACAGTGATCAGATCTATCATAGCAGAGAAGGCGAGTCAAAACTTCAAAGGTTTGTACGCTATGTTTCTACATTCAGATGCTTTGCAATGTAGTCTCTTTAACCAATGAATCAAGTCAGGGTCTCACTCCAGTAAGAGGGAAACCAGTGAGTGATCCATCTTCCTGAAGCAAGGGAGTTAACTGACTATAAAAATCCAGTTTCCACCCTTGCTGAACTTGACTGGAATTTCTGGGCTCGATCATAGCCCACCAGTGGCTATGAGTTATGTTCCATCTTTATTCCTCCTATTGACCAATCAGATTCCACCTCTCATATCACTTGCATTTGCTTCAAACAAAATGGTGGCAGCAAGTCAAGACGATCTGATCAATAATCAAGATCTATATTTTAGAAAAACTGGTCTTACTTCGGAAGTGCATCAAATCACGTGAACACCTTGATTAAAAACATGAAAGGAATTGAAAAATATCTGTTGACGCCAAGTTGGCCGTACACATGCTCTGGAAATCCTGCTATCGACCGAAATCTGCACAGCAGTTTACGAACGGATGTAGATTTTGTTACACAATTTTGATTGGACTACGCAGAGACTCATTAGTCCAGCCAAAATATAACTCCATATTCCAGGTTAGATTAGCAAGCTTGGAAACTGGACTTTTATAGTCAGTAAACTCCTTGCCTGAAGAAGATCAGATCTGAGAGATCAGACCAATGTCTCGTTTGACGAGCTATGACCTTGTGCCCTCTGCACACTGCTTCAGTATCAGCCAGTGGTAGGGTTTGCACAAAAACCATGCTTGGAGTAGGGCTGCTTTGACTGCTGTGATACACAGCCTCATTTCATTGCCTAATAAAGAATAGACACACCTCACTGTCACCCTGAACTGCAGTTCCAGATATTTACAGGGGAAGGAGGCAAGGTGAATTGGGGTTTAAGGTCCCGTCCAAGATTATTGCATATATATAGCGATGGCATGCACAGGTGATGGAGGCTCACAGTGTATACAAACGCAGGAAGTATGGACGATGTGGGGATTAGGAGGCCAATTAGGTCCCCAGCACGACGGAAGTGAGGAGTGTGGTCACTGGATTATTGTGATACATTGATAGTCTGCTTATGCTATTGACTGGTTTATCATGTTTATAGAGTGTAGATTGGATTATTTACCAGTTGTAGAAAACTACTCACTAGCTCACCCACACAGCAAAAGTAGGTTCTTTCTATTCATAGGCAAATCCAGAGGGGGCGGTCCAGGGGGTCCAGATCCGAGAGAGACTTTTGACATTTTGGACCCTCCCTTTTAAAAATGCTGGATCTGCCCTTGCTCTAATTATATTCAGATCAGATTTAGGATGTCATTATGTATCCGTGACGATATTCAGGACATTAAGGCATCTGAGAATGTTTTCATCATTAAAGCTAAAGGTACCATAAGATCTGAGTCCTATATTTCAAGGCATAAAGTTCTCTACATCAATGCATATCTTGAAGTAAACTGAAGCCTTATTCATAGCATGTGCTGATTTGGCATTAAGCAATATTTACACAATCATTAACAAGAATGTTCAATAAGTACCATACACAAATAACAGGGAAAATAGTTCACTGCTTTTCCAGATAAAATACTATACAATGCTATACAATATACACCTTGTTATATACAAGTGCTTAATAGTCATAATCTCTGAGCAAGTTGCAACAATAACAATGTCATAGTGCTCCACAGTAAACAATCCATGTTGTGTACCAATCTATCACATAATTCTATCTGAGCTCAGAGGGGAATATATACAAAACAATATTGTCCATCTGAATGAGCCTCCTCGTCTCAACATCTTGTCATCAGGACCATCACATCATCAGAGCTCCAGATAAGCTTTTGGTGTTGTGGGTATTTTACCCATGCATTTTAAAATCATTGGGTATCAGTAATTCTATCTGGGTATTCAAATTTCTGTTACCCACTAATTTTTACACATGTGGGTATTTAAGTTAAATATTTAAAAACACTATTCTAAATAAAAACATCTAGTCCCTGCAAACTGGTGTCATGTGGGTTTGAGAGCTTTATAGGACTAAAAAATACCAGGTACTTCCACAAGAAAGTGTGATGGCAAATGATCATGATGTAACTGTCATGGAATGCCCGTTTATAATTTCAAAATAAGTTGCTGATTTGCTAATCGAATACGCAGGGTTACTTCACAATATTTTGATGATACGCACAATATTTGGGCTCGCTCGGAGCGCCATATTACGAGATATGTCCCTCCTATTGACCAATCAGATTCCACCTCTCATATCACTTGCATCTGCTTCAAATAAAATGGTGTCGACCAGTCAAGACGATCTGATCGATAATCAAGATCTATACTGTAAAAAAACGGGTCTTACTTTGCATAATGCATCAAATAATGTTAGTACCTTGTTTACAAACATGAAAAGATTTGGAAAATATCTGTTGACAGATACAGTACACATACTTAGCAAATCCTACAATCGACCGAAATCTGCATGGCAGTTTTAGAACTGGATGCCTATTTTGCTACGCAATTTGATTACACTATGCATATACTCGTTAGTCCAGAGAATATATAACTCCATAATTCCAGTCTAGTTTGGCAAGGGTTGAAACTGGACTTTTATAGTCAGTTAACTCCCTTGCCTCAGGAAGATGGCAGACATTATGCAGACAAATCCCTGTTTGTACATGCTGTATTGTTCAAAAGAAATAATACAGTTGAGAAAAAAATAATCATAATCAGTTAATCAAACACTTTGCTTTAAGTTAGTTTACAGAGGGTTTTGCATGTAGCACAGGAAAATTAGCAATTACATTATTACAAATGTCAAACAGAACTTCTACATGTACAGTAATCTGTTCCATATGCCAAATTTATATTTCTCCACATAGTGTTTCATCTCTTCACTCAATTTTCATATGTTCAGAATGTTGAGTACATAATAATTTGCAAATTATTGTCACTAAACCAGTGACCAATAGCATTTTTACAACAAATTGTCCCTGTACATCATTTACTAGCAATGACCAGCTATGTTTACAGGATAGTGTATGTGCTGCTATGTTTACAGGATAGTGTATGTGCTGCATACACAGAAACAGTGAGCTAAACTCATCTTGTATACCATTCATTTCAGACCAGTTGTTAAAAGCACCACTCTATACATGCTATAGACAATTGAAAGGTGGCCCAGTCGTCTAAGGCGCAGCGATTCGCTGTTGCGTCCCTTGGGCACGCCAGAAACCTATGATTGTGGGTTCGAATCCCGGTTCGACCCGATTATGTTTCTAGGTTTGTCAGCATCATACCCGTGCTCATGGGTTTCAACGAACTGGTAAACGTCTGAGACCTGCATCACTCCGGGCTTTCCTCCCACATTAAGCTGACATGCCATGATATAACTGGAATACTGTTAAAAGCGGCGTTAAACACAACTCACTCACACACCAGTTGTTAAAAACACCACTCTATACATGCTATAGACAATAGAAAGCTTAATTAATCATGCTACCTGTGTGTAACTCTGTATCCTTTACCTTCTAACTGTGTTCCCTCACCTTTTATCACTATCTAATTTCCCAGGAAAAGTCCAGTTTTCCAAACAAGCTAACTATTACAAGTGAACTATGTCCTAGAATCATAATTCCGCAGCAAGTACAATATTTTGGCATTAAATCCACAGCTAAGCAGTCATAAAATATTTTGATTTGGCAACAAAATTTTTTAACAAATACTTCAATAGATTCTGCAATTTAAGTTGCAAACTGGTCCTCATATTTCTTCATAATCAGACTTAACACAGCATGTGATAAGACAACATGCAGATCCCAATCGGTAGCTAGACGGTTTCACATTGAGTAGAGGAACATCCCACTTATACAAGCGAACCTCTGACTGCCTGGAGCCTCTCAATGCAACCACAAGTCGATTTCGTGAGATAACCACATTGGTTGGTTTCACATCGACTCCAACTTCAAAAGTGCGACGAACCGGACATGCGAGAAAATCACCCTCCGCTGTAAAGACTTGAACTCTGTAGTTGTTGGCATCTGCGACATAGATGTTGTCACATTGGTCAACACAGAGCCCCATGGGATAGAACAACTGTCCGTACACATGGCCCTGTGACCCCATCTGACGAATAAACTGACCATTCATTTCATGAATCTTGATTCTGTGGTTGCCAGTGTCAGACACAACAATTTCATTTCTGTTGTTAACTGTGACATACGAGGGTTGAATGAAATGATTGTGGCCGGAACCTTTGGAGCCGAAGTTGGTGCATGGCTTCTTTTGATCGGTCAACACATGCACTGTGTTCTTTTCAAGACTGGTCACTACAACCTTCTGAGTGTTGTCCAGTGAAATTCCACATGGATTATCGTACTTGTAGAAACTCCCAAATGCTGCTATTAGGTGACCATCCATAGCATACTCCCTAAGTAAAGCCGCTCCAGAACGACTCACTGATAACAGCACAGTGTTAAAACTTGTCACACACACGTCCCGAATTGAGCAGTCAGTATAGAAACTTGACAGGAAATCGCCCCTGACGCTGAATATTGCAACCTTATTCAAGCTACAATCGGTGACGATGATGTTGTCGTTCAACGGATTCACGGCGAGTCCTGAAACGTGCGTAAAATCCCCTTCACCGGTGCCGTGCCCAGCGAATTTGTTGATAAATACTGCCATCGAGTGTTGATTGTTGACAACAAACACGTCACTGTTCTCCCAGTCAAATGCCTTGTCTCCGTACAGAGTCTGGTATGTCGGGGGTTGGTCGACGGGAAGTGTTGCCATCTCTCCAGTACTCTCAGACACAGACGTTACTTCTCGAAGATGAAGAATAAGATAATTATCGGGGAAGCTCCACACGCCCCCTGATGGAACATATATGGTCTGTCGACAAACTGGACAGGGAAAACGCCCGCCGTTGCCGTTCCTGGTAACGTGGCTTTCGAGGCATTCTTGACAGAACGTGTGGAGACATGGTATGGCTTTCGGACGTTCGAAAACGTTTTTACATATCGGACAGTGGAAATGAGATTCAGTGTGGTGTTGTTCCGCCATCTTGTCAAATGTCACATGACCACGTGTCATGTGATAAACTCATGATCATGTGACGATAAATGGGGGTTCATTGGGTGAACTAAACAACAATCCCTACCCACGGAGATCATTACCCAAACGAATTTAGCGCACTCCTACCCAAAGTTTGGATAACCGGTACCCACTTGTACCTAATCAACTGGAATACACATACCCCCAAAACGCGAATGAAAATACCCAATGAAAATATAAATGACTTCTTATAGTAATCACCCATTCAGTCACTTCGCATTCATGAGTTGATTGATAAATTGTTCATTCACCAAATAATGAATGAATGTTTGAAATACGAATTGAATGAATTATGGAAATGTCTAATGAACAAATGTTGGAAATGTGAATTGAATGAAATTTTGGAAATGTAACAGTGCCATGAATAAATTGCTATGAAAGTGCAGGTCAAAATATATGAGAATTTAGGGCTGAATAAATTATTAGAAACCTATATTTTTTTCGTTATCCCGGTCTGTACCGGTTAAGGCATTCCCGTTTCTGACATCTTGCAAACTATTTACAAAATAATGGATACGAGTCATCCAAATCTGGGTACGGGTACCAGTTTGACGAGAATGTTACGGGTCAGCCATAATCGTTGGGGGTATCCTCCCATCAGTCATACAGGCCATTTGTCATACAGCTTATAACAACATAGGATATGCGTACCTATCAATATGTACTGTTCCACACAGATCATTAACTGTGTTTATGTTTAAGTTTGAATTATAGGGAACACCAGGATTATAATCATGAATGATCTTGTGCTAATTCATTTGCAGATTGTAAGAAAACAACTTGTAAAGCAGAAAAGTAATTAATAAATAAGTATGGTTTATTCAACATAATATCATAAATATGAACCAAAGAATTAATAACATAATTCAATATTCAAAGCATCTAAATGGCGGATAATGGCTATCCAAGCTTCAATAGGTGACCTGCAGCATCAAGAAACTGGACTGGACTTTCCTTCCTTGGGTCAGTTGATCTTTCAGTCTCTGGAGTCTATTGTCAACCTCACGGTAGACCCGCTTTCTACTTGGTTCAGGTGCACCGAGGTTGATCTGCGCCAATTTCCCCTTGTCAGCTTTCTCAGTCAATCGGAAGACTTCTAATTGTATATCGAATTTCTTTATTTCACATACTGAAGAGGCCACAGGCCTATAGTACAAGTTGAAGAATATACAGTTTTATACAATTTATGTACATATCTCACCAGATCACCTCACGTCATTCCACCTCGCATTTCAACGCAGTCACATAATTTCGCACATTCAGTACAATACCATGCCCTGTAATTTCATAATTTCTATATTACCATATCACATCTTGTTATATCATACAACATATTCTATAACATCATATCATATTGTATCATTATTATAAGATCATATTATATAGTATTATTTCATATAACATTATCATAACATACTATACATACCATCGTACCATATATCACAACTATATTGTATCACATTTCAACATGTCATATCACAAAACACATTAGCAATGTCATAGCTTGTCCCATCTTATCTTATCATATCATACCATATAATGCCATGTCATTCCATGCCAATTTATTTCATATCAATCAATCAATATTTATTCAACACTGGAAGACCGCAAGCCATATAATATGTACACTAAAAAAACAGTATTTACACAATTTCTATAATACACATAACATATTGCATCATATCATAGACTTCTATCAGACGGTAGATGTTGGGGTGTTGGTGAGGAAGACTTCTATTCAGCTTGTTGTGGAAGCCTTCCAGGTTGTTGTTGGTCCTCGGGCCAGTGGTGTCATGGTGATTCCATAGGAGAATCGGAAAGCGAGCATCATAATCTACCCAAGTCAATACCACGTAGTCGTTGAAGGTGTCAGCTCTGGGTAGATCAGGTGTGTGCTGCATCGCTTCTAGCCAGGCGTCTTGGACATGATCTGCAGGGAGAAGCGCTAGACCTGCTGCCCGTCTAATCCACTGTTGCACTGCTGGATCTTCTTTATAGACTACAGCCAACCCTAGGTCTTGTGTCTTCCTCCATATGGCTTGGCTGTAGTGGAAGAAGCAGCCCTTGACTTCAGCGTTGGGGAACTCCAACTGGATGGCACGGATTGCTGCTTGTTCAAAATCTGTCTGCAGGCGAGTGGGGGCAAGTTCTGTTCAGGGTGTCTGCTACATGGGTCTTCAAAAGGCTGAACAGTCTTCTGTACGTTGTCATCTGGTGGTCGGGTAGCAAAGCAGAAACTACAGGACGGCTGGCAGACCCACTTCTGACGTGAACTATGTACACTCGATCCCAAAGGTCAGGGCAGGGGGTAAAGGTACCACCCATGTATATCGTCTCAGCACCTTGTAGGATCTGTAGCTGCTCACCTGTGGCAAAGGCAAGGATCTTATTTTTCTTCTCCGTCGCTGAACAGGAGGAAGCGGTTCCCATCTGATGTATGGCTCCAGGCATCATCTAGGTCCACTTGGGCTCTGGTTTGGGGCAGGACGGGTATGGTCTTCCTTCTGTGGCGGCAAAGGGCACTGCTCATGCTGGGGAAGGCAGGGAGGGCTTGGGCTTGGTCATCATCTTCTTCAGCGATCTGTTGGTTGTAGAGCTGCTGTATTGGGGTTGTTTCCTCTCTTGCTCTCTTCCTCATGTTGCTGACAAAACGGTTTGAATTCCCCGGGGGGTGGTTGTGCTCTGACACATTCCTCACAAAATCACCAACAGTAGTGCACTTGCTCTGTTTATATACGTTCGAGCAGCTGTCCATCTCTAAGAAATAAAGTTAGTTTGACCATCGCTATTGCATCTCTTGGCTTTAGGAGATCTATGACAGATAGCGGATCTAACTGTAATTCTTGTTGTTGTTGTTGTTGTTGTTGTTGTTGTTGTTGTTGTTGCATTAGGTGTTTAAGAGGTCGCCTTCTGCCTAGGCAATTTCGGCTGACCTGTCCCTCTTTGGGACTCCAGTGTGTGAGAAGGGTTCACATATCTATTGTGAGTTCGGTGTTCACATAATTTCTGTTTTTGCATTGATATGATTTCTATTTTCTTTGTTGTTGCATTAGGTGTTTAAGAGGTCGCCTTCTGCCTAGGCAATTTCGGCTGACCTGTCCCTCTTTGGGACTCCTGTGTGTGAGAAGGGTTCACATATCTATTGTGATTTCGGTGTTCACATAATTTCTGTTTTTGCATTGATATGATTTCTATTTTCTTATATTGATATGATTTCATTTTTATCCTTGGCTGCTCTGTTTATATACGTTCGAGCAGCTGTCCATCTCTCAGAAATAGAGTTAGTTTGGCCTTCGCTATTGCATCTCTTGGCTTTAGGAGATCTATGACAGATAGCGGATCTAACTGCAATTCTTGTTTTAACCTAGCCCGGGCTGGGGCATGGTCTTGACATTCTAGTAACAGGTGGTCAATGGTTTCAGCCTGATTGCAAGATGAACAAACCTTGTCATAGTGCTTTTTGTGACCAAGTCTGAGGCGTGAGATAGCAGTTTCAATTTTCCTTTCATTTGAGTATGAGTTTGGCTTTTGTTGGACCTTGGGTTGAATTTTGTATAGCCATCTGCCGATCTTACTTGCGTCCCATTGGGCTTGCCATCTTTTTGCTATGGAGGCTTTGATTTTGCTTTTTATCTCTAGTTTACTAAAGGGAATAGGCTGTATATCCGCTTTGTCTAGAGCTAGCTTCGCCAGTGAGTCTGCTTTTTCATTTCCATGAATATCTATGTGAGAGGGGATCCAACACAGCTCCACCTGTTGCCCTTGGTCCGATAGTTTTGTATATTCGTATAGAATATTGTTGACTGTGTTTGGCCTGGAGTTTGAGTTTCTCCCACTGATGGCCTGAAGTGCACTTAGCGAGTCTGATAGGACGACTGCCTTTGCTTCCGGGAGTTCCGGTATGAGTTTGAGTGCATGATGAATTGCCTCCAATTCAGCCGTGAATACTGACTGACCATCAGGCAAGCAAACTGAATGTGCTTGGGGTTTGGAGCTGTGGATATGGATCCCGTAACCAGCACTGTTGTTGATAGGATTCTTGGATCCATCAGTGTATATATGGGCCCAGCTGTCCCAGGTAGTTTGAATTTTAGTGATAGCTACTGATCGTAGTAGGGTTGGGTTTTCTCTTTTAGTGACTTCTGATGTTAAAGCAGTGTCAACTTTGGGAGTTTGTAAAGTCCAGGGAGGGTGTAACCCTTTGTAGTGACTTTCTGGAGGCTGAATGTCATCGCAATTGTGACTTCGAATGAGTTCACGTACTAATATCCCAGATGGCTTTAGTGAGGGATTTTTTCGAGCTAGGGCTTCATCTCGAGCGTTTTTGTCTTGCCATATCTTTTTAACCAAAGGGTTTGATGTTCGTCCCCAGAACGATAATATTGCCTGCTCTCTTCTTAGTTTCAATGGGAGTTCTCCCGTTTCTACTTGTAGTGCTTCTAGTGAGGTGCCTGTCGCTGCGCCTGTGGCCAGCATTAGGGCTTTGTATTGTATTCTGTCTAGGCGCCTCAAGACAGTATTTGATGCTGAGTGAAAAGCCTCACAACCATAGTCAATTTTTGATCTGATAAGAGCTTTGTAGAGGTCCAGCTGAGTGTCCCTCGATGTGCCCCAAGATGTGCCTGAGATTGCCCGTAATACGTTCAGGTCTTTTTGACATCTGTTATCCACATATTCTATATGCTTGCGCCAAGTGAGGTGTTGATCAAGGATAACTCCAAGAAATATTGCAGATTTTTCGAATTTGATAGGTTTGCCTTTTATGGAGACACGGGGTATCATAGCATCTTTCCCCCGGCGTTTGAATAGAACTCCAACCGTTTTTTCACTTGAAAGGGTGAATCCCCATTTATTGCACCATTGATCTACTCCGTCCAGGGCTGACTGGAGTTTTTTTCTGATCTGTGAGATATCTCTGTGCTTTACCCATATTGCTCCGTCATCAGCGAACTTAGAAGTTTGGGTAGGAGAGCTGACATGGTCAAAAAGATCATTGATCATGATATTAAACAGGGTTGGGCTTATGATGCTGCCTTGTGGCGTGCCATTGTCCAGTGCCATAGGATCCGATCGATTGTTCCCTAGTTTAACTGATAGCGACCTGTCTTGCAGGAAGCTGTCTATGAAGTTTGCCATGTTCCCTTCAACTCCATTTTGTGATAGTTTTGAGAGGAGTCCGTCATGCCATACCATATCGAAGGCTTTGCTGAAGTCCAGAAATACTGCGGCTAAGTATTGTCTGTTTAATTGGGCTTTTTTAATTTCATTTTTCAGTCTTAGAATATGATCTAGACACGAGTGTCCCTTCCTGAAGCCACTTTGGTCAGGTTTTATGTGATTGCCAGTTTCAAGATGATGCATGAGCCTTTTTGTAACCATGGCTTCCATGGCTTTGCACATGTTTGAGGTGAGTGAGATCGGTCGATAAGAGTTTGGTAGGGCTTCTTTTTTCCCTTGCTTGAGCAGCGGGATAACCGCAGCATGTTTCCATGCTTTTGGGACTTCTCCTTTGGACCATATCGTGTTATACAACTCAGTGAGTAAGCCTTTGGTTTGATCAGGTAGGTTTTTCAATATCTCGTAACTGGTTGTGTCAAGACCAGGTGCTGTGCCTTTTCTATGTTGTATCGCATCATCAAACTCTGTCACAGTAAATGGTATATTGTATACCAGATGCTTGCTTTGCGGCCGTTTTGAGATCTTAGGCATAAGCATTTTTTCCTGTTTGAATTCTTTGCTGCAATTTGTGTTGCTGCTGACAGATGAGAAGTGAATTTTTGTAGGTTTCCGCTTACCCCTGATTGCGTGTATTTTGCTCCAGACTGTTTTAGCATTTGTTTTCTCATTAAGGGATTTGCAGAAGGTCTGCCATGACTCTTTTTTAGAATCGTCTATGAGTTGTCTTACTTTCGTCCTGGCTGCTCGGACTTGGGCAAAGGCTGATTTATCCCTTTTTGACCTATTTAGGGCTTTCTTTCTCACTCTCCTAGCTTTTGCTATTTCCCTGTTCCACCATGGTACCGGCGTTTTGCCAGTTTTGTGGTCTTTTTTTTGGAATTGATTTTTCAGCTGCGGCAATAATTGCTGAGGTGAGATTTTGGCAAAAAAGATCAGGATCATCCGAGGCAATTTCTGAGGACTTGAATGATATACATTCCTTCCTGAATTAAGGCCAGTCAGCCTTTGCATAGTCCCATGTGGGCTGAGGATCGGGCTGTTCCTCTAATTGTGGTGGGCTACCTATGTAGGTGAGTATAGGAAGGTGATCGCTTCCCCAAGTGTCGTCATGGACTTGCCATTGGCAATGTGAGGCGAGGTGTTTGGTGGTAATTGTAAGATCAATTGAACTCCACGTGTTGTGGACTTGGTCATAACGTGTGTGACTGCCGTTGTTCAGAGTTATGAGATTGTCGTCCTCAACCCATTTCTCTACCATTTTGCCGTATTTGCATGAATCATTCCTGTCTTCCCAAAGAGGGCTGTGGGCATTAAAGTCACCAAGGATTATCCCATTTTTGCCTACTATTTGAGCTAGTCTTGTTAGCTCTTCCATGTTCGTTTCATGGGTAACCCTGTGATATATGTTAGCTATGCGTAATTCGTTGCCATTTGCCAGTTTTAGGGAGATTACTTGGGTTTCAAGGTTTCCTACGTTTGCTTCAATATTCTTGGAGGTACAGCTGTCGTGGACAAGGGTGATTAGTCCTCCTCCCTTGTTGCCAGGCATAAGTCTTTTTCTGTCTTTTCTATGTTGGGTGTACCCAGGTAGTGTGAATTTGGCTTTTTCACTGAGTTTAGTCTCCTGTATTAAAATGACATGAGGCTTGATCACCTTTTTTTTGACGAGTGCAGTCAGTTCATTGCCGTGGCTCTTAAGGCCATTTGCGTTCCACTGTAGTAAAACTTACTTACTTACTTTGGAGATTTAACGTGCGCTTTCCGACTGATGCGTATTTCGCACACGGGCCCGGCCAGGCCATTTAATGTGTTTCCGAAAGGGGCGAAGGTGGTCTGTGCAACCCAAGAGGGGGGTTTTAGGGGTTGCTTATATAGAATTTGGGAATTTTGAGATTTGGAATAGATGCCGATGGGATTGGGGAGGAGAACTAAGGGAGCTGGGTATGGTGGATGTTTGTTTGTTTATGTGATTTTGATTTGGTAGGTTATTGTGTTTTTAGATGCGTTTTATTAGTTCCGTTTTTATTAAGAATACGCCTAAGGCCTTGAAGTTTTCTAGTTTATTTTGTGGGTTTAGTATTTCTTCTAGAGTTAGAGCCTTGTTTAGATTAAGGGTGGTTTGTAATGCGGTTCGATGTGTTAGGTAGTGTGTGCAGTGGATGAGTGCGTGTTCTGGGGTTTCTGGTTGTTTGCAGTGTGGGCAGTTACCTGTAGTGTGTTTTTTAAATTTTTTTAGGTGGTTATTTAGGTTGGTGTGTCCTGTTTGGAGTTTAGTGATTACTCTGTCGATTTTTTTGGATGGATGGAGAATTTTTGGTTTGGTTAGTGGTTTGCTGAGCACTTTTTTGATTTGGCTATTTGAGTTTAGATATAGGTTATGCCATTTTTTTGTGATTTTTTGCTTGTTTACACTTTTAATTTCTGATTTTGAGATGGGTAAGTTTAAGCTTATTTCTGGGATTTTGAGGGATAGTTTAGCTGCTTTATCGGCGTTTTCATTACCGTATATTCCTACGTGGGCGGGTATCCACAAGAAGGTTATTTGTTTGCCTGCCTTAGTTAGGTCGTTGGAGCTTTTAAGTATTTGATTTATTAATTTAGGTCGGTTTTTGGTATTTTTGTTTTGGAGGGCTTGCAGTCCACTTAGGGAGTCGGTAAGTATTAGGATTTTTTTGTGTTTTTTGGATTCTTGATTATGGAGGGCTGAGGCCATGCCCATTAGTTCTGCCGTGAATATTGATTGGTTGTTTGGGAGTCGGAAGGATTGTGTGGTTTTAGTTGGTTGTGTGGTATGGACTCCGAAACCTGTGTGTTTGGAGGTCGGATTTGAGGATCCGTCCGTGTAAATGTGACACCAATTTGGCCAATTTTCGTGTATGTATGCTAGTGTGGTAGTTTTAGCTATGTTTGGGTCGGTTTGTTTATTTATTTGGCTAGCTAGTGTTGTGTCTATTTTGGGTATTTTAAGTTTAGGGGTGAAGATATTTGATTGTTTGCAGTTTTGTTTAAGATTTTTAATTTGGTGTTCATTTAGGTAGTTTGTTATTCTTTGGGATATTGGGGTAAGTAAGGGGTGTTTACGAGCTAGAGCTTGGTTTTTGGGGCTGATGTTTTGGTTTATTAAGTTTTGGATGAGAGGGTTTGATTGGGACGCGGCCCAGAAATTTAAGCTTAGCTGTTCCCTGCGTAGACTTAGTGGCATTTCTCCTGTTAAGGCCTGAAGTGAGGTGTAGGAGGTGCCATGTTGGGTGCGTGTAATTAGTTTGAGAGCCTGATATTGTATTGAGTCAAGTTTTTTAGATAGAGAGTTGTTTAGGGTGTTGTATATGGCGCAGCCGTAGTCTAGTTTTGATCTAATTAGTGATATGTAGAGAGAGAGGAGGGTATCTTTGGATGCTCCCCAGTTAGAGCCAGTTAGGCATCTTAGGGTGTTTAGGTCTTTACTGCATTTAGTTGTTAGGTTTTGAATGTGAGCATCCCAGGTGAGATGTTCATCGAAAATAAGTCCTAAGAATTTGGTTTGTTTTTGAAATTTGATTGTTTGATTGTTTAGCTGGAGGATTGGGGAGGCGGGTTTCATGTTTTTATGTTTGAATACTATTCCTGTTGTTTTTTCTGAGTTAAGGGAGAAGCCCCATTTGTCAGCCCATTGTTGTATTTTATTAAGAGATTTTTGGAGTAAATTTTGGACCATGTTCATGCTTTTAGTGCGGATCCAGATGGCTCCATCATCCGCGAATTTTGATGTGTTTACTTTAGGGGATAGGCCCTCGAATAGATCGTTTATCATTATATTGAAGAGGGTGGGGCTGAGGATACTGCCCTGTGGAGTACCATTTTCTAGGGGACATTGGTCCGATAGAGTTTGGTCTATACCCACGGTTATTTTACGATTGTTTAGGAAGTCCTGGATGTAGTTTATTATCTGACCTTTGAGTCCTATTTTTTTAAGTTTTTGTATTAGCCCATCGTGCCATACCATGTCGAAAGCTTTAGAGAAGTCTAAGAAGATGCCTGTGGTATATTGTTTATTTAGTTGTCCTGTCTTAATATCTTGTTCTAGTCGGGTGAGGTTATCTAGGGTTGAGCGGCCAGGAGTGAAACCGCTTTGATCTGGGTTTATGATGTTATTTTGGGTTAAGTAATGTTGTAATCTATTTTTAGCCATTGATTCCATTACTTTACATAAGTTTGAAGTTAGGGATATTGGTCTATATGAGTTAGCTTTAGTAAAAGCAAGTCCATGATAATTTATAGATGAGCGCTTATTGAGTTTTAGGGCATACCCTATTTAGGAACTGTTTCTTTGTTCCTTTGTATTTCATTATTTTGGAAGCCAGTTTGAGGATGCAGGTGGCTTTGGCTTTGACACTCATTTTTCTGCTTGTAATTTGGATCAATGCCGTTGCAATGAACTCTACAACTTTGTTTGTGTTCTGAGCCTTTTGTTTACCATGAGCTGGTGTTTTCTTTGCCTGACCGATTCGTTTGCTGTGTTCCTCAGTTTGAGTATTAGAAGGCATGGGGTTTGATTGGGGAGCTTGGGTCTTTTTCCCCTTTCGTTTAGCAGTGGCTTTGTGCCTGTGAGCAGGCGGATCAGTGCTCACAGATTCGATTGTTTGCTCAGTGCTCACAGATTCGATTGTTTGCTCAGTAGAATGATCAGTAGTCGCTTGGGTTTTTTCGACCTCATTGGGTTGAATAGATTTGGATTCAGATTGCTATTTTCTTGCAATTGATACAGTATTTATACATATGTGTGTGATCACAAAATACATCTCATCAGTTAAACAGTTTCTCATCTCAAAAATCTCTAGTCTCCTTTCATAGGATTACATGAATTACATTTATTAAGCTCCAAGGGCAAAGTATTTATTAAAACAACATATTAAATATTTGTTAGTAAAAGAACTTACAGTGACTTTGATCATTTTAATACCCTCTTCTCACAAGATAACCAGCTCACAACAACTCAGCCTTTATGAATTTAACATTGTTGTTGTAACAAAGGCCTTAACTGAGAGAGTGGGGTCATACCATTACAGCTTAAGGCGAGTGCTCTAATTACCCCCCTACTCAACTGTATGACGATTGGCAATAACAAGGTGTATGACAAATGGCCTGACTTAGTTCGTCCTCCACCCACTCTTGGCATTCATTCCAAATCTCAAAATTTCAAAATTACTTTATAAGCAACCCCTTAAGCCCCCCTCCTGAGTTGCACAAACTCACTTTTCCCCTTTTCGGAAAAACATTAAATGACCTAGCCGGGCCCGTGTGCGACATACGCTTGCAGTCGGAAAGCGCACGTAAAATCTCCAATATAAGTAAGTAATGGCCAGACTGACTGATGGGAGGGAACCTCGTTGGGCACCGATCGTCTGGTATCCTTCTTTTGTTATAAGAGCCGTTAACACAAATATTTCAAATGGAAACGTTCTGCGTTGTGCTTGTCCAATTTAGGACACTGCAAGTAAATACATATTCGAAAGAATGTCACAGGAAAGTGTCTAACGATATATGTATTTTTCAAATTTAATAATAATAACTACAGATTTATATAGCGCTGGTATCCAGTTCGAAGAACTGCTCAAAAGCGCTTCATTTGAGTCTACACAAAAAAGAGACATTGCACAGCTAGGAAAACACAAAGCCTCAATACTCCAAGAAAGATTTGGTGAAAAGATAGGTTTTGAGTCTTGATCGGAACAAAGTAGGACTGTCAATGTTCCTGATATCCAATGGCAGCCTATTCCATAGCTCAGGGGTAACTTTGGCGAAACTCCGACCTCCAAGAGTCGCCGTTCTAACACCAGGCACAGAGAGTAGGGACTGGCAACTTGATCTGGGAGATCTCCCAGGCACGTACTCTTCAAGAAGCTCGCTGATATAAGTTGATGTTTTTATTGTGTCTCGCATTGAACACAATCAGCATCACTTTATACTGGATTCTCTCATTGATTTTGAGCCAGTGGAGGTGTCCGTAGAATCGGTGTGATATGGTCAAACTTTTTGGATTTAGTAACAAGCCTGGCAGCACAGTTTTGAACTCTTTGAAGTTTGGTCGATGTTGACTCACGTGCGTAATAGTTCGATCTGATAGGGACAGAGCGGTAGCCTTGTGGTGATAGTGTATATGTAGACACACTTTTATATTTGAATTGAATGATAACAATTAATATTATCAATAATATTTCTACTTGACGTGTCTTTCACTTACCTCAAAGGACGGCAAGTTATTGGAAATAACGGGTTTGGGCTAATTAAGTTTGCACTTTAAATTATACAAAGGTTAACAGAAACAATTAGAATAGTTGTAGGATTTTAAGATGTTCTATTTGGTAAGTCTTTTTAAAGTATATTTTTACCGACGATCGCTTGCAAATTAATGTTATTGTCCAAGCTTAATAAATACATTATGAATCTCAACGTTTATCTGAGAGTTAATACATACGATACAGAAGCGGAGAAATACATCTTTCGTGTTTACCTGAGTCTGGCAGTGTTTTCAGAGGGAAAATACGACCATGTACATAACAAACGTATTACCACATGCGTACGTATAATACCAGCAAACCTATTAAAGGGAGATAACTCGAGCAGCGTTGTGTGTTGCGAGGAATCGCGAGATGTCAATGTTGAGTGTATGACGCAAATACCAAGGTGTCAGATTAGACAAAGAACGATTCTCTTAAACATGGACGCTGTTTTTGGTCACCAGATTATCATTTTATATATCACATCGGTCATAGGTGAATTTTCATCTATCGCTGTTATTATTATTCCTACTACTACTACTACTACTACTACTACTACTACTACTACTACTACTACTACTACTACTACGCCTATTACTACTACGTCTACTACGTCGTCGTCTACTACGTCTACTGCTGCTACTACTGTTGCTGCTGCCATTACTACTACTACTACTACTACTACTACTACTACTACTACTACTACTACTACTACTACTACCACTGACCCGTGAAGATCCGGGGTAGAATAGGTCTTCAGCAACTCATGCTTGCAGTAAGAGGCGACTATGCTTGTCGTAAGAGGCGACTAACGGGTCAGGCAATGCTCTGCTATTATCGAAAAAAACTATTACTACTACTATTAAATTTGGAACTATTAAAGATTTCAAAACCTCGGATGTCCCAGGTGACCCGTGTTGATCTGGGTATAACCCAAATTAACCCTGGTTGACCAATGTTAGCACAAGTCAGCCCATTTACGTCACACTTTGGTTGACCCAAGTTGCCCATACCTACTGAACCCCGGGGGTGAGGTACTCTGGTCAGATACTTATTTTAGTTGATTGATTCAATTATGAATACAAGTGTTGTAATGAATATAATAAACTAGGTATTGATAGTATATGTTTATTCTCATCTGTGTCAGGGAAAATTAACTATAGATCGTTGAAAAAAATATTTCAAAATTAATATGCAAATTTGATTAAATCGCATGTCGTTTGATGCTTTTGGCGTTATTTTGAAGTTTCTTGTCATGTTACATGCATTAAATAGAAAAGGTACAATGGTAACTTTGTCAAAGAATGAAAACATCTCATAGTTGTGTGTTATAAATGGCTCATATGTATCTCCGTCTCCTGGCAGCCATCTTTATATCTTGGGTTGCATTTTATGCGTTTTGTTATGGATACTGCACTTAGTTATCCTTCATTACCACTGGTTAACACAGGTTGAATCCAGCTCACCCTGGCTGGCAGAAATGTGGACACCTCGGTTGTCTCGGGTCATACAAAGTATGTTAATCGGACGCACGTAGCGAAACCTCTGTATGCAGCATTCAGATAAGAAGCCTCAAGGTGACGTCATCGTTAAAACTTCTGTAGTTAGTTTCATTTATTGATTCAATCTTTAATAAAAACATTTTAATGAATATAATTAAGTAGGGAATGATAGTGTATACGTATGATGACATGCGGCAAGGAAATGCAATATCGATTGTTGATATAAATATTTTAGAATCAATAATGCAACTTATATGTTTTACGTCTGTTTGATGACAAGCAGTGAATCTCATTTTAACCTTTCATAGTTGTGTGTCTTAGCCATACACGTAGCTTTTTTGCTTTCTCCTATAGCCATTTTGTATTACATTCGAACCCCGTATCTCTAACCCAACGGGACCGTGTTGTAACTTCGAGATATCCGGACATTCGACCAAGTAACAGTATTATAGATACATAGCAATAAGATTGCATACACAAGGAATTAGGGAAGTGTATTTCGTTGTCAATAATCAATAACAATTCTGACAGATTATGTACCGTTTATCTTAGGCACATCAGCATTTCACTATTTTACACAACAAAGTGCCATTCTCATCTCAAGTTTGTTAATTCATAGCTTGGATATTGTGTCACGCGGCTTTGATGCCTTCAGTCCGACTTTGATTTGCACATTTTGATGAAACCAGGATGTGCCGCCATGTTTTTTTTATCCAATCTACTCACGATGATTTATTTGTCAATAAGGATTATCATTTCAGTTGGATTAAATATTAAATACATGGTTGGTTTAAAAATGGTTCATATTGCACTGTACTTTTTTAGATATGTGGACAAATGACAACTTCAAGATAAAGGTACAAATTTCCACAGTAAAGTCACAGTTGGGACCAAGTTCAAGGTTCGAGATTGGGCTACCTATTTTGTTATCTCGAATTCGAGATAACCGGGGAAATTTATAAAGTGAGGCAGTTGGGACCGGAGAATAGGTTTGAGATATCGGTACATTTGAGATAACGAGGTTCGAATGTATATAAAAGGTTGCATTTCATGCGTTTTATATACTGGTACTGCGCTGTGTGATCCTTTGTAAACACTGGTCAGCCGGAGGGGGGTTGGGGTATTTTTTCCCTAGATTTTTTATTTATAGAAAACAGTTTTATTTGAATCAAGTTGGGGAAAAGTGATACTTGTTCAAATAGTTGCCCATATATCAGGTATTCCATGACGGGGAACTCACACATTGTACCTCTGTGGAGAATCAAAAACAGGTGTTAGGCGGAAGGGTCGAACACTTTAACCACGAGACTGTCACGCCTTTTCTGATTGAACTAAAACACACGTGCGTACAATTAAAATAAATATTAAAGTGTGTGGGGCAGTTTTGAAGGATTATAACTTTAAGTTTTAAGAGGCAGTGTATTGTAGACTTAAGTCAGAAAAAATAATGTATTTTCTCAATAAGGGAGTGGTGGTTTATGAATCAATTTGGAAGATACATCTATGGACTGAACGTTACAACGGTACCAATATACAAATATACTCGCAGTCGCCTTAATCATATGAAGCACACAAAAATAATGTTTCCATTTGAAATAATTATGTTAACGACTCGTTATAAAAAAGCAATAGGGAAAGAAAATACACCCTCCACCCCCCACCCCCCACCCCCCACCCTGGTAATAGTGGATGTGTGTACACGTGTCAAACGTGTGAATGTTAAAGTAGGTATATATAGAGTTAGTTTAAAGGGTAAAGTAGTCAAATGAAGTGTGAATGTAAAATTTCTGTAAATACAAAGAATGTTAGATTGTGTGAATGCAGATGCATGGGGAATGTAAATCAATGTGATTGTTAACTAAATGTAATGTGAGTGTTAAGTAAATGTAAATGTACTATGAGTGTTAAGTAAATATAAATGTACTGTGAGTGTTACGTGAATGTAATGTGAGTGTTAAGTAAATGTAAATGTAATGTGAGTGTTAGGTAAATGTAACGTGAGTGTTAAGTAAATGTAAATGTAATGTGAGTGTTAAGTGAATGTAATGTAAATGTTAAGTATATTTAATTGCACCGTGAGTGTTAAGGAAATGTAAATGTAATGTGGGTGTTAAGTAAATGTAATGTGGGTGTTAAGTAAATGTAATATGAGTGTTAAGTAAATGTAATGTGAGTGTTAGGTAAATGTAAGTGTAAAGTGAGTGTTAAGTAAATGTAAATGTAATATGGGTGTTAAGTAAATGTAAATATAATGTGAGTGTTAAGTAAATGTAAGTGTAAAGTGAGTGTTAAGTAAATGTAAATGTTATGTGGGTGTTAAGTAAATGTAAATATAATTAGGTGTTAAGTAAATGTAAATGTCATGTGAGTGTTAAGTACATGTAAATGCTATGTGGGTGTTAAGTAAATGTAAATGTAATGTGAGTGTTAAGTAAATGTAAATGTAATGTGAGTGTTAAGTAAATGTAAATGTAAGTGTTAAGTAAATGTAATGTAAGTGTTAAGTAAATGTAATGTGAGTGTTAGGTAATTGTAATGTAATGTAAGTGTTAAGTAAATGAAAATGTAATGTGAGTGTTAAGTAAATGTAAATGTAATGTAAGTGTTAAGTAAATGTAAATGTAATGTAAGTGTTAAGTAAATGTAATGTGAGTGTTAGGTAAATGTAATGTAATGTGAGTGTTAAGTAAATGTAAATGTAATGTAAGTGTTAAGTAAATGTAATGTGAGTGTTAAGTAAATATAAATGTAATGTAAGTGTTAAGTAAATGTAATGTGAGTGTTAGGTAATTGTAATGTAATGTGAGTGTTAAGTAAATGTAAATGTAATGTAAGTGTTAAGTAAATGTAATGTGAGTGTTAGGTAATTGTAAATGTAATGTAAGTGTTAAGTAAATGTAATGTAAGTGTTAGGTAATTGTAATGTAATGTGAGTGTTAAGTAAATGTAAATGTAATGTAAGTGTTAAGTAAATGTAATGTGAGTGTTAAGTAAATGTAATGTAAGTGTTAAGTAAATGTAAATGTAATGTAAGTGTTAAGTAAATGTAATGTGAGTGTTAAGTAAATGTAATGTAAGTGTTAAGTAAATGTAATGTAAGTGTTAAGTAAATGTAATGTGAGTGTTAGGTAATTGTAATGTGAGTGTTAATTAAATGTAAATGTAATGTGAGTGTTAAGTAAATGTAATGTAAGTGTTAAGTAAATGTAATGTGAGTGTTAAGTAAATGTAATGTGAGTGTTAAGTAAATGTAATGTGAGTGTTAAGTAAATGTAATGTAAGTGTTAAGTAAATGTAATGTAAGTGTTAAGTAAATGTAATGTAAGTGTTAAGTAAATGTAATGTGAGTGTTAGGTAATTGTAATGTGAGTGTTAATTAAATGTAAATGTAATGTGAGTGTTAAGTAAATGTAAATGTAATGTGAGTGTTAAGTAAATGTAATGTAAGTGTTAAGTAAATGTAAATGCGTGTACATATCAACATTCGTTTACACAAACGCGCACGTTCTATACGTAAAGTGATAATTGAGCATTTTAAACATCACCTCTCAAAACTTGTCACCCTTCACCGTCTCGTACCCATACCACACTCAGAAAACAAAATGACCGGATTGTTTAGCACAAACACAAATGGCAGGACGTTTTAACTTAGAAACGAATTACTTGGCTTACTGCCTTATATAATCTGCACTCATGCCTGCCACAGAAACCAGGAACCGGGCGGGTATAATAACTCAGAGAAAGGGATTAACGTATGATTGGATCAGTTATATTCGTTTCCACGCAAAACGTAATAGTGATTATTTGCTATTTTATTTATGAAGACCATATAATCAAAACCAGTTTATTATATTACCTCCCTTTGTTCGCGCTCTGTTTCTCAAACTCCCATTCTTTGAACACAAAACCCGTTTACTGGACCCGTCCGGTTGAACGGTCGATGTTCTACCCGGAAATTATACGAAACGAGATCACGTGATTAGAATTGATATTGGCTGTTCCGCTGTGGAATAAAAACAGAGTCATTTTCAATTGTATCTCACAAGAGTCCCAGAGTAAACTAAATAACGATGGGAGTGCATCAGCACGACTACAGTTACAGCTCTTATCGGAAATATACAGCGATGGCCTAATTAGATTATGCAGGGCGAATTTATTTCTACGGTCTATTATGCTTTATTATAAGGCTTTACTGGCTGAATTTATTGGACGTCTATAACACCAGATCGAATACAAAGATGTCTGGGCCTGACGATCTTAAGTCTCGTACCGCCCACTTCCAAGTGACTATAAAGTGTTATCACTCTGCGTCTTTCTTTTGTGATTGGCAACTGTGTTTCAGGAGAACCTCGTTTATCCGGACAGTTGATCTAAACAGACCATAAATGGTTTTGGATTTAAATGCATGTCCGGAATAAGGAGGTTCTGCGTTTAGTTCGTATGCATTGTTGTGAAGCATGTGTTTAAAGGAGGTGGGGTGAAATAGGGTTTAACGTCGTGTTCAAGGTTGTTTTACTTACATAGTGAGTATGCACGAGTGTGTGTGTGACTGCTTGTACTAGTCCGACTGATGCAGATTTATTGTGCTAGCTCACTGAGAAACTGTGCCGCAGTTTAACGTGAATACCCCACGCAGACACAGTATATTGACTCTGAGGCGGTCAGTCCTTGTTTTAGCCCCTTAATGCCGAGCGCCAGACAGGGTAACAACAAGCACCTCTTACGTCTTATGGTATTAAGCGACAGGGGATTCGAACCACCGACCTTCCCTCTCCGGACAGAATCTCTACGCGCATCAACAAGGAGGCGGTGTGTGTTCAACTCGTTAATCTGGTCAGTTAATCGACATCTAATGACTTGATAATAGAGTTTATACACCTTCTGCTCTAAATCCGTATGAGTTTGTTATCTTTGAAATCTATTTTCTAGACCTTAATTATTTCCGATCGATCAAATGCAAATCTTCGCATAGTGCATGCAGTAAGAATGCGATTGTTTTCTTTAAAAAACACTCATTTAATTTGTTTTTTTGTCTCATAAAAATCGAATGGAAGGTATCTCATACGCACTGCACGTCTGGACGTCAGCCATAGACTATCAAGTTTTTGTCAAAACCCGGTAACAAGGCTCTGCCAGGCTTACCCCGGATTGTGTATAAGCGTGGCCACCTTGCAGCCTCATCAATGACCTGTAGAACACTAAATCGTTGTAAAAAAAAATCAAAGATGCTGCCCTTTAACATATTCGACAATCGAATTAGTATCATCTCTTATTTGAAAACATATAATGATTTTGCATTTTTATAAATGTACATTTTAGGTGCTTTTGATACATGTATGTTCCGATCAAAGAGTTTTTCATCAACTGCATTTCGAAAAGAAAGTATTGTGAGGGTTGGGTTTAAGGAAAACCTCTTTAATCCGGACAGTTTGGTCGAAATGTAAGGACTTGATAATAGAGGTTATACGCTTGCTGAACGTATTTCGCTATTCATTCTGGTACACGCTGTTCATCCTAAAATCTCCCGTCTTCCTGAAAATTCAGTTTGATATTATCACTTAGGCTCTTACCTTATGGCATTACTTGACGTTTAACCAGGCTTTCTAGAGCTCTGCACAGCACTGCAATGGAGCGTTATTCAGTTAGACTGGTTCAAAACAGCCTTTGAGATGCGTTGCCTTTATGAGTTGGGTGTTATATGATAGACCCCATATCTTGATATGTGTATCGTATCGTGATATGTGTACCCAATTTAATCAGAACCCAGATTGAAAACACCAATTTGTAAGTCTTTTCTTTCCATTAAATAGCATGTCGACATGTATTTTTCATGACAAGCGGAAGTTATGCATTTTATAAACGATGTTCATCAAAACATGTTTAGTCTCGTCATCGGTTCTATTTTGCCCAGATACACAAATAAAGAAGAAAATAAATACGTTTTAATTGGCCTTCAAAGCAATTGCTGTGCATTACACACGAGAGGTCGTCGATGCTCTCTATCCGGCTTGGCCCGGGTCTCAGGTTACCTAGTCTAATGATGGCCGCGTGTTGTGGAATCGTTTCTTGTGGACATGCCGTATTTCCACCAGACAGCCTGGTGTCATTGAAGTTAATTGTCTGGACGTTTGTCTGGGCATAAACGTAACAAAAGGCTTTTGTTGTTTTTGGCGGGATATATGCTCCCAAGCAATCTTGCATGGGCCTCACACAATGGATCCTATTGTACGTTGGGTACACCTGCATCGTGAACATGTGGACTCCTGATGAAAGAATGTTGTTTTACTCCGCAGACAGCAACATCACACTTTCCGCTAACTTATCAGCGATTATAGAGCAGTTCACCGTTTGAGCTGAGGACACATCAGCCAGGGTGAATGTTGCTTAACGCCACAGTCATCAATATTCCATCTATTTCCTGACGGCCTGTACATAGTTGAGTCTGTGTCTGGCAAACCAGTGTTTGAAATCGTGAGCAACGATTAATAATAGGGTCATAATGACACGCAATCAGCCAACAGAACCTGACCACCCGATCCTCATTTGTGTTTGTCTTACATCCAGCATATGGTGCTTGGGGCTGTCCCAGATCGCACACGCCTCATTTAGACCTGAGATGACATAGGAAACCCGCGCTAGTGGAAATTCTGGAACTTTCAAGTCGTTGATAAACAGCTGTGGTTGTTGCCTTTGCATGTGTTTGTGACAGGTGCAACCGGTGGAGCAGGATACGCTCATCTTTTCGTGAACACCCGGTCTTATCACTGTTCGATAGTGATTCATAAACAAATACTCATGGTAAAGCTTGAATCGTACAATCGACTCTGTGTTTGGCAGAGATTTCTTATGAATATTGAAAGGGTTTTGTATCTTTTATTTATATTGTGTAGCTCACATCACTGGACTTGTCGATCAGCGCAATTGGGATACGATGATATGCATCAACAAGTTCAGCCCAACCAACCGATCCCGTTAGTTGCCTCTTACGACAAGCATAGTCCCCTTCTACGGCAAACATTGGATGCTGAAGACCTATTCTACACTGGATCTTCATGGGTGTATCTTTGAATCAACCCAGCAGGGAACGACAACTCCCTCCGATCAAAGACCCCTTATCCAGCAGAGGTTTACGAGCATAATCTTTGGCCAAAGAACATTTGTCTATGCAGCAATATCGTTGTTTTATAACCAGCTCTCGTCAACACAATATCATTCTCAATCCTCATGAAAGTCCCCATTTTAAAGAATATAGATTATGTGCAGACGGCATTTATGTATGTATCATCACCACCGCCATCTTCTTGTATACAAAGAATGAGATGTCTTTACAAACTTAAGGTAAGGGTAGATACCAGTACAACTTAACTGCCGGGCAAAATAATTGATGGATTGAGTATGTTTTTACGCCGCTTTTAGCATTATTCCAGGAATATCCCGGCGGGGGACACCAAAAATGGGCTTCACACGTTATACCCATGTGGGGAATCGAACCCGGGCCTTCGGCGTGAAGAGCGAAAGCTTTAACCAGCCGGGCAAAACAAAGTATACATCCATGTTTGGTAGTGGCTCATTATAAAACTGAAACAAATGGTTATTCGATGGTGATGTATTTGGGTAGTGGTACCATTCTTGTGTTTTGGACCTTAACTTTGCATCGTTTCTGCGACTGTCGAATGTCGGGTCAACAGTTTAGGCCAGTTTATTTGAAACCGTAACCTACGAAGACCAGAAGGACTAGGCCATTGGCCAAAGCTTGAGACAAACCTTTTTTTCCAAAACGGGGCAGGGGTGGCCCAGTCGTCTAAGGCGCCGCGATTCGCTGTGCAGAGTTGCGTCCCTTGGGCACGCAAGAAACCTATGATTGTGGGTTCGAATCCCGGTTCGCCCCGATTATGTTTGTAGGTTTGTCAGCACCATACCCGTGCTCGTGGGTTTCACAGAAGTGGTAAACGTCTGAAACCTGCATCACTTCGGGCTTTCCTCCCACATTAAGCTGACATGCCATTATATAACAGGAATACTGTTAAAAGCGGCGTTAAACCCAACTCACTCACTCACTTTTTTCCAAAAAGCTTTATCCTCGCTTGCCAAGGATACGGATTCCCCTTCAGTGCCCACCCCTAGTCGCCTCTCTGGTCCGTGTTAATGGCCATATTGCGTAAACTTTAACGATGGCTTTATCAGCCCTTCATCTCGCGGACATTAAACCAAGTCGAGCTTTCAAACTTCACAGAAACCATTCACCCGATGATGTTGATCTGCTAGCATCTGTTGAATGTAATGGAGCGGCGCTAACTCTCTCCCAACCATACTTCCAGCATTATATTGATGTCAAGACCATGGAGAAGGCTGTCGGTACACACAAACAACTTGATATTTATATACACTTGGCGATTAAAGGTCCCATACTGCATTATTACGACTATATAAAACTATTATAACTTTTATTAGATGGTTTGTGTTTAAGATTATTCACTACATTCTTACAACTAACAAATACATGTATTTATATAAAATTGGATATGTTGATTCTCCTATGTGTACTTTCTGTACAAATCAACCTGAAACTATAATCCATGTGTTGTATGATTGTGAACATGTAAGACAGATTTGGGAGAGACTGTATATCTGGTTACAATCCGTTGTGGAAGGAACCATTGATTTAAACAGAGAAAATGATTTATTTGGATTTCAAGGCAAACACAACAACCCATTGAATATTGCATTTTTAATACCAAAACAAGTAATATACAGACAATGTAGGAAAGGATTAAGGCCACATTTTGAACACATACATCATGAGATAAAAACTTATTACAATGCTACAAAGGTAATATCATTCACAAATTGTAACTATGCAAGCTTTTGTTAGTTTTTGCTCTTCCTTCCACACTTTGTTAAACACCAAACAGTGATACACTGATACAGTACGTGGACTTTACAGGCAAGAACTTATTTTATGGAAAGATGTACATGATTTGAAAACCATGTACTACAATTGTATTGACATGACATGTATATATAAATGCTGTACCTGCTGAGGTGAATAAAGGGGGGAAATAAAAAAAATATAAATTATATTAACGTCAAGACCATGGAGAAGGCTGTGGGTACACACAAACAACTTGATATCTATATACATAACGCATTATAACGACTATATGTAACGACTCTTTTATAAAACTATTATAACTTACTACAATTATAGAATACCTTGCTACCGTTAGAGAAACAAGACGCATTATTTTTGTAGTATAAGTTTCAACATACATACACACCAATAAACTTGTCTACTGAAAAGCTTGTCTACTATTCAACTTGCGTACACACCATTCAACCTGTCTATTGAATAACTTGTCTGCTATTCTACATACAGAAACACCAATAAACCTGTCTATTAATTAGTTGGCCTACTATTCATCATACAGACACACCAATAAACCTGTCTACTGAATATCTTGTCTTCTATTCAACATGCGTACACTATAATCAACCTGTCTACTGAATAGCGTGTCTACTACTATTCAACATACATACACATTTATCAACCTGTCTACTGAATAGCGTGTCTACTACTATTCAACATACACACTAATCAACCTGTCTATTGAATAACTTGTCTGCTATTCAACATGCGTATACACCATTCAACCTGTCTACTGAATTGCGTGTCTACTACTATTCAACATACATACACACTAATCAACCTTCTACTGAATAACTTGTCTACTATTAAATATGCCTACACACCATTCAACCTGTCTCTCATTAATAGCTTGTCTACTGTTCAACATACATACACATTAAGCAACCTGTCTAGTGAATAGCTTGTCTACTATTCAACATGCATACACACTAATCAACCTGTCTACTTAATAGCTTGTCTTCTATTCAACATGCATACACACTAATCAACCTGTCTACTTAATAGCTTGTCTACTACTCAACATGCACACACACCAATAACCCTGTCTAGTGAATAGCTTGTCTTCTATTCAACATGCATACACACTAATCAACCCGTATATTGATTAGCTTATCTACTATTCAACATGCATACACACTAATCAACCTATCTGGTGAATAGCTTATCTACTATTCAACATGCATACACACTAATCAACCTGTCTAGTGAATAGCTTGTCTTCTATTCAACATGCATACACACTAATCAACCTGTCTACTTAATAGCTTGTCTAGTTCCAATGTACAGACACACAGCCTGGCCACCGAACCCGTTAGTCGCCACTTACGACAATCATAGACGCCTTTTACGGCAAGCACGCTCCTATTCTTGCATCCAGACTAACGAGATTTCACTGTATACGAAGGAAAATTATCACCTTATATACTTAACATAAATCAAAACACCTAACAGAAACATCTGAATCCGAACACTTATTGTTCTCTTTGCATATTTTCAACATAAAACTCGACATTACTGCAGAAACCTAATTATTATAACAGGTGCAGGGAAACTGACGCTTCTTGATTTCAGAAATTGTAATCCCAAAATCGAAAATCTAAATCCTAAAATTGGCCCTGTCGGCTAAAAATACCCCAGATTAAACAATGATGGCTGCGTTTTCCAGAATGTATTTGCAGAGTTGTAGTCGGAGACTATCATATCTCCAGCCTTCAAAGTCAGCCCAATGGCGGCCGGGAGATATACGTCTCCTATTAAATGTAATTATGACCGAGGCGCATCACATCTGTTGTATAAATGATAAATAGTTAGCCACCGGCATGCTTCTGTAATTGACAAAGGTACAGTAATTAAGTAACGTGGGATAGTTCATGTTGGATCGAGGACGACAGAAATCAATACTGAGACGTGTGTGATTTCTACTTCCCACCAACATTGCAAAACAGTGAACGGTAGACTGGCAGTGAATGTATGGCATTGTAAAGCATGAATGTATTTAATGTGAGCTTACAATCATGCTGGCACGCGAAATGATTATTGTGTTGTTTCAGCCAAGTAAAACCGTATTCTTTGTTTTAATCAAATAACAAGTGAGTGAGTGAGTTATGTTTACGCCGCTTTAAGCAGCGCTTTAGTAACTTCAGTATGACAAGTAACTATTAGGCTGGCCGGAGTAATGTATTTATAATATACTTCAGTGTGAAAGAATGAGTTTTCTGAAGTTAAGAAAAGTTATATTTTCATCGCAGTGAACATGGCATTTGATATTTCACTGCAGTGAACATAACACTTGATATTTCACTGCAGTGAACATAACACTTGATATTTCACTGCAGTGAACATAACACTTGATGTGTCACTGCAGTGAACATAACACTTGATTTTTCACTGCAGTGAACATAACACTTGATATACCACTGCAGTGAACATAACACTTGACATATCACTGCAGTGAACATAACACTTCGACGGAACTATTGTCATACAAGAGTTACCTCCCCGCAAATGGTCTCCCTTTATCGTAACTGGCCCGTACACAAACTACTCGTGACGGGGGAAAAAGAGATACTTTCACGAGTGGCCACCGTCACTCGATGAGAGAAACATGATTTTATTACGAGACACATGGAATAACCTCTATGTCCTTCAGTGGAACCCATGAGGATAGGTATAGTACTGACAAACCAGTCATCACAATGAGGACGAATCTTGTATTCGAACCTTAAACCATAGACTCACGGGGTGCTTAAGGACACACCATAGACAGCTGGACCACCCGTGCTCCCCAATTAACTTATAATATTCAAGAAGAAAGCCGAAACGAGTTTTGAAGTGTTGTTTACAAAAATATATTTTTAAACGTTGACGTGCTCGGAGAAAAGGCCCCTTGGTCGTTTGACAATAATGACAATAGTTTACTACCCGCAAGGGAATTTCCTTCTATGTATGAAAGTGCATCAGTGAAATATGTAAGTCGAGATAAGCATGTAACACACCCGGAAACAACACTGATAACATAAAAAAGCATGAAATGTTTAATGTAAAAGTATTGTAGCGCTAACAACCATTCAATAACCGACTACGTGTGGGGGTAAAAGATTTGTGGGATGTCTTTGATATGAGATATAGCAATAGATTAGGTTCTTATTGGAAGATTAAGAGCGCGATTGTCAAAACGGGTGGATAAATGAGCAAAAAGAACCCCGGAAATTGTACTCGTTTCCGTTGAGGTAATATTTATTTTTTACACAAAGAGAGTGTTAAGTGTAGCTGTATGCATTCAAGTAAGGGGAGACGTCAGTCCGTCGTCTAAGGGACGATGAACAGAGTTGCGTCCCTTAGGCGAGCCGGGTAACCTGAGTGGGGTGTTTCAATACTGGGCCATAGTTTCCATATAACTTACACACTTACACCAAAAAAGTATGTGCACCTTATCACTCTTGCCATATCTTTAGTTTTAATAACTGCTTTTCTACAAAATAACTTTAAACAGAAAGGAATAACATTTCTTACCCTTTTGGTTTATGAGCTGGACAGGCCGATATATTGTAAACTTGCGTAAGTTACAGTGTCCACAAAACATGTAAATCCTTTTTTTCTCCTTTGGTATATATAACAAGTTACTTTACATATGAATTATAATGAGAAGGTTGTTATTTCTAAATGCAATAGCGAGTATATGATCAAAAGTAAGTTACATTGTCAGTGAATGTAACTACACTTGGACACCGGGTAACCAGGGACCTTACGCAAATCAATTACATACAAAATGCCCTGTTTCCTCTGAACATGGTCAACGCGTTTCATACACATTTCACTCTTGGATAAAAGCATACCTAAGCTTTCTGTATACTTCTATTTTGGGATGCTATTGTCACACGATTGTGGCCTAGTATTAAAATAGTGCAGTGCATTACATGATCGTGGGTTCGAATCCCATATTCGTCATGGTTATCTTCAGCCTGACATGCCACGATTTAACTGAAAGACTCTCTCTCTCTCTCTCTCTCTCTCTCTCTCTCTCTCTCTCTCTCTCTCTCTCTCTCTCTCCACACACACACACACACACACACACACACACAAACACAGATACATACAGACGCACATACAGAAGCACTCTAACTAACACATACACCTACAGTGACAACCCGACATGCACGGAGGTGTCGCATTGTCTTTACAGGGTTAAATGTACGACACAGCTTCCAGACGAGGTCGAAATGCTAAAAGTGTGTGTGTTAAAATCCAGGTCCATTTGTTCACAATGTATCAATTTAGTTCTGTAGAGCTGGTCGTTTGTTGAAGGCCAAGTGACAAGATGAGATGGCTGTCGTCAAAATAAGTTTTAGAAAAAGATGATGACAGTGAAGTCAAATACTAAATGAGACAACAATTCTAGTTATTTGACACTAAAATATGATATTAACGTATACACGATCGTTTCTCTGAACGGACACTTTTTCACAGAATTAACACAGCTAACAATCAGTAGTCCTGTGTCATCACATGGTCGTCTTAGATTACTGGATATGTTTTTATTGAATACAACATAAGACATCAAAATGCACCGCGAATCGCCTGTCTGCAAAAATACAAAATATAAAATCCAACTTTTCGGGACACCGTGGTCACGTGGAAGTAAGTCATGATTTAAAAATGATTCTCTGACCTCAAGTAGCCAACATGACAGCATGAGATCCTTGCCCACATTGATACTTTCTCGGTAGCATTGTTGATATCACACTCTGACACTTCTAGCGTCTTCCCGTCGTCTCAAGTTGAACTTATTATTCATTCTTATCTATACCATTCATACAATGTAGCCATGACAACAAATAGGCAAACAGCAAGACTTGAATCTCAAAGCCTCATGTAACTCTTCAGATTATGCTCAACCTGCCGTATTCCCCCGACCTCCATTGAGGTTAGAGGCGACTGACCGACACACTGACGCCTCCAGACGCCATGTGATTTCTGGTACTGAAAGGTCAAACCGTCTCCAGAGGTTCGGAAAGACACCCACTACAACGATTTATGAATGGCTTTACTGAATGTGATTTTCTTTAGGATGAAAGTTATTTTCTAAATTAGCAATGTCTGTGATTTGGTTTATTCAATCCTTCAGGAGTTCGTTTGAAGCAGCTTTAAGCAGTATTTTGGTTATGTATTTGGTTATTTATTATATTTGGTTTAATGTTGGATGAAAGCCTGATGTGTGCAAATCGTAGACGTATTCACTTTAGTGACACCTAAGAACAGGGTGTGGTGCTTATAAACATGAAACATAATCAGAATGAAAACCTCGATCATAGGTTCCTGATACGCCCAAAGGGACGTAACTCTGCACAGCGAATCGATGCGTCTCAGACAACGGAGCCGGCCGTGCCCACACATATTTACAACAGGTTGACTTACATACTGTTGTATCACCTCCTGACAAGGAGGGGGCGGCCGGGTAGCCTAGTGGTTAAAGCGTTCACTCGTCACGCCGAAGACCCGGGTTCGAATCCCGACATGGGTACAATGCGTGAAGCCCATTTCAGGTGTCCCCCGCCGTTATATTGCTGGAATATTGCTAAAAGCGGCGTAAAACCATACTCACCCACTCACTCACTCTTGACAAGGCGATAGTGGGTGGGCCACAGGTGTCTGATTCCGAGTACCTTCTGTCTGCCATATAACCAGGTCATGCATTATCCAGTAAAATTAATCTGTCAAATATGGACGATGGATTACTATACATGTAAACACTATTTTCACTGTGAAATGAAAAGTGCATTAATTGAAAATGAAACAAGGACTGATTGGCTCGGAGTCAGTAAACTACGGCATGGTATCTCAGCTGGCTGTGACATACAACCGGCATAATTCCGGAATATCATTTCACCCCGCACCTACAAAACACAAACAATAAATTAATCAAAACAGTTTCCATTGTATCTCACCTGTATCTCACCTGTATCTCACCTGTTTGCCTCCGTAACGGTTTACGTTAATAGCAGTTACCTTATCCTTACACCTTTCCTCTCACGCTCTTTGTAACACTTAGGTCTAGGGGTTTGTTTACAATGTTTAAAAGCACTTGCAAATCTGTTGTCAAGCTCAACATCAAATTTTCATAATTTTAAACCCTTTTTCAAAGTAGTGAGTATTTCCTGAACCGTTGTTAATATTTTGCTCAGTCACACTGCAAAGTCCTCATTGAAAACTTTCATATATTTTTGTTTGTTTGTTTGTTTGTTCGTTGTTTAAAGCCGTACTCAACAATATTCCAGCTATGTGACGGCGGTCTGTAAATAAGTGTGGACCAGACAATCCAGTGATTAGCCTCATCAACATTAATCCACGCAATTGGGATGCGATGACATGCATTTACCTAGTCAGGGAGCATGACCACCCGTTAGTCTCCTCTTACGACAAGCATGGGATGCTGAAGACCTATTCCAACCCGGATCTGCACGGGTACCATATGTTATCGTGTTGTGTCACCCAATTTCATGCGATATGTGACGAAAAAAACTTTCATTTCATTTTTGTAACTTTTAAATTTCATGTAACGATGTTTTACAATCAACCCCTAACAACAGCTTTCTTCACACGGATGTCAGATGGAACCCCGTTAAACCAAACACCTCACATTCCACAGTGCGTCCGTTTTAAGAGGGTAAATGAATATATCGTTCCAAACTTGAAAGGTTCGAAAATGTCCGGATTGATGTGTTTTCGCAATAAATGCTTCTGACATATCTGATATAGTTATACATTTGAGCGTCATAACTTTCTACAAAATATCTTTTACAGTGAGTATTGAGAGGAAGGTGGAGTTTAAGGGTGGTCGATAAATACGACAAGGATATAGCTATATATATAATCTAAATCAAAGCAGAGATTGTACTTCGGAAACAGAGTCTATTCTGCATCATATCTAAACACTAAAAATATACTATTGAGGACCATACACAATCAGTTCAAAGAGCCACTGCCCTTTAAGTACTACATGTTACCAAACCGGCATCTCAACTACCCTTATAATTCAGAAACCAAAGCTTGTAGTGTGTTTGTTGACCGCCAGATGGAGCGGGCGATTGTGCCGACGTCGCTGGCTACTCTCGTGTCCCGGGAGGAGATGAATTGCTTCCGAAACACAGTCTGGTTACCATGGCAACTGTTTACTTTCGGATAACACGCGTATTCTCCATCACACGGAACCCTGAGTCATTCCAGCACCTGGTTGATAAAACAGAAATTATCAAGCAACAACGTTTATTTCTTTGTGTGCAGATTTGTACAATAAATAGGGTTATCTTTCGAGGGTAGTTAGGTTGCCGATAATAGGATCTGTCCTTTTACCCTTATCAGACACCAACGAAAATATTTGAAAGCTCACCTTACCAGGATATTTGATATTTTTTTGTCCATTCTGTAGCCGGGCGTTCATAAATCAGTCACGTTAATATCTTACCCTCTTAACATGTTGAGAAATGTACGGGTACCCATAAAACAAACAGTTTATATTTTACAACCGCATGGGAAGTCCGGGAACGAATAGGCCCACAGTCCCCGATGCTTGTCACAAGAGTGAGTGTGTGAGTGAGTATGGTTTTACGCCGCTTTTAGCAATATTCCAGCAATATCACGATAGGGGGACACCAGAAATGGGCTTCACACATTGTACCCATATCGGGAATCGAACCCGGGTCTTCGGCGTGACGAGCGAACGCTTTAACCACTAGGCTACCCGACCGACCTTGTCACAAGAGACATATATAGGGGATCGGGTGGTCAGGTTCGGTGCCCCCTGCGCCGATGACGTGGATAGTTGTTCATGTTTTCAGTTATGGTTTGCCTGATCCATCATTTACAATCCGTGATATCTGACAGCGGCAACAAACAACATCCACTCACTCATTCACTCATTTCACATATACATGATACAATGTCGTATCTAATTTAAAGAGCGTTTTCCTGCCCTAATCCTATCTAACATGCATTAATAAAACATGTGTGAAGAATGTTTCTTTTTTAAAAAAAATTTTTAATATATCTTTTTCGTTTCATTTTGAAACATTTAAACACAGAAACGTCTTAATTTTGACAAACCGGTGTTTTTAGATTTATCATATTTTAAATAGAATAGACTTCAGAATCTTGAAGATGGACGGCATAATTATAACAATAAGAAGTATGTTTTTATCTTTAACGTGTCAAAGATATGTCGAACATAACAAGGATAATCATACTAAGTGTCTTGCAAAACCGCCAGAATGACTTGTGTCTGCTTAAATGTGTCTTGTGCCTGCTTGACTGTGTCTTAACTGGGCTTTATATCACCCAATCTGAAGACGTCTTTCTTTCATCTAACATCAAAGAACTTCATTTAACGTCACATGCCATATATTAAGTGTAATGTGAAATAAACGTCTTCGACTAAGAACGAAAATATTTATAACTTTCATGCCTTACACTGCAATGAAGATTTGAAATAGAAGCAGAGCTCATTTTATATAGATGTATGCAGCTTTCGTTCATTATTGGATATTTCTTTACGGTGTGTGTTTTTTGTATTCCCGACACAATCAGTAATTCGTGTTGATAGCTTATGATGAATATGCATGTCCCTATCGAATTGTAATAGTTTCGTATACAACAGGTGCTGTTTAGAATTAGTTAACCGTTTCATTTTTATGATTTGTCTCATGTTTGGTTTGGGGCGGGAGGCGGCACAAAACCATAATCGTCTGACATGGTGGCAGCGAAAGGAAGGGTCCATTAACAAAGGGAGGTAACTCCATTCTGGTGATGACGTCATTTCCGGAATACCTGAATACGTGAATATGGCAACCGCTGTTAATGTAAGCCTTTACTGATGAAAACAGACAACATAAAATTAAAATGTTTTGATTATTTGTTAGTTAGTTGTTGTTTTTTTATGTGTGAGCTGAAATGCTATTCCGGAATTATGCCGGTTGTATATTACAGCCCACTGATATACCATGACTCCGAGCCAGCCAGTTTCATTTTCAATTAATGCACGTTTCATTTATTAATATAAATAGTGTTAACATCCATCGTAAATATTTATCGATGACACAAGACCTGTTTATATGTCTTAACTTTTCGCAACTTTTGACGTGCAACCGAACAGCTCCGAAGATTTCAAAGAGCGCCATACGATTCATGCTCAAAACCTTTTTATCAGGGTAACGGCATTCAAGGCGTTAGCAAAGTTTTGAAAACGTTTTGACCCTCAATGACCAGACTAAAGTCCCATGCAATTCCTTATGTTGACTTGTACCATTGTGTCGTGTCATTAACAGTATACTGAGGCGCTTTTTTGCGTCCAGTATTTCCGTTCCTTCTTCTAGACGTTGGCTAGACAGTTTCCCTGAACGTATCACATCTGTGAACATGTTTATCTCGAATGCCGAAGTCGGATGTATTTGATATTTGTTTGTTTGTTTGTTGTTTAACGCTGCACTCAGCAATATTCCAGCTATATGACGGTGGTCTGTACATAATCGAGTCGTGACCAGACAATCCAGTGATGAACACCATGAGCATTGATCCACGCAATTAGGATACGATGACAGGACGTTTACCAGGAACTGACTAGTCTAAGCACACGTTTAACACAATCTCTTCATATCTCGAACCTCTGATATCTCGAATTGTCTTTTAGATCCTTGCAGTTAGTGATAGTAGACCTTTGTGAATAGTTTTGTACTCAGCTTTTATGACTATTCCAACCATGACCCGATGGGGCACACCAAGAATATACCATTATACTATAACCACGATACTACCACTATGGGAACCTTTGGGCCTCCTTTTTATTATCTACGTCTCAAGACGGGTTTTCGTCATTTCAGACAAGTAAAGTACAACGGACCTGTCAATGGCGCCGGTAGAGCACCGAGAATGCACCTAGGGTTGACCTGAAAGTACAGAGATCCCAACGAGAACAATGATAAACAGGTGTGATTGTTCGCACTCTATATGCATATGGTTTACGCCGCTTTCTGCCTACAACTGTTTAATCATATTACCATCACGTGTGGGTTTGTTTGAATGGGAAATAACAAGTGACAAAAACATGTTCATAAACTATCGATCTTGATGTGAACCCATTATCATTCCTTGCACTTGGTAGGCTAACGCCATGGAAACAAATACGTATGCTGGTGGCAGTAAGTTCGCGTGAGTCTTGTCCACAACAGCTGTCCCGGGTAATTTCATGAAGCAGTGCCCCTCTTAGCTGAGAACTGTTAAAGATTGTTTCAATTCAAAGTATGTCAGTTATTATTTGTAGTCCTAGTGTTTTATGTAATTGACTTTTCGTGCCTTAAATGTATATGGCATCATAATTACCTACAGGGATGGGATAGAACGTGATGTAGCGTGTTTTATGAATGCAAGAGATTTAGAGAGGCAATTGCAACCGGCTTAATAAACCTTGTTACTAGTCAGGGAAAGACAGCGATTCGCATTCCGCTATGCATGTCAATTTAGATTTGGAAAGGAAGCTACTTGTAAGATGGAAGCCGACGTCTGCATGGCAGTAAGCAAGATCACCATGGAGATTTCTGTAATGACGGCAGTATACTGCAGTTATAGCTAGGAGGTCCACGATGCCAGCATTTCTGTATGGTCCATGCGTATTGATTTTGTTAGAAGATATTTGGATCCGAGGTAGGGCAGCCGCGCGGCACAGCAAACTGTCATCAATTGTTTCTCAGCCAGACAATACAACTTGTTATTGTCGAGAAGCATAAACTTAATTGTCCGAGTATGATAATACACGGCAAAATGGTGCAGCAACCCAACCCCCCTACAATCCTCGGTCTTCTTTAGGGCCACTTCTGGGCATGTCTTACGCTCTGTAGGCATTGAAGCTAGATCACAATGCAAATTCCTATTATCGATCTCTGCCCCGCTGGATCAGCCTGTTGCTATCTACCCTCTGCATCCTCCAGCGTCCCGACAACCTCGCACCATCGTCTGCTGAGTCTCGTCTGAGGTAGAAGCTGTCTCAGATGGTGAAGTAGCTTGCATCATGTCGTGGACGTGGTCACCAGTCTTCGGACGGTTACTGGGTTTCAGGCGACCTGGCACTCCGTCAATCCTGCGTGAGACTGTCACATCAGCCGAGTGTCACCGCCCGTGATTGATTCCACAGTTATTTAGGCAATTATCTTGAGGAAGACGATGACAATACTGTAGAGGTTGTGCGGACAAGGCAACCAACAGGAGCCCATTGTCGTCTGTTCCTGCTGACATGAACGAGTGCTATTTTATGGACTCGACTACTCATTTAGACGTTCACGGGAAGCGATTTCCGTCTGGGAGTGTTTGCCAACAAACAGTGCGCCATGAGTCTCAGGCGGAAGAAAGATGGTCACGTGACTGCCGCCAGCCAGTCAGTGACCTTGAACTTTGCACTTGGGACGTCCAGACCACGACGTCACAATGTCTGACTGAAAAGAGATGACGTTCAATTATTCCTACTGACGCTATGCATGGCTTCAGTTGTTGCCAAGACGACATATTTGCAGATGAATTCCAGCCCGAGAAGGTAAGACCTCAAATTATTTCAGAAAAAATAAATTGGGCCATTTATTAGCATTTGGGTGGATGTTTCGGTGAGAATTAGCCGTTATGACCATAACGTTTATATCGCTCACAGTTATCAATGTCACCATTGATATCATTGTATTATTCCTTCTTGTCATATGTCAGGCTAGTGAGTGAGTGAGTGAGTGAGTGAGTTGGGTTTTACGCAGCTTTGAGATATATCAGAGAATATCTTAATAAATTTTATTTTCAAAGATCCGAGGATCCAAGAGGATTCTTTCAAATGACTATATTCTCGATGTATCGTTTAATACGATGTAACATTAATATTTCCGTAGAAATGTTTATCACCGCTATTATCGACACTCCGTCATTTTCGAACAACGGATAAGTCGATCTGTTATCGAGATTAAACGAGGTATTACTGTATGACTAACATTGACTATCGCATTCTGCAAATTCGCTGTTTCAACGCGATCCTTTTCCATTTTTAGAATTAGCTGTACATATAAACTTAAATAAAAACTTTTTTTCAAACAAAAACCTGGTGACCTGTTTTGCTACTATGTCATTGCATTATGTGAACTTACATTAATGTTGAGTCGCATTTTAGGCCAGGGATCGGCAGTCATATTAATTTGGAGACGCATTAATTTCAAGATTTACAGTAATCAATTTACAGTCCCAATAAAGTTAAACTAGGTGTTGTGTTAAGTATTTATTCTCTATAGTGGTGCATTACACAGGCCATTGGACAACTTTGAAGTAATTATTTCTCTTGTTGATTCGGACCTCGCACAGAGACGTAATATCGTTTCATTGTGTACTTGTTACTTTGCATTTGTCGCTGTAGAGAAAACCTATATGTTACATACATTTGACAATAAAGGTGCATCGCCTGATAAACTACCATTGATTAGAGGCGTGGATATCGGGATGTTGTTTTTGGCACGTTTCCACCGATAACATGTATTTCTAGCTATCTGGCTAGCCAATTGTTTGATTGCTTTGATTGTTTACGGAGCTACACCTAGCCGTATGACATCATATGTCGTATAATCCATAACGTCATATTTGTTTTTATTTGACGTCAAAGGAACAGAAGGCGTGATTAGATGATGTATATTTCTGTATATGTCAGATTGAGCGAGTGAGTTGGGTTTAAAGCCGCTTTTAACAATATTCCAGTTTATCGCGGCGCGTCAGCTTAATGTGGGTGGAAAGCCCGAAGTGATGCAGGTCTCAGACGTTTACCACTTCGGTGAAACCCACGAGCACGGGTATGGTGCTGACAAACCTAGAAACATAATCGGGATTCGAACCCACAATCATAGGTTTCTGGCGTGCCCAAGGGACGCAACTCTGCACAGCGAATCGTGGCGCCGTCGACGACAGGGCCATCTGTGGCCCCGTATATGTCAGATATATTAATTCAAATACTACTCAGAGAGAAGGAATAGATAACTGATCAGTTATTCATAACCACAGTTTACCCCTTCACTGTAAATTAAGGGGCGGTCGGGTAGCCTAGTGGTTAACGCGTTCGCTCCTCACACCGAAAACCCGGGTTCGATTCCTGACATGGGTACAATGTGTGAAGCCAATCTCTGGTGTCCCCCGCCGTGATATTGCTGGAATATTGCTAAAAGCGGCGTAAAATCATACTCACTCACTCAATGTTAATTAACGTCACACGCTGACCTCCAGGCCCACAGGGTGGCACGGGTGGCCCAGTCTTCTTGGGCGACGCGGATCGATGTGCAGAGTTGCGTCGCTTATGAGTGACAGAAGGCTATGATCATGGGTTCGAAGCCCACAGTAGCCGTCTTAAAGGTGGGATATTGCTGCATGCGGGGTTAAATATACTTACATTTACATTTATTAATAAATTCAGCTTTGTTCACAACCAGCCTCACCCACTGACAAGCGATAATGAGCGCGTCTCGACAGTCATTTCTCTGTGTGTGTACATATGCGTATATCTCACACACACACACACACACACACACACACACACACACACACACACACACACACACACACACACACACACACACACACGCCCCCCCCCCCCCCTCACACACACGCACGCACGCACGCACGCACGCACGCACGCACACACCTCCCCGATCCTTCTCAAGAACCCACCCACACCAAGAACGTTCTGTCGCTGATAGTTTATGCGCTGCGTTAATTAAGCTTATTATGTGTGGATTTAATTGTCGATCTAGTTTGAATCTTCTTTAAGCAATAGCTATTGTGAGTAACCCTTCACGGCATTAAATTGTATATAGACGTATTGTAAATGATTTCCCGTTTCAAACGTAGACAAATTAACAAGAACTAATACTGATGTGCATTTAAACATTTAAATGTTACAATATTTGACAATTATAGATAAAAAGACCACAAGGGCCATTAACGGATACATGATACACAGTGACACTGCGATAATTGCTGTTAATTTTACCTTCCAATTACTATAAGATTACTCGTGGCCCATCAAACGCAATTCCACCGAATATTCGCCACAAAAAAAACTAGTTAACACCTCATTAGTATATATAGTGGAATTCCAATGATCGAGTGACCTATATTTTTCTACACGAACAGACACAGAATAAATGTCTTATTATTCTAAATCCGCTATATTCTCCCAGCGCCGAAAATAACATCTGATAATGACTTGGGCTTTTAGCGACTGTTAATGGTCAGATTGGGCTGCGATATTCAGATGCCAGCCACTGACTGCAGCACAAGAACTTGGTGAAACGGAGACATATAAATGGCGATATTTGTAGTTTGGTCATGAGATATATTAACTGTTAAGGCGACAGATGATGACGTCAGCGGAATATGAAGCTATGTAGCACTATGAGTTATTCTTATATAGCCGTGGTATTATAAACTAGGTTTAACCTGTAGCCGTGCAGGCTGTAGGTGTGGGTTTCAGTGGGTCAGCACGATCTTGTGATTTGGAACATATTCAATCTTTGCTCAAGCGTTTAAATTGATCATATTTGTCATGATGTGAATGTATGGTTTTACAGACTGATTAATCTTCTGTGCACATCTCCAACCAATAGCCAAAACATAATCAGGACAGCGTGGTTCCGTTTTAGTGTGTTTTGGGGTTAAACTGAAAGAAACGCCTCCACGAATCTTTCCCTATGGTACATCTCGAATGAAAATGGCCAAATGTTTTATCATAGTGAGTTACTTGGGTTTAACCCCGCTTTTTTAACATTATTCCAGTTATATCACGGCGTGTCAGCTTAATGTGTGGAGGACGCCTAAGTGATGCAGGTCTCTGACGTTTACCACTTCGGTGAAACCCACGAGCACGGGTATTGTGCTGACAAACCTAGAAACATAATTGGGGCGAACCGGGATTCGAACCCACAATCATAGGTTTCTGGCGTGCCCGAAAGACGCAAGGGGTGAATCGTGGCGCCGTAGACGACTGGGCCCCGTGCTCCCTCAACACGACTTAAGGAGTTTTAATATGAATGTTTTTAGAACAAACATAATAAAACATTACTTATTTATTATTAAATCTTCAAAGAATCGAGTAAGTTTTGAGATATGATATTAATAGATTCCTAATAAAATAAAACAAAAACATGATATTATTGTTATGTACAGATTAAATTAAAAAATGCAGCAAAGAGTGTTGGGGTGATCCTGGCACAGTCAGGCTTGTTAGGCTCATCATCAGATCAGGGCCCTTGCCCCCTCTACACGCAGCCCAGACAGCGAATGGGACTTCTCTCAGGAAGCGGTGCCCAGTCAAACCCACCCAGAGCTTCTCGGAGAATGTGAATACTCCCCAAGTCTGCAGCCTTCTGCATTACCCAGATTGTCAGAAGGGCTGTATTCCTGATAGCAAACCCGGGTACTCTCCCATTCGAAACGCCGCTTTTAACAGTATTCCAGTTATACCGCGGCGTGTCAGCGTAATGTGGGAAGAAAGCCCGGATTGAAGCAGGTCTCAGACGTTTACCACTTCGGTGAAACCCACGAGCACGGGTATGTTGCTGACAAACCTAAAAAAACATAATCGGGTGAACCGGGATTCGAACCCATAATCATAGGTTTCTGGCGTGCCCAAGGGATGCATGCAAGGGATGAATCGCGGCGCATTTGACGACTCCCCCCCTCCCCCTTCCTTTCACCCCCTTCGCCCCCAACCCCCGTGCCCCCCGGCAGAAAGCGAACGTTGACTATTGATATTATCCCTTTTGTCATGCAGTCTTATTGAAAGTGTTTTGTTATTTTTGCATATATCTAAATACAAAATATTTAGCCGCCTAAATGAGACGGTTTCACTGGTCTCTTTTATTTCCAGTTCAGGGCCAACTTGCACAAAGCGATCTTAGCGCTAAGATGATCGCAATTCCCATACTTTGACATAAGCTTTCAATAGTCGTAGCACTAAGATCGCTTTGTGCATGTGGGCCCTGGTGCTTAAATGAGAAGAAGGGATCAGGATACTTCATTGTGACCTAACATGCTTCATTTGTATCTACTCTCGCACCGCAGTTGGTGGTAGTCCTGATGATAGTGGTAGACATATATATCCATTATTTAGATCATGTCATGACGAATGAACGTAAATATTCACCCTGGGAATTCCGGGTCGGGATATGAGACCCAGCGACCCACGCTTGTCGGAAGAGGAGACTCAATAGTATCGGGTGGTTAGTGACTTGGTCGATGCATGTCATCGTATCCCAATTGCGTGGATCGATGCTCATGATGTCAATCACTGGATTGTCTGGTCCAGACTCGATTATTTACTGACCCCGCCATATAGCTGAAATATTGTGTGGCATTAAACAACAGACGAGTTAATGTTCTATTACATACAAATTCAGGTTTTATGTTGAAGGTAAGGTACCTGTTGTATCACACACATAGTGCCGGTTTCACAAAGCGTGTGTTTGTTTGTTGTTTAACGCCACACTCAGCAATATTCCAGACATATGACGGCGGTCGGTAAATAATCGAGTCTGGACCAGACAATCCAGTGATTGACATCATAAGCATCGATCCACGCAATTTGGATAAGATGACATGCATCAACCAAGTCTGACCACCCGATCCCGTTAGTCGCCTTTTACGGCAAGCATGGGTTGCTGAAGACCTATTCTACCCCGGATCTTCACTGGTCACAAAGCATGTGTACTTTTATGTAGACTGTAGACTGTAGATCTCTAGACTTTCCTCTTTGTCATCTTTATTAAGTGCGTGTTGTGCTTCGTTCAGTTATATACTAAAAAAAACTGTAAATAATTTAACCTAGGCCAGTGGCTACGATTCACATCAGACGTACGATATACCTGACACCAAAATCCCATTTAGTCAGCTGTCAGACGCATAGCATTTCCAATAATCAACAGTGTTATGTCATTACACTGCATAATATAAGTTTTATACCTTAACAAGTAATTACAGAAAAAAAGTGTTATAACTTTGCTGTGTATTATTTATTAAAACAGCGGCTAATATTCTAACACAGTGACACCGGGGGTGTAATGTTTTGTAGGTGAGGTGAAATGGGGTTAAATGTCGCGTTAAAATTAATTGCATTTATATAACGAAGTACATGCACATACGGATATACCATGCCGCAGTTAAACATGGAGGCCTCACTCCGACACAGACTCCGAGCTGACCAGACCTTGTTTTATATTCTTAATGCCAAGAGCCATACAGGGTAACCATAGGTACATGATTTCAACGTATTTTGGTATGACGTGGCCAGGAGGTCAAAACCCAGACCTTCCCGATGCTGTATTCTCTAAACCACGGAGGAGTGTGTAGGGAATCTTCATATGTATAATGTAGAATGAGGTGGTATTTAACGAGCATCGATCTCTCAATCTAAAGTAACATTCTTTTTGAAGACTAATACGTTTTGACAGCATGAACATACTTAAAATCATATTTGTGTTGAGACGAACATGTTTCTCTACTTGAGTGAACATGCCTTGGTTAAATCATATTATGTTCTGATTGAAACCGTGGAACAGCGTCGGTTCAAAGAATATCAATATATTTAAACAACATATTATGTATTTTTACTACATTTAATATTAGTTTGGACGCAATGCGGCTGGATAATTACATATCAAGCACTAAAGAAATAATTATATTATTAAGTCAGTTATTTTGAAATAGTTATCTGATATTATTCTTCCAAATATGATTTATGAATAACCTTATTCTTATTGGACTCACCGTACTATCACGGAACAGGCGATAAAATTTGTTCCTTATCCTTTTATTGAGACCTGGTAGGAATAGTAAGTCAACTTGAAAAAAATGATTTGTATAATCATATATTGAACAACCAACAGCCATTATTTCTTTTCATCTTTCTATTAGGAATTTATGAAATTCAATTATTAAGAACAAAACAACATGATATTTCCTGTAACCCATTTCAAGCAATATAGCCAATGCCAGAGCATGCTTATTCGGGTCAGAGACAACACTTCCGAGTTACAGCCGAGCTGGTGATATTCAAGCCATTGCACCTTTCACCTTTTCAAGAGAAAGGCTAGCCATTACGAAAACATTTCCTTGGTGAGGTTTCTGCCGGTCAATCGTGACCTTTCGACCGTCTGCAGACACGCCGACCAACACAGACGCAGCTCAGAAAGGACACCAATGCCAGACGTGACGAAATAAATGGACACCTCAGAGTATCTTGTCAAAAGGCTGAGGCTGTGCGTCTAGATACAAGCAGCCAATGTGTTATTTCAAGGGACATTGGCAGCGTGGAACAGTCATGGCGATATCATGTAGTTGCATTTCCGGGATGGAAGAGCAAGCATTCTAACTGAAGCCTTTTGAATGATGATATACTTTCATTGTATTTCGAGAACGGAGCTTCCTTTTGGCCACTTTGGACTAAAAATAGCCAGTGTTGAGATGAGAAACGATTGATGAAAGGTAATACCGAAAGGGCTCCATTTCCAGGAAGGTAAAAATAACTTTAATCGAACCCCGAATGTTGTGACGTCTCTGAGATACTTTGGTGTATCAGAAACTAAACATATTATGCAAACAATCGATGCTATACTACAGTATTCAGACTTCTGTATGACGACCATAAAGCTATATACAAATAACACTTTACAAGTATGGTAGTGGCATTGATACGTAAACAAGCATACAGAATGGCAAATATATTTTTCCATTTACGTATATTTATATTAGAGATACATGTCTGGTATCTAAAAGCAGTAGAAACACGTAAACATTGTATTACAGTCGATTAACGTCAATGTCTGAACGCAGCCTGGCATTATGTAATTTGTTTCAACCCATAATCAGTATCTCCTCCTGCGTGGCATCTCCTCCTGCATAGCATCTCCTCCTGCATAGCATCTCATCCTACATAGCATCTCCTCCTGCATGGCATCTCCTCCTGCATGGCATCTCCTCCTGCATAGCATCTCCTCTCGCATAGCTTCCCATCCTGCATAGCATCTCATCCTGCATAGCATCTCCTCCTGCATGGCATCTCCTCCTGCATGGCATCTCCTCCTGCATAGCATCCCATCCTGCATAGCATCTCCTCCTACATAGCATCTCCTCCTGCATGGCATCTCCTCCTGCATAGCATCTCCTCCTGCATAGCATCCCATCCTGCATAGCATCTCCTCCTACATAGCATCTCCTCCTGCATGGCATCTCCTCCTGCATAACATCTCCTCTCGCATAGCATCCCATCCTGCATAGCATCTCATCCTGCATAGCATCTCATCCTGCATATACTGGACAGTATGCATGCAAACTGAGCAATGTACAAAAATATAAATAATGCATTTATACTGGACATTATACTCCAATGTTGAGATCATACAGGTATGCCATATATACGTAGACATTATACGTCAATACTGGACAATATGTACTGTTAAAAATATTAGAGAAATATTGGCTAATAACAGAAATATGTATCGGGGTATCGAGTGATGGTAATATTGAGGCGGTGTATCGTAAACAACCAAGTAATACGACAGCGGTGTGTTGTAAAAACAATGTTTTGAGATGACTTGATCAATAATGGGTCATGCCCCTACGAATGGTCAAACATTCGTTTATATGCCGTGACATGGTCAGAATCATTCTCCCAATGAACGTTTGAGTCTTGTCCACACCTCTTGCATCGACAGGCCCAGTTCGGATAACGTGAGCGGCCTTTGACGTCGGGGTACACGTCTCCCGAACATGTCCCTGACGTGCTCGATGATGGAAAGGTCATAAGTCATGGCTGGCCAATGCATGCCGTTCATGTTTTGCTGCAGGAAGTAGTCACGTGCACGGTGGGCACGAGCGTTATGGCCTTGAACGATAAAACGTGGACCAGCATGGTGTCAGTATGTTGTCTCGGTCCCATTTACGTTTCCATGGACAATATGCAGTTGTGTTCTGGCAGTCACAGTGACCCCACCCCATACTATTGCAGACCCATCACCAAATCATGTTGCCTTACGTGGACGCCTCCCGACACGTCCACGCCTATCCAGAAAGTCCAGAGTGAGTCTGGACTCATCTGGAAACATTACACGAGACCATCAACGATTCCCGAGTTTCTGTGCTCCAAACACCATTGGCGTCTGGCTAAAATGTGTCGACTTGTTAACGGTGGTACAACACTTGGTAGCCGAGCATGTAGATTAGCTGCATGAAGAGATTTCTATTCGTCTCGTCAGTAACTTGAACTCCGATGGCTTGGTACAAGTGAACAGCGATTTGATTGGAACTTTTGGGTCGATTTCTTAAAGCTTGGGTTCTGATTATTCGTTCATTGACTTGTGTTTGTGACCAAGGGCGTCCTAGAGGCTGATCATTAACATTTTCTGTCTGTGGAAATCTGTTCCAAGGTCTGCAAATCACAGACTGAGACATATTGAACATATTGGCAACCTCTCGCAGAGTTCTACAAGTCCGAAGCATGGCAATAGCCCCTGTGGGTTCATCACATTGTAGACGACGCATTCCCAATCTGATACAAATACTGCATTTAAAAGAGCTGATGTGTTACCAAGGATAATGAAAATCAACGATCAGCGAAGTGTCAAATATCAACAATGACCGCCAACCCACATGGTCTACGTGCAATGTTTGGGTGTTAGGGTTTGGTTCTGTACCTGTCCGATCTCTGGCAGACATTTTTCAAAGCTTATCTTCCTTCTGACGACAGATCGTAACATCTATATTTCATGCCCCCTACTTTTGAGGGAATATATGAAGACTGGACATATACTTGGATATAGTAGAACCCACAGCTTGTCTGCCAGGAGCCAGATCAGCCCTGACGGTTATAACAAACCAGAGCATTCTCTTTGTGAGGTGATTAATGGGTCTAGTTTTTAAGATCAGTCTGTTCCTTTGGTACAGATTTGGAGACCACTGTACGTTGAGATGAGGACTGAACACGTTTCTATGTGTTTTAGCTTTGAAACGATTTTATCTTTTCGCTTGAAAAACACCTCTTAAAGCTTCCTCTAAGGTTATTGCTAAATCGGAATAAGATATTGCTAGATTTATGGAACAAACAACCCTGCGTTGAATGGCTACTAAGGAATTGCTCGGTTTAACGGGTGTGTATGTTTACCGGGAGATGACTGTACGAGTACAAATTCAATTAGTGACATGATATACGTCCTTTGTAGTTTTAAATTATTATTCATAATGTAAGTTGGGTGCGGTTGCGGTTCTTACTTTTTTCGTGTACCATTAAATGTGGGTTCGTACATATTTGGAACGTGTCTCAGTCTAGGTTCTTGGGTGGACTCCGATCCGTCAGTTTCCACAGTGACATGTTCTCTGATTAGTTTCAATGAAATTTAAGAGAATACATATTTCGAATGTCGAAAATTTAAAATTATTAATTCTTTATACGTTTTCAATTGAGTGATGGTTCTCTATAATTATGAAGAATTGATCTTAGTAACATTCTCCGGATGGTGAGCACAAGCCATTGATCCCCTACGGTGACAACAAACTAACTCAGTTCACAGATTTGATATCGTTTTCAAGACATGTTTTACTATTAAATTGTGAATTAATTTTATTACCCCTACTATGACCCCACAAACCACTAATGAGGGTAAGCTTGTACCTTGGTTTGAAAGGCACCGTTACTTCATTTAGTGAGTGAGTGAGTTGGGTATAACGCCGTTTTATACAGTGTTTATATTACGCCATGGAGACCTGATGGTGAAAATACAAGCGACAAAACTCTTTCTAAAATCAAACATAACCTTCAAAATAAAGTGAGTGAGTGAGTGAGTTAGGTTTAACGCCGCTTTTAACAGTATTCCAGTTATATCACGGCGTGTCAGCTTAATGTGGGAGGTAAGCCTGAAGTGATGCAGGTCTCAGACGTTTACCACTTCTGTGAAACCCCCGAGCACGGGTATGGTGCTGACAAAGCTAGAAACGATCTTAAAAACATTCGTAGAATGAGCATGCTTGGTTGAACCTCAAACTATGTGACATGGAGACACCAAATTTAGTGACAAAAGTCATTCCAAAGTCATAAGAGGAAGTCCGAAGTGATGAGGTGAAAGACGATTACCATGGGATATGGTGCTGACAAACATAGAATCAGAGTCATAATGAGACGAACACAAGACTTTCCAGTACATCAGGTTATTGTCTGCATAGTTCCCCCGAGGGCCCGCTCTCCATTGTCGTACAGCACGCTACAACCGTACAGTCCAACTAGCGCGCGTCTCTCACCATCAACTTCTTCATTCCTTAACATTGAAACGTAATCCCGTGTTCCGGGTCTGACAGCGGTTACAGCGGCTGCCCAGAGAGCGGAATATCGGTAGTTCCAATCACGGCAACGTCATACCAAAAGACGTTAAAAGATGTTTTTTGTTACGCTGCTAGGAGCTTGGCATTAAGGTGTGTGAGTGAGTTGGGTTTAACGCCGCTTTTAACAGTATTCCAGTTATATCTCGGCGTGTCAGCTTAATGTTGGAGGAAAGCGCGAAGTGATGCAGGTCTCAGACGTTTACCACTTCGGTGAAACCCACGAGCACGGGTATGGTGCTGACAAAGCTAGAACCACAATCGGGGCGGACCGGGATTCGAACCCACAATCATAAGTTTCTGGCGTGCCCAAGGGACGCAGCTCTGCACAGCGAATCGCGGCGCCTTAGACGACTGAGCAACCCGTGCCTCCTTGGTATTAAGGGGATGAAAGAATGACTGGTCAGTTCAGGGTAGTATACTGTGTCTTAGTGGGGTATCCGTGTTAAATTGGGGTATGCTATCAGTGGGCAAGCACTATTAAAACAGCATTAGTCCGGACTAAGACAAGCACCCACACACTCACGCGTTTGCACATTGCTAACTACATATGAGCAATAGTCTTAAACTTCGTTTCACCTCGTCTCACGCCACACCACCAATTCTGGACCTAATAATGAATTCAATCGCTAATAAATCATGTATTGTCACTTTGAATAAATAAGGACAAATTTGATATTGACACTCACAATAAATACTTTTACCTTTAAAAGTCACAACATTAAAACTCCACTGAAAACATTTTGACAAATTGTCTGTGAAAAAATCGTGATTTTTGTAAGATTTGTATTCACGTCATTGATCAACTCTAAAGATATCGCACAGTTCAGTTGTCAAGTAAACTTAACAGTCTAGCTTTAAAACTGGCAATGAATCGAATTTTGTCTAACTTCCATTTCGCAACAGGTCAGGAAGACTATCGATCCGGCTCCGCAGTAACAAGCATGGCTTCTGCATGGTATTTATACATAACAGTCCCTAACCTTACCAGCCCGTGTCTGGGGGGAAGTGACGCTATTTTTACCATAAGTATTTCCTAGTCTACATATCTAATGAGCACGGCTTGTAAGGTTTTTAATTTGACGATCTCTGCGAGAGAAACGTTAATCAAAGAACGATACGAGTAAATGTCCTATATCTTTAACTGAAGCTTGGAAGCTGAGTATCGTAGACAGACAATTTAATTTTTAATTGTTATATTACGTCGTATTACATTATGTCGTTTTGGTCAAGTAAGTGTTCGATATTTACAGATTAGGATAGTTCGATGACCTCTTTAGACGTTCTTGTAACGATCGGAACGCTGCAGGTTTCACAAGTTGTCATACGCCTTTCATCTGAAGGGAACACGATCAATTTTCTGTGGCAAAGACATTCGTATGAGAACAAGCTCCTGCAATAGTTGTATTATTTTCGACTTGTCTTGTACCTCTCACAACACTCGTCCCATTGGGGACCGCCTCCGTGGTCTAGTGGTAGAGCGTCCGCCCGGAGAGCGGAAGGTCCGGGGTCCGATCCCCGGCCGCGTCATACCAAAAGACGTTAAAAGATGGTACTTGTACCCTGTCTGGCGCTCGGCATTAAGGGGCTAAAACAAGGACTGGTCGGCTCGGAGTTAGTATGCTGTGTCTGAGTGGGGTATTCATGTTAAACTGCGGCATGGTATCTCAGTGTGCTAGCACTATAAATCGGCATCACTCTGGACTAGTACAAGCAGCCACACACACATACAGGTGCATGCACGTCGCTATATACGTGCAATTATCTTGGACGCTACGTTAAACCCCATTTCACCATCACGTCCCATTGGGAACAGCTACCGTATTGTTTCCAATGACTTCCGTGTCGTAAGAAGCGTCTTTAATCCGGATCAGGTGTTCTCCGTGGCCGACACGTGCAGCGCCGAGATTTAGGACCATCTGGCTAAACGTCTTTCTTCTTCCACCAAGCTTGAGCTGGTTATTATTCCTCCCTGGGTGTCCTTGGTCTGCTTCAAAGCTGATTACACAACAGTCATATAATTCATGCCCTTCGGCTCCCTATTAGCATATATTAACAGTGGTGTGACTCGTATACCTACATGGGCTTTATTCGGGAAACCGCTAGTCAGGAAATCCCGTTTTCCGGACTGGTGTTACTTCCCATCAGCGCTGAACCAGACATTTGTTTATCAGGGCTGTTGAGAATGTCACCGTACAAGTTTAAAGAGTATTTTGGGGCATGTTACTCAGGATGCTTTTGAACATGTTTTTAAGATCGATGTAGAACAGGACTAGTTTGCCCTTCTCGCGAACTCCGTGTCATCACTGATTTTCATTGATCCATTCATATAATTTTCATCACTATTTTGCCTTTTCTCTGGCGCTGACGTTTTGTAAGGTACTGACAATGTTAACCAGTGAATAAGTAGAGCATATTGTGAACAACCTGAAAACATCTGACAATGTGTAACCATTGACTAAGGAGAGCATGTTTATTGAACCACCTGAAACGTCTGACAATGTTTAATCATTGACTAACTCCGGCCTCAATAAACAAATTGAAAACTTCTGACAATGTGTAACCATTGACTACGGAGAGCATATTTATTGAAACACCTGAAACTTCTGACAATGTTTAAACATTGACTAACTTCGGCCTCATTAAACAAATTGATAACCTCTGACAATGTGTAACCATTGACTAGGGAGAGCATATTAATTGAACAACCTGAAACTTCTGAAAATGTTTAATTATTGACTAACTCCGACCTCATTAAACGAATCGAAAACTTCTGACAATGTGTAACCATTGACTACGGAGAGCATATTCATTGAACAACCTGAAACTTCTGCCAATGTTTAATCATTGGCCTAGTACGGACTCATTAACAAACTGAAAATTTCTGACAATGTAGAACTTAGTAGCGTAGTTAATGAATAATTTTAAAACTGCTGACTCAACATTACGCTACATTCACAAATTCGTTGATTTGAAATACACCCTTCCCCTCCAATTTAACCATTCGAACCCTTAGTTTCAAACAATGGCGTTAAAGGGGTACCCGCGGGGAAAGCCACACAGGGCATTCCCTATTCAATCCCAAACATCACCCAAGAACAGCTGCCTTTATTTCAAGTAAGATGTTGCCGTGCAGTATGTAAATAAGTAAGCCGTATTCCAGATGCCCAGAGGTCATTTACAGAACGCTATTACATTCCTTAATCAGTGAATTCTAACCACGCTTCTGTTGAGCCAGCACGGTCTAGCGTTCTAGTAATTGGTTAGCAGTAAGCGGTCATACAATACGACAAGTGCACTCAGCTGAGATTTTTTATTCTTAAAGAACTAACGAGAAAAGACTGCAGGGAACGTTGTGTGAATACCAAACGGGGGTGCTATTGTGTTGTTGAACGTCACGCTGGCAGGCAACTGGGATGGAAATACTGATGCTGGGGATGTCAGAAGCTGTGATGATCGTGGACAACGTGTGGGATATGGCCTGTGTCAGAGGGTCGTTGTTCATATCTTCCCACTCTGAAACCTAATCACGCCCTTGCACCGTTATACAACCGTCATGGGATTTCAGAACTGTCGAATGGTGTTTAGTCTTTTGGACACCTAGAATTTCCTCGCATGCTTATATATATTGGGAATATAATTCGAGTATTTTGAGTGGCATGTATGAAATTAACACCGTCAGTCAGTCGCTGTGCTGAGTTTAGTATGGGATACATGGATTCATAAATATTCCTTTGAAGCTTACATCAACTTTGTTATCCTTAATGAATTCAAATGATACATAAACAATACTTGATGCCAAATTATTTTGGCATGTGAAATACGTCGAAACCACGATTTTCATACAAAGTGTCTGCATAACGGTTGTCCATATTAAAAGATTAACAATGTTAAATTGTGATAGAGCATCACAGGTGCCCATCACATTGGGGTAAACAACACTTTAATATAAGGTTTCCTATAACATTACGAATTTCTCTTCTATCTATAGGTTAAGAATAGTTGAAAAACACGTTGCGTTTCTTTTGCGTTTCAGTATATATGATCGCCAACACCCTGACAGTTTCAAATTCATCACCATCATGCACAGTTCCATATACTAATAGCCTTAGTTAAAAGAAAATAGTACATTACAGTAAACCTAAAATGATTCGCGTCCTAGCTTCTAAATCCATTTCACCCTCGTGTAAGTCTCTTGGACCGAAGGATACAATGGCCGTTAAAATTGAAAGTGCCATCGTCATGCAGTAACTGCCATTAGTTACGATGATTGCCCCGGATAATGTGTTTTGAGTACCAGTGATTTGGAAAATATTGATTGACAAAAACTGACCAATATATCACCATTAGTTAAATGCTTTATATCACGTATGTATTATTAATAAGCTGGCTTTGTGACTGTTGCGACTCTCTACACCGGTGATGGAGATACTTGTTCGTCGCGAACCCTCCAGGGGCGCGCGGGACGCTGTAGATGAACACGCCCGGGCTGGGTCTTCGGTTACGGTAAGAGGATTAGCGCTGTGCAGAGTTTGTGCGAAAATAGAGGTATTAGTCATATGTGCACACGCGACTCGGTATCCAATACACAGCCGTCATTGATCGATTCTTACGTTGTCGGGTGGGAACGGCAGGTATTGATTGTGAACAAATACGCCACTTCAGGTAGTTTTATAAATTATGTGATCAGTTTCAGTGGACATAACATTTAATTACATTTGATGTGAAAGCGTTAAAACAACTTCTCACTCAGTTTGTATGAATGATGTGTTACGTTTGGTTAGTTTGTTGTTTAACGCCGCACTCAATAATATTAATTCCAGCTATATGACGGCGGTCTGTAAATAATCGAATCTGGACCAGACAATCCAGTGATTAATATCATGAGCAAAGATCCACAATTGGAATACGGTGACATGTATCAACCAAGTCAGCGAGCCTGACCCCCCGATCCCGTTAGACGCCTCTCACGACAGGCATGGATTGCTGAAGTCCCGGATCTTCTGTGTGGTACTGGTAGTCAAATGGGTAGCGTGTTCAATTATAAAGAATAAGACCAGGTTCGACTTCTGAATTTGTTTTCCTATTTGAGATATATGAACAGTATTATGTTGAAGGGAGTAACGATAAATCGAGGCGAGTATCGTGATGATAGGGTGACGATATAAGTATCTTTGAAGGAGCTGCTTCTACGATATATATCGATGCTGATATCCCAATTGTTACGATAAATTGATGTATTGTCAAATATCGCGATACTCTCAATCTATGCCGTCATACAAAAAACCGCGATTGAGATATATCAACCATGACCATCAACCATCAACCATCAACCAAATGTCTTGTCCGACGTAGGATAGTGAGTGAGTGATTGATTGAAAGTGTACAGTCACATTCGTAGTCCTTACTACGAGTACCACCATCATCATTATCATCACATTCGTCGTCATCTTCCACTCCATTGTCATAATAATACTAATCATGTCATGGCCCCATTCATTATCACATCACCAATATGGGCCTTACCTCTATCATCGTCATCATCAATTATCACCATCGTCATCGTCATCGCCATCGTCGTCGCCATCATCATCATCATCATCACATCATCAATTATCGTCATCGTCATCGTCATCATCACCACCGTGTCGTGGTCATCATCTTCATCGTCTTCACCACCAGTGTCATAAAATGTATCATTGTCATCACTACTGGCATCACAATTATATCAATCAATATCATGTTCGTTGAATCATATACATTGATAAATATCGTCATGAATAATGTACAGAGACCAGCTGAAAACGAAGCAGAAATGTTCAAATTCAGTGGTGAGCATTGATCACGGTATCTCATTTTGCCTACGGACGATTTTATGGCTTTCTTTTAACCATTACAGAGAAATAATGATCATTTCAGAAATATGACTGTGGTGTAAGCCATACACTCGCGTGCTATGAGCACATTTAGTTGGGTTTCCGTAATCGGTTGTCGAATCAGAGCAGCAAGGCAGTCTCAGATGCACCGACTACATAACATTGAAAACGGCAGATTATGGCATGAGAAATGTATGTGGATTGTGGTACATTGGGTTCAGTGCTGTAGTTAACAATATTACAGTTATATATAACGGCATCCAGTGGCGCTGTACCATATCGAGTTAACCATGGGGTCGATGGTTTGAGAACCGATCTGAACCGCGAGGTTGCATCGACACTGGTACGATCCGGACACATCTGGTCGATGCCTCTCTGGTGGTCACTCTGCTAATCACTGGACATAATGACCAGTCAATGTTAAATTCCGGCTCGGTCGCACGATTTACTTAGATCAATTATTGAGAAAACAACTTTTTTTTGATAGTATATCTAATTATGTATTCCTCGATAAGGTAACAGGGTGTTCCAGGGAAATAAGATTTTATCATTGTAGCAAGATCACCGTGAAGATCCGGGCTAGAACTTTGTCTTCAGAAACCCATGCTTGTCGTAAGAGGCGACTAACGGGATCGGGTGGTCAGGCTCGCTGACCCGGTTTGATGCATATGATCGTATCCTAATTGCGTAGATCGATGCTCATGATGTCAATCACAGCATTATCTGGTCCAGACTAAATTGTATGTGATGAAGGAAAGGGAAGTGTACCCGATTCTTTGAAATTCCTTAAGTTAATCTGTTGCCATGACAAAACAGAATATTTATCCTCGTTTTAAACCACTATCCCACGTGACAAACGTAAAGGAGAAATGCGTTCCTTGATCCATGGGGCTGTTCTCTCAAAACGTGGTGACCGTAGATATACATACATATTTACCTTCAAAGATTCAGGACAATGAAACAACAAAATGAAAGCATCCGTCATCTGGAGTTTGCTGAGAAAACAACCTGTGAAATACTGGACTGGGGCCGGGATAAGACGTTTAGGAAAGACGTAGGCATCCATCCCCATGGGCACCAACTGTGCTGATCCACTCATTGCTGACCCGCTTCTATATGCTTATAAACAAGGGAATTTGGCCAAGACGTTTAGCTTAAGATTCAGGTATATCGATGATCTGATACCGTTAAATAATGGTAAAATAGTCAATTACCTTCCGCTGATTTACCCACCTGAACAATGAATAAAAGAGTGATACCGTCTCAACTGTTTCATATTTAGACCTATGCATAAAGATTAAAAAGCGCTCTCCACAAGACTGTATGACAAGAGGGAAGACTTCAACTTTTCAATAGTCAACTCTCCCTTTATGGCGAGCAATATTCCTGCAACTAAAGCCCTCGGTGTCTACATTTCACAACGTTTGAGGTACACTCGAGCATGCTCTTACTACCAGATTGTGAAGAGCGTCAAACAACCCTGGCTGAAAAGTGGTTTGAACACGGATACAATATTCAATGCTTTAGTAAAACATTTTGACAGTGAGTCATAAAAACGTAGTTATGATATAGTCGGAATCGAACGATGGACAGATTCTAGCAGAGCATTCATGTGATTATGAAAGCTTATATTTACAGTGGACGGTTTAGGGAAACTGGAATACGGCCTCAGGGCAATTACCCAGCTCACTCAACACCCACCCTTACCCCACCCACTCAAAAAAACTGCTCCACCA